>NC_081406.1:252787640-253460849 GCF_030272615.1 Cryptomeria japonica
AAACAAATGTTTAAAAAAAAAAAAAAAAAATCCTTAAAAATAAAAAATGGCACCAACCTATAAGGAGAGTACATCACACATAGGAAGTGATTGGAGGTCATTGTGAGAGTCATAGATGTCAGTGGGCAGAGACAAAACAAGACAAATAGAAAATAATCACGGTGTTCTGCTGCACAATACTTTTTATATTATTGCTTGCCAAAATGATTTTCATTGCCTCTATTTATAAAGAGCTTTTAGAAACGTAAAGAAATTTCTAAAATAGGCCATCATCTAATAAACATAGGTCATTTTTTAAAATTAAAATATAGAAATATCATAGTGGTAGAAATTATCAAAATGTTGTAACACTTCTTTTATTTTCTACCATTAATTACATTAAAATTTATATAATCTAAATTTTTGTCAAATATTCAAACTGTTCTTTTTTAAAGTCTTTATGAATATGTTTGTCAATTGATTTCAAAGTATAAGTTAATTTTTTCATTCTTTACCAACTCTTGAATAAAGAGATGTCTTAAATCAATATGTTTACTCCACTTATGAAAGACATGTTTCTTTGGTAATGCAATTACTGACTTATTATCACAATAGATTGATATCAGTTCCTTTTGATCATGTATTAAATACATAAAAACTTCGTGCATCCATACTACTTGACAGTTGTTTTTGGACCTACTACATATTCTACTTGTACAGATAACATTGTCACTATAGATTGTTTCTTTGATGCCCATGTCACTATTCCTGTTCCAAAGTGAGATACATATCTAGATGTACTCTTCGACCATCTTTGTTCCTCACAAAATCACTATTTGTACATCCAATCTATTCAAAAGTACCACTTATGGAATACAATATGCCATATTCTATAGCCCTTGCAATATACCTCAATATTCTTTTTCCAACAATTTTTGTGAATATAGTTGTATTAATATTGGACCCTTTATTTTCTTTGTTGATTTTGTATCTATTTCTATAGGAGTAGATGTCGGATTGCAATTTATCATTCTAAATAATTCAACACATCCTTCGTGAAATTCCTTTATCATTTTGTACAACTTCAATTCCTAGAAAATATCTCATTAATCCCAAATCTGTTATTTCAAATTCCTTTTTCATGGCTGATTTAAATTTCTCCAAACAAATTTCTAGTAAAGATCAAATCATCAACACATAAGGAAACAATTAAAATCTAACCTTTCTTGTTGACCTTTGTGAATAGTGTAGGCATGTTATTGCTTTTGCTAAATCCACTACTCACCATGTATGATTCTATTTGGTTAACCACACTCTAGGTGCTTGCTTAAGTCCATAAAGTTCTCCTTTTCAACCCATATACCTTGTCTTCATATCCTAGTGTTGGTTACACATAAACTTCATTCTCTAAAAATTATTCAAGAATACTAATTTGACATCCATTTGGTAGACCTTCCATAATTGTTTTGAGCTACAATAGCTAATGTCATTCTAACAGTATCAATTCTTCTTGTAGGTTCAAATGTTTCATTATAATCAACTACATATTGTTGTGCAAATCCCTTTGCTACTAGCCTTTCATTAGACTTTTTCAGATCTTAATTTACATCAAACTTAGTCTTGCAAGCCCATTTCACACCTATGCATTCTTTTCCTTTAGGTAAGTCTACTAGTTCCTATGTGTCATTCTTTCCAATAGATTCCATTTCTTTATTCATTGCATTAGCTCAACATTATTCCTTAATTGCATACTCAAAGTATAAGGATCATGAGCAAATAATTTTTTTTTTGATTGCATATCTATTCCATCTCCTTGACCATAAATTTCTTGTAAACTTCTTGTTTTCTTACTTCTGCTTCCTAATCTCAATAATGCAAGCATATGATTAGAATAATTACTTGTGAATTAGGAGAGGAATGGAAGAATTATTCACCTTGTTCAAGATTGTTTTCTATATTATCTCCTTGTGGAATTTTCGATAAAGTATCCTCTTGCATGCTAGATTGATCTCCTAGACTTGCTTGATCTTTTCCTCCTCATTCATTATGAGATATTGTTTCAGCAACTGAAATTATTTTCTATGATTAGATCCCAAGCTACTTCTTGTTTGAATACAATATGTCTCTACTAACAATGACCTTCTTGGTGATGGGATTATTAAATAGCTTATAAGTTCTTTTATTGTTAACAATAAACAATAAAGATCCATTTCTCACCTCTATCATCTAACTTGTTTCTTGTTTCCTTTGACACATGAAAATGTTATACATCCAAAAATTCTGAAATGAGAATATGATACTTACCACTCCATGTTTATTGTGGAATCTCGTCTTTCACACTTTTTGTTAGACACTTGTTAAAGATATACTGCAGAAGCTACTACTTCAACCCCATAGTCATTAGGTAAATTCTTGTCTTTGAACATGCTTCTTTCCATCTTCATTATCGTTCTATTCATCCTCTCTATAACACCATTCTACTGAGGTGTGCAACTTAAAGTGAACTTATTCTTTATTCCATGAAACTAGCAATAATCTAAGAACTCATTTGGTTTGTATTCAACTCCTATATCAAATCTCAAAATCTTTATCAATAGGCCACTTTTCTTTTAAACCAATGTTTTAAATTCTTTGAACTTTCCAAATTCATTTAAACATATGTATACTTAATAAAGTAAACCCATGTATTCTTGCTAAAGTAGATCAATTAAGGTTAGAAATTAAATGCTCCCTCCTAATAATGGTGCTTGCATTAAACCATATAAATTTTCATACACAAGTTCTAAGGGTGCACATGCTCTATATCACATTCCTTTAAAAAAAATTTATCTATTTTGTTAAACCAAAATACAGATTTCACATGAATTTAAGGGCTCTTCAGTCGGGGGTAATTCTTTTACCATTTTCTTTTTCTAGACAATAAACATAAACCTTTGAAGTGAATATGGGCATACCTCAAGTGTCATACCCATGCTTGATTTAGACAAGTTGCCTTGAAATTTTCTTCAACTTCTTCTACCTTTTCCCTCTTCATTTAAAGTCTTCATATTCTTTGTCATTTGAACCTTTGCAATTACCATGTTACTAGGAGGTATATCAAATATAGTGAACACATTGTTCTAAAAAATGATTTCGTAACCTTTTTGTATAACTTGACCAACACTTGTGAGATTATGTTTCAAACCAAGTACGAAATAAACATCAGGAATGGACCTCTTACCAAGATTTGTTACCACATTGATTGCACCTTTACTCATAATTGGGCCACAATATCGTTGTTATCCAAATTTCACTTCTAATTTGACTAAACAATTCAAGCTTTCAAAAAACTCTCTATTTCCTATCATGTGATTGCTAACCCACAATCTAAGAACTGAAAATCACTTGAACTTTCTTGAACTATATGGCAAGTAATAAACAATATCCCTAAGCTACTTTTAGAAAAGTTTTTATTTTGTTTTCCACCATTTGCTTATTTATTTCATTCACTTGCAAAGTGTCCATGATTCTTGCAATAGTAACATTGAGTATTAGAGTAGTCATACCTTTGTGATGGATGATTATTACTGTGTCCTCTAGAATTGAAACTTTGACTTCTTCTTCCTAGAATGAGATTTCTTCTCTTTGAAAATCATTTCTACCTCTTCCTCTAAATCTTGAATTTCCTCTTCCTTTGCCTCTACAAAATTTTAGCTAGGATTTTAATGCATTCTTTAATGAAACATTGTTACTCTTATTCACTTTGTATTCATGAGATAACAAAGATCTAAACAACTCATCTATTAACAATTATGATAGATCTTTTGATTCTTCAATTGCAACCACAATAGTATCAAACTTGTTAGACAAACCTCTAAGAATCTTTTCTGCAACTTTCTAATCTATTAATTTATCACCATTTTCTCTATTTTGATTAACAATACTCTTGACTTGAGATAAGAAATTGATCTATACATAATCTAAATTTTTTATTTGAAAATATTCAAACAAAAGATTCAAATTCTATAAATCAACTCTCGAGTCAAGTAATTAGTGTTGTTAATCATATTATATTTAATAGTGATGAGTTAATAAATCAAAAAGTTGTAGAAAAGATTCTTAGAGATTTGCTTGGAAAGTTTGATACTATTTTGATTCAAACTAAAATGTCTAAAGATCTATCACAATTGTCAATAGATAATACATGATTTGTTTCAATCATTGTTAAGTTGAATAAAAATAACAATGTTTCATTGGAAAATGCATTTAAACAAATGACATGTAGCACACACAAAGGAAAAAGAAATTCAAAATTCAATGGAAGAGGGAAAAACAATTTTGAGAGAAGAGAGAAGAAAGAAAACTAATCCAAAAAAAAAAAGCAAAGTCAAAGTTTCAAATCTAGAGGATGCTATAATAATGTCATAAAGGATTATTATTGCTAGAGGTATGGACACTTTCCAAGTAAATGTTGAAAAAAACATGCAGATGCAAGAAAAAAAGGTAAATAGTTTTAATATATTAAAAAAACATTGTTTATTACATATCATGTAGCTCAATGGTTTTTTATTTTTAGATAGTAGATGTAGTAATCACATGATTGAGATATTTGTTTGGAAACTTAGATAATTTAGTCAAGTCAGAAGTAAAATTGAGTCGTAATGACATAGTGGAACAACATACAGATGGTGAATGCTATGTTGGTACATCTTTCTTGGTGTAGCTTTGAATACAAGATAACCTGTGATCTCCTTGAGACTGATGGCTACAACCTTGGATTTCAGTCGCAACAGGTTTCTCAACAACTCCCTTTATGCTTAACAACATCCAAAAAACAATTTGCAGTGATTCCATTAGATTTTGATGGTCCTATTTGAATGTTGATCTCTTTTAGCGCTAAAATTAATGGGTCCTTTGACCTTCACCTTCAAACACGGTGAACTATGCAAACCCTTAGTCTACTCTAAGACTTCCATGAATCTGACTCTCATAACACTATGAGAGTGGGCAGAGGCAAAAATAAAAATATGAAGAGAAAAAAGGAAATTTCCACTGTGTGCTGCTGCACAACATAGTTATTTAATTGCTTGCCAAAATGAATTGCCAAAATTCCATAATAGTTTAACAACATCACATATAGAAAGTGATTGGAGGTCAATGTAAGAGTCACAAACCAATGAGCAACCATCAATGAACCATGCGTAAACCCCAAGTTATAGCTAAATTGTATGACCACTAAATCCATGTCCTCATGCTGCTACTTAAGTGCAATTGTTGCTTAAATTTAAGCAGTTGGAATGTTCCCATTCAAATTTTCAATTAAGGGGAAGTATTAATTGGAATCTTTTCCTATTTTAGTGGAGCAGTTGCTACTTAAAAATAGCTTAAAAGTATAAATTTTCTTCGGTAGCTTATTTCTAATTCCTAAACAATAGTTGCTCCACCAAAATAGGGAAAGATTCTAAATTATCCCCTTTTTCACAATTTTAAAGTTGCATGGGAACACTTAACTACTTAAATTTAAGAAGAAAATAGAGTTAAGCAAACGCATGGGAACATGGGGTAATGTTTGAAAAGGAGGGGGCTAAAAATAAGCAGCAACTGCTTATTCACTAACTCATTTGGGTGCATTTTCCGATGAAAATTTCCGACAAACTATAGGATTTTTTTATTTTGTCGGATCTTACGAGGCAATTTGTGTCAAATTTGTTTTTTTTTTAAATCTTGCTCGACGTTCATTGGAATTCCGACGAAAGTACTTATCGTCGGAAATACGATGGATGTTCGTCAGAATTTCGACGAAAAACAGAAAAGTAAAAAAGTTAAAAAAAAAACCCTTAGGGTTAGTCAAGTAAATAATATAAAAAATCATGCGGACAATGTTTTCTATACTTGCAACATCGTTTTGCTTGGTTTGTGAAGGTTATAAACCGAATTTTCCATAGCCCAATTTTTTTGCCTGTGAAGAAAAATCATGTCAGATAATATCGGCAAAGAACAAGATAAAGAGACAATTACTAGATTGTTTTTTATCTTGAAAAGAAAAGGTGATGGGAAATGTTATTGTCCCTGCAAAAATTATAAGGGCTTAAAGAATAGAAGACTTTTAATCACAACAACTGAGAAACATTGTAGGAAGCATGGTCACATTGAAGGGGGGCATGATTATCGTCCATTGGTAAGTTGTTCATTATATGTGTTTATATCATTTTAACAATTTATATACATAAAAAATTACTTGATAATGAGATCATGATCATGGTTTATTTATATGTTGATCATTTTATATAGGTGGGGTGCCCTAGGGCACGTGATATGGACTACCACGACCTAGAGAATGTGGTTTTCCAAGTGGAGAAACATGGAGGTGTGAATATTGAAGTTGAAGACAATGATCCTATGGAAGAAGATGATGGTACAAATACATTGATCCATGACACATTTAGTACTAGCGCAACTGATCATGATGCTCAAGATGACTTTGATGTTGTTCATGATTTACCTGCACTTGAGAAGGCATACGAGCCCCTTTACGAAGGCTCTCAAACAAATCTTCTCTCTGTTGTATTGTTGTTGGTGAACTTGAAGGTTAGGAATGGTTTATCCAACATAACAATCTCACGTATGTTAAGGTATGTCATATATGTCATCTTTTTTCATCTATTTTTTTGTTATTTCATCACTAGTAAATAAAAGGTGAAATATGTACCATTAATATTCTTTATATTAACAAATTATTTTTTTCGTTCTAGATTGATAGGTGATTTTTTGTTACCACCATCAAATATTCTACCTTACTCATACCGAGAATTATCTGTCATTATGAAAGATATTGGATTGGAGTATCAAGCAATAAATGCATGTCCCAATGATCATATTATATATCATAAACAACATGAATTTGTAACAAAATGTTGTGACTGTCATATCGGTAGATATCAAACAGATCAACTAACAAAAAAGGTGTCTCGCAAGGTTCTTCATTATATTCCCATTATTCCACATTTGCAACAATTATTTAGGTGTGACTGCTTGGCGCAATTTATGGATTACCATGCACGCAATAGAAGTCGAGATGACATTCTTCAAATGCCTACAAATGGTTCTGCATTTATAGACATAGAAGAAAAATGGCCACTTTAAAAAATAACCTCGTAATCTCAGGCTTTCATTGGCAGTGGACGGTGTCAATCCATTTGGAGAGCTGAGATTTATTTACTTGATGTGGCCTGTTTTTGTTATAAACAATAACATTCCTCCATGGATGTCAATAAAGAGGGAGCACATAATGTTGGCAATGATTGTTCTAGGTATTTTTTTAATTTAGTCATGTACATTAAATTATATATATTGTAGTAAAATGGTTATAATAATTATGTAATGTTTTTGTACATTCAACTAAGTAAGTACCAAGTTTATAAGGATATAAATGTATATATCTAGCCTCTTATCGATGAGTTGTTATAGTTATGGAATGGTGTTACTATGTATGACATCTCTAGACCAATAGGACAAAGACAATTTCAATTCCATGCAATGCTTGTATG
Organism: Cryptomeria japonica; assembly: GCF_030272615.1. Classification (NCBI taxonomy): domain Eukaryota; kingdom Viridiplantae; phylum Streptophyta; class Pinopsida; order Cupressales; family Cupressaceae; genus Cryptomeria; species Cryptomeria japonica. The sequence goes on from NC_081406.1 coordinate 252,795,146, forward strand.
GACAATTCTTGATGCCCCAGGGTAACACATTTTTGGGGTATGTTATAATGTTCAACTTGTGCACTTTAATAATGTTTAATTTTTTAAATTATATATACATGTTTTTAAATAATCCATTCAATATATATAATTATAAAAATTAACATATTTAATCCAATTATACATGATCTTGCAGGTTTTCAAACAAAGGGAAAATTTGCATGTCCAGTTTGTGGTCCAAAGATGAAATCTCTTCATTCAACAAGTTTAGGAAAGCAAGCGTTTGATGAGTATAGGCACTTCCTCCACAAAAATCATAAGTATCAAACTACTGAAAAATATATTTTCCATGGGAAAGAAGAGACTACATCAAAACCACTAAGAATGACACCTCGCCTATGGAAGTTGGAATATAATAGAATTAATCGTCAAGGTAATGTCATTCAATCTAATTGTTTATCTATTATATATGATATGTTTGGAATTTATATTTTTATATTGTGTTTTGTTTACTCATGTTGTAATTGACGATGATTTTCGTTGTTAACTTTTTAAACTTATATGCTTCATGAAGGTCGTCAAGGCATTAATGACCACCTTCCAAAGGGACTAAAAAGTTGTCCTAGACAGTTTAGTAGGTTTCCCTAGTATGAAAAGCTACAAATTGTGCATTTATTTGTTACTATGCATATTGGAAAGAATATAACAAAGACATTATGGAAAATATTGGATGGAAGGCACGACAAAGAAAAAATTGTCAAAATTTATAGTGACATTCAGGAATCCAATCATATAATGAAAAATGTCATTCAATTAAATAGCGATGGAGACCAATTAATATAAGTGCCCTTCCTTGGTTATTAACGGAGAAGAAAAACAATGCTATAAAAGAAGTCATACAAAAAATTCGATTTCCCACAGGATTTGTTGTGAACATAAACAATCTTATAACAAAGAAAAGTGAATTTGGGCTAGGGATGAAAACACATGATTGACATACCTTCATTAAGGCAATTCATGTTCTTGTATATTTACTATATATTTGTATATTGCATGTAATTTCATTGTATTATGTTTACTAGTTATGGAAAAATAATGAAAAGATCATTTTATAATTGTTGCAGTATGTTCTACCTCTATCTCTCCCAGACCACTTCAACAATAATGTCAAGAAAGTTATATATGATCTTGAAAAATACATGAGGTAAGTAGTGATATTTGTTCAATTTGTTGTATAGATATTATATTTGCTATTTTTTTTACTTTTTATGTAATATATTGTATATTATTTTGTTAAGTCTCATTAATATATTTGTGTCTTGAATCACTTGTAGATGGTTGTCATATAAAGAAATCCATAAAGAGGATATAAAATATTGGAAGAGAAAAAATCCTCGTCTAATGTGTGAAATGCAAAATTTTCTACCATCGACATTTTTTAATGCACAAGAACACTACCTCATACACCAAGTTGAGGAGATTTAATTGTGTGGACCTATACACACAAGGTCAATGTGGATGGTTGAGAGGCACTTGAAATTTTTGAAGGCTTTGGTTTGACAAAGAGCACATCCTAAGGATTCTATGGTGGAGGGATATATGGTATACCATACTATGGTGTAGATTACTAAATATCTTCCTAAGTTTGCGGCAAAGATCCATGTAGATCGCATTTGGGATCCCAGCTCCATTAACAATTTCGAAGGGGAGTACTTTATGGGGAAAGGTAGATTGAGGAAAGTGAGAGGTAATTATTGGATGTTCATGGACATTAATCTGAAGACATTTTACATTTGGTTTTTATATATATTGTAGTTAATTAATTCTTAATCTTCAACATACATCAGTTGTAAATTTCTAGTTATTTTTTATAACGTTGCTCAAGAGTGGGATGCACTACATTTGTATGTCGCAAATAGTCTTTATTGGATGATGGTATGAATTGAACGATGTCAACAATATGGTCATGCATTAACATGGGAAGGTGTGGCTTCATTGGTTAAAGAAGCTTGTCATAATGGAGATTCCAATGTTACACCAAGGGAAATTGATTTAGCATATGGTTTAAGAGATAAACAGGTACGTATAAATATATTAATCACCCATATTATTTATTTATTTTTTAATTATAATGATGTATATATATGTTGTTTTTTGCATACATTCGAACAAGAATAAATATGCTTATCAACTGGCAATGCAATAATTTTTACATGTTTGACATATTGCAAGTGAAACACCACGAGGCTATGTGGTGCAATGGTTATAAATTTTGCATCAAAAAGTTGGATGACACAAAGAAAACTTGTGATTCTGGGATAACTGCAGTATTTCAGGTGAGTAATGTTTCATCTAGAAGCGACATACATTCTCAAGTCTCATAAAATTGATACTAGGGGATTTTGGATGATATACTTGAGTGTGACTTTGGGTCCTTCAAATTAGTTCTATTCATCATCTAATGGTATAGGCTACGATTGAATGAAAATGATCTTGACAAAACTGTTATTGAACATGATAATGTATTTACAATGGTTTATACAAGGTCATTTGAGAGAACTAGAAATGAGCCCTATGTTCTTCCAAGCTAATGTGAGCAGGTATTTTACTCAGAGGTTCCACATAAATTGTGTTGGTCATTTGTTATTAGACATGATCCTAGAGGAATGTCGGTAAAGTATAATGTCATAGAAGAAGAAGATACGAAAGAACTGGAAGATGATGTAGATGATGATCATGATCAATAGTTAGTTGATTATGTGCCTGATGAAGATGTCGAAGAAGAGGAACAAGATCACGATGATGTAGGAGTTAATGTTCATGAAGATGATGATGATGATATGACCAATCCTTACAATGTCGATTCTGAACCGGATGATACAGATAAAGAGTTGGATGAAGAAGAAGATCAATGACATGATTTAAATGTATGAGGTATGCAATTAGTATATTATCTATTTGATATTGATTTCTTGGTATTTTTTGGTAAAATCTAAATGTTGTGATTATGTGGGAGGACTTCTTTATAATTATGTGAGAGGACTTGTACTTCATGATTATCTTTACATGTCAAGTCATTTATACTTTTACATTACAAATATTTGCATCATGTTGTGTTCTCTACTAATATATTTATGTAAAATTTAACGGATGAATCCTTTTAATGGTTTCTTATGCAATAACACAATGATTCCTATTATGATGTACTATTGACATGATACTATTTTGTATATATTCTCTTAATCTAATTCGACTACCCTCTAGAGGAGGAATCATCCTCATTTTTCTATCCTACTAGGACATATCACCACATTTTTAGATCCCAAAAGTATCTAATTGAATGAATCCTAATTGAAGTAGATCCCTAGGATATTTTTTTATTCTTTCAAAAGAATTGAATGAATCCTAATTGAAGAAAATCCCTAATGCATATAATTAACTAAATATATCTAAAATGAACTCATCTAAGATGAATTGACTAATATAAGCTAGAGAGAGAGAGAGGAAAAGAGAGAGGGAGAGAGGGAGAGAGGGAGAGAAGGGAGGAGAGAGAGACTTGAGAGAGAAAGAGAGTAATAGGCAAAGAGAGAGAGATGTGAGAGAGAAAGAGAAAGGGAGGACATGGAGAGAATGGATAAAATGGGAGAGAGAGAGACAGAGAGAGAGAGAGAGATTGATAATATTAATAATTTCTACAAGTCATCCAAAAGTTAGTTTATCAATCAAAATGTCTGGTCAACTAGGTCCTAAAACCCACACATTACTCCAAGAGTGGGGACATGAACTACATGTCACCCAACCCACACTATACTTGGTCCAATGAACATCCACACACTTTGTCTAGCTAGTGCATAGCGCAATACTCTAGTGCATTTATTTGGAACACCCTGGAGCAAACTACAAACTAGTCGTAGTGAGCATAATGTCAACCTTAAGTTTCCTTCTTGATCTCCCCTATAAAATTTGAATAGATTTGTCTTCGTGTTTAGCCTTGCTTATTTTTCAAACTAAAAGCCTCAAAACAACATAATGGTAGAACATGGTACAAAATATTGCATCAATGTACTAATAGGTTGTGGGCAATAGACCTTTGAAAAATATCATAAATAATTTTTAATATAGAAATGTTTAACATCCCATAGGTCAATTTTGATTTTTACATATAATTACATATAGAAATGTATAATATCCCATACCTTGGAAATGTTTACTTATAATTTCATATAAAAATGTTTAATATCCCATAGGTCAATTTTAATTTTTACATATAATTATAATATCCCATTTAATTATAATTACCATGCAAAGTAAAAGACATGTCTATGTAATTGAAATATCCCATTTACATATAATTATAATATCTCATAGGTCAATTTTAATTTCAAAATACTCTGTAAAGAAAAAGACTTTGAAAAACATCATTCCCACAAGGCAAAGCAGAAGACCATTGGCACATGCACGAGAGGAGATTCGCAGGGTTAGAGATGGTGGTGAATGAAGACTTCATTCGCGCGTACAGGAGGTGGAAATATTGCAGGGTGAGCATACGTGGTAAATGAAGAACCTGAATAGAAGATTTCATTCGCGCGCGCCAAGGTTAGAGGAGACAATCTAGTTGGATGCATTCTTAAATCCATAGACAAGGTTATAGGAGGCACTGAGATAATCATCACTTGGTATTTTATTTGCATTTTTAGATCTGATTACAAAATTTTGGGGGTTTATTTGCACTTTTAGATCTAATTGGGTTTCTTTGTTAATTACTCTGATGATACTATGACCTACAAATATTAATGGCAATCTCCTCTTCATACCTTTTAGAAGCTTTCTCTTTGTCTTCTTAACTTTATCTCATGTTTTCTGCCACATGTAAAATTCATCTAATGTAAAATAAACTAGGAATACCAAGGAAATCATGAATCCCTATCCTAATTAGAATTAAAACAAAAAAAACAATGAAATGACACAGAAGAAAGAAATAGGAAGATAATTAAAATCAATCAATCCCCCCTATTCCAAGATTGTGTATAGCTTCCATTGCTCTTCTCCTCTTTGTGGTATGGTGGCTCTCAAATATCGCACTGACAACCTGCAAATGACACAAAGATTCAAAGTTCGTGATTGTTGAAAATGGAGATTGAATGCTCAATTTATAGATTATTGGAGAGGATTGAATGAGAGATGGAACAAAATGATCAAGAGGCGGAACTCAGGTGAGCTCACATGTTGATTGATAGTTGAACTGCTAAGTTGGAAGTGAAACAAAATAGATTGAATAGATTAATTGAGTCAACTGATTGAGGAAAAAGCTGACCGAAAGATGAAAAGGGTAATTGGAGGAAATAGTTAACTGATCGAAATTTGATTGAGAGCTTTATTTAGAAATATCTAACTAAAAGATGGAAATAGGAATTGAAGAGATAATTGGATTAATTAATTAATTTAGCATGTGCTTGAACTTTAACTTGGATTTTCAATTTAATCTTTGCATGAGATTTTAATTCAAATATTGAATTTATTTTAAATTCAATTTATTATTTGAATATATTTAGAACTTGACTTTGATTTTCAATTTAATTTTTGAAATCATGCACATGTATTTGAAATTAGAAGAATAAATTAAATTAGAAGAATATGAAATTAAATGAAATTAGGAGAAATAAGATTTAGTTAATTAAATAATTTAAAGAAACTATTTAATTATTTAGAAATGGATTTTAATTAAATAATAAAGATTATTTAAATTAAAGGAATTAAAATCACAATTAATTAAATAATAAATATTTAATTAATACTTAGAAAAAGGGTTAATGATTAATTCAATAGAGATAGAAATAGAAAATGAATTTATTTAAATAATAAAGATTATTTAAATTGGGGAATTAATCAAAAATAATTAAATAATAAATATTTAATTAACATTAGAAAAATGGTTAATGATTAAATGATGAAAGAACTGGAAATAGAATAATTAGCAAGATGATGAGGAAATATGAATTTAGAAGAATAAGATGAATTAACTTAATTAAACAATTAAACAATTATTTAATCAATCAGAGGAATAATTAGTACATGATCAATGAGACATTTCTAGGTGTCTACATTTTCCCCTCTTTGAGACAAAGTCGGAACGGTATTGTTTCAAAGAAAATGAAAAAAATATGCCCTAGTATGCCTTGGTACCACTGTATAGTGTAAATATGCCCCTTCGGAAAAGGTGGTCGAATTTTTTTTGAAATTGAGACCATATTTTTTATATCCATATAATGAGAAATTGTGTAAAGTTTCATGCATTTTTGAGATCGTTTGAGCAATCTACGAGTTGTTTGAAGTTGACGGAGTGGGAAAAAAACCTAATTTTGAGTTATAAATAGAGATTTTAGCTTTTCATTTGCTCATTTGCATTGTGGTGAGTTCTTAGAGATCCTTGCGAGTTTTTTGCTTTCCTGGGAGCATTTGATCATCATGGCTAGCTATAGGGCATGAGTGCACTTGTCTGACTGAGTACGTTCTTATCAGAGAACTCCGGGGACTGGCGACATGGTATTTTTCTAAATTTTTGCTTGGTTTTTGCAATTTTTTCAAAAAATTTCTAGAGACGCATTAGTGCTAAGTGTTATGAAAATGCTCTAAATGTACTGCAAAAGCTTAAGTGTCACGCATTGGTGCTTAGTGTTACAGATATGTGCTTAGCTTCACATATTCATTGTTAGTTGAAGTTTTTGTCATGTGCTTGATAATTTTTTGTAATCGTGTTATCCAATATCTGACATTTTCAATATTTTCTCTATGCAAGAGAATATTGGAGTGTTATACTGCAAAGAGAGCAGACCCAATGGACTTGATCTTCGAGTTGGTTTACTTGATGAGGAGATTGCACATATTTGACATCTAGGTTTTTATGGCTAATAGGGCCTTGATTATAGCGTTAGTAAAGTGGTGGCATTCTGAGACATGTTCCTTCCATCCTCTTATTGGTGAGGCATCCATTACCCTAGAGGATGTTTGGCATATACTGCATATTCCCATTCATGGTGCAAGAGTTGTCTATGATCATGACGATGGCGTTGCTGGACTGTGTGCCCTTTTTAAGTGTGAGGAGCAGGATTTACAGATCAGTGGTTATTATGATATCTATTGGGCTCGATTGGACTATGATGATCTTACTATAGTATTGTGTAGTATCGTAGGTGGTTTGTTGATTCTTGATAGACAAGGCCATGGCTTTCTAGTTGGATGAGGTAGAGTGCTCCATGATATGATTGTTCATCACCGAGTATATGCTTGGGGTCCTTGTCTTTTAGCCATGGTTTATTATCAGATGCACGATATTGTATAACCGAGATACCGATCTATTAGTTGTGGTGTGACATTGCTCCAAACTTGGGTATGGGAACACATTTCTATCTCTAGGCCAGTTATTCATGTTGACTTGCAGCTTGATGAGCACTATGCATATAGATACACACATGGTATTAGACACAGGGGCTTGGGCAACACCTTAAATTGGCGACATCAGATTGATATCTTGCAACATTTCATTTGGAGACCATATTTAGATTGCCCCGGTTGGGCAGATGATGCACAACACTTGCCTTTTTACAGACAACAGAGATATCTTATTGGGAGGACCATTGAGACTCAAAGGATTATTGATATGTCACTTCCAGGATGGGTACTTAGACAGTTTGGAGAGATACAGGTGACACCTGTTGTTACAACATACTTTTCTTGTGTTTCACATGAGGTTTCTGATTGGGGTGTATGCATACAGCCACATGTGGCTGCTGCCGAGTTTGATGGTCTTCAAGCATTACAGTGGGGTTGGAGTCTAGGTGCATGGTGGGCCATCCAAGGACTACCCTCGAGTATGATGCATGGTGGGCCAGACATAGGCCTATTCCACTGATCAATCTGACTGTTCCAATCATAGCGCAAGAGATACAACATCCTAGACAACGATTGAGGATTGACATGGGGGAGAGGATGGAGGAGGAGGAGAGGAGGGTGGACGAGATGAGGGAGAAGATGAGGATGTAGACATTGGTGGAGACATCGAGTCTATGAGTAGTGGAGATGATGATGATTCTTTAGAGTCATCGAGCAGTGAGGACAAGGATGATGATGATATGACAGAGCTAGAGGACATGCCTACTGCAAATGGGGGAGGAGGACATGGTGGTGATGGAGATGAGGATGATCCATAGATTCACAAAGCATGGATCCAGAGTCTAGAGGATGAGGTTGTTAGACATAGGCAATGATGAGATGCTGAGCGAGAGGCCTTCCGCAGAGACTATGGTGCACTAGAGACTGAGAGGGATCATCTCCAGAGAGAGAGATGAGGCAGCTAGATGGTCACAGATGATTTAGGCTACCTATGATCAACATTTTTTTCCAGGTATTGATGCACGCAGACAGTCTGATAGACTCTATTACGCTGCATAGGAGGCTTTTTATTATCGATAGCTCTACTATGACACTATACCTGAGGGACAAAGAGCTCCTAGATTTAGTGAGATTATAGGTCATTCTGGTTCTAGTAGGACTTCTACATGGAGGACTAGCAGTGGTGGTGCTATGGGTCCACCTTGACATCTTGGGGAAAGATCTAGTGGGCAGGATCCACCTGTTGATAGAGGAAGTATTAGTTGAGACATTTAGATCATGTTATCTGAGCCTTCGGGCTTATTTATGATTATTGTATTCAGACACATTACCATTTTTGACTTATATATATATGATATGTAGGATTTTGGCGGTGATCTATTATGCCTTGTTTTCTATGTATGTTATATGAGTTATGAGTTATGCAATGCATGTCTATATGATTTATGATGTGATTTTTTTATGAATGCAATGGTTTTTGCATTATTTCTATATGATTTATGAATAATTTAATGAATGTAATGGTTATTAAATGTAATTTAAACTAGATGCATGCAATTTCAACTTTATGGATGCAATTTTTGTTTTTGTATGATAATGCCATAATATTCTTTTAACTTAGATGTATCTTGAAGAATGTTAGTAAAATGAAAGAAAGAAGAGATTGATGAAAGAATAATGTTAGAAAAGAAAATGATTTAGAAAGAAGATGAGAAATCAACAAACTATCAATAAACAGATGAGATGAGAATGAGAATGAATGATTCACGAACCTATGTCATTATTTATTGCACAATATATATTCATCATTGAGGCTTATTATTGAACAATGAAGCTTAGCGCATCAAGGTATAAGGAACCAAGATGTAAAGATATATCATTGAAGAAATAAACACATAGCAAACAAGGAGTGAACCCCTCTATTTTGGGAAATACACTAGGGGTCGAGGTATCTGTGGCATTCACTAGCTAAATGCTCCTATCACATACACCCACTGGAGCAATTTCCCTAGAACTTCATCGGTTCACACCACAAACAACAAACAAAGAAAAAGATAATGCCCATCATGGCTCCTCTAGTCACTTGTGGACATCCTTGAGTAGCATAGGAACATAATCTGCTGCCAAATGATAAAAGATAAAGACTAAACCGGACAAAATTCAGTAGCTATATTGACCTTATGCCTTCATTCTCAGTTTCTTGATGTGATGGTTGATAATGTCTGATCTCAGAAAGTTGTGGACCCCGTTTAAGGCTGACCTATCTGATTTCGAGTGTATCCTCTTATGTTTAAGACAAGATAATGATCACTTGATATGGATATGATACAATTGATAAGATAGTTTGATCAGTTGATTGCAGATGTTTGATTGGATAGTCATATCCTTTGTTAACTTCGTGTGAAGTGTTTGTTGGATATCTGCTAGGGTATTTGTTTCTTGTGAGACATTTTATTGCAAGTTTTTTGATTGATTTTTGATTTATTTATTTTTGGATTTTGTGGATTGATATTTGAATGTTTTTGGTTGATTTTTTCCAGACATTATAAGATGTTTTTGATAATTTTTTATTTTTTTCAGGACATTTTCTGAATGTTTTTGGTATGATTTTTTAAGGACATTATATGGATGTTTCTGATAAAAAAAAACTTAGGACATTTTTTGAATGTTTTTGGTATGATTTTTTTAGGACATTATATGGATGTTTTTTATAATTTCTCAAGACCACATTCTGAATGTTTTTGGATTTTTATGCTTTTCACTGTTTTTGGTATTTTTGTTTTCTCAATGTTTTTGGATTTTTTAAATATTTTCCAATGTTTTTGAAATTTTTTATGATTTTTATGATTTTTTTAGTTATGACCCTAGTGTGTAGACCTATATGACATGATGATCTGCAGAATGCATGTGAAGACAATGAATTTTTGACATGACCTATGTTAATGCAATATGCATGATGACGATGCCTTTCCTATTCGAACAAGGATGACTATGTTTGTTTAGCATGTCGTAATACACCAATTGAATTGGAGGTACAAAAAATTTCATAAATAAGCGGTCAATTGACCCTTAAGGTCCCTTGGAACATCCAAATTAACACACTTAGTGACTAGGATTTACAAATGGAGATGCAGAAAACTTCCCCATTGGTTCTTGAAACTTTTGATCTTCTTTTGTTCATGTGTATGAAAATGAGTTAATTCTCGCTCTTATGTTCACTAAAGATCCTTAGCATCCTATATGACTAGCTACGTGGATTATCCTGACTTGAAAAGCATCCCGAATAGAGCCTCATTGACAACAAGCTTTTAGAGCTCCGACGAGGTTATAGACTATAATTTCTCAAATATTGCTCCATTACCAGCAGACGTTCATAACCCTAATGGAATTACTAGCATGTTCCCATAGTCAATATTTTTGTTGCACTTGTATGTGTGATATTTTAGTTATGTATCATTTCTCTTTTGCCTTGAGATGAATATTTGGCATAGCACTTTTTTTATATATTTTCTTGCCTTGACTTGTAAGTAATGAAACCTACTTGGGTGTAATAATTACAGTGGCACTAAAGTAGAATTTTACATTTTTCACTAGTCATATGATCAAATAGGCGCCTCGAATGAATTAGAGATTTTGTTAATGTGTTTGAGATATAATAATTGATAGATTTTGGGTTTAAAAGTCTCAAATAGTGAAATCACTACCCAACCATAAGTAAAGTGTCGTCACAGGGTAATGTTGAAAATGTATGACCTTAGCACCTCAAAGACTTCATGTCCAAATATCTAAGAAAGGAGATGACCCTTGTTTCTATTGAATGCAAACAGATGGTAAAGTTGGACAATTGCCTTCTTTTATTGATGCTGATATATGCCATGAAATTTGTGAATGTGGTGCATTTGAAAAAGAAACTATATGCGATGCAGTGCTTTGAATAAAAATGATATGCAATGCAGAAAGTAAACCCTAAACTAACCCAGCCCTTAGATATAATATTATTTAAGGTGCATGCTATTCATAGGGTGAGAGAGTGGATCTCCCTCCATGGTAGCCAAATTGTATGCTCCATTTCCTATAACCCTTGTTATGATAAAAGGACCTATCCAGTTAGGTTCAAACTTCCCTGGCTTTTCTCGCTCCGCTAGGTTCCTTTGGTTCTCCTTGAGAACTAGATCTCCCACTTCAAAATTTCTTGGGTGTACTCATTTATTGTAACTCCTTCTCAATCTATTCTGGCAACCTTGCAAATGATTGAAAGTAGTTTGTCTCTTTTCATTGAGTGTTTCAAGCTCTTGTAATCTTGCAACCCCATAGTCTTCCTTTGATATGATGTTTTTTAAAGGAGACTCTTAAAGACGGTAGTTCTATTTCAATAGGTAGTATCTCTTTTGTACCATAGACCAAGGAATATGGTGTTGCTCTTGTAGGGGTGTGTACTCCTATTATGTTAGCCCAAAGAGAGAGATTTAACTGGAGATGCTAGTCCCGTCCTGCGTCAGTGACAACTTTATTTAGGATCTTTAATATTGTCTTGTTTGTTGCCTCTGCTTTTCCATTGCTTTGTGGATAATATGGTGTTGCAAATATTTGTTGTATTTGAATTTTTTCATACAATTCTCTCATTTCTTGATTTTTGAATGGATGGCCATTGTCTGTCACTAAGCACATTGAAATCCTGTATTGACAAATAATGTAATTAAGCATGAACTTTTCTATTTGCTTACTAGTGATGTAAGGGGAATTGCCTCAACCCATTTAGTAAAATACTCAGTAACTATTAAAATGAATTTGTGCCCATTGGAAGAAGTAGGATTGACTTTGCCAACTAGATTTAACCCCCATTCTAAAAATGGCCATGATGATGTAATAGGTTGAAGATCATGTGTCGATGCATGAATGAGGTCTCCATGCATTTGACAGTGTTTACATTTTTGTACATATTTATTGGCATCCTTTTCCATAGTTGGCCAATAGTATCCTGTTCTTAAAAAAAATTTGATAGTGGTGGGTCACTTTGATGCGCCCCAAAAATTCCATCATAGACCTCCTTTAGGGAAAGTTGTGCTTCTCTTTCTTCAAGACATCAAAGCCCTTTCTATACAATGTGTCAGCAATAATAGTGTGTCTGGATGACTGACGAATAAGTGTTTTCTTTTAATTTCTAGACAAATCAGGAGACATATATTGAGTATGTAAGTATGTGTATATCTTATTATACCACGGGGATTCTAGACCCACAATTGCACATAAATATTCTGATGAGGGAATCTCATATGCCGATATCATCAATTGTTCTACAATAAACTCAAATTAAGTTTTATTATTAGGCATATTTAGTAGAGACCCTACTGTAGCCATGGCGTCGACTACCTTGTTCTTCATCCTTGGGATCTATTCAAAAGTGATATTACTAAAACATTATTTGTAATCTTCTACCATTTATTTATAAAGAAACAATTTATCATCTTTTGTGTTATAGTCATCATTGACCTGATTTACAATCAGTTGTGAGTCACCATAGACTTGTAATTCTTTTATCCTCCATTGTACAATAGTACAAAGTCCTATGATAAGAGCTTCATAATCAACTATATTGTTTGTATAGGAAAAATTTATTCTGAATGACTTATGGATAGAATCACCTTGAGGGGTGATGAAAATAATCCCAGCTCTAGCTCCATGATTTGTATAGGACCCATCAAAGTATAATTCTCACATGGTAGATGTTGTCAATGTAAACACTGCTTCATCAGGAAAGTCTATTAGTAGCAGGTGACTGTCTTGCAAGGGAGCCTCTACTAAATGATCTGTTATAATCTGCCCTTTGATTGCCTTTCTATCCACATACTCTATATCAAAATCACTTAAAATCATGACCCACTTAGCCAATCTTCCACTCAATGTTGCTTTGCTTAACAAATATTTGAGTGGATCAAACTGTGCAATGAGTTGTACTTTGTGACTCAACATATAATGTCTAAGTTTCTGAGATGCAAAAATCACTGCTAGACATGCTCATTCTATAGGAGTGTAATTAAGCTCATATCCAATTAATGTTCTACTTATATAGTAGATTGCTCTTTCTTTTCCTTGATCATCATGATGTGCCAAAAGGATCCTAAAGATGAATTTGTTGCTGATATATATAGTAATAGGGGTTTTCCTAGAGTGGGTGGAACTAACACTGGAGTATTCAGAAGATAATCTTTTAAAGTTTGAAAATCTTCTTGGCACTGTTTTGTCCATTTGAAGGTAACTCCTTTTCTGAGTAAATACTAGAATGGATGACATTTATTTGCTAGTTGTGTTATGAACCTCCTTATGGACTGTATTTCTCCTTCCTCTTAGCTGCATAAGTGTTGATGGAGGTTGCATATCTATGATTTCTTTGACCTTTATAGGATCTAATTCAATTCCTCTGTTAGACACAATAAACCCTAAATGTTTGTCTATTGTTACACCAAACACACACTTTTTTGGGGTTTAGCTTGACATTGTACTTCTCTAATCAATAAAATATCTTAGCAAGGACTTCAAGATGACCTTCTCTTGTCTATGATTTAGCCAGTAGATCATCCACATAGTCTTCCATGATATTGTGGATCATGTCATGAAATAGTGTCGTCATAGCCCTTTGATATGTTTCTCCTACATTCTTAAGACCAAACAACATGATGTTCTAATAGTATTTTCCCCATGGACAGGTAAATGTCATCTTGTGTTGATCTTCTAGTGCAATCCTGATCTGTGTGTATCCCGAGAAACCATCCATTAATGAAAGCATTTCATTCCTAGCAGTTAAGTCAAATATCGTGTCTATGTTGGGTAATGGGAAATCATCCTTGGGACATGCTTTGTTTAGATCTCAAAAGTCAGTATAGATTCTTATGCCCCTAGTGGGCTTATTAATAGGTACCAGATTGGATATCTATTCTGCATAGTCAATAGGTCGAATGAAGCCCACATCTAGAAGCCTTTGGAGTTTTATTTTGACTAGTAATGCAATATGTGGATGCATCTTAATTAGCTTTTGTTTGTACGGTTTAATTCTTGGTAACAAGGGTAAATGATTTAACACCAATTCTAGATCAAAGCCTGACATATCCGCATAGGACCAAGCGAAATTGATAAGACGTTGTTTGGAAAACTATATGAATTTGTCCTTTCCTTCTTGGTTTAATGATCTTGCTAAGTGGATATTATGTACAACATCTCCTTCTGCTATATTTATTTCTTCAGTTTCTTCCATGAGTAATGCTGAATTCTATTTTTCAATAGGGAGATTGTCTAGCTCACTCTTTCCATTGTGATTACTTTGATCCATATCTTCTGTTACAAAGGCACTTGCCTCTCCAAAGTATGTTGTTCTATCCAGGTCTACAACAAATCCTTCTCTGACACCAAGGAATTCTGCAATAGCTTCATTGTTCTCAAACCAATCTAGAGTTGGTTTTCCTTCTTGTCCCCAATCAATCAAATGTGAGTGTACAAGGGGTAATTCATTACTCCCTTGTATTGTAATAGATTCTGATAACATTCATACCTATTTATTTAAGGGACCTCATATTTTTCATCATCTATAAGCGATTTGTGGCACCTTATCATGTCAATTGTTCATGGGCTAGAATCATGATCAGATAAAAATTCATAGTCATGGGAATATGTCTCACTTTCTATGTATGTTTCAGTTTCTGAGGTTGTATCATTTATTTCCTCTTGTTCTTGCATTTGATTTTGTTTTAGATTCACAGGCCTCCTTTGTATGGGGGTTACCCTTCTTAAACCTAGTATAAGTCATTGTAGTCTTTCTTCATCTGATTTATTGGGTGGAGCTTGAGTTTTTTCCCTTGGTAGAAGTATTGATAACAACTAAGGATTAGGCTCACTTATCGGTGCTAAGCCTATGTCTGTTACCATATTTACTTTTCTGGATGTGTCAGATACTATATTTCTACGTGACTTAGTGCTAGGTTCTTGTCGAAGTTGTCTCATATCTTCACCATCCGATTTCGCACTAGGTGATGTTAGTACTTTCTTGCTTGTCTGAGATGAAGAGGGAAACACTCGTGTTGATGAATGACTTTGAGATATGTATTCTGACGGTAGCCTTGGTCTGTTCAGTATATCCAATGTGTGTTGCCTTGTTTCTATTATATTTGGTACATGTTTATATCCTAACCCTTGATTCTTTGGATTGCCATTTGGTACAACGAGTTCTAATCTTCCTTGCTTTTGTAATCCCAAGCCTGTGGTACCATCATACCCATGTTTTTGTAGCATCTTGAATCTGTTTCCATATTGATCTAAAGATAACCTGTCTATTGTCATGTCATCTTCTTCTCTGTAAATCTAGTGATTGACATCTACATTCATAGATTCTTCTTGTAAATCTCCCCACCTAATGAAAGAGCATGAATCTGAGTATCTGACTATTTATTTTCCTTTGTCTTGTTTCATTACTGCATTTTGAGGTTTCCCAAAAGATCTAGGAGACATAGATAATTGTTTTCCATTTGAGGTACTTGAAATAGAGTATTTTCCACAACCAATATCTTTCATCTGCAAAGAAGATGTTGTAGGAACATTCTTATGTGTTTCTGTGATGGTTAATGACTTCATTTGTGTAGTGAGTGGTGCTACTTGATTAATTGGTACCTGGTTATCTACACTTGCCTTTAAGTGATTATAGTGTTGGAATGGATTTGGATCACCCTTTATGGCGATTTCAATTCCATTGTACAGGAATTTGACACATTGGTGAAATGTTGATGGTACAACTTGCACAGTGTGAATCCATGGGTGGCCCAATAACATGTTGTACCCTAGTTCTCTGTCCAACACTTGAAAAGTAACCTCTATTGTTATAGTTCCTATTTTCACTGGTAGCATAACTATACCTTTTGAGGGATTCTCTTCATCATCATATTCTTTAATGTTTATTCTCTTTGAAGAATCAATATGAAGCTCAGAATATGCCAATGCCTTAACCAACTTTAATGTACAAATGTTGAGACCAGCTCCTCCATCTATAAGCACTCTTATGATTCTTCTCTTATGTATGTAAGCTTCTAGATGTAGCGGGTCATTATGGAGAAGTCTATCACTAGGAATATCATGTTTTGTGAATGCAATGCGGGTACCCTATTCCAAATTACCCATCATGGATTGGAAGGCATTTTCATCTATATTTTTGTCCACTACTGAATCTTGAAGTTCTTTGTCCATAATAGATTTATGAGTTGGTGATATACATAGTAGTTCAAAGAGTGATATATGTGTCAGGGTTTTCTTGAGTTTCTCAACAAAATTATAAGTCCCTACTGTTGGTGGTGGGTTTGATGGTACTCCTTGTAAAGTTACTTTAGATATGCGAGTTACTACTATACAGTTTTTGTCTCTGGCAGTTATAGTGATTGTAGACATTGTATCATCTCTTGTGAAGGAAGTGTCTATAATATATGTTGTGTTATCCAGGTTTATATCATATCCCTTCCTATAGTCATCATGTGCAAGTCTGATATCCATGATATGTGTTATAATTTCATCTTCAAACTATCTCGAATGAAATGGTTCTTCATGCCCCCAATACATAAGACAGAGATTCTTGTCTTCATCATATTTTGGTGTTTCTGACAGCATTAAAATTTGGTTATCATCATTGTGAGTCTCTTGATATTTCTCATCATTATCAAGTGCTTCTTGTGAATCATCATTTACTACATCTCCTGAGCTAATGGCATGAATAGTGTAGTCGTATGAGACTTTTGTGTAGTTAGTTGTATTATCTTGCGTTCTTGATGTAGATGCTTTCCCTTTATCCTGTTTGACAAATGGATCCTTAAATATGGTATCATTTGTGTTTGTTGACATTTTGTTGGTGTCAATTGTGATGTCACCTTGATCGATCATGTATTGGACTAAGTTTTTCAATTTATAGCAACTTATAATATTGTGACCTTTAGTACGATGATAATCACGCAATTCACTATTATTCCACCATGTATGTTTGAAAGGACCTCGTTCATATACTCTTACTTCTGGAAAAGTGATCATGTTTGTCTGTATCAACCTTTTTAATGCTGATTCAATAGGTTCCCCTAGATGTGTGTAATTCCTTCTTGGAGCATTTACCCTTTGAAATTTTGTGTTCATAGTTTGCACAACATTTACATTTGTTAAGACAATGTTATTCTCTGTGTGCAGACTAAATGATTGACTTGGACCTTGTAAAGACAAAATCGGTGGAGTTTTGTTCACTGTACAGGCATCTACAACACCATTGTTAGTCACATTTTTGTTTTTCGACCAAAATTTGGATTTATCATTGTTGTTGTTGTTGTCATATTTTATGAGACCTTGTTCTACTATTCCTTTCTCACACTTTAGGGATTTTTCAGTGATTTGTTTAAATGTGGTAAAACATTGCATTTTTATCAGGTACTTGATCTTAGGGAAAAGTTTCCCATGAACATGTCAACTTGCTCTATTTTCGGGATAATAATCTTACACCTCCTATAGAGAGCTCTCCATTGTTGTATGAAGGATGCGAATGTTTCATTCTCATATTATTTTGTGGCACATAAGTCCATCAAAGTGACTAGGGTTTCAATGTTATGTGAAAAGTTATCAATGAAGTGTTTAGCTAATTCACCCCATGATGTGATAGTTGGTGGTAAATGCGAAAACCACTCCAATGCTGAGCCTCCCAGACTTTTAGGAAACAGTCTCATTAGATAAGTGTCTTCAATTTCAACCTCTATACATGTCGTAAAAAACTCTTTGATGTGATCTCTAAGATCACCTTTCCCTCGATATCTATCAAATTTTGGTATTTCAAAATATGGTGGGAAAGGCGGCATGTATAATGTGTGATCAAAAGGATAAGCATGTAAGTCCTGCATTGTGTAGCTCTTTTTATCATTACCGGTTTGCATAGTTAGCATCTATTGTTGTAGATTCTGTACTTGTCGGGATAGAATATCCTTTTGAGTTAGAGGTACACTTTGCACATGTATATTTCCCACAAAAGGATTTGTGGTAGTATAACTAGGAGGTTGTTGAAAGGTACCATAATTATAATTCCACATGTTATGAGTTCCACTAGGTACTATGAAGTAAGCAATACGCGAACCCATGTTTGACTAATTTGTACTCGTTGTATTAGCAAAACCTAGGTTTGCATTCTAATGACTATATGTAGATCCTATAGAATAGGAAACCAGAGGTTGGGTTGCACTTGTTTTATGAGGAACTTGTGTTTGAATAGGTGCCAAGACACTTGACATCATCGGTATAGCTTGTGTTGGTGTGTTGACATTTATTGTTGAGGATGATGCACTTGATTGAAAATTCACGTTTGAAATATCATTTGTTTATATATATGACATTGATGCATTCTGAGGAAAACTTGAGGTCATCACTTGCGTTTGTGTCATATGTGGTATTTGACTGCTATTTTGACCTAGAGTATTTCTTAGTGGCAAGATAGTTGTGATATCAAAATCCTTAGGTAATTTGGCCCCATTTTGTAATAACAATGAGAGATACTTGTCCCTATCATTATATATAAGAGCATCTAAGATCATAAAGACATGTGGGTCCTATTGAGTTGACTCAATCTCTTATCTTGTTAAAATTTGTTGTAGTTCATGTATTGTGGGAATTGCCTGAGAATTTGACTATTGACTAGTTGATATGTCCATGTTCCAAGTTGGATTTACTGACAAGTTGTTGTTTGGGTCCATTTTAATTTTTTCCTTTTGTGACCTTGTGATGGGCATTTAAGACTTCTATATGAGGATGGTTTAGAACCTAATGCAAGACTCTAGACCTAAATATGGAATATGCAACACTAGACTAGACTCTCTATTCAGGATTTTGACATGAAACTTGTTTATTATTTTGTTATTTTTGCAACGCAAGTTTTTCAAGTTCTTCTCTTAGATGTTTTGCAGCAATTTCTCTATCAATTCTATGGGCAATTTTATACTATATTTAGTTCATACTCGACTCCTATATAATGGGGTGCGATTCTCTTTAATTGCTAGGCCAAGTTACCTAAACCATCAATCATTTCTCATTGACCATCGTTTTGCACTAGATTAGCTTTCTTGAAGGGGAGCAAATCATCACCTAGGAGACCCATTAAGATGCATGCTATGAATTTCTAGGATGATTATGCAAATGATGACGAATGAAGACAGACCTATATGAGGTCTAGACAAGGACTTAAATCTAAGGACGTATATGAGGACAATAATGAGGATGTAATAAGGACTATGCAACTTCTAAGGATGATAATAAGGACGTAAATGAAGACTATGCAAGGACTATGTAAGGACAATGGACGATAATAAGGATGTAAATGAAGACTATGCAAGGACAAAGGACGATAATAAGGACATAAATGAAGACTATTCAAGGACTATGCAAGGATAATGGATGATAATAAGGACGTAAATGAAAACTATGCAAGGACTACCTATGGTCACAAGTAAAATTTTGAGTTTGTAAGACTATCTAACGTTTCAAAATGGACTTTGTTTCTAGTAATTCTGTGTGTAGGACAAGTTTTTTGTTTTCCAAATTTGAGAATAGTTATTTGAAGACAAGTATAGCTAACTAAACTGTGTTATGACCAATTCTAAAATTCAGAGATACGTAAGATAGGGCCTGAAATAGCCCAAAAAATTGACTCAATACTGGTATGGTACAATGATACATAAAAAAGCAGAGAATACAATCTTAGGCTGAAAAGTGGACACCATTCAATGAGGCCCCCACAACAAAATACCAAAACAAGATGGATAGATAGAGAGTCTGGTAGCACTGGCTCCACTCCACAACACACACTTCGCAGGCATGCCAGTGTCTCTTACCCCAAAGATCTTATCATCAAGGGATTTCTATCTCATAATGCAAGGTACATGAGGGGTATCTATGGGGTACAATCTGCACTCCTGGAATCACTGAATGTAGGATTTGGGCTACTAAGTTGGTTCTTATTGTAAAAATTCAAGGGGTCTCGATCCAATGATGGATTCTCAGAGCAAGCCACTTAAAATTTAGTTGAGCTTATCAGTGCAGGGAAGGCCCCCACATATGTCAAATTCACTCAACACTCTAGCCACTTGACTAGTACATTTATATAGCATCTCAAAAAACTTGCTCGAGAGTACACTGGGAGAGATGATATCCCCAACGCATCTGAATTAGAAGTACCTTTGTGGGCTGATTAAATCCCTAGTCAAAGATACCCCTCACTACTAAAATGAAAAATTTCGGCGTTGTTATCACCTTCTCCCTTTCTCCCAAGACCCCGAAGGCAAGTACAAAGGTAGTTGATGCAACAATAGGTCCACCCCAAACATAATAAAAAGTTCTTTCCCTTAAGAAAAATGGGATGTGAGTTAATCTATTAAGCAACCTGATTCACATTTATTTTAAAACTCAAATTTAGGTGTGAGATACGTATGTGCATGTCAATTTTAACCATTGTTTATTTTAAACCCAAAATTGAAGTGTGAGAGCATGCATGTTTATGATTCAGTAAAGATCTGATCCTCTCTATAAATTTGCTACATGCTGCAAACAGACAATCAGTAACCCAATAAACCCCATAGAAAATAGAGAAATAAACTATGACAAAAATGAATGCATGATGATACCTGAGCGATTGGGTGATCTTGTATGATCGATTACATAATTATGATAGAGCGATTGTGTAATTCTGACAGAGCGATTGCATGATCCTAACCGAGTGATTGCGTGATCCGCAAATAGACAAAACAAAAAAATAAAAAGGAAATCTAATTATGATCAGGAACCTGCAAAACAGATTGTGATGCCCTAGAAATATCTCTCATCATCCATTCTATGTTAAGAAAATCATATTTCACTCTATAAGAGAGAACTAGGCTATTGTATCTATCGATGGTTGGTTGATCCTCTGGATCTCGTATCTTCTTTTCTACCTTTAGGATTTGCTGATAGCATCTGGTTTGCCTTACGTATTCTTTCGTCCTCTTGGCACCTGAAATTCTGAATTATACCTTGCATGCCATAAAATGTCATAATTAAGCATGCAATAAAAGTAAACCATATTCAGATTTACCTAATTTCATACAAAATTTGATAGAACAAAGAGCGGAAAATAAAAAAACATAAAGTAAACAGAACAACAATATTCCTCATGAATGCATGATTCTAACAAAGTGATAATGTGATCCTGTAAGGGCTTTTGCATGATGAGTTCCACATAAATGCGTGACCCAGTCTACTCGATTGTGTGAGTATGTCTATGTGATTGCGTGATGATGTAAGCATGATTGCATGATTCGGAATTTGTTCTACAAATCCATACAAAACTACAAATTTTTTTAAAAAATTATGTATGATCTGCAAAATTATACAAAAGAAAAACAAGTTTAAATTGTTGTTAGTTCACGTCGGGTTCACCAAAATGTCGCATGTAAAAATTTATCTAATATAAAGTAAACTAGGAATACCAGGGAAATCACGAATCCCTATCCTAATTAGAATTCAAACAAACAAAACAATGAAATAACACAGAAGCAAGAAACAGGAATATAATTAAAATCAATCAATCCCCCCTATTCCAAGACTGTGTATAGCTTCCATTGCTCTTCTCCTCTTTGTGGTATGGTGGCTCTCAAATATCGCACTGGCAATCGACAAATGACACAAAGATTCAAGGTTCATGATTGCTGAAAAAGGAGATTGAATGCACAATTTATAGATTATTGGAGAGGACTGAATGAGAGATGGAACAAAATGATCAAGAGGTGGAACTCAGGTGAGCTCACATGCTGATTGATAGTTGAAATGCTAATTTGGAGGTGAAACATAATAGATTAAATAGATTAATTGTGTCAACTGATTGAGGAAAAAGCTGAATGAAAGATGAAAAAGGGTAATTGGAGGAAATAAAGAGGAGGAAATAGTTAACTAATCGAAAGTTGATTGAGAGCTTTATTTAGAAGAAGCTAACTAAAAGATGGGAATAGGAATTGAAGAGATAATTGAATTAATTATTTAATTGATTAAATTAATTAATATAGCATGCACTTGAACTTTAACTTGGATTTTCAATTTAATCTTTGCATGAGATTTTAATTCAAATATTGAATTTATTTAAAATTCAATTTATTATTTGAATATATTTAGAACTTGACTTTGATTTTCAATTTAATTTTTGAAATCATGCATGTGTATATGAAATTAGAAGAAATTAGAAGAATAAATTAAATTAGAAGAATATGAAATTAGGAGAAATAAGATTTAGTTAATTAAATAATTTAAAGAAACTATTTAATTATTTAGAAATGGACTTTAATTAAATAATAAAGATGATTTAAATTAAAGGAATTAAAATCACAATTAAGTAAATAATTAATATTTAATTAATATTTAGAAAAGGGTTGATGATTAATTGAATAGAGATAGAAATTGAAAATGAATTTATTTAAATAATAAAGATTATTTAAATTGGAGAATTAATCACAATTAATTAAATAATAAATATTTAATTAACATTAGAAAAATGGTTAATGATGAAATGATGACAGAATTGGAAATAGAATAATTAATAAGATGATGAGGAAATACGAATTTAGAAGAATGAGATTAATGAACTTAATTAAATAATTAAATAATTATTTAATCAATTAGAGGAATAATTAGTACATGATCAATGAGACATTTTTTAGGCATCTACACTTTCTTACTACTATTATTACTTGGTTTATATGGTTTTTTAAAGATTTTCACTAAGCCTTTAACATAAATATATGTGTAATATTTTATAGTTTGCAATATCTTCCATCACTATCCCATATAAATCATCTCATATTTTACCTTTAACCCTCTTAACTTACCTTCTAACCTCCAATGATCATTTTTCCCTTGATTTCATCAAAAATTATATGCTTCTTTCAAGGCTCCCTCATAAAATTGAAGCATTAGTACAACTCCACTAATTGATTGGTCCATCAAATAATTAAATAAAATATCTTTTCAAAGAAAAAACTCTATATCATCTTCCTTCTTCAATTCTTCAACATCTAAATTATCTCCAAATGCATGGTCTTCACTAGTCACCCTTTTGCTTATTTTGGAGGATAGCTCAAACCAACATGTCCAACCTCTCGCTTCTATGTCTAGCAAATAATTAGCATCAAGTATCTTTTCCACCTAACTTTTCTCTTATCATTCATAGGTTTGTGCTCTTCTTTGCTAAGTTGTCTTCTTCTTTTCCTATTATCACAAATATGGTTTAATGATCTTTTGGTATCATCTAAAATAACTTGCATGTAATGTTCTACAAGAAACCATAAACATTGTTCTGATCTAGTGAAGATCTTGGTTGGTCTTTGCAAAGCTAGAGAGTAAGAAATAACTTCCCGTCTATGTCATCATTACCTCTACATTATCATTTCTATAGGTACTTTCATGGTAGGTCTGTCATATTGTCCTATAGAAGATTACATATTTTTCATATTTGTTTGGTTGTCTTGACTTCATAGGATTGTCAAAAATTCTTACCTGTCATGGCTACCATCCTTGATGATTTCCATGGCCTTTAAATCTTAAGGCTATCACTAATCAAAAGTCCTTGACTTTCACTATTACTTTCCCTTTCAAAGTATGTATATGTTATCTTTGCATTGTATATGAATTGAAAATTAGGTAAAAGGATTTGATACTCCTTCATGTAATATCATATGATTGTCCTTATTTTGACTGTCATATCTCTTTTTTCTCACTCTTACAAAGCTCTTGTCTCTTATTATCATATGGCCTTTACATTGGATAGTTATCAACTAACCTTTCCTTTTTTTATACATAACTATAAGCCCGAAAAAGATTATGCTTACCTTGGAATCTATTAGACACATTTTGAAACTTAGCTATGTAACAACTATCATGGTTTCTTGCATGTTTGTGAATGATCATGACAATAATTGCCTAATTGACTACCCAATTATAGATTAAGTTGTCTTTCTCTCCTTAGACCCTACTATTATTTATTTTGTATTATGTATTTTCCTTTATGGCTTTCATATTGTCTCAATTGTTCCAACCCATATGCTTGGAAGCTATGGTAAAGTGAAATTGAAACCCTACCATTATATACAGTTAGAGAAATATTGTTATACGTGACTAAATAATTACATTTACACCATTTTCGAAGGCTATAATTTTTTTTGTTCTTTAATTAAAGTCAAGGCATGACCTTTCTTCACTCCAACCAAGGTGGAGATATGAGCCACTTTTGGAAACTCAAGTGGAACTTCCAAATTTTCAAAAAGGGTCAAAATTAGCATGACCTATTTTTCTATTAAGTTTGTGTATGGGTATGCAAGACCTTGGAATTTCTCTGAAAGCTCCAAAATTGAATTTTGTACATTTTGGGTGATTTTGACAACAAGAATAGGTCTAGGTGATAAGATAATAAAGACTTAAGCTTTAAAATTTCTCAAAAATTTATTTAAAATTGGGTTTTCATGCTTCAAATGATGTTGTGAGGCCTTGAAATTGAATGATGCATGTAGAGTACTCCAATATCTTTAGTCAAAAAAAGGCTCAATTAGGAGCCCAAAATTTATGTTTCCCAAAAGTTAGGCTATTTTTGGGCAGGAGTTACAAATTTTAATATTTCATTATGCTCCATTGTTAATCTTATTGAATAATATGTATTGAATCTTAATTCCAGGGCCCAACAGAGCCAACACGAACAACAGAACAAGAATTTACTTAGTGGGGACCATCATAGGTAAGGTCCTTGATTAATATTTTGTTGTTTATATTCATATTGTTGATTACAGAAAAATAGATTTTGTTATTTATATTCATATTGTTGATTACATAGGCAAATATTCATTTAACTTTTTAAAAGGGCAGTCACCAAATACACCAAATAGTTGTCTAAGTCCAAGATCAAAGATTATCTAAGTCTATTAAGTACCTAAGATCAATATTTATCAGTCTAAGATCCAACTATTGTGAGGAATTTAGTAAAAATGGAAGTCATTTTGAAATGATCCATGACTTTCATTGTGATTGAGGCAAGGAGTTTTGATGCGGAGCCATAGGGAAACTTGGTAGAATACCCAATCCAAAAACACATAAACATTCTCCAAGGGACTTACTCACTCACTTTACCCTTCTCAAATGACTCAACAAGTCATTGGTTGACAACACATGATTTCAATGTGACCTTCCTTCCTATAGCCCTAATTCTCAATAGGCTATACATACCCTTACAAAGGCAATACACCAACAATATGACACACACCCAAACCACCCATACACAATTCCTTCTTACATCCTATGACACATGATTCAAGCATTTAAAGTGATTCTTAAACTTCCTAATATCCTTGTTCTTCACAAACGCTTCACAATCCTACTAGCCCTAGGTTTTCACTTTTGGGGCAATAACTCACAATTCTCCCCAAACACCAAGCAAAAAAATGATAGATTAGGATACCCTATCGGGCCTTCTACAACATATGTCAAACTTAGATAGGGTTCTTTTGGACTGGTCATCCTGACCAACACCTGTCCTAATTAGGAAAGAGCCCTAAGTAGGCCTATTTTACAAAGCAACCCCTCTTCAAGCTATTCACAGAAAATTCTCTCCACTTGAGACACTTAATGTTAGTGTCAAAACCACCAATTTCATCAAAATATTATGTTTGTGATGTTTTGGAACTCATCCAACTTCATCACCTACCTTTAATTGCTTGCCATTCCTCTTAATGCCAAGCACTTCAATGCATTTTTCCTTCTCCAATCATCATGGAAACCTCCATCACTCCTACCATGCTATAATACACTAGTTATCCCAACATCCCCTTGAGTTTCATGAATTTTGACTCTCAGGAATGTTGAGAACCAACCATTGTAAATGAAACCCTCGGTAGGGTTTTCACATGATCGGAAGCACAAAAAATGACAAAGATTAATGAAAAAAATACTTCAAAGCCTCCCCACACTTGGATGTGCTAGATAAAATTCTAATTCAACCTTCCAAGTTTTTAGAACATTTGTCAATCAGATTCAACATGAGAAAATGCAAGAAATTCGGACTGAGTCACAAAATGTATGTAATAGAGATCACCTTCCTTCATTCCACCATCAACAATCTTACATGTTTGGCCTCAAAGGATTTTGTATGTGTCAAAACAATGTCTCCCAACATCCAAAACTGAATTTTTAACCATTGGACTATTGGAGACCAACTAATCCAAAATATTGTAAAGTTGACAACAAAAGTTGTCATAACAACATTGACAACTTTTACATATTTTTGCAAATGGCCTTGTAACCAACCAAAACACCATGAAACCAATACATAAAGACCAAATATGTCCATACAAGACCAAAAAAAGAATTCCTACACATCTTGGCCAATATTTTCTTCAATGGTGTAAAGGAAACAACCCAAAAGTAAAAACACATTGATTGTTTCAGAATAACAGTGAGTACATTAGTTTGTCAATGCAACAAGAATTCAAGTGTTTGCATGAATGAATGTTGTTGGGTTTGTGGTCAGGGTTTGGATGAGTGTAGGAAGGCCCTATTGAGTACCCAATAACCTTTGAAGGCATTGAGAAGTGAGATGGAAGACAAAGTCTATGTCTGTCCCTGCACTTAGTTGACTGTCTTAATTTGACAGTGATAAAACATCTCCATTTTGTGCAAGATTGAGTGAGTGTTGATGAGAGTTAGAGTGGGGAGTACTGAGGAAGTTATAGGAGGCTCTTTGAATCCATTCATAGTGTTTGAAATCCCTTGAGTGAGGAATGATTTATGTCAACATGGATGTCTTAAATGAGTGTTGTGGTTGTCTAAACCAGTATTGTTGCAATACTATTCATTGTGAGTTCTTGGTAGGTTGGGTTGGTATTGAGTCAAGAGTAGGAGTGTTGTGAAGTCCTAGAAGGAATTTACAAGAGTGTATTTGGTTGGAGTAGTTTTTTTATGTTGGAATATAGTTTGGAGTCTTAATTGGGTATGGTGTTAAGTGAGTGACTAGTAGGGAGGCTTATGATGTTTGAATGTTGGAGGGTTTGGATTTGGGTTCATACAAGTTGATGAGGGTTATTTGAGCATGTTCCAATGAGTGTATGGGGAATAAGAAGCATGATGGTGTTCTGATGTATTGTAACCTTATGAGTACTCATAACCTTGTGAGGGGTCCTATGAGGGTTTAGGGAATTATCACCTTATTGTATGGGTGAGTTGGGATAAATATCTCCCCTATTGGTTGAGTTCCAATAGGGGATATCATTCTCCCAACTCACCCAATAGGGGAGATATTTCTCCCAACTCACCCATACAATAAGGTGATAATACCCTAAACCCTCATAGGACCCCTCACAAGGTTATGAGTACTCATAAGGTTACAATACATCAAAACACCATCATGCTTCTTAGTCCCCATCCACTCATTAGAACATGCTCAAATAGCCCTCATCTTGTATGAACCCAAATCCATGTTGGCATGTTTAGCATAATTGATGATGATATATTGAAGGAATGTTGGTGATGATATAGTTGGCATGATAAGGAGAATGATGGTATGGTGATGTATGACCTGTATAGATTGAGATATTGGTTGGTGACTTGGTGATCAATTATTTGTGTTGTCATTTATGGAAACTATGGAAAATGTTTATTCTTGATTACTTTTTCATCTAGGTTTACTGGTACAACCTAACCGGTAATGGATTAAGTTGGTGAGATGAACTGTGCAGCAGATAGAAAACTTGGCAAATAGGACTTTAACTAGTAAATATGAAATAATGTTATACTTAAGCAATTGGTTCTGAATATTGATCAGGAATTAGGTGTTGTTTTTTTAAAAATGTGTTTATATCATTGTAATTAGTCTATAACCAGAACTACATCATGTTTTGATAACCGGAAGTCATGTTTGTGATTTACTATTGTATGTTCAGTAGGGTTTTAGAACCAGTAACAAGATCAACTAAGATGTAGGTGATGCATCAATCCAGTGGAATTATTGAATATTTTTCACTATGGATTGATGAGATGTGGGCTACTCCTCAGGGGGAGCATCTAAGATGATGTTAGCAGAGATGATGGAGACAATAGCAACAACAATAATGTTATAAGATGCATTTGCACCTTTCACATTGTTGTCAAAGGGGGAGAAGTAATATGATGGGGAGAAAACATAGGAGAAGTAATATAACTAGCAAAAGATCATACAAAGGAGGAGAAGAGAAAGTAAAGCATGATTAGTTTGATGGTGATTATTTTAGTGTTGCCATCAATTCCATAGGGGGAGAAAGTTGGCATGATTGATATAATTGATGATGATATATCGAAGGACTATTGGTGATGATATGTTCAAGGATTTTTGGTGATGATATGTTGAAGGATTGTTGGTGGTGATATAGTTGATATGATAAGGAGAATGATGGCATGGTGATGTATGACCAATATAGATTAAGATATCGGTTGGTGACTTGGTGATCAATTATTTGTATTGTCATTGATGGAAACTATGGAAATTGTTTATTCTTGATTACTTTGTCATCTAGGTTTACTGGTATAACCTAACTGGTAATGGATTAATTTGGTGAGATGAACTATGTAGTTGATAGAAAACCTGGCAAATATGACTTTAACTGATAAACATGAAACAATGTTATACTTAAGGAATTGGTTCTAAAGATTGATAAGGAATTAGGTCTTGCGGTTTAAAACATGTGTTTATATCATTGTAATTAGTCTATGACTAGAACATCATGTTTTGATAGCCAGAAGTCATGTTTGTGATTTACTATTGTATTTTTCAGTAGGGTTTTAGCAGGGTTTTAGAACCGATAACAAGATCTCTTAACCGGTGATGCTTTATGGTTTGGTAGTGAATTTCATTATGTTCATAACTTGATGGTGACATGTCACAACTTGTGTGAGAAATTAAAATACTATTTTGGCGCGATTAAAGATGGAATTTATTGGAAAACAACAAAGAGCATAGAAGAATGTTTTAAGGGTTTGACTGCTTATCAGATCGATGTGCAGTGTCGTGTTATGATTATTCAATGGTTGAAATTTTCTTGATATTTGTTGTAATAATATGTATGATTATTTGTTATGATCTGTGATGATCTATGATGTAAATTAATTTGAATCTTGATGTATCTAGGGTTTTATAACTGACAAAGATGTAAAGTGTATTTAAGTTAGTTTTGATGAAGTTTATTGGGTCGGTAATCTAAGAAAAGAGTGTATAGCCAAACCAAAGGTGTGTGTCTACAAGAGTGAAGCAAATTGGAGCTGAAGTGGATCTGAACAAGAAAGTAGGAAGTTCTATTTCTAGATTATTCATTTGTTGTTCCCTAACAGTTGCAACAGGTTCAAAATCCCTTAACCGGGTAGGTCCTAACATGCCTTGTTCATGTAAATCCCTTAACTGGGTATCTCAACAACTTGAGTTTAAATCCTCTCACGAGGTTGGTTCTAACAGGGTGAATCTCCTAATAGAGCTCATATTGTAAATCCCTTGACTAGGTAACCCCTAACAGGGTCTTCTCCTAACTGGGTATCATTGTAAGCTCCTAATTGGGCTAGGCTCCTAACAGGGTGCATTCTGAAAGAGCGCATTATCTTTTGGGTACCAATTCCCATCATGGTTTTTCCCATTTGGGTTTCCATGTGAAAATCTTGGTGTTCATATGATGATTGATTTTTGTTTGTGTTAAGTTGATATCTTTCTATTGCATGCATGATATGGAACACTTAAATGAGCAGTCTGGTAAATCTGATTAGTAGATTGATTTCAGTGGCTACCGATACTGGTTATGATCTGTTTTGGTGAAATATTGATCAGTTTGGTTTAATATTTCAGTTTTTGTTAATACTGATTCACCCCCCCTCTCAGTATTAATCGGATCCTCTAAATAACAGTCCAAACCCTCCAACATTCAAACACTGTGAGCCTCCCTACTAGTCACTCACTCAACACCATACCCAATTAAGACTCCAAACTCCATTCCAACATACAAAGACTACTCCAACCACATATACTCTTGGCAATTCCTTATAGGACTTCACAACACTCCTACTCTTAACTCTATACCCACCCAACCTACCCAACATGGTTACCCTTCATTCACAACCAACACACTGCTTATTAGGACAGTCAAACGTGCTTTGGGACAGACATGTGGTAGACAAGGGCAGTCATGATTGAATGGACTATTCTTTTCTTACCACCCTTCAAATTCAACCATTGATGATGGGAATCAAGCCTGTCACGTCCTTTTCACTCAAACCAACATCAAATCCACATCTAATTATGTAAATACAATGATTTTCAACACATTGTCAAACTGTGATAGCCAACTCAAAGGTTTAAGATAGTCATAAACTCTTCATGTTTGTTTTGTCACCTTGGATTGAAAACCATTGAGACATGTTTTGGCACCTCCACACACCCCTCACTACCTCTTTTTAAGCCTTCAAGGACCAAACCTGCACTTACATTCACCATACTCCCTTAAGTCACTGTTATGGCAGACTAAGACTCAAGAAAAAAAAGTGAATTTCAACCCTCTTATACGTGATTTCCACATCATGGAGCCCTACACTAAGAAGGAAAGAAAAATACATGTTTACAAGGGTCTCTCCATATTTTTACTTGCCTTATTCAACGTCGCAAAAGATCCAAAGACATTTTTGACTATCTTGGGTTACCCTAATGAGGGTTTCCAACAGTCTTTACAAAAAAAAGACATCTCTCTCAAGAATAAATAAAGTGGAATGAGACAAAAATAAAATGACAATGGATTCACCCCTTCATCATATTCAATCGTCTTTCCAAGAAAATGAAGTGATTACTATATGGAAAACTATAGTATTTCAGACTGTTACACCTGAGAACACAAGAAAATGCATAAAACTTCAAGATTTAATTGATTTTCTTCTTGATAAATATCACAC
The DNA here is from genome assembly GCF_030272615.1 of Cryptomeria japonica. Classification (NCBI taxonomy): domain Eukaryota; kingdom Viridiplantae; phylum Streptophyta; class Pinopsida; order Cupressales; family Cupressaceae; genus Cryptomeria; species Cryptomeria japonica. The sequence goes on from NC_081406.1 coordinate 252,826,517, forward strand.
CAATGCATACAACCCCTCCATGGTTTGAGGAAGGTCTTATTTAAATTCCACTCAAGTCTTTCCAACATCCATAACTACTTTTCAAACTTCTTGAACAAACTAACTTCTAACCATGCAACAAAAATTGCCTTTACAACATTGACAGGTTTTTTATTCAGTCTATGAAGTAGCTAGGATCAAATAGCTACCTAATTCTGAGATCAAAGATACCTAAGTCTATGAAGTAGCTAGGATCAAAATTTATTAGAAAAAGATCCAACCATCATTAGCAATTTAGTAAAAGTGGAAGCCATTTTGAAGTGATCTAAGACTTTCATTGTCATTGAGGTAAGGAGTTTAACCCATGAATTATAGAAAATAAATTTTTGTTATTTATATTCATATTGTTGATTACATAGGCAAATATTGATTTAACATTTTAAAAGGGCAGTCACCAAATACAACAAATAGTTGCCTAAGTCTGAGATCAAAGATAGCTAAGTCTATGAAGTAGCTAGTATCAAAATTTATTAGACAGAGATCCAACCATCATTAGGAATTTAGTAAAAGTGGAAGCCATTTTTAAGTGATCCAAGGCTTTCATTACAGTCATTGAGACAAGGAGTTTAACCCATGAATTGTAGAAAATAGATTTTTATTGTTTATATTCATATTGTTGATTGCATAGGCAAATATTCATTTAACTTTTTAAAAGGGTAGTTACTAGATACACCAAATAGTTGCCTAAGTTTGAGATCAAAGATAGCTAAGTCTATGAAGCAAGTAAGATCCAACCATCATTTGGAATTTAGTAAAAGTGGAAGCCATTTTGAAGTGATCCAAGACTTTCATTGTCATTGAGGTAAGGAGTTATATAGGGGTAGTTCAATATTTGAGAAAGCCTATCAAATCATATTCCATAGTTGCAATGCTTTATATTCCCTGATGGCAATTGGTGTGTCCAAGTTATATAGGGGTAGAATGGACATTTTGTTTTTAAATATTACCTGTTCGTTGAAATTATGATTAAAATGCCTAACATAGGCCCTAACGAGAGTGTTGTACCTACGATGAAATTTTTTGTCATAGGTACAACATTCTTGTCAGAGCTTACTTACATTTGTCAACAGAATTCTGGTGTTATCCCAATCATTTTCCGATGGGAATGTTGTACTTGCAATGACAAATTTCATCACAGGTACAACATTCCCATCAGAGCATAGTGCCACTTGTCATCGGAATTCTGATGAAAACCCCAACGTGTACTGATGGCAATAGTGTGCATGGTTCATTAGAGGTTTGATGACTTCATCAAAATTGTAATGAATTAGACTGCCATAGTATGTATCAATTTTCGATGAACATAGCATTGAAAATTCGACGAAAAGTTGTTCGTCGAATATGATGATGAAACTTGAGTGACAAAAATCTTTTCATCATTTTGTCAAATCTACAACATTAATATGTCAGAATTCTGATAATAGTTCATCAGAAAATGACCCCAAATGTGCTAGTGATTGTGAAGAACGATGTATGTGGCTCCACAATTCTTTCTCCCTCTTTTTTATTGTTTCTAATTGTTTCTCCAAAATTTGTATGAAAAATTATTATTAAAGATTTCTTTGAAAAATACAATTTAAGATGACTACTTATTTTTATAAGCAACAAAATTTAACATTCATGGGGCCACCATCTCCACAAATTATTTCTTAAAAAAATGAACAGTGGCTTCTAGCCAAAATAAGCTAAGCAGATGCATGGAGACTTACCCTAAGTGAGAAAAACTACTTCGTGTCCCCTCAAAATCCAACAAATAAGATCCCATCATGAAGATGTCATCACTAGCTAAAGAAAGTCTTTGAACCACTTGGACTCCATGCAGTGCCAGGATCCATATATTTATTTATTTAAAAAAAAAATCTTGGAAACTCTAGTTACAGTAAAAATTTGAGGTTTTCACTAGAAGTAGTAATTCATATTTTACTAGTACTATAAATATATTTTTATTGACAATGGAGATTGTTTATTTATTGACAAGGAGTTACTAATTCACTTTTCACTAGATAGGAATCATGGTAATAGTAAAATGGTAGAGTTAGTAACTTTGGGTGTCCACCTTGAGAATGACTTATTTTTTGGGTTTATTACAACTGTCATAAGATATCATGGCATCTATGTAATATTTATAACAGTAAATATGATAGATTCCTTCCCTAGGTGCCCAAGCAAGATAGATGTCTTATGACAATTTTAAGAGTATTTATAAGTAGCTATTTTGGGTGTTATTAATGATTCCAAGGAAGATGATGTGGTTTTTCTTAAGTGGATTTGCAAATGTTATTTTGTGATACCATGGTGGTTAACCACTCTTAGGAGTTTCCATATATTAGAATTTTGTGCTAGTTGTGAGATGGAATTTGTTCAAGTTTTTCTTTGCAAGGGTTAAAAGTTGCTAGATTGAAGACTTGAGAAAACTTAAGAGTGTTGTATTGCAATCACATTTTGTTGATGATAGAAGTCATTCATCTCTTCTTGGTCAATTTTTTCCTGAAAAGGTTTCTCCATGTAATCACAATGTTATCTTTTTATTGTTATAATTGATTTTATTTTCATTTGGTAAACACTATTAGATGTGATTTACAATTTTTTATTAAGGATAAAACATGTTTTGAAGGGACCCGAACCTCTTGAAACAAAATGTTTTCATCAACAGAAAACCAAAGAAGGGGTAGCCAACTAATAACAAGAAACCCAAAAGGACCAAACAACAACAAGATAGCTAATTTAGAAATTTGAAGGCCTTGGTAGCTTCAACTTCAAGTTGGGACATATTCAAAGCCATTTTCTTGATATCCTGAATGTCCTAGATTGCTTGACTTTTGTTTTTTCTTCCTTTGTTAGCAACATCTGTTAGGTCCCAGAGACAACTGAGAGGGGGAGGGGGGGGGGGGTGAATCAGTTGTCTAATAAATTTAAACCAAAAATCAATTAACCAACTTAATGCTTAATACCAGTTAAGTGTGTCGGTAGACAGTGTTAGCTGTAAATTGCTATACCGGTAAAGATTAATGCATGAAACATAAACATAGAGTCATCCACAACACATAACACCAATATTTTGTACGTGGAAACCCTGTAAGGGGAAAAACCACTATGGGAAACCTTACCCACAATCAGATGATACTACTGCAGATAGTAAGTGTACATAAATGGGGTTTGCACATGCAGAAAGGCCAATAGCCTAGAGCTCACTGCTCAATCACAAAATGGGAGTCACACTGACTATAGTTGGATGGTTAAATCCAATAAGAATGTACTACACAAAATAGCATCTTCATATGTTGGATTCAGTACCGGTGTAATGCTGATACGCTTCTACAAAAACCTAGCTTCACCTTCAAATGATGTCTTCGTGTATACCTCTGCTTAATCTCGCATATACCTTCTCACAATTCTTTTTTGCATTCCCACATTCGATCTTACAAATAAGATCTTACATTTATACCATAACCTAAGACCAATTTTAGTAGGTCGTCTCTACAAGATATTACAATAAAAACATTTTACATACAATATAATATCCGATGCAATAACCAATTATATATGAATATACCAATGATCAATTCTTCAAAACAAAGTGTCCACACAATGTCTTTGACATTACCAAGTGTCTTCCATATCATTCCAAGTGTCGGTGAACATTATATCCTGCCGGTGAACCATATACCAGTAACTATGCAATAGTTACTTGCTTGCCGGTGAATTTTGTTGGATCTCCAAAGTGCTAGTTTTCAGTAGGTGTTGACATCAATGACAAAACCATACCAAAATACCAACAATGTCCCCCTTTGGCATTGATGGCAACACAAGATGGAAAAACCATCAAAGTGTCAAAATAGAAATGCCAAATACCAAAAACCAACAATCTCCTAAACAACAATTTCTCCCCCTGGGAGCAACATGTGTTTATCCAAAGATTAATTTTCAATACCAATCTCTCCTCAAAAGATAATGTGTTTTTCCATAGATATCTCTCCCCCTTTGACATCAAATGCCAAAGTAATACAAAACCAAATATAAAAAGAACTTATCACAAAATACCAACTACTCCCCCTGAGAAGTAGCTTCCTCATCAAGGACCGGAGTAAAAGATTTGTCTTTCAATTCTACCGGTTGATGACAATCATCAACTGTCTAAGTCTCTACCGGTGGTGGTATGACTCCAAGATGATCTCTAAGATATTCAAAAGTCTCCTTAGGAAAAGGTTTTGTGAAAATATCTGCAAGTTGTTCTTTAGTATTCACATAAACCAGTTTTATCTCCTTTTCTTCAACTTTTTCACTTAGAAAATTTTGTTGAAGAAAAGGAGATAAAACTAGTTTATGTGAATACTAAAGAATAGCTTGTAGATATTTTCACAAAACCTTTGCCTATGGAGACTTTTGAATATCTCAGAGATCAGCTCGGAGTCATACCACCACCAGTAGAGACTTAGACAGATGATGATTGTCATCAACCGACAGAATTGAAAGACAAATCTTTTACTCCGGTCTTTGATGAGGAAGCTACTTCTCAGGGGGAGTAGTTGGTATTTTGTGATAAGTTCTTTTTATATTTGGTTTTTTATTGCTTTGGCATTTGATGTCAAAGGGGGAGAGATATCTATGGAAAAACACATTATCTTTTGAGGAGAGATTGGTATTGAAAATTAATCTTTGGATAAACACATGTTGCTCCCAGGGGGAGAAATTGTTGTTTAGGAGATTGTTGGTTTTTTGTATTTGGCATTTCCGTTTTGGCACTTTGATGGTTTTTCCATCTTGTGTTGCCATCAATGACAAAACCATACCAAAATACCAACAACATCCACATCCACCACTATTATTTTACTTTGGTACATTCCTCAAGTCTATCAGCCATGATATTTATGTTGTTCGCACTACTAATCTTGATAACCTTATGTCTGAAGGAAACCAAAGTGATGAAAATATCATTGATGTGCTTCATTTTAGACTCCCGATCCTCAATTCTTCCCTCATAATCCAGTTTCATAGCCAACATCTTTGACGAACTTCTACAAAGAAGTAACAAGATTTCTCCCCTCATTCTCATCCCAAGGAGCCTCCATTCTATTCCCCTGAGTGTTGGTGGTAGAAGACAACTTAAGGTGGATATCCTTGATTTCAATAAACAACCACTTATTCATTTTGAAATAATCCATTGGCGTATTCCTTGCAATTCCCAAAAGATCATTAGGGCTCTCCTACTCTAGATTAAGAAGGGAGGAATTAGAATTCAATTCTCAAGGAAAAGGGGTTGGGTATGTGTAGGATAATGGTGGGTCAAACCAGGCCCTTAAGTGGCAATAAAAATTTAGAAAAACAGAGTTAGGCAACTTGACATTAAAAGTTTAATAAGTTATTAACATTATTTCAAAAATATGTAAGATTAAAAACTGTAGAAAATTGAGTATAGTTTCTAAGCTACTAAATTTTTTTCTAAAATAAAATAAAACTATTTGGTAAAAATTTGAAATTTCAATGTAGTAGTACTGAAATTTCAAGAAAAAGATAAGAAGCAAGTGTTTGTCTAACCACCCTAACCACAATCAAATAATAATTTAAAAAATATATATTTTAGATATAAGTAGAAGACTCATGTCCCAGTGTAATGCATATTTTTTTGTAATTTTTTTTGAAGAAAATAATTAATTATGAATTTTTTACCATAATTTTTTTTTAAATATAAAAAACTCATATGTTTGACCACCACAACTTGTTCAAACTTTTACGAAATTTAAATTATTATTTTTTAAACTTATAGTATGTGAAGCATAGAATGTGACGCATGTTTCAAATTCAAAAAATTTGAAAGTTATAGATGTTTTTCAATTAGCCTGTCAATCAGGACTTTAGTCATACAATTCAAATAGAAAATGAATAATAATTATTTATTAATTTCCAAATAAGGCATAATTTATATTGGTGGAAAGATAAGAATCTCCTTAAAATTTCCTTTTTCTTTTCATCAATTTTAGGTAAAAAAAAGTCATCAACCACATGGGCGAAGTCTAGAAAAGCAAGGAAAACTCCTAAACACATTTTTTGCATTGACTTTCAAAATTTGGCATGTCCTAGCCAAATCCCAAAGCAATCTCAAGTAAAATCCTAGAGCTAAAATATTTTGTCTGAGATAATAGATATCAGATATATCCATAGGTAACAGATATCCAATATTATTGGATATCTGATTCTTAGTTTATTTTTATAAGTATAATATATAATATATTATATTATTATATTACTATTATGTATAATATTAAAAATATTATTTTATATATTTTATTTAATGTATAAATATTTATATATATTACTAATACATATAATATAGTATAATATAATTAAATGATATTAATATATATTAAAAAATTATGTATATCCCAATATAACATTTTATAATAAATAAATTATGTTTCCCTAGATCCCTCATATAAACTCTCATTTTGACACTCTTTCCCTCTAGCTATAGGTATATCTCTCATGTTATCCCTAACACCTTGTACACTTATTTGTACCCCTCTCTCCTCCTATGTATTGTACTTTTAGATACTCTCTCTCTCTCTCTCTCTCTCTCTCTCTCTCTCTCTCTCTCTCTCTCTCTCTCTCTCTCTCACTCACTCACTCACTCACTCACTCACACACACACACACACACACACCCTCTCCTTGTACATTTATCTCCCTTTCTCACCCCTCTCCCTTTACCCTTCTCTCCCTTTCTTCCCCCTCTCCCTTGCCCACACCCTTTCCCTTTCCCCTTCTCTCCCTCTCCCTTTGTCGATACTTCCATCTCTCCCCCCTCCTCCCATTCTAATTACTCTCTTCCTCTCCATTTCCCCTTCTCTATGTACATATCCCTCTCCCCCCATTATTTTCCAACACCCTCCCCTTCTCTCTCTCTCTCCCCCCCCCCCCCCCCTCTCTCTCTCTCTCTCTCTCTCTCCTAAATGAGGTACTGGATAACATATTATTTGATATTTGACTCCTCTGAGGAAAGGTGCCAATAAAATTTTTGGCACTCTTATGAAAAGATATCTGATATCAGATAATATCCACTATTCAATACCTGGGCCATACAAAAAAGGACAATGGGTTGTTTTGAGCATTCCAACAGTCCCTACATTCTTTTTGAAAGTGACAAACATGGGTTTTCAAACAATAAGAGACAATTTTTTTTCTTTTTTTAGCATCTTTGACACAAATTTTTCATTAGTAGTCATTTTTTAGCATCTTTGTGGAGGTATAATGGGGAGAAGTCATTGTCAAAAGAAAAAATGTAAAATAAAACTTGCAAAAGACCAAATTGAAGCATATAGACAAAGAGATAGAGAAAGTCATAGGAAGAGATACTCAAAATGAAAATGTTCAACATGATATTGAATTTGGAAATGAAAATGTGGGAATTGATACTCAAAATGTTAAACATCAAATTAATATGAATATGTTGACATTGAAAGTGAAAATATTGGAATTGATATTGAAGGTGAAAATGTTGAACCAAATGAATGTTATGTATCACCAAATTACATGAGAAATGAAGACCCTTGTGTGGAAGAAAGATAAATTCCAAATTCAAGACCTTCAAGAACCCCAAAATGGTTACTTGAAATTGATTAGAACATTATAAACAATCTTGAAGGCAAGAGGTCAACACGAACTATGTGATTGTGGGCTACGCAACTTTTCAACCAATATTTTAACATTAAGACATTGACCAAGAAATGCCAACTTTTTGTACAATTGCTAAAGATGCAAAAGATGAGACCTTTGCTAGCCAAATTGAAGCCAAATTGAAGATTCGTGTGAACAAGAAGATGGAGAAAAAATTTATTATTGTCAAAAATATTTTTAATTCTCTCAATTCTCTTGGAAAAAATAGCTAGGAAAAAGATAAAAAGAGTTTCTTGAAGAGTGATTACAACCTCCTTAGTACGTTATCATTTGAGAAAGGCTCTATTTATGAGACAAAATTGTATTAATTTTAATATAAATAATAAAAAAATTAGATAGAGAACTTGCAAGAAGAGAAAGACTTGGAAATCCTCTTCAAAATGATACATGGGCTTTTGGTGGGAAGCTTTCATGTGTTGATAAGAAGCTGGTTGATAATGTAAAGGAGGAAATTCAGCAATTTTGGCACTCTAACTCTAGAGTATCACCCAGTGTAAAGGATGTTTTAAAGCTAATAATACGCAATCAAGACCACACAACACATCCTAAAATTTCTTGGAATCAAGACAAACAATGTTGTTCAAAAACATTTGTGAAACACATCCAACTTTGCAAATCTCGCAATGGACTTTTGAATCTCTAAAGCCATTTTATTGTGTACCTCTTAAGATTCGTAATACTTGTTACAAATACCATGTGGATTTTTCAATGTACCATGAACTATTATGCTATATTTGTTCTAATTTGCATACTAATGAAATGTTGCAGGAGTGCGGTGCAATGAAACTTTTGAAATCATCAAGGGACTTGCTAGTTCTATTTTTATGTCCTAGAGATGATGGCTAGTTTTTTTTATAGAAATGATTGTTTAAATGAGAAATGTTCACAATGTAGTGGCTTGTCAAAGTTTTTTTTGGTTTTCATGAGGGTAGCGAACAAAAATTTGGAAAGAATATTATTGAGAAAAAGAGATATGAGATGGTCAAATATACTTTGAAGAGTGGAGGCAAAGGTTCTAGATGCAAGTTGGTTACAAAATAATGTAGTGCTGCTGATTTTATTTCATATTTTAAGGAAAAAAAATTCTACAAGTATGCAAGGAATAGCCATAGGTCTAAGTGGTTGAATCAAATATTCAGGATGTGTAAGCACTCTTTCCTGATCGACACTATTATATCAATGGTCGATTTTGTAGAAAATAACATATTGCAACCACAATTTGAGGTACAAGATCAGTATTACAATTCCAGTCAAATTGTTATTTTTGTCCACATAACATATAGACATGCCCTTGATAGTATAGAATAGGCTAGGAAAATAATCAGGGAGTATCATTTTTATATGAGTGATTATAGATCTCACTCCTCCGAGTATGTGCAACATTGTTTCAAGATGTTTTTTGAGTTCTTGCAGGAAAAAGATATTGCAGTGGGCCAACATATCATTTGGTCAAATAATTGCACGGGTCAATTGAATAATGCTCATATGTGTTATTTGTTGAGTAGAATGCATGCAGAGAGGGGTGTACCTCATGTTTGGAGTTTTTTTTTAAGAGCAAGACATGGGAAAGAGGAGCATGATGGAGCAGGTGTATGTTTGAAGAAAGCTCTAGTTAAGGAGCAATTGAGGATTTCAAGTGCTAAATTTTGTGATGCACATTCTATTGTTGATTGTGTTGGTATTTGGTATGGTTTTGTCATTGATGTCAACACCTACTAACACTTATCAACTCTGGCACTTTGAAGAATCGACAGTGTTCATCGACAAGCAAGTGACTTATGCATGGTCATCGGTATCTGGTACACTAGCAAGATATAATGTTCACCGACACTTGGAATGATATGGAAAACACCTTGTTATGTCAAAGACATCGTTTGAACACTTTAGCTTGGAGATTTTTTCATTGGTATATTCATGATTGCATATTTTTTGTTACCGGCAAATAGGTCCAGGATAAGCATCGACAGGCTTATCTATTCCAAATCAGCATAGCACACTTTGGAGATGATTTATTATTGTTGTAAATGCATCAAGCCGACATGTTGAATTGGTTATTGCATCAGTGATTGATTTACTTGTAAAATGTTTTATTGTAATATCTATTAGAGTCAACCTACTAAAATTGGTCTTAGGTTATGGTATATATGTAAGATCTTATTTGTAAGATCGATATGTGATTGTAAAAAAAAGGAATTGTAAAAAGGTATATGCGAGAATAAGCAGAGCTATACACACATACATCATTTGAAGGTGAAGCAAGGTTTTTTGTGAAGACAATCAGAACTACACCTGTACTGAATCCAGCATAGAAAGATGCTATTTTGAGGAGTACATCTTTATTGGATTTAACCATCCAATTGTAGTTAGTGTGACTCCTACTTGTGTTTGAGCAGTGAGCTCTAGGCGCTTGGCCTTTCTGCATGTGCAGACCCCATTTTCTATACACATACTATCTGCAATAGTATCATTTGATTGTGGGTAAGGTTTCCCACCATGGTTTTTACCCTTATAGGGTTTCCACATACAAATATTGGTGTTATATGTTGTGGATGTTATTGTCTTTCTATTTCATGCATTAATCCTTACCGATACTATAACTAACTAATAAACTGTCTACTGGCATAAAGTCTGATTTACTGGTATTAAGCATTAAGGTTGGTTAAGTTTTTTTTGGTTTGAATTTATCTGACAACTGATTCACACCCCCCCCTCTCTTTTGTCTCTGGGACCTAACATATTGGTGTAGTTCAATAATGTCACCGGGAGCCATAGTTGATTTAGTAGTGTGTCAATTCATTTGGTTGGTTGAGGAGGGAACAATAATACACAGATTGAATTGTCAGATAATTAAATATTCTTCAAAGATGCATTCATTTTGAAGCTTAGATGCAAGTACAAGGACCATTCAGACACGCGAGTTGGCTTGTTTTTGTCAAAGATGTATTTGGTGTGACTGGGATCAATGCAAGTCAAGTGAGTGGATGGATACATGGGCTCCACAATATCTTTGCCAAAGTGCATAGGAGGTAGACCATGAAATCAAATCCAATTTTGTTTACTTGTCATTTGCCATTACTAAGTGTCCATATTATTATTAATAACAATACCAATATGGTTATTAAATTTGGTGAAGTTTCCCAAGGTAACCAAATTTAACACTTAATATTTAGATGGAATAATTATATCAAATCTCAAGATTATATAATATAAGATGCTATTGTTCATTATTTAACTATTGTTCATTATTATATTCAATATTAAATTTTCAAAGAATGAAGACATGCACATGAGGAACAAATTATATCGAATCTCAACTTCTATATACCAAATTATAGAATAACTGCGTATGTCCATATACAAAAATGGCATAAATGCCAGCTCAAACAAAGTTTTACAATATGTGGCATACTTCATCTCAAAATCTATACATAATATGCATGTCAAATAGCCATGTATGAATCCCAAAATGTCTCTATCACATCCTAAACTACTAATGGATCATCAAAATTGATCATCTTTGAAGCACTCTTTGGCTCTGAAGGTTGTTGCATAGGAAAAATTCGAACCGCAATTGAGATAAGTTGTATTATATAATTTATAATCAAAAAATTAACATCAAAATTAATATACATTGAACTATAATTGAAATCTAAAATTGAATTCTTGATTACCTCAAGTCTATGTCTTCTCCTAGGATGGTCAGGAGTCCTAGCATATGTTTGTGGCAAAGAAGGGATGTCAATGACATTTTCAAACTCAACTTATATATGTTCACAAAGATAAAATTGATGCAAGTTAGCATATAATTGTCGGTGATAGGAACATATTAATCTTTGTAGACATACATATAATCATTATAAGTTCTTTAAAATGTTAATTCAATAAAATGTGTGTTCAATTACCTTTCCCTTGTTTGTCATTGCACTTCCAGAGTCTGGATATCATTGCACCTACCTCGCACTAGGTGTGTCCTACAAGAGTAAAATAAGATAAACATGTAAGTTAATATATAATTTAATTAATGAAAATTTAAATGAAAAGAATGTATACAATTAAAAAATGTAAATGACTAAGTCTAAAAAATAAATATTGTGTAGCTATAAAGGCCAATTGAAATGGTCGAGATGGTGGGATCCTAGACCAGTGTCATGTCCTCCTTAGACATCAACTATTTAATAGACCATGTATATAAACATTAAGTCCTAATATTATCTCTTATAAACATTCATTTAAAATAAAATGCACTATGAAATTACAAGTTAAGTCTTACCACTATATTGTCAGTGTACAATCCATGAACCACCTCATCTCTAGCATGCAAGGATTTCCTAAGGTGTGCTCCAGTCCTTATCGTCTCATCTAGTGCATTGGCCATATCATGGACCTCATAATCAGATGTGTAAATTGGATGATCAAAAGGTTGTCCAAGAGGACCCAAGTATATGTGCTTGCATATAATGTAGGTATATGGTATACAAATGTGTGGACCCAAGGAGAAAGTGTCAACACCACCCAATCCACCACCAACATCAAGGTCATGTAGTTGAGCTAGTATCGCAGTCTAAGAAACCAAAATGCCACTCAAAGAGTGAATAACTTATATAGTCTATGGTGTTTCCTCTACAATAATATTTGGAGGCTATACTAGATGTGGGTGAGCAATACGAGGAGGGGGAACATATCGGCCATGTACTACTCAAACTACCCCAGGTCTATCATGGTCATACCTCTGCCCACACCCTAGAAATGTTTCATGTTGAAGTTGTTGATGTTATTACCTAACATAAACTCGACATATAATTTCTTAATGAAATAAAATGGCACATCAAGATTGTTGTTGGGTGGTCTATCAAAAATCATCCATCTATGATCCCAAAACTTATTTCGGATATCATCATTCACACACCATTTTATGGAAAGTTTTGGTTTCTTAACATCAACGGGTTGTCCGATGTAGGGATTAACAAATAGGGTGGCTACTTTAGTTTTTGATATTTTGATGGTCTACACCTTATCATAGGACAACGCACCCATATATTTTTCCCTCATGGCATCTCACCACAAAAGAACGATATTATGCTCGATGGCGAGGGTTTCTGTATTAGATATTATTAACTATAACATGACTATCATCGGGGATAAAAAAGGGATCATAATATACACCTCTAGTATGCTCCTCAAATAATCCAAATTTTGACCAATTAAATCATGAATTGGGGGAGGGGGGTTTGGTAGTGAAGTGTTTGGCAGTTGTGGGTTTTCATTGTTGTCAGTCCTATTGAAGTTGAAAATTTATGTAATTAATAGAATTTAAACACTAGAGTGTATTTCAAATAGAAAACCTAATTTATAACTAAAAAATGGAAAAACAAATAAAAAATGCAAATGAATGATAAAAAAAATGGAATACAAAAAAATCATACCTAAGGGTGGTAAGTGATTAAAATTTATTGTAGTTGTTGGAATCAATGAACACTGAGAGGGGGGTGAATCATTTTTTTGCAATTTACAAACTTATTAAGTCAGTCCTTAAACCACTAGATGCATAAGAATGAAAGTAAAGCGCATAAACATAAACTAATCAACCACAACACCATAACACCTTAATTTTTACATGGAAACCTGAGAAGGGAAAAACCATGATGGGATTTGAACCCACAATATTATTATACTATGGCCAAGAGTACGATAATATTACATAAGGGGAATGCACTTGCATTTAGACACACTACCTAGAGCTCACTGCTCAAATACAAAATAGGGCTACAACCCGAAGGAAGGCTCACTACCTTACAAATGATTACAATTGATTACCATAAGAAATTAATTTAAGTACAGCATCTACATATACCAAAAAGAAATTTTGGTTAGGCTCAAATTGACTTCTACAACTGTTCTATCTTTTTGTTACGTTCTCCTACTCTATCATATACCGAAGCACAAAAATCTTCACTCACATTTACGAATCTTCAAACATTCGCTCATACAGACATCTCACACTCATCTCATACACCAAAATGCTCAAATGAATTAGTCTTATATATCTGCATCAACAAAATGAATCATTTACCATGTCAGCTTCCAAAAACCGCATAACACGCAACATAAAACATGTAACCTTAAGTTGGCTCAATCCATCCACAAATCCATATGCTCACCTGAACAAAATGATAAAAATATTTACACAAGTTGGAACAATTACCTTGAACATGAAACCAATCACTGAAATTAACCCAAACATTCTGCATCACATGTTACACCAAAATAACTCTACTCTTCTTGAATTACCAGATACCAAACCTTTAATATCAACCATGAATCAGGATTATGAACTAATATTCCTTGAACCTCGAATCATATACCTCTATCACTGCAACCAAAGTTACACAACCAAAATCAAGATATGAAAACTATACTCATACTCTACCAGTTACTATGATCCATCTCCCAAACTTATGTCTCATGAATAATATGACTTTTGGTAAATCAAATCTATGCACACTAGATATGATTTCTAAATTGGGTTACCATCAATGAAAACTCCTAAACATTTTGCATTCATCAATCTTCAACAGAAATGTGTCTCTTGTCAAGAATCTCCCCCTTTGGCATTGATGGCAACACTATGAAAAATGAACTATACACTCAAGACTACAAAACTTCAAACTTTCAAACTCTCCAAAAATTCTCCAAGATTCTACAAGCTCCACCTGAGGATTTCAACCATTTTTCACTCCATTCTCTCCCCCTTTGACAATAATACCAAAGATAAGAGTCCTCCAAAATCTATATATAGGGATATATATAGTTGCTTACAAAAATTTGAAAATATCTACAAAAATCATCCTTAGGGACAACAAGTGATTATCTCAAGCTTTCTTCAAACTCTCCAAATATTGATCATCCCACTAAAAATATAGGTGTGCATCTCTGCTCCTCTTCTATCTATCAGAACATTCTTTTTTAGAGCATCATTTGCATCTTTCATACTACTTATTAGAAAATCTATCCAGGAAGTGATAAGACTCCTCACTTCTCCCACTCTACCCAAAATTGTGTCCTTTTCATAATTTAAACTGTTAATCTTATCCAATATACTCAAAAATTATGGTTCAAAATTGTTAGCCGAGATTGATTGAGGTGCATATGACTGAGATATGCTAGCAAGCTAGCCTTCACATTCTCTTATTTTCTTGTCAATTTCCATAGTAAAATTTGTCAAAATTAGACATGAATTGTATGTATGACCACCTTCATCTAATGCATCTTGTATACTTTTCATAGTAGTTATCGAACTTACCCTATCACTCTCAATAATCTTCAAAAAAAAATTATGTCTCATAGCATTAAATTGATTCAAAACTCCAGTACCCATTGCCTTCTCCAAATACACAAAATGAGATTCTACAACATTCAACATACTTCTAAGCTTACTGGAGGGATTATCAGAGATGGAGTAGACACAACACCAGAAGTTTTCACTTCCACTGCCTCTCTGTCCCTCTTGTTTCTAGAAGCCCCTGTACCACTTAATTCATGCTTATTTTTGTACATAAACCCATCAGGAAGCATGAGTTTTTGCATATAAGCTTGCCCAAATATTTTACAGTTATTTTTCATCAAGATTCCCTTAGGAGTTGGCAAATCCTACTTCCATACTTTAATTTTGTTTTCTCAAAGGACAATCCTAAAAATCCATGCATTGCAAACAACTTTTCACACCTTTGTTGGTTGTGGTGGCATCACAAAGAGTTTACATCAATAAATTAAGAACATGCCAATGCTTTTAATGTAGCAGTAGAAGTCTATCTCTTATTCAATATCTCTAGTGAAACCCCCATGATCTTTTGTTGGAGTAGAATTTGTTATATTATAGAAAGGGTCTTGTCCTTTGTTGATGGGATATTCATCTACCTCAAGAAATAAATGTTCTTTTCTCCAATAAGAAGTGGAACTAAATGAAGATCTAGCACCATGAAATGAATCCTCAAAAGGATTACTATTGTTAGTTTTGGTAGATAATGATCTGGGTAAAATACTAATGTGGCTTTAGGAAACATTATGTACTAGCTTAGCATACTCTAACAACTTTGGTGCAACATGCTAAATCCAATTAAGTCTCCATCGGTATCTCTATTGTGTTTATGCATTGGGATTCAATGTACTATTTTTATACATAGATTTTACTTTCAACTGAGGAGGTTTGTATGTACTTACTTGTCTTTCAATTGTATCCCTATTTCAAGAATTTCTTCTATCAACAAATCATTTGTTGTAAGTTATACAAGTGGAAGCTTGAACATGTCTTCCATGCTAGCCATGTTGATATGTTCAACACCATCTTGTGCAACAAATCTTTAGAATTCCACTATTTCATTGAAGAGTGAGTAGTAGAGACAATCTAGGACAGTTACAGAGGTTTTGGAAGAGAGATAGATAGACCTAAATATTATGTCTTAATAATGATCAATAGGTAAACATATAAGAAACTCTCAATATCAAAATGACTTTCTCAATTGTCTTTACTAGAAATGGATAGATCTGCTAATAATGGCTTTATGACTGTATGTCAACTTTAGACTCAATCCAAGAAGAGCTAGAACTAATATGCAATATCTAGATTTATGATCTCTATAATATAACAATCCCATAATTATGTTTCCACGCATCTATACCACAACACAAACATCATGCTAGTGTTCAGCCATAGCAATTGATATCCTAATTATAAAATGTCAAATATGCACATAACTATGAATAAAGCTTAAGAAAAACAAAGAAAGATGCTTATTGCAAATATAAGTGACTAATGGAAAAGAATTGAATTCATTGTAGATATTTTTGAACATCAAATTCACTTATTTGTGTGCATTTAGTAACCCATGTACTTGTGGCCAACCATTTATCTCTTTCATAAATTAAACACTTGTTAATAACATTAAATGGCTGAGTAATTATGTTTTAGTTGAAATTGAAAATAAAATATTTTATTTCAAGACAGCTCACACTATTCCCTATCATATTTTAGACTCTCGGTTTTGTTAGTAGTGATTTGATGTCTTTGGAGCTGATCATTGTATTTCTTTAGTTATGTTTGCTAGGGTACTCCCAGCCTATGCCAAAATGGGAGCTTTGGAACAGGGTATGGACATCCATCAAAGCATAAAAGATAGAGGAATTTTGTCAGATGTAGTTGCAACTGCTTTGCTAGCATGTATGCAAAATGTGGAAGCATAGACAAGGCATGGGAATTGTTTGACGGATTGCCTCAAAGAAATGTGGTTTCCTGGACTGCAATGATTGTCGGATATGCACAAAATGGAGTTGCTGAGAAGGCTTTTGAAACTTTCAAGCAAATGCAATTGGTAGGTGTAAGGCCAAATTCCATGACCATTGCTACTATCCTCCCTGCCTGTGCCAAAATGGGAGATTTGGAACAAGGTATGGACATTCATAGAAGCATAAAGGATAGAGGAATTTTGTCAGATGTTGTAGTCACAACTACCCTAGTAGACATGTATGCAAAATGTGGAAGCATAGACAAGGCACCTAAACTATTTAATAGAATGCCTGAAAGAAATGTTGTCACGTGGACTACAACGATTGCTAGATATGCACAAAATGGATTTTTCAAAAAGGCTTTAGACACTTTCAAGCAAATGAAATTGGAAGGCATAAAGCCAAATTCCACAACCTTTTTCAGCATCATCCCTGCTTGTGCAAAAATGGGAGCTTTGGAACAGGGTATGGACATCCATCAAAGCATAACGGATAGATGAATTTTGTTAGGTGTTGTACTTGCAAATGCCCTGCTTGACATGAATGCAAAATGTGGAAACATGGACAAGGCTTGTGAATTGTTTGATACGATGCCACAAAGAGATGTGATCTCATGTGAACAATCAACACGCATGTATACGGGAGGAAGAGATAGCTGCTACAAAATTGAATGCTCACTCCTCAATCATAGTTTTATGGTTTTACGAGATTAAACTAGGCCAATTAACCACCACATGTATATTTTTTGCAACATGAAATTTAAAACTAGGGCAATTTGAATCTACCTCCTGCGCAGGATTGCAAGCAATTCCACAAATACCTTCGACATGGGTTTGATGTTCTTGAGGGTTGAAGTCACCACAGATGCCTACGCGGGATTGCAATTCACAAATGAATTCCCCTCTTCTTCTTTTTTAAGTAATGGTTGTTGTCGTCGGAATTACGACGACCTTGAGCACTTTTTTGAAAAAAAGAAAATTCTCATTGCTAATGCCTTCTTCGTCGAAACCAAAAGGGAAATTTCCATCGGAATTATGATGAATGCAGGCATTTTTTCAAAAAAAATCAAATTTGGCCACAATATACCTTCTCCGTCGGAAACCTCAGTCAGAAATCTAGTCCAAATGTATTAGTGATCTGATCTGTTTATGTGAATTTGTTATGTTTTCTTACTTCTTTCGTTGTGTCTCTCTTGCTGCATAAGCCGGCTAACTCTTTTGAGGGTTTTTACCGGCTATGACTACATCACAAAACTAAGTTGAACCAAAAGATGAGAACATTTTATTGGCAAGGATCTTCAATAGAAAAGAAATTAACCTTAATCAAACAGGATTATATTTGCAAACAAATAGATGTAGGAGGAATTGGGCTGAAAAACCTAAGCTAGCAGAGTAAATCTCTAGGAGTAAAATTAGTATGGAAAATGTATAAAGAACCTAACTACAAATGGGCAAAGATTTTGCGCAAGAAATGCTTGATTGGATCTAATCCAAGCAATATTTTTAGGACTTCAAACCCTCCTAGGGGTTCTAGGGTTTGGAACTTTATTTTAGAAAATAGGAATCTAATTTTAGATAATTTGACTTGGGATATTGCAAATGGCAAAAAGGTTCTTTTCTGGAGTGATTCTTGGAGTTGGTATGCAACACTAGATCATGTACGCAAGTCCTAGAATAAAGGAAGTTCATAACAATTTGTGGGGAGACTATTTGAATAATAATGTTGAGTTCCCTAATGGGGACCTTGTCTTAGGATGGAAATGAAAAACTTTTGATCTAACACCTTTATCTGGGGCAGAGAAAAATGAATTCAAAGGCATCTAAGCGGAAAGAGTTATAAATTTTTGGAAGGGTAGACACAAGTTAATTTGGCTAGGGTCCAACTCAGGAGATTACAAAGATAAATATGTATATTCAAAGTAGATGAAATCTCAACATTGGGAAAGGACATACATCTCCACTCATATATGCTGGGACAAAAGTATGCTCACCAAAAGTAGGAATGTTCTTTTGGGCGGCATTACAGAAAAGAATCCTGACTGCAGAATGGTTTAGGAAAATTGATATTGAAGGACCTTCCATTTGCACACTCTATGAAGAAAATGAAGAAACAATAGACCACCTCTTAATGAGCTATCCCTACACATCAGATTGTTGGGATTGGTTGTGTGGTAAATTAAATTGGAAATCATCTTTATCTAATGAATTAATGATCAATATGAAAATTTGGCATGTCATCTTGAATAAGAGTTTATATAGTGTTATTTGGAAATTGGCTCCCTCCATCCTAGTTTGGGAAATCTGGAAAGAAAGAAACAGGAGGATTTTTCAAGGTAAGAAGTTGGAAATTCTTAACCTTTGCAATAAGATAGAAGCAACTATTGTAGATACCACAAATAATAGAATTAGGAGAGAGAATTAAAAAGATCATACATTTTCAGCTTGGGGTAGCAAAATCAGAAAGGAATGGTATGGTTTAATAATACCCCACATTATGGGGAGGGGGGCTAGGAGAGCATTCTTAAAAGAGTCTAATGTAAATGGGAAAAACCAGAATATGGGTGGTATAAACTAAATTTTGATGGAGCATCCAAAGGAAATTTGGGTACTGCTGGTATTGGTTGCATCATTCACTAGTGGGATGGCTCCATATGTGCTAAGTTAGCTAGGCCAATCGGCATAGTCACTAACAATATTGCTAAAATGGATGCTCTATTGGAAGGATTATTATTCAGCTTAGACCTCAACATTAAGAAGCTGCCAATCGAAGGGGATTCCCAAGTTATCATAAATTCTTTAAGGACTAAGAGTACTCCAAATTGGAAGTTGAATTCTAGGTTAGACAAAGCTATTCAGTTACTTAAATGTTTTGAAGAAACCACTATAGATCACATATATAGGGAAAGAAATATTGAGGCGGATAAGCTAGCTAATTTGGGGGCAGATGATTTTTTCATAGAAAGAATAGGATATGTATCCTAACATAGATAATGACTTCCCTTTTGTGCAGTAAAGTGCATTATAGAGTAAGCTTGGTATAAACTAACAAACTACATGAGTAGTTTTAATGAGCAAGATCACATGTCAACTTTTATAATTAATAATTAAGATAACTATGATTACAGATAATGGGTATTAGGAAGTTTTGAGAAGGCTGATGTAGTTATCATTAGCTTGCAGATGAAGGATCACCTCAATGGTTACTTTATAATTATAATAAGTTTTGCATGTGCCATATCACACGTCATCATCTGAAGTAGAGAGCTATTAAACAAATTTTGGCAAGTGTCATAGTTAGATATATTTGTAAAATGGAGTCAAACCTTAGGTTGGTTTCTACCACAAATTCTAGGTTCATGTCTTTTAGAGGAGAGGTCAAACCTTAGAGATGGAGTAGAGTGTTACCTGAATTGGATGAGCTATCTAGTAGAGCGGTCAGAGAGATTTTGGGAGATGAGTATATCAATAATGACTCCTGATACAGGGTCAATTGTGACATCTTGGCCACATTTGTGGTCATTCTGCTTATCATAGGGATCAAGAAGAATGAGGTCATTCAATTAAGAAGAAATGTGTTTAGAGAGGAATCATTGTGAAACCTTGAGCTTGCAGTGGGTAGTGTGGATGAATACACTAGGATTCCTTTCCTAGGAGGCTGTGGGGTAGAAGCAGACTTGGGAGAAGGCCAGAATGTTTGAATTGTCAAATGACTAGTTTTGGTAATAAGGGATAGAATAGCCTTTAAACAAATGAGAGAGGTTATTCTGAGAAATGTAGACTTACTTCTTAAGTGGCTACATTTAAAGGAGGTACCAGGGGATGATAATTGGTGGGTTTATTATCTTAGAGCTAAAGGATATGAATGATGCAGTCAAAGGTAGGGAGTTCCAATGAAGGACAACCCAACCTTGCAGCTAAACACATAAACCATGCAAAGCATACTGGTAAATGGTAACAAGGTGTCAAAAACAATAGGAAGAACAACCGGTAACAACACAGAACACATAATTGGTAAACAATGTGAATGAGTCTTATTACAATTTGAAGAATTATACATGCCACATGTTGGATCGCAATCCAGGATACAAAAAATGCTTACAATACAATTACAAGATCCGCAGATCATCTACACATCAATTCGACCTCCGGTAACAGTCTGTCGGTTTTACCCTAACTCGTACCTTAGCTTTCCGGCCTCAGTCCTACCAGATCAAAATCTTGTCGGTTCTACATCTTCGCTCAATCTCAAAGCTTTGTCTTCCATCTTCTAACTTCCCATGTCTTCAAATTATTCACAAGCTTCCATTTCTACCATTTGCAAATAATTACAACTCAATCAAGTTGGCCCAAAGACCAATTGGTTCATGAAACGTGCAATGGTAACATGTTGGCTCAAATCACTAAGAACAAATCCAAAACATAAAAAAATGTGCAAACCTCCAGGAATACCAGCCAAGGCCCAAAGCAACACCTCTAACAATCCACAAGTCACGGAGATCAACAACAACCCGGAAACATACAACCAAGCTAACCGGTAAGAACATATAAATTGAGACAATACTGAAATCCACATCTTACCGGAAACAAGGCCAAATGTTATGAAACTCAGACATGATAAAGACCACAAACACAAGGGAATAAACCCAAAACCACAATGTTAAACACTCACACATGAAGAAATGCCATGCTCTCAAATAATTCCACTAAAAATTGCTCAACCAGTAAGAACTAGACCAGTGCTCCTGCATCAATGAAGCACCAGAGTCTCAATCAGATGTGGTAATGGAGAACGTGCAAGTTCTTTTGCCAGTGATAATCATGACTTCTATGATGAAGGGAGAAACTAAGAAATCTTGTAGAGGGCCTTCGAGTGATGTGAATTTGGCAAGGGCCAAAGCAAAATCTTAAACTCCAAGGATGGAAGCAATGGATTATGAATACATGGACCATGGTAATATGGAGAAACGAAATACTTAAAACATCTCGGTGTGAAAACTCTTATTTTAGGTTTCTTTGTTTCTAGCACACTTTAGTACAAATACAATATTTCTAGTTGAATAGGAATAAACTCTATATAAGGAGTTTATACTTTTGTATATATATGTAAATGTTGAGTTTTTGTCTAGCTTTGAAGGTTAATCAGTATGGTTATTTTTGGAGAGTGAGTATAAAGACTTTTAGGTCTAACTATGAACATTATACAATAATGATAAACTTGGACAATGACTATGGGTTTACATTTTGAAACAATATTATATGGCTAAAGGCTGGTTATTATGGTCTTGTTGGGTTGTTCATTCCTAAATAGGAGTTGTGTATTGTTTATGTTATACTTTCATTCAGTAAGTTGGTTTAATGACTTAAGTAGGATGATGGTGGTGGTTTTTCCATAATGTTAGCTATTAATAGAAAGTTTTAGATTAAGTGGGATTCCTGAATTTTGTGTTTCCTTTGCTCTACTTGTAGCGTCCTAAAATTGCGACACTTGCAATTTCGACTGCATTTCGGTCTTCACGATGGCGATGCAACACGCAACCTGAATGGAGACCCCGAAACCTGATTACGACACTGGAAACTGCATTTTTCAAGCACCCTGGCCTGAACCTCCTTGCACCCTGCTGTCCCGGGAGGTGGGACCAGAGCGCCCAGTGCCCTGGTCCCTGGGTCCTATTTTGGGCCCGGTCTCCTTTGGACTTCGGGTCTTTTTGTTTGCAATTTGGAAAATAAACTTTCCTGGTCGGCCTAAGGTCGGGAAAATCAGTCTATCAGCCCTAATTGACAAGTATATAAACTACATTTTCCTCTTTCATTCGATATGATGAAAAAGGTGTGGAAACTATACTCAAGCATTCAAGCATTCAAGCATTCCTTCAAGCAATTGATCATTTCAAGTCTCCATTCAAGGCTAAGTGTTACATTCAAGACAAGGATTCAACCATTGAAGAGGAGATCACATACTACATGCTACATACAACATACTACTACAACAAACAACAACATCTAAACCTTCGCACATAAGGATACAAACATCCTTAGAACAAGGTATTAGTACTTGTTTTACAGTCATTTACATTTACAACACTTGCTCATTTCTTGGTTAATTCCAAAACTGGGGTTTGACCTAATGGCAAACCCCTAATCCCTAACCCCCCAATTGTCTTCGCTTTTCTGTGTGTAGGTTGTAGGTACGCGGCTGAAATTGAAGATCTGGAATCCTTGTGCAAAGACGAACAGATCCCCCTTCGTTTCACGGATTTTTCGGAGGATCGTGGCGCTGGGCGCCATCGTCCTGACAACTTTTGCTCAAATTTGCAGGACAGCACCGTATCGACATTTTACTGCTAATTCCAGGTCTGCAGCTTCATACTATATTCCTATCTCAGTTTATAAGTGAATCTTTGTCACTTTCTATGCATTCCTAGCTTAATTCTCCTATGCACATTCTTTACAAAAGAGGGTAGCCTTGTTGTCATAACCCCTGAAACTCATTTAGCATCCAATCTTGCATTGCATGGGATTGGATCTTGTGGGTTTCAACCCCTCTTTTGAATGTAAAGTCTCTCCCCTAAGTGAAAACCATCAACCCTAGTGAATCTCCCTTCTCTCTCCTTGGAGTTGGAAGAGGGGAGAGCAACTAGGGTTCGATCGCGATTTTCCGCTTTACATTTTGGTGAACCCGATGTGAACATCCTTTCTGATTATTCATAGTTAGATTTGAAAATTAGATTCCTTGATTACATTTCCATGTTTGATCTTTTGCAAAATTTTAGAGGTTAATTGCATAAAAACCCTAAATTTTCTTTTTAAGTAATTAAACTTGTGAGATGTTTAATTGTTGATGCTTGTTTCAGATCTGCCCTTCTATTACAAATTATCAATTCATATTTGTGCTTTAATTTTTAAAATTAAGTGGTTAAGTGTCAAAACCCTAATTTTTGAAACCCTCTTGATTCAACCTTTGTCTGACAATTTCACTGATCAAAACATCTCCAAATCAGCTGTAACTTTGGATTCCGCAATAAAATCATAATATCTTTCATCCCTGAAAATTTGGAAAAAAGTTGCGAGGACCATGTGCACTCCGAGCGCCATCGTCCTCGACATTTTTTCCGAAATTTCGGGAGCGAGATCTTACTGTATTTTCCTGCTAAAATCCAGAATTTTGGCTGATTTTATCAATTTTAACACCTTCAAAATTACAATCAAAGTTGGTCTTGTGATTGCTTGGATTAAGGCTTTTAAACATTCAAAAATCATTGAAACTGAAATTTTGTGTCAAAATTGTGTTCTTACTATCCTAAATCTGAAAAGTGTGTTTGCATTCATTCGAAATTTCAGTGCTTTATTCAAATTCTTACAATTTGTGACTTTTGAAATTAAATGCTTAATTACAACAACTTTAATTTCCGCTTTCAAAATTGAATTTTGCGTGAAATTGAGTCAATTCTTAAATTTCAAAATTTGCATTGCTCTTGACATTCCCTCTAAAATCATAAAATTCAAAATTTTAGTTTCCCTCTCTTTTTCAAAATTCAAATTTTGCATTTTTCGACAATCTTGGTAGGGTTCAATTTTGAGATTGCAACTTTAATTTGGCCTATCTACAGATCGTAAAATCACTCAATTTTTTCAGATTAGCTCTAAAATCATCATACCTTTCATCCCTGCAAATTTCAAAAAAAGTTGCAAGGACCGTGTTGCACTCCGAGCGCCACGGTCCCGGACATTTTTTTCAAAATTTCGGGAGACTGTCGTGATTGCATTTAACAGCTTAAATCCAGAAGATTGGCTGATTTTACTGAAAATTGCTACCTCTAAATTCAAAACTTTCTCTCTCTTTCTAGTGCATGAGTTTTACAACAATAAGCCCTACTTACACTATTCCCGTTAGACGAAGCCGTAGAATTAAGTCTTTCCGAGGTTTAATTACCGAGGAGATGGAACCTAATTTGAATAGCCTTTTTAACGAGGACATGGGTAATTCCTCTAATCCTCCTAATGATGAAGAAGCTCTCCATGAGGTTTCTGAAGAACAAATTTCGAAATTGGATAACCAATTTGACGATTTTCGACAATGGATGTCTCAAGAATACCCCGATAGTCAAGCTCTTCCTTTAATTGAGGGTCTAAAACGTATGCTTCAAAGTGATAAGAATGGAATTGATATTTTGCGTGGTATTGCACACATTGTGGATTCGAATGTGATGCCTATGAAGAGTTGTGCTGAAAATTTAGGTTATACACAACCTCCTACACAAGTCAATCATTCTATTCCTTTGATGACTTCTATTGCTAGCATACCTACCTTTACATCAAGCATAATGGCTACTTCTACACAAGACATTCCTCCTATGATCACCAGTCATGGGGGCAATCCTTCTTCTTCAATTAACCCTCTTCCTTCATTCAATCTGACTTCTTCATTCATTCCTTCAATGAGTGTCCCTATTATATCTCCACAAATGAACATGACGCAAGGGGGCAATTCATTCAATCATTCCATTCCTCCTTGTAGTGTTCCTCCTGTCCAATCATCTCCTATGACTAACTATCATAGAGTCCCACCACCTTACTCTTTACCTTCTTTCAATAACATAACACCTCTAGCTCAATCTAACACATCTAATATGAACTCTTCGACTGAAGCGACCATTAACAATCTTGCACAAACTATCTCCTCTTTACAACAACAAATTGCCTCTATGAACCAATCTAAGTTTAGTGTGCCCACATTTGATGTTGCGAGCCCAC
This sequence comes from Cryptomeria japonica, assembly GCF_030272615.1. Taxonomy (NCBI): domain Eukaryota; kingdom Viridiplantae; phylum Streptophyta; class Pinopsida; order Cupressales; family Cupressaceae; genus Cryptomeria; species Cryptomeria japonica. The sequence goes on from NC_081406.1 coordinate 252,852,255, forward strand.
TTTCTCTTGACATTGTTTGAGCTATTCCTCCTAAACATGTTAAAATTCTGCATTTGGAGCTTTATAATGGTAAAGGTGATCCTCTAACACATGTTAAGACTTTTCAAACAATCTGTACTGATTTTGCCTATGACCAAAGGTTGCTTGCAAAATTGTTTACTAGAACATTAAGAGACAAAGCCCTACAATGGTATTGCTCGTTGCCTTCCTATTCTATTACTTCTTTCGAACAACTTGCAAATTCTTTCATTCAACAATTTCAAAACAATATAAGTCCTAAAGTTACTTTGATTGATTTAATGCATTGTAAACAAGGTGTTAAAGAAAAAGTGACTGATTTCATTGGTAGATATAAGCATTTGTATGCTCAAATTTCTTTTCCAGTGCCTGACAATGATATTCAAAGAATCTTTATTTCTAATTTACAAAAAGATATTCGAGACAAACTTCTGTTTTCTGAGTTTACTTCTTTCCAATAGTTGTGTGCCACTCTTCACAATTATTAACTGACTGTGAGTCAAATGGAACAATCACATCCTATGGCTCCGAGTGATAAGGGTGATAGCAGTCAACAACCATTTGGGAAGTTTAAACCGAATAGAGATTCCATCAAATTCAATGAAAACATCATCAACAACAATGTGAATGCAGCATCAGGTGTGCCTCCTATTTCTAAATTTTTCAAGAAAGGAAGAAAGTATACTCCTTTGAATGAATCATTGCATAGTATTATGAATAAGTTATTGGAACAAAATGTGCTTACTCTTCCTCCTGTAAGACAAATTGATCCTGCAAAGATTACTTCACCTTATTTTGATAACAAAGCTTTTTGTCAATTTCATCGTCAGCCTGGGCATGATACTGAAAAATGTTTTTCTTTAAAGGGTAAAATTCAAGATTTGATTGATAATAATACTATTTCTATTTCTGGAGTGAATGATAAAGGCAATACATCTGTAGCTCCTCCTAACCAAAATCTTCAAATTTTCACTGATCCATTACCTTCTCATACCTCTAATGCAATTGAGGCTAATGATTCCTCTCTTTCATCTGATGGTCTTGTGTCTATGACTCCGAATGTGATTAACTTTGTAGAGCAGCAAGAAAACCCTAAAGAACCTTCCATCACATTTGATTCCAGTGAAACCATTAGGGCACCTGATGGTCCTTTATATATAGTTGCAATAGTCAAGAATACACCTTGCCGTGGAGTGCTTATTGATCCTTCGTGCATGGTTAATGTTATTACTGAAGAATTTCTTTTTACTTTGCAATTGAATCAAGTGATATATGACAAAACAGATGTGATTGTGAAATTATTTGATGCATTTTCTTCTCCTGCAATTGGTTCTATTACATTGCCTATTGAGGTCCATAACAAATCCCTTGATGTGAACTTTGTTATTATTCCATCTTCCAAACAATTTCGTGTGAAGCTTGGCTATTCTTGGCTATCTTCCATGAAAGCTATTGCTTCTCCTATTCACAAGTGTTTGAAATTTCCCCATAATGGTGAAGTTGTTACTGTCAATCATAGTCTCTTTAAACCAGCTGAAAGAACTTCTAGCGTTCCTATTGATTACTTTTGGCCTAAACAATTCCAATCTCTTCCCCCGCGAAGTGATCATCTTTTCAAATCTTATCAAAAATGGAAAACAGATATGATCCTATCTTTAAGTGAACCTAGAACACCTAAACTTGATATTCCTATCATTCTTGAGAAGGAATTTCTTCCTTTGAAAGATAAAACTAATGTCTTTCCTCAAGAAGATTCCCAACCCATCCCTATGGATGTGACTATGTCTATATCTAATAAACTTCCTAAAAGTAGACCTATCCCTCCTCGTCATGATGGACTTGGTCTCCTTCCAAAACCAAATATTCCTCCTTTATATGGAGCAGTTCCTCCTCCTTCTTTTTATAGAGAGAAGAGACCTTCTTCTTCTCCTATTATTCAACCTAAGAGACCACAACCTAAACACCTAAGTGATAAGGATGAGAACATTCCTCCTCCTCAATCTTTGCAACTTCCTACTAAGACTAGACGAAATCATTTTGCACGTGATCGTCGGCGAAAGCGTCGTCTTAGAGCTCAAACTTTACAATCTCCAAATACACCTTCAACAAGCATTATTCCATTTTCTCCTCAGCCGGACATTGAGCCTAAATCTCCTAAACATAAGATGCATGATGGTCTTGATCCTGTGCGAGTTAAAGACCCTATTTTTATAAATCTTGATGATGCTATAGATGAAAATGTTATTCATGATGAAAATGTTTCTCCTGTTCATTCTGATAGTGAATATGAACTTGTTGATATTGATAACCATTTATCTAATGAATTTTATAAAGCACTTATCCTAGCTCCTAGACAAGAACACCGCGGCTTGGGATATGAACATAGCCCTTGTTTGGATCTGGTGATAGCTCCATCTGCTGTGTTGGATGTTCCTCCTCTAGCGTGTTCCCTACCTTCCCGAAACATTGATCAGCAAGATCGGGGGGTAGATGACATGCTAGACTAGTTTCATTAGCATAGCAGATTCTCTCCTCCTCTCTTTTGTTACTTCTTCTATGTGTTATTCTCATTCTTCTATTTGTTGTCCTTAGTGTTGTCTACTTGAGGACGATGCAAAGCATTGAGATCTCTCGATCTCTCTCATGTTGACTCAAAAGACACATGTGTTCCCTTCTTCTAGGTGACCTTCCTTGATTGGGGAATGAAGAACAATTATGCATACATACATATGATATACATGAATTATCATATAGCATACTGACCCCGAGGAACGCGAAGTCACCTCGTGCTTTGTGTTTTGTGTCTATTATCCTTGGGCTTATCTCACACTTGGGGGCTAAATCCTTGTGATAACGTGCTCCTTTTCTTTCTCATTCTTATATGTATCACTACCTTAAAGCAATCACCCCCGGTGAGGCGTGTGCGATCGCTTTAACGTAGGGGGGCATACATCCCATTCATATCTTTTCAAGATACTTGAAAATTTCTTGGCAAATTTAACCTTGCCTTGAAAATTTGTGATATCCTTCTTGCATGACTCATAGTGAGGGAACCTTACTACTGACAGTCATGGTTCTCCCTCGTGATCTTCCCTTTTACTTTGTCAATCGAAGTCGTAAGATCCTTATTCCACTGGGGGCTTGGTGTATCTTGCCTCCTTGACGTGGTGAAAGTCTTTCAATGATTGTTCCTTGTACTTTACCGGAAGTATGAGCATACATACTCCCGCTAAAGTGGGGGCTAAATGTAGCGTCCTAAAATTGTGACACTTGCAATTTCGACTGCATTTCAGTCTTCACGATGGCGACGCAACACGCAACCTGAATGGAGACCCCGAAACCTGATTACGACACTGAAAACTACATTTTTCAAGCACCCTGGCCTGAACCTCCTTGCACCTTGCTGTCTCGGGAGGTGGGACCAGAGCGCCCAGTGCCCTGGTCCTTCAGGACCAGGGCGCCCAGCACCCTGGTCCTTCAGGACCAGGGCGCCCAGCACCCTGGTCCCTGGGTCCTATTTTGGGCCCAGTCTCCTTTGGACTTCGGGTCTTTTTGTTTGCAATTTGGAAAATAAACTTTCCTGGTTGGCCTAAGGTCGGGAAAATCAGTCTATCAGCCCTAATTGACAAGTATATAAACTACATTTTCCTCTTTCATTCGATATGATGAAAAAGGTGTGGAAACTATACTCAAGCATTCAAGCATTCAAGCATTCCTTCAAGCAATTGATCATTTCAAGTCTCCATTCAAGGCTAAGTGTTGCATTCAAGACAAGGATTCAACCATTGAAGAGGAGATCACATACTACATGCTACATACAACATACTACTACAACAAACAACAACATCTAAACCTTCGCACATAAGGATACAAACATTCTTAGAACAAGGTATTAGTACTTGTTTTACAGTCATTTACATTTACAGCACTTGCTCATTTCTTGGTTAATTCCAAAACTGGGGTTTGACCTGATGACAAACCCCTAATCCCTAACCCCCCAATCGTCTTCACTTTTCTGTGTGTAGGTTGCAGGTACGCGGCTGAAATTGAAGATCTGGAATCCTTGTGCAGAGACGAACAGATCCCCCTTCATTTCGCGGATTTTTTGGAGGACCGTGGCGCCGGGCGCCATCGTCCTGACAACTTTTGCTCAAATTTGCAGGACAGCGCCGTATCGACATTTTACTGCTAATTCCAGGTCCGCAGCTTCATACTGTATTCCTATCTCAGTTTATAAGCGAATCTTTGTCACTTTCTATGCATTCCTAGCTTAATTCTCCTATGCACATTCTTTACAAAAGAGGGTAGCCTTGTTGTCATAACCCCTGAAACTCATTTAGCATCCAATCTTGCATTGCGTGGGATTGGATCTTGTGGGTTTTAACCCCTCTTTTGAATGTAAAGTCTCTCCCCTAAGTGAAAACCATCAACCCTAGTGAATCTCCCTTCTCTCTCCTTGGAGTTGGAAGAGGGGAGAGCAACTAGGGTTCGATCGCGATTTTCCGCTTTACACTACTAACTTAAGCCTAAGATTGGTACTAGACAATTATGTCCTCAATGTAGTATTTTTGATAATGCTTCTCATGAAGCACTTCTATACATAGGCTATGAGTAGCAAACATTTAACCTTGATCTCTTATTTTTAAGTAAAGTTTCATGGCACTTAATCGGTAATAGGGTGCTTAATCCTCTACAGATTATAGGCTTGATAGAAATGAAAAGAAATATTTCTCGGTTAGGGAATTAAATGCAAGGCTCTTTGCACTTTTTCTTGTTTAATAGATGTATGTAGTGTAGTGCACCTCCTAGACTAGTATTTTGATTTACGCATTGATAGACTTATTTAGACATATGGTTGATGCTTAATGGTTACTTACAACTTTGTTTCCATCATAGATGGTACTGATAATGCTAGTTACTTTATGTGGACTTATGTTATTTGATATGACTCATGATGTTTGGTGATTTATATGATTTATGAATTCATATGTGTTTGTTATTCATATATGAAATATATGACTTATGGTGTTACGAAGGTATTAACCCTATTTCATGATTATGGCTTCTGCAATTTCCTTATGTTATATTGTGTGACTGTCTTTGCTAAAGGGATGATGCCTTATCACTCGTTGTGAGCATGATATGGTGTTCTAATTCTCTTTTCACTTGCCTGTTTATTATGATGAATATATGTTGTATATGTATTGCATTGTGGTTGCAGGATTGTAGGTATCAAACATCAACTCCACCTGGCTTCATAGGTCTAAGTGTGTCCTATCCCAATGGTGAGTTGTTGGAGATGGCATGGGTTTCTTTCACTCACTCTAGGCTTAGATGTTCACCTTGTAAGTTTGTGCCATGATGCAAGTCAAGGGTTGAATTTTGTGTTGATGTTTCCCTTTTGTCGAGTTGCTTAGGTATGTGAGTGTACGATTTCCATTTAATTTAGTTTATGGAATAATGTTATTAATTAAGGTTTGGATTAATTTACCCTATAATATGATTATTGGTTATTTATTTGGTTATTTTATTAATTGATGATTATTTATTGTGAGAATTGTTTTTAATCAATTGAGATTAATTTAATTGATTTAATTATTATTTATTTGTGATTTATTTATTATTGATTAATTATTAATTTATGTTGATTTATTGTTGAATGATTTATTTATTTATTTATTGTTGTTTTGATTAATTAAAAAAGAAGGTTTTCAGGACCCGAAACCTTTAACATAAGTGATTAAAATAAGACACCAAAAACTCCAGTGCTTAAGAACTGCATACAAAATGACTGGCAAAAAAGCCAACAAACCAAAAGGACAACAAAATAAACAACAGCAAAGAAACAAAGAAGGCGCTACACAGTAATTTTCTTCAACAGGTCCTCTACCTTTATCACCAACTTGTTGTAAGTGGCCCCGACAGCTTTAAAGTCTTCCAGATCCTTGTTAGGTTTCTTTTCCTTCTTTTTACCTCTGGTACGGGTTCTGGGACCTTGAACTTCCCCTGTTCCTTCAGTTTCCGGGTCAATGTCTAGGATTTCCTTTTCTTCATCCAGTTTGTTGATGAGAGTGTTGGTGTTGTTAGCTGAAATATTCAAGATGCTTAGGCTCTATTCAGCAATGCTCTTCAGACACTCCTCAATTTTGCCGACTTTGTTAATAGTATCTAAGAGAGTTTGGTCATTAGTGTCAGCAAGATTTTTCCTTTCCAGCAAATCCTTCTTGACTTTTTCAAACCTGGGGTTGAAGGCATCTCTTATGTTTTTAGCCTTAGCAATGGTGCTTTTCAAGTCCTCTATGTAGTTGGCCATGGTCTTCCCTTCCCCAGTATTGATGGTTTCCAAGATCAAGATTTTGTTGCAGAGTTTTTTGTTTTCATCCACAACTTTCTTGTAACCATTAATAAGCCACTCTATAGTTTTCATGAAACCTTGCATACCCTCAGGGGGAGGGCTAGAAGGGGGGTTAGCTTTTCTAGGGATTTCCTATTCCTCTTCAGGGGTGTGTCAGGTGGTAGTTGTGTCTACAACCCTAAGAGCCTCTTCCATGGTCTCCTTTTCTAGATTTTGATCAGCTTTCAGGGCCCTTACCTACTTGTGGACTTCCGGTTCCTTGACAATCTCCTCTTTCTTCTTGTGCTTTTGCCTAGTCTGGGTGTGAGCTTTTGTCTTCTTCTTCTATAGCCCTTGAGGGTTCTCTTCCTTAGAGTCATCTGAGACCTCTTCTTCTAAAGAAATGCTAATCTAGGATCTACCTTTAGGCTTTTTGTCCTTAGAGGATGAAGGTCTAGTTTTGATGTATTTCCTCTTCTTCCCACTTTCATAATCGGAGACATCTATGTTGTCCTTAGTATCAGTCGAAGGGTCACTGTCAGACTCCTCTTCCTCTGAGAAGAAAGGGTCAGACCCCTCATCCTCAAAGTCCACAGAGGACTGCATCTGAGCAATTTGGTTGGCCTTGAGATGGTCATAAATTAGGACCATTAGGCCTTGATGCATGGTAGTATCACCCAATGGGTTCTCTTTGTAGGCCTTAATGGTAGCATTCATCGAACAAAGTAGAAAATAAGGGAATTTAACCTTTTCATTGTGCCTAAAGTGATTCAGCAGAACAAAGTGATAACCATAAACTTTTGTGAGCCTACCATCTAAAGTGATATAACGCATTAAAACAAAGAGGACCTCCCGCCAGGGTTTGGCAAAAGCCCTAGGTGGGTAGTAAGTTTTACTCAACTTTATTAGTCATTTTTTCTCCTTCCTGGTATCCAGGTATCTTTCAATAGCTTCCTTACTGACTTTCCTATCTCTGTAGAAGTTGCACCCTTCTCTTGTGAGGCCTGTGGCTTGAGCAATTAAATCTTCATCAATTTCAACCATTTGGTCTTCCATTTTCAGCATACCCTTTCTCCAGTTTTTATAGAAAAAATTGGTGACCATTCCATCTCGTCCATGGAGTCTCTCCATGAATTTCGAGAAAGCACCCTTCTGCAAAATATCCAAAACTTCCTCCTTCTATTTCCATTCTTTGCAGCTACTTGCTTCGTATCACCTCTTGTTACCACCCATGTTGTCACTGTTCAAAGCCAAATTTTGAAGCTTGCAAAGCAAATTAGCTGAAGAGCTTTTTGGAACTATCAAAGTTCCCCAGAAAGCATGGGAACTAATGGCATTGGTATTATAATGAATGAGTCTCTCATTATTATAATGACTCGAAGTACTCCAATTAGTCATTTTCATAATTAATATGTTCGTCAAGAATCTTTGGAGTGCTTCTATATCGATTATTACAAATGATTTGCCTGACATTTTTGGGGAGTCCTTGTTCTCTCGTACACGTAATCATTTCCTCTTTGTTAACCACCGCATTGGCAACCCAGTCAGCAGAGCCATTGGCCTCCTGGTAAATGTGGGAAATGTAGCTTTTTTAAAAGTACTAATAAGGTCTATAGCAGAGATGATTATATTGTAGATCGACCATGATGGCTTTGAGATCCCCTTAAGACAATTTATAATATTGTTTGAGTTCCCTTCAATCCATAGGTAGGGACAATTCCATTTTTTAGCTAGAAGGATACCTTGGAGAGCTGCCAATGCTTTAGCTTTATGGTTAGTTTGGGTTCCAATAGGGACAACAACCATTTCCTTGCAAATTCCTTTGTCATCTCTTAGAAAGCTCCACAACCTGAAGGACCCAAGTTACCTTTGGCAGCACCGTCAAAATTAACTTTGAACCAACCATAAGGGGGGGTTTGCCATTTAGCTTCTAGCCTTTTATTATGGTTGGGGTTAGTACTGTCCATAATCTTCATATTCCATGCACTTAAGATGTTTGATTCCAGAGAGTTGTTCAAGAAACAAGGACCCTCAATGATCCCTATATTTTCATGAATCGCCCATTGGATTTTCTGGAGCACAATATCCTGATTGAGGGAGACATCCTTGAAGATTCAATTCTTTATTTCTTTCCATAGTCCCCACAGGATGTGAGGAAGAGAAAGCTACCACAAAGATCTCAAAAAGGATTTAGTCCATTTTATATTCCAGGAAGAAAATAGATCACTGATGGCATTAGGAAACACCCAGACAATACTAAAACTTTTAAGAAATCTTTCCCAGACTGAGGCTGCGAAGGAGCAATGGATGGCAAGGTGGTCCACAAACTCTTCTTCCTAAAGGCACAAAGCACATCTATTAGGGAAAGCAAAGCCTCTGCTTTAGGTTGTCAAGGGTCAAGATTTTATTATGGAGGATGGTCCAGAAGAAGAAATTGATTTTGGGGGTAAGGCCTTTAATTCAGGCTTTAGACCAATAAGGATTACCTAAAGGAGTGGGGGACAGGACACAATACATAGAGGAAATAGTTAAGGTACCTTTGGGATCATGTTTCCAAATCAGGGAGTCTACCTCTTTGTTCAACCAAACTGCAGACAGATGGATCTTGAGCTTAGAAAGGCTTTGATGGATGCTTTCAATATTCTACCATTTGTTACTAGCCCAGTACTCAGCAACTAAGGAGCCAAATGTTCTTATACAAGAGGGAGCATGGGGGGCCCATTCATTGATTTCTATCAAAGGTTTATCAAAAAGCCAAGGATCCTCCCAGAATTTAACTTTCCTACCATTTCCAACTTTCCAGATCACTCCTTTGGCTAAACTTTCTTTGCATTTAGAGGCATGATTCCATATGTGGGATCCATTAATGCTAAGATCCGAATTTATAAAAGAAGAAAGAGAGGAGGACTGAACAGAGTACTTACTTCATCAAATTTTACACCATTTGGTATCTAAATGAAACATTCTCCACACTTGTTTGGATAGGAGAGCTTCATTTAAGGTTTGAATTCTCCTCAGGCCCAGACTTCCTTGACTCTTCGGTCTACAGACCTGGTCCCAAGCCACCAAAGACATTCTTTTCTTGTCCTCAACCCCAGACCAAAGGAATCTTCTTTGAATTTTCTCGATTGCATCAACATACTTAACTGGAATTCTAAAAAGACTAAGAGCATAAATCAAAATACTCTGAAGAGAAGCTTTAAGAAGTTGGAGATTTCCAGCTTGACTTAGGAGGGCTCCTTTCTAGCCAGCTAATTTTTTATGGAATTTTTCCACTAGATAACTCCAAAAGGATTCAAGAGGTACAGTGCCCATGGGGAGACCAAGGTAGGTCGTAGGAAGATCAGCAATCCTACACTCCAGGATTCTACTGATTCTTTGTTGTCTTCTCTTAGGGGAATTGATGAAAAAAACTTCACTTTTTGTCCAGTTGATTAGCTGACTAGAAGCAGAGGCAAACTTACAAAGAGTAATCTTAAAAATTTTAGCTTCAATGATACTAGATTCCCCCATGATAATAGTATCATCGACAAATTTTTGATGAGAACAAACAAGATCTACCGAGGAAGGGTGGAGACCCTTAAAGGAGCCTTGCAAAACCATATTTTCCATAGTCCTTCCAAAACATTCTGCCATAATAATGAAGAGGATGGGGGAAATAGGATCCCCTTGCCTTAGACCTCTAGAAGCTTGGAAGAAGGGAGAAGGGGAACCATTGACAAGGACAAGTGATAAGCTGGGTGATGAGATCCAAAACTCTGGAGGAGAAACCAAAAGACATGAGAACCTTCGTGAGAAAAGACCAGTCAACCCTATCATAGGCTTTGGAGAGATCAAGCTTGAGGATAAGACCCTGCTTCTTTGCTTTAACAAGAGAGTGGATGTTCTCATGGAAATTTATAATAGAGTCAAGAATTTGATGTCCAAGGACAAAACCATTTTTTTGGTGATTAATAAGAGCAGGGAGGATAGACAATAATCTAGAAGTTAGAAGCTTAGAGATAATCTTCGAAAAGGAATTGCAAAGACTGATAGGTCTAAATTTGTCCATGGAGTCAGCACCTTGAGTTTTGGGAATGAGAGCAAGAAAAGTACCATTGATTTCTTTCAAAAGTTTTCTAGCCCCAAAAAATTCCTTGGCCCCATTGGAAACATCTTTCCCGACAATGTCCCAAAAATCTTGAAAAAAGAACATGGGAAAACCATCCAAGCTAGTCACTTTGTTACCATCAAAGGAGAAGACAACATTTTTAATTTCCAAAATCGAAGGAATGGAAGAAAGGGAGGCATTCTTTTGTTCATCAATGAGACAAGTGATGTTATGAAGAAAAGAAGATTGAGCATCAACATCCAACCTCTAATCCCTCTTTAGCAGTTCCGAGAAAAACCTTTTAGCTTTGTTCCTAATTTCATCCTCCTTGATAATCTCCCCATTATCCACCACAAGTTTGGTAACCCTATTAACTACTTTATTCTTGATCATCGACATATGGAAGAATATTGTGTTCCTATCTCCTTCCTTAAGCCAAATTCATCTAGATCTCTACTTCCAAAAGGTTTCCTCTTTGGCAATGATATCATGGTATTTTTTTAGAGTCTCATTTTCATCAGCAATGGACACAATACTGAAACTATCTTTTTGGATTTAAGCTTGTATTTCTTTAAGGTCTTCCTGGACTTTGCCTTTGGCCTAAAAAATGTTCCCAACTCTGGATTTATTCCAAAGTCTTATGTTATCCTTTACACTTTTAAGCTTCTTAACAACTCTATACATAGCAGTTCCCTCAACTTGAATGCTCCACCATTTCTGGATATTACTTTTGATGTTTGGGTGAAGGGTCCACATTTTTTCAAATCTGAAGGGGAATTTTCTCCTTCTATTGATGGAGTCAGCAATGAAAGTGATTGGAAAGTGATCTGATCCAACCCAATGTAGGCCAACAGAGAACAGAAATAATGACTATATTAGTCATCAGAAATGAGAGTCCTATCAAGACGAACTTGGATAAGATCATTACCAGTTCTCTTGTTAGTCCAAGTATAATTGCATCCCTATATTTCCAAGTCATTGAGAGCCCGAGAATTAAAAAATCCATAAGGGTCAACCTACTTTCGAGCTGAGGGGGGCTTCCTCCATATTTTTCCTCCTCTCTCAAAGGAGTATTGAAGTTTCCCATAACTAGCCAACTAAGATTTCTGAAGCTGTCCCTAGCTTGAATAATTTTTTTCCAGAAGGAATTTCTAGCCTTCAAAGTGTTGGGAGCATAAATGTTGGTGAGAACCCATGAAGTACCATCTTTTAAGTGCTCAAATTTGATACAAGAGAAATTGTTGTCCTGAATGATAACATGCCCTTTGATAGAATTAAGATTCCAAATGGTAGCTATGCCTCCTAAAGAACCTTTAGAACTGCCGCCACTAACATTTCCGTTTTTGAAAAACTTCAATGATTCAACTTTTTCTTTACTCATTTTGGTTTCTTGAATTAGAAAGATATTAGGTTTACTGTCCCTTATCATGTTCCTAATGATATCATGCTTATGGGGATTATTGAGTCCCCTAATATTCCAAGAAATAATCTTCATACTTACTTACCAATTCCTAACTCCTTAAGAGTCTTCTGGGTTCCATCTGCAATGTTCTTGCTAGCCTCCTTGTTTCTAACTATATGATTAGAGGGTCAACCTAGGGAAGAGGAGGTATACCTAACATCAACTTGAGCTATTCTGCTAGATTTCCTTAGAAGAGAAGTCGAGGGAGTAGCTCCTTTCTTATTCCTATGCTTTGGTATTTTCCACTCAGCATCTATCTCAGGAGCCGCTTCCGGGTTGCTAAGGATTTTGGAAATTTCTTCTTTGTTTCCCAAATTAGGGGTTATGGAAGCATTTGAATCATTTAAATCATTGTTATCTGATTTTGAACCCCAGACTGAGTCTGAGAGGTTCAAACCTAAAATTGCACATTTTTGGGCTTCTTGTATTTCAAGACTAGGCATGAGCAGAGAGGAATCAGTATTTTCTTCTTGGAAGCTAGGGATCTCTCCTTCCTCTAGTTGATCATTTTTCTCTTGCGGTTCCTTTCCCTTAAAAGTATCAGCTACCACTTCAGCTATATCATTTGGGTAATCAGTCTAATCTTTCAGCTCCCCTGTTTGAGAAGTAACTGGAAAGTTGACTTTGGTTGAATCATTTCTCAGAGCTTCCTGGGTTGAGGGACTAGAGATAGAGGCTGAGGGCACTTCCTTCTTCTCCCCAAAGGGATTAAAATGATTTGAGTTTTCTTCTTTATTCTCTGAGTTTTTAACTTGCCATACCATTTTTTTCTAGCGCCCTTTGGTTCTCAATATGGGGCTTAGGTTGCCTGGATTCTACCTTGGGTTTGATAGGACATGACTTTACCCAGTGACCTTCATTTTTACAATGGAAGCAAGAAAAGGGAATAGATTCATATTCAATATGTTGCTTCCATGTTCCCAGCTTTGATACTAAATCTATATATTCCGGCATATCTGCATCATGGGCTATGCCTATGCAGAACCTAGCATGAGTGAGTCTTTTTTTTGAAGCTGTTACTAGGTCTATAGAAAGTAGTTCACCAAAGGAGTTTGCGATTCCATAGAGATGCTTTCTGCCCAATATTCAAGAGGCAAGCCTGGTAGCTTTACCCAAACTAGAACTTGTGTCAAGAGAGAGTCATTCATATTTAGATTCGGTTGCCATTTACAAAGAACCAAGGTTGTCTTTCCTACCAACCAAGGACTCCCACGGAGAATCATAAGTTTGTCTACTTCGCATGAAAAAGTAAAAGATAGAAGGCCTTTAGGTAAGGCCAAAATTTCTACATTACCCTTAAGGGCTCATTTTTCATTTGACATAGGCCCTAACAACTTCAATATTAGGATGCGGTCCCATAAATTTGCCTACCAAAGAGTTCGACATACTATTTATATTGTGATCCAAAACCAGATTAGGGATAGAGAAAGAAAACTTTCCTCCAGAAGGATCAAAAATATTCTTAACAGGAGGAAATGAGGATTTACCTGTTGGTCTAGTTCCAAAGAGGGAAGACCATTTTTTTTATTCTTTTCCACTCTCCCTAGAGTCGTCATGTGGGATGGGCCCCCCGCTGGACCCTTCCCCCAAGAGCTCAGAGGAACCCACTATCTTCTCTAGCAGAGTACCACCAGTCTGTTCAATGGCAGCAGCATCCGGAAAGTTTGGAGACTTATCCTTCTCTCCTATGGGACTAGCTACATTCTAGCCGCTCCCACCATTGGAACCAGAGTTCCTACCTTGTAGAGAATTTGAAATTTGAATTCTCCGATTGCCCCTTCCTACTCCTTCTCCCATTGCCGCTCTAGCAATTTCTATAGAGTTGTAGATCTCCCCGTGGTGAAGGACATTGTTAATAGAACCACTTCACATTGTTCTATCCATGGTCTACCAAGAATTTGATCGTAAATCCCATTTATTTATTATTGTTTTGTTTTACTTAATTGATAATTATTTAATTGAGTTTTGATTTATTGATTTTATTAATTTATTTATTGTTTAAAAAATGATTTGATTTTATATTTTATTTGGGAATTCCTATTTATATGTCGTTATTCATTTAATTCCTTTATTTGATTTTATTGGGTGATGGTTTATTATTTAATGTGTTTATACAATTATTATTTATTGGTAATCGAATATATTATAAAGTTTACCTATCCTTGCACGTGATTGGTTTATTTTAAATTGGTAGGTAAATAATATTGGTAAATGATATATTTCTCGAAACTATACATGTTAGGTAAAATATATTGTTCTTTGGAATTTTCTAATTGGTCGGTTTGTACTATAGTTTTGAGTTCAATTTTTGTTTAAATGGAATTTTGCAAATGTTGTCGGGTTAATCATGTGGCAGATTTTGGAATTGGTTTTTAAATTGGATTTAGGACTTGCTTGAGGAATTGGATTTACTTGTGGATTGCTCTTCTTCAAATTTTAACCTTGATTGGATTGTGTTTGTAGGATGGTTTTATTTCTCCTTCGAATAGTTGATTTCCAGAAAAGCTTGTCTTCTCTGTGACTATGCAAATGCTTGTTGAATATTGTTTGATTTCTTGAGGAAATTTGCATTTGATATTTGAAGAAATTAATTATGATTTGGAAAAGATAGTTGGGAATGCGAGAGTGCAATTGATTGTATTCAATTTTTGGAAATGTTTACTAGAAATATCTTGCTATCTTTTCTATGAATGTTTATGTTTTCATTTCCCAATGTTTTTAAAAGGATATTGATTTTATTTTTAGATTTGATCATCTCCTTGTGTTGTATTCTTTGTATCTCCCTTATTTTGGAGTTGAATTTTCTGATCTTGGCCTTCCTACTGTTGTCAGGAGTTCTTTGCAACTCATTGTGATTACTTATCTCATAGTACAGACCTTTCTGGTCAACTTGGAATTGTTATTTGAGTCTTGTGAAGCCTTTGCGATGTCTTTATGAAGCTATTGCAGTAAGATTGTATCTCCCTTTGATCCTATGACTTCTAGGTGTCTTTCTAAGAACTCTAGGAGGAAGTTTTCCTTCCAATGTTCTATTTATGAGACTGTGTGAATCTGCATTTTCATGTTATTGGTTACCTACTTGGATTTTTACACCTTCCAATCCCTCTGAGTCAAGTTTGAGTTCTGGTTTGGCCCCCTGTGTAGATCTAAGCAAGTAACTTAGCCTTTTGTGTGTATTTTAATTGATTTTTGCTTATTTTCCCAAAAACACTATAGAATCACCCCAAAACATTGTCCAATGGACAAAAAAAATTGGGGGATGAACCAGGGGTACTAGGAAATGCTCCCAGAGAGTTGAGCCCTGAACTAAGAAAGCTAAGTCCTAAACTCAAGAAGTTGTCAAATACACCCAAAAAGATGACAATTTCACCCAGAACCCTATATAATGGTCCAAAAATGCTATGGTACATTCCAAAAACACTACCTTACATACCAATGGTGCTACTCTACAAACCAGAAGCACAAGACTATTCTGGAGGTCCTAAAAAGTCAATTTTTAGCCCTGTTTGGTGTCTTTTGGAGCTTTGTGATTTCTCCGAAGGCATGTGCAGGTTGTGATGACATTCTCAAAGTTGTATTTGATTTATTTTTATCATTCATGACATTTATTTTTCTCAGATAAGAGGATTCATCCCTTACCATTGAGGTGTTTCATATGTGTTGTGTTGCTCCAACAAGAGGGATAATTCCTCGTTGTTGAGGGATTCATTATATGACTCCAATGGGGTGTGTTTTTCCTCACTATAGAGGATTTGATATGGATTTGGTTTAAATTTTGGATTTAATTCATGATTGGCTTTTCCTTTGTGTTGATTTGGTGAAGGGTCTCTTCCATGTGTATGGCTTTATGTGCTCTAATATGATTGGATTGTACTCAATATGTTATGATTGTTTCTACATCATTTGTGAGCCTTCATGATGTTTTTTATTAAGGAAAATCAGGTTTTAAGGGACCCAAAACCCGCTTACATAACGGAGGATAAGCAAGAAAGAAACAAGAGAATACATGACTAAAACAAAAAAGCTGCAAAAAGACCAGCAGAAAACCCAATAGCTAGAAACAAAACAGCACAGAGCCATCGAGAGACTGGCAACCAAAGACAGCATTACATATCAAATAAAAACTTTTATGGACTCCTCTGTATTCTTAACCAACAACATCATAGCCTTTGCAGCTTCTCTCAGATCTTTGTTCTCTTGCTTTAGTTGAATGTCTTTTGTGTTTATCTCCAAATCATAGGTCGTCTGCCTGGTCCTTCACCTGGAAATTTGGGGGGTAGAGTTGGAGGTCGGCATATCATCAATGATAACCATATCTTTATTCTATTGTTTCCTCTCCAAACAATCCACTATGGAATTCATATTTTGAGATGAGATCCTCAAGACCTCAAGACTGTGATTCATAAAATTCTTCAAAGCCTTCTCTGTTTTAGCAACCCGGTTGATGATGGTATCGTTGTCAACCTCAGCCTTATCTTTGGCAATTCTGATCACATCTTCTAGATGTTTCAAATCACCTTTTATAAGTTCTTTTTCCGACCAGTCCTGCATCTTAGCTTCATCCTCAGCTTTGTTGGTTTCCACCTCTGCACTCTTTTCCCCAGAAGTATCCTTAATCATGTGAATCTTATCCTCCAGATCTCTCTATTTACTCTGAATACTAGTTATATTTTCAACAACCCATTTTTGAAAATTGAAAGATTCCATAGTACAGTTTCGGGCTACATTCAAAATGGAGTTCGTCGTATCCCTTCCCTACTCAGAGCTCATAGTTTTAGGGTTAGCTTCCTCCGTGGAATTATGGACAACATTCCCGCTATCCGAGACCATAGGGTTAGAATCAAGATTTTCAGCATAAACATCTCTTTTCCCCTCCTCCTCTTCTCCAGCATTATCACTCTCTGCTTCATTATCAGCGTCCTTCCCCTATTCCTCCTCCATAGCAACTTCCATATCTGTGCCCACTTTATCAATATCAACCCTCCCTTTTTTTATGGATAGGAACATTTGACAAATCATCATCAAACTCAGAATCATTGTGACTATCCAAAATATGAACATTTGTCACCAGATGATCATCCTGGCTAACCTTAGTTTTTTTCTTCAAGTGTTCATAAATGAGAAGAATAAGCCCCTGATGAGCTATGGGATAAGATTTTGGTTTTTTGGCATGGTCTACCAAGCTCTCATTCAGGGAGGAAGCTAAGTAAAATGGCAAAAAAATCTTAACCCCATGACAGAAATGGTTAAGAATAGCAAAGTGATAATCATAAACTTTTGTAAATCTACCATCAATAGTCAGGAATTCCATCAAAACCCTAAGCATCTTCTACCAGAAGGACTTTACCTAATGAGGGAGGTAGTAAGAGACATTGTCTTTCTTGGCAAGACAAGTCTTCTCATCATCAGTTTTCAGGAAGTTTTTAATGGCTTCAGTAGAAAAATTTCGATCTCTGTAGAACTTGGTGCCCTCCTTCTATAATCTCGTCACGTTCGCAACTAGATCCTCATTAATCTTCCAAGTCTCCCCAAACAAAGTAACTTTATTGTTATTCCAGCCTTTAGCAAAGCCTTGAGACACCAATTTTTTGCTTCCATGAAACTTTTCCATGTAATCTGTAAATCCATGTCTATGGAGCCTCCTTCATACTTTTCGCTCACTTTTCTAATTCTCTCAACTAGAGGGCTCATTTTGGTTTAGGTTACCTCCCATGTTCAAATGGAGGTCGAAGTCTTCAATAGTATAACTCACAATTTGCAGACCCAGACTTAAGCACAAGCTCTTGAGTAAACTACAGGGTTCACAAAGCAGAGTGCCTTCCTTGAATTTAAAAAGGTAAATAATAATGGTCGTAGAGATCCAACACTTATTATGATAAGCCCCGTCACACCAGTGATCATAATAACTATACCTAAAAAAAATCATTAACTGACACTTCACATAACCCCAATCTCTATTTTTGATATCTAGACCCAAGGAGGTAATTATGATTTTTACTTGAACCATTAACATGATCAAATAATAATTTCTCTCGAACATTCTTTTTACATTGGGCTTCTCCAATATAATTAGCGTCCTCCTCTAAATAGACCCCTTCATTAGCTAAAAGGTCTGCAACCTTATTACCTTCCCTTAGAGTATGGGATATGAGAATACTATCATAATCATTTAAAAGCTTTTTGGCACTTTCAATAATATTCAATATATTCCAAGAGGAGGAGCTAGTAATTTAAGAGCCTAAATGATATTGAGGGAATCCCCTTCCAACCATATTTTTTTAAATTTGAAGCCCTGAGCAAGCTGGAGACTTTTCAACATGGCCTAAGCTTCAGCAACATGATTATTTTGAACTCCAAAGGGAGAAGCAATAGCAGCAATGTAGATACCTTGAGAATTTCTGATGACTCCTCCTCCTCCTGACTTCCCAGGGTTTCCTTTAGCAGCCCCATCAAAATTCACCTTGACTCAGTCATAATCAGGAAATATCCAAACAACATTTTCTCTCCTAGTCTTATTGTCAGATTTTCAAACCTTGTGAATCAAATTCCATTCAGTAAGGATACCTTTCTCAATATCATTCATGTCAGCAAAAAACCATTGCTTGTTGTTTCTGTGAGGAATATTAATGTTTTCTTTTATAGCCCTGCAAATTTTTTCAAAAACCACCTGAGACGTACACTTAGCTTCTCTAAAGATTCTATTATTTCTCTCCTTCCAGATATACTAGTAGGTCATGGGAAGAATCAAGGACAAGAGATTCTTGATTAGAGGAAATTTAGTGGGAAAGATCCATTGCCAGATAACTTCTTCGAGACTATTTTACATGACCCAATCAACTTTCCATTTCACCCAAAATTTACTCCAGATTTTCCAAGAGAAGGAATAATGGATAAACGAATGATCCACTAATTCTTCCTCTTTATGACATAGCTCACACCTATTAGAAAACATGAAACCTCTATGAGCCAAATTATCAATAGTAAGATTGTTGTTTTGAGTAGCAAGCCAAAAAAACATGTTAATTTTAGGAATAAGAACTCTATTCCAAATTTTAACCCATATTGGGTTGCTAATCTGAGTAAAAGTGTTTTTATAGGTTGAGGCAACAGTGAAGTTACCCCTAGGATTACTCTTCCAAAGAAACACATCATCAAAATCTTTATTAATAGAAAAGGACAACAGATTCTGTTGAAGTAGCGAAAACCCAGCATAAATAGCATCATGCCTTACCTATATGTTCTCCTTCTAGTAGTTACAAACCATAGACCCAAACCTTCTTTTACATTCATCAATGAATTGACTACAGTCTTGATTAAAGAGAGGTTCATCTTTAATACAAGCATCCTCCCAGAATCTAATTTTGTCACCTTTGCCAAGGACCCATCTAGCTCCAGCTTTGGCAACTTTTGTGGATTTGGTACTACTATTCCATATGAAAGACCAAGCAAGGATGTCTTCAGAGAATAGAAGAGAATGAAGAGGTTCGTCATTAATATATTTATCAAACCACACCGATTCTAATCTTTCTTAATGCCATAAGCCCTCCATATCTATTTAGCAAGCAGAGCTTTATTAAAAGTTTTGAGAGCTTTAATACCTAAACCTCCCTTGCTCTTAGACTTACACACTTTGTCCCAAGAAACCAAGGCAATCCATTTTTTTTCTTCTACCCCTGACCAAAGAAATCTTTTATGAATCCTCTCTAAAGCTTCAACAAACTTAGTCGGAATACCAAAGAGACTGAGAGCATAGACAGGGAGATTTTGAAGAGTAGCTTGAAGGAGCTGCAACTTTCCTGCTTGAGATAACATGGAACCTTTCTAGCCAACCAATTTTTTATTGAGTTTTTCAATTAACAAATTCTAGAATGGGTTTGGGGGAACTAAACCCAGAGGGAGATCCAAATAAGTGGATGGGAGCATTTCCACCTTGCACCCAATGATATTAGCAATTCTCTGCTGCCTTATAATAGGAATGTTCATGAAAAAGATAGAAGACTTCTCCCAATTAACTTGCTAACCTATCGCCAAAGAATCAAAGCTAAGAGCACCTTTGAAGGCAGCGACCTCCCCAATAGAGGAGTATCCCATTAAAATTGTATCATCAACAAACTATTGATGAGTACAAGACACATTGGTAGAGGAGGGTTGAACTCCTTTAATAGATTTATTCACCTTCAATTTTTGGATCAATCTACTCATACTTTCCACCAAGATGGTAACTAGAATGGGAGAGATGGGATCTCCTTGTCTGAGCCCCTAGAAGATTTAAAGAATCTAGACGGAGTCCCATTGATGAGAATCAAAAATATTGGGGTCGATATCAGCTCTCTAGTAATTTTTATTATCTTCTCATCAAACCTAAAGGCCTCCATAATTCTAAAAAGAGCCTACCATTCCACTTTGTCATAAGCTTTAGCCAAATACAATTTTATCAGAATGCCTTCTTTATTGGCAACATTAAGAGAATGAATATTCTCATGCATAATGATGATAGAATCCAAAATTTACCTACCAAGGACAAATCCTTTTTTCTCCTCTGAGATGATAAAGGGGATGATAGTCAAAAGTCTAGAAGTCATGACTTTAGAAATAATGTTATAAAAGGAGCTACAAAGACTTATTGGCCTGAATTTTCCCATGGAATCAGCCCCAACCACCTTAAGAATTAAGGAAATAAAAGTAGAATTGATTTCCTTAAGGATTTTTCTTGATCTTAAAAATTATTTAAAAGCATTGACCGTGTCTTTTCCCACAATATGCCAAAATTCCTGAAAAAAAGAACATGGGGAAGCCATCAGGTCCCGGAGCCTTATCCCATTGAAAAGACAAAACCGCTTTTTTGATTTCTTCAGCAGAAGGGATAGCAAAAAAGGGCCTTATTCTGGTGACGTTCAATAATTTTGGGAATGTTATCAACTAGGTCTTATTGCTTAGCAAAATCAATCTCCTTACCGGCAGTGAGGAGTTGGGAGAAGAAACTAACAGCTTCATCCCCAATGTCATCGTCCTTAAGAAGAATTTTATCCTCAGCAATTAATCTTGAAATTCTCTTCATGATGTTGTATTATGTTCTTTGGATATTTTTTTTACCTATGGTTGTGGTCCATGGTTGAGAGAGTGGGCTCTTTCATGTGTAGGACCAGGGTCGTGAGCAACAGACCGCTAGTAGACGGTCTACAGCAGTTGGAAGCACATGAAGAGTTTTCTATTGTAATTCCAAGTAATAACAATAATAATAATTGATTAGAGGGTTTGGGTAATTAAGAATTCACATAATCAAGATAATGAAACCGAGGATTATGATTTTGTGCCCTAATGATGTCCAAGGAGGTGGTTTTGGGATCTAGTATTGGGAAGATCATTGAAGCGGTGTACCATTCTCTCTTGATTGGCTCCAAGGTTGAGATGGATTCCAAATGAGGTTAGCATTTGAAGACACTCTACCCTACATGTGCCCATTGTCCATATGCCATGTTTGTTGATTTTGCCTCTGGAGGGTTTTTTGTTGATTTAAGCCATGTGTTATAATTGTTCTTTGATTCTTAATGTTTTCTTGTGATGTCATGATGTATCCCTTGGTTGTTAGGTGTCAGCCTAGGTCTTGAGTGTGATTTGGAACCCCATGTCATCTCCTAGCATAGGGGGTGGTTCTTATTTGGTTCCACATGGTCGGGTGGTTTGATGCCTCCTCCATTGGGATTCTTCTTGGATACTAGCATGCATGGATTGGATTCTTGAATTCTTCATTATGTGGATATTCTTGGAGCTGATTTCTATGTATTTGGAATAGGAAACATTGTATCATGATGATTTGTATATGTAAAAGAGATTATGTAACTTTGTATTTTGTATAATCAAGTATTTGTAAATGAAATTGAAATAAGACATGATGTAGTGGATTAGGAGAAGTATTCATTGATCATTATTTGATGTCTTGGATAATCTTTATGTAATGTGTATCTATGGGCTATATGTGGAAAAAGAAAGAGCTATCATATATGTATTTGTGTTGCATTTGAATTTGTGAAGTGGAATTGTGATGTGTAATCCTATGGAATGAATGTTGGAAAGAGTTGTAATTGTTGTTATTGATCCTTATCTACGTAAATAGGAGTTATCTAGATGAAATGGTTGAATAGATCTATGATGCATTATGATAAATAGAAGTAGGAGTATTAGAAACATTTGGTTAGTGTTGCAAAATGATCCTAAGAAAATATAATGTGAAAGAGTTATGCATATGTGTTATTGTTTATCCTAGTTGTATAGAAATTAAATAATTAGATGAATAATAGTATATGATGATCTAAATGGAAAAGTGATGTGTTGGAAATATGTCAAGTAGTGACGTTGAGATACCCTAGGTAATGGATATGTTTTTAAGAGTTTACTTGGTGATATGTTAATGCTCAAATGATTATTCCACTTGCATAATATGGTTCTATGGTTATGCTCATGTTGGTTAATGTGATCTTGTAAATAGTTAATGCTTCAATGAAGTATGTTAGTGATAACATAGAAGTATTGAATGTTTTTAAAAAAATTCTCCATTTGTTGGTAGAATTTGGATTATTTCTCTAAGGTATTTTGGTGGGCATTACATCTAGGATATGCTTATGTTGTTTGGATTTATGAGTTTCGATCTTTGAGGATTTATTAGCAATTTTATTAAATATTATATGAGGTATGGTATCTTTTCTCTTTCGGATTATTTATGATAAGGATAGTAATAATCAAACATATATCTCATAATCCATGATTTTGCAACTGTTGATAAAATAAACAAGCATCAGTTGGGTCTAACACAAGGGTCCTCTTTGTAAATGGTTACGTTAATACAACACTAATCTTTGTCTTCATGTTGTGGAATGATATATAAGTTGGTTGAGATTAATTAACAAGACAACCATTATAAGGAAGGACACACATGTCCCTCAGGCAGACTGAAGATTTAGATATATTTGGTATCATCAAAGGATGACGTATTTTATTGTAATAGGGTGGTGCATCATATAGAGGCCTCTATCTAGGTTGGGTATGGTTATATGTTGATTGATGTAATACTGATTAGTCTTTAGGTTTTCTTGAGCTATAATTGAAGGTTTCTTCCTTGTTATTTCCTATCAGTATGCTCTATTGAACCAAGTTGTTGTAACTTTTCTATATTAATTAACAAAAAAATTCGGCTACAACCCTTTATTGATAAAACAAATTAATAATAATATGTAATATATTAATATATATTATATAATATAAATATATTAAGATATAATATATTATAATAATATATATTATATAAATATGATTAATAATATTAGATATTGGATATTTTTTTATATTTGTTATGCTTTGGCTTTTTTCATTGCTACATGTATTGACATCCAACCACCAAAAAGTCAACACAGATTTTTTGTGTTTTTGGGCAAATGGAAAAGGCTTTTTTTTCATATCACCACTTTTTGGCCCCTCATGATCCTGCACATACTCGATTCTTCCTTCTTTATTGGTAGCAAGCATAAAATTACCAAAATCAATGTGAATAGAGGGGTCAATATCCTCCTTCCTAGTAGAAACAAGGAAGGCCCTTTTCTTCTTAACAGCCTTCTTTCTGACTTTAGGAAGCTCACTCTCCCACACTAGATAAATAGGTTTAGAATCAACATTAATTCTCCATTCATTCTCCTCGAAGAACAAGTTGTCCAGCCTATCATCTTCAGAAGCCATGGCTTCCTTAGAAATAGAGGAAAATCTATATTTAGATTTTAAAGGGGAGGGCAAAGACTTGCAGTATTCATATATAAGAAACAAGAGTCTATCATGTGAAATAGGGTTATTAGGGTTCTTCATATGATCCTTTATGCTAGATAGAATGGGAAAGAAATTCTAATCTTGTTCTTAAAATAGTTCAGTAGAACAAAATGGTGGCCATAAATTCTAGTAAAATGACCATCCAAGGAAAAATATTGCATTAGTACCTTTAATATTGCCACCCAAATTGACTTGATGGAATCACTATTGTACCCATCATTGGGATTCTTCACCAACCTTTTCTTTCCCTTACCCTTGGGAAAATTCTTGATGGCCACCTTAGAATACTTTATGTCCTTGTAAATCTGGTCACCATCCATTGGCAAACCCATAACCTAGGCAATGGCCTCCTCAGTAATGTCAAAACTTTGAGCGAAGAGGGTTGTGACCTTAGGTTCAAAGCCATGCAGTCTTTCTAGAACCGATCTAATACTCCCTTTGTCCAAAATCCTCCATATAGTTGTATCCTTCTTCACCTAATAATATTTTATGGGTTCCAAGCCCTTTCTATCTCCTCCCATGGTCTGAACTCTACTCAACATCTTTGTCGATCTCGAAAAAACATAGAGGCACAACAGTAAAGGCCAAGATGAAAATAGCCCAGAAAGTGTGTGAATAAACAGGTAAATTATTACAACACACCTCCAAACACTATAAATAAAGGTTTTGATGATGTAAGTAGGACATCCACTTGTGGCGTAGGTGCAAGAAGTTGAGTCCATTTTTTGGCTAGAAAAAGTGAAAGAGTTTTTCATGATTTTCAAAAATTTTCATAATTGATCTGAAAATTTGAAGCACTTAAAGCTTCAATCTTAAAAGAGTTTGGTAATATGAAACATAGAACTTCAAGTCTAGTTTTAAATATGTAATTTTTATTTTAATGTCCTAGATGATACGAATTGGGTGGTCAACAGGAATGTCTAAAAATCACTGTTTAAAAGTCTCTTTTTTAGGACCATCCCATGCACATGTATGGCCACTATATTTGACTTAAATCAATCTTTTTTTCTACATCCTTTTGGGAAATATATGTAAGACTCTAAAGATTGATGAGGATATTTTTTTATAATTTTATTTTTTATTAAATTTTTTATTGGCCCTAATTGTTGTTTTGAAAATCTCTCACATACAGTCACCATAATTAGAATTAAACTTATCATTTTTTTTAAAAAAAATCATTTATAAAATAATTGTGTGTAGATTGTTGTCATATATTTTTTCTATAGAAAA
This sequence comes from Cryptomeria japonica, assembly GCF_030272615.1. Classification (NCBI taxonomy): domain Eukaryota; kingdom Viridiplantae; phylum Streptophyta; class Pinopsida; order Cupressales; family Cupressaceae; genus Cryptomeria; species Cryptomeria japonica. The sequence continues at coordinate 252,877,200 of NC_081406.1, forward strand.
AAAAAAGTTATTAAAAAAATAAGAAAACCTGATATGTCAAGTCAATGGACCAATTTCATTAAAAAATAGAAAACTAATCCAATCCTAAAAAAATTGCATATTTGGAATTTGATGTTATCATCTATAATGGGTTTTAATTTTGTAAAAAAATGAGAGAAACATGGGTCGACATTTTAAATTTAAATGAGTGCCTATTATTTAATAAACACGTACTTGATATTTAAAAAACGAGTATGTGGTTTGTATTTAAAAATATTAATAATTTTAAGAAACGAGTACCCATTTAAAAAAATAAAATGTTTCTTAAAAAAAATATTTTTTAAAAATGGGTATCCATTATTTAAAAATGGATACCTATTTTTTAAATAACAGGTACCCATTTTGTTTTTTCCTTCAAGATCCCGAAGCATAACATGAACCCATTTCTATTAGCTTTTTTGGTGTTTTTTTCTAAGGCAAAAAATTTGACTTGAAGTGGACTCAATTTCTTGCACCTACCTAGTGGGTATGTGTTTACTTTGTTTGGAGGAACAATGAGTTAGACAAGTAAGAGGCAACCAAAGGTTTCTTTATCCACCACCAAAATAGAGTATATAGTTGCTACCTATGTCTCTAAGGAGGTATTTTGGTTAAAAATATTGTGCACGTGTGTTAATTTTGATATTAATACTATTTAGATTGGTTGTGATAAACATAATGCAATTTGTTCGTCCAATAATTCTATGTATCACACATAGATTACACATGTTGAAGTGAAATTTACCATTCTATTCATGAATAATCACTAGTGCACATATATAATTGAAGAAGATTAACACTTAGGAGAATGTTTCAAATTCATTTACTAAACCCATGAGCACAAAAAAGTTTACATGATGCAAGGAGGCTATGGGTCTTGTTTGTAGTACTTAGTTGTGTACACATAGAAAATAGGTTAGCTAAAAACCTAAGTGTACCAATGGGATGTTGGATTGAAAGATTTAAACAAAATCATGTTAGAAACATTAAATAAAATAAATCCTTCAAGATAATCCCATTGTCCTCTATCTCCAAGGACCTATTGAGTCTATCAATTTAGAGCTCTTGGATTATGCACAAGACTCACTTAGATGACAACAAAGAGAATGAGATTTACAAAGATGGAGTGAAATTACACTAATGTGAGAGCTAATGCCAAATATAAACAAAGCTAATATGAAGCTAAGATGATGCTAAACATGATACAAACAAGATTATTTAAACTAAAATGATACTAAAATGATGATAAAACAAGCTAGATGGATGCACAAGATAGAAACAATTTAGAATTAGTATGATGCAAAAATAAGAGATGGTCTTGATACATGGAGATCACTCTAATTAAAGGATTTCCAAGGCCAAGAGTGAGATGACATGGAATCAAGGGTTGAGATTCAATCTGGAAAATTGGATGGTGAGGATGCAAAGATCATTTATGATGGTAGATGGAAGATGAGAATTTATTGCCAAGCCATGGGTCAAGGAAGAAACATGGAGTAAATAGGTATGGAGAAAGCAAGGTCGAAGTACCTAAATTTAAGATCAAAGTACCTAGATGTAAGAAGCAAGGAGGATTTTGAGTACCTGAGTGTAAGACTAAAGTACCCTAAATGCATGTGCAAAGAAGGTTCAAATACCCAAGTGTAAGGCTTGAGTACTTTGGAAGCATGGTCAAGCAAAGGTGCAAGTACCCAAATGGTGTAGTGCAAGCAAGGTCCAAGTACCCATGTGATGTGAGGATAATTGACCATTTTATTTTCTAAAATAGCTATTTACTTGCAACATGTTGATGTGTCATGATGAAGTGGAAAGAGGAGTGATGAAGTGGAAAGAGGAGTGAGAATGTGGATTTGTAGGAGGATGCAAGGGGTGGAATATTTGTGATTTTAGATGAATTTAGAAAATGAATTATATAATTAAATTGGGGAACTTAACTATATAATAGAATAATATTAAATAACCTTTGCATCTAGATTAATTAATTGAGCTAGATTTATGTGTATACATTTTGCCTCTCTTTGAATCAATGTGTTTGCAACATGTTGGTTCAAAGAAAAATTTGATATGTGACAGATGATGTGCAACCGATGCGATGCCCCAAATGTTTAGAAAATTTGAATTTATTTTGATGCCCTAAGTGATTGTCAATGATGAATGCCCCCTCGAGAGGTAAATCAAGAAAATTTGAAAAAAATTGAGTGATATGATAGTTTCTGCAATGATAAAAAATTTATTAAGATTTTATGAAAAATGAGAAAGTTTTATTGATTTAGCTCCCGATATGTGAAAATGTGCTTGGTTTGATGTCAGAATGGTTTGTTGTGAAAATAAATTAAATAAACCCCTCCAAAATGCCCTTTTGAAAAAGGCATATAAGGTCAAAAAGGGCCTTTTTAGTTGTCATTTTCGCTTTTACTATTTGGAGTGTTTGTGCTAAGTTGGAGTGCCTAGTTAGCTACCAAGATGTCGATTCAATACCATCTTCACCGGTTCAAGAGGGTATGTCACCACGATCGACCAGACACATATGGACCACCTGTGAGTAGTCAAAATCTTTCCTTGTGATTTGAAATTTTGAATTTTTTAGGAATTTTTTTCAAGCACATTTTAGCGCATACGATGCGCAGTTTTGCGCATCCGATGGGCAAAATTGTGCATCCACCTAGGGAAAGTTTAGGGTTTTAGTTCATGTAATAGTGTATATGCCTCGTTAAGTCACACATTCAAGTATTTTTGTGCATTATAACTTTAGTTTTGTGCATACAACTTAGACTGTGCATATGATCATTGGTCTTGTGCATTCGATAAAAAATTTAGTGCATACACCTAATTTTGTACATTTGATGCGCAATTTTGCACATTTGATAGTTATTTTTGTGCATTTCAACACATGTGAAGCGTACTTTACCACATATGTCCCAAATGTTGGTTTTTTATTTTCAAAATCCTGATTTGATTTAGTCAACAACTTGTGATGATCATCTTGCTATATAAGATGGATGATTAATGAATTATGATGGTAGATGTGCTCAAGAAGAGTAATTTAGGATGTTTGATGCCATCACCATGAGAAATTAATATGCTCATAATGAGCAACTGGATATTCTCGAAAGAGAAGTTGATGCACTTAGAAAGAGCAATTGATGCACTCAAAAGAGCAATTAGGGTGCGCTCAAGAGAGCAATTGGATGTGCTCTAAAGAGCAAAGATGCGCTTACAAAAGAAATTAGGATGTGCTCAAAAGAGCAATTTGATGCGCTCATGAAGAGAAAAGATGTACTTGAAAGAGAAATTAATATGCGCTCGAAAGAGCAATTAAGATGTGCTTGAAAGGGAAATTAGATGTGCTCGTGAAGAGAAAAGAAGCACTCGAAAGAGAAACTTGATGCACTTGTGAAGATCAAAGATGCGCTCGAAAGAGCAATTAAGATGTGCTCGAAAGAGAAATTAAGATGCACTTGAAAGAGAAATTTGATGTTCTTGTGAAGAGAAAAGATGCACTTGAAAGAGCAATTAAGATGTGCTCGAAAGAACAATTTGATGCATCTAAAAGGACAATTGATGCATCCAAAAGGACAATTGATCTATCCAAAAGGACAATTGATGCGTCCAAAAGGACTATTGATGCAACCAAGAGGACAATTGATGTAGGATGCTTGATTGATTTGTGATTGGTATGGGATGGATGTGTAATGAGCATTGAATGTTGATTGATTGATTAGGTATAGAGTAATTATTGACTTCTTGTTGTGTGGTTGATTTGTAGGCTGATTTGTAGGTGCTTCAGATGTGGGGACAGTATCTTGGGACCTTTTCTATGATTCCTTAGTTGACTAAGGATAGATCAATTATTGATGCATGTAGGTTGGGGTTTCTACTAGATATGCCATGGTATCGGGTGAACCATGGTCTACTAACAACATTAGCAGAGCGATGACATAGTGACCACAACACATTTCATTTGTCAACCAGAGAGATGACAGTCACCCCAAAGGATGTCTATCGAATCCTTTGCATTTAGGTGATGGGCGAGTTAGTTGTACATGATGTTGAGGATCAGGGTGGGATAGAGGCCTTGAGACAAATTTTTGGCGATCCACAGAGTGCTGGTTATTCTATTCCATGGTAGGACATGGTCAATGATTATGAGCCACTTCCTTTAGTGTTGGTAGGATTGATTGGGAGGTTCTTATGCCCAGATAGGCAAGGCCATGACTTCTTAGTTGGATGGGGACAGATACCAGGTTAGATGCTTGAGGAGTAGATAAGATATTCTTGGGGTGCATGCATATTGGCACACTTGTACATGATTTACACCAGGTCATCTATGATGAGGGGGCTTCATTGTCTTTAAGAGTCATCTCGCTATAGATTTGGGCTTGGGATCATATCCCAGTAGCACAACCCCTTGCTGACATCATACGGTTACTAGGCAAGCCGTATGTGTATGCATATGCCAAAGAACCTATCCAGCAGAGGCTGGGAAAGCTCAAGTATTGGAGGACGGTGCTTGATTATGTGACAACAATTGTTTGGTGACCCCACATAGGTTGTGAGAAGCAGGCAGAGGATTGGAGGGAGATCCCTTATCTATTTACATTGAGATATCTAATTGCCAGGACGTTGTATATTATTGAGTATTTTATCATCACATGGGTCTACAGGCAGTATGGCCGCACATAAGGGATGATATAGGGTACAACAGAGTAAACACAGACACACAAGGAGAGCCCAAAGTGGGGCACTCGTTGGATTTTGATACAACCTATGGAGAGATACTGACCCTGGGTGGACAGACATGGGATTTGTTTCCACATGTTTTGGATGGGGGGTTGACACGTCAATATGCAATGTTCTTTACAAAGCACCCATTTCCCTGAATCATACATCCAAAGGAGTTGATGTCACTATTTGAGGATGATGAGCCTCAACCATCTCGAGGCAGGAGGAGGAGGGATGCAGAGGAGGAGGGAGATGCGAGGAGGGGGAGAGGTAGAGGTAGAGGAGATGGCAGATAATGGAGAGGTGGGAGAGATGGAGAGGGAGGTGGAGGGGATGGGGGAGGATATGGAGGAGGGGGGATGGAGGAGGATAGCCACAGAGGTGATATTCACCAAAGGCCTTATCTCCACCTATGGTACCGACAGCACCTAGGGGTCCTCAATTGCCAACACCATGACCAGTGTACCCACAGCCAGGACACCCATGACCATAGGTTCAAGGACATGCTCGAAGATAGGGATTAGGTCAGTTAGTGATATAGCCACAAATGCAGCTATAGGTGTCATCAGAGGGACAAACACAATGGCTATAGGGTGTCATTGATTAGTTCAGGGAACAGTTGGCACAGGCCCATGGGTGGATTGCTTGGTTGTAGGGACAACTTTCTAATGGAATTTTTGTATATCCAAAGGGTGTGTTTAGTGTTTTTAAGTGTCCTTTGTGTCTTAGTTTTGTTGTTTGTTGAGTTTTTGGTCTATTTTTGTCATTTTATGCTTTGTAAGCATGAAATGGGCAAAATGTGGAAAAATGGTCAAAACGCCTTATAAAGCCTTGTTAGGAATTTAAATATGTTTGTGTGGTTAAATAAAAACATTTAACATGGTGGAGTTAAGTCTATTTGACTCACAAGTCAAACATACTCATTGTACTAAAAATTGTCAAAGTTGTCAAGCAACATTTTGACAATTTTTAGAAAATTTATAAAAATAAGGAAAAAGGTGGTTATTAGTCCATACTTGGGAATTATTTGGGTGTTGAGTGTATATTTAAAGCCTCACACAACTTTTTATCAAGTTGGCATTCAAAGAAAAGAAGATTTCAATACAAAAACTCAAGATTTTATCATTTTTCTTACACTTTTTTTGCTCCAAATGGTATAGCAGTCCGTACTTCCTGAGCATTTGTCTGTACTATTTTCATTTGGGTAGTTGTGCCATGTTGTGTTAAATCTTTCTCACCTAGGTTTGTGTGTTGGAGTGGATTTTTAGCATTGTAGCAAAATTATTTTGTTTTTGCCCTGTTCTCGGTTGAGTAAGGGTTTGGCTTCAATAATGGAAGAAACTTGATTTTCTTTGGATCTTTCTCCATGGCCTTTGAGAGTCAAGTTTATTTGCATAGCCTTCTTTTAAATACAAGCTTTTTTTCATTGGAAATGGCAAAGAAAGTGGTTTTTGTTGCTAACTAGGCAAGCTCCTATAGCCCGGCTAGTGAACTTTCATGGTGAAAACAAAGTTGCTCTACAAACCCACACCAAGTGAACCTTATTTTGGTTTCCCAAGGTGGAATGAAATTTTTTCAGAGCTTTTAAGACATATGGAAGAGTGTTCCAATGAATAATTAGTTGAGAAATGCATTTTGAGCAGCCAAAGTATTGAAATACAATGGTTTTTGAGCACTTTTCCTCTTGAAACTTGGTTGCACATCAAGTGTTTGTCTCTATGATTGTAGGGAATGAATTTGGAAGCATTCATAATGTTGTTACATAACTTCTCAAAATATTTAATGGTCTGAAGAAGAGTTTGGAATGGTGATAAGGTGTTTGAAGACTTCAAACCCTTGAAAACCCTTGTATTTAGGCACATTTATAGGACAACAGTTGTATGGTCCTGTCAAACCTCCTCATAGCACAAATTTGAAATATATCCATAAGGTTATCCATAAATTCAAAGGTTTCATGAGTTTTTTTGGTAGTTTGTGGAGTTATAAGCATTTTAGTAGTTTTGGAGGGCTAATTGGGGCTCTTTTCTTATAGCCTATTTTGAGCTTTTCCTCAAATTGGGTAAGAAGACAAATTGAAAGACAATAAAAAAAAGTTTAATTAAGCCTAAGAGTATGTTAGACAATTTCCTAAACCTCCTACAACTCTTGGTGAGTGATCTTAGTGTTTGGAGCTAAGAAGCTAAGTTTCATTTTTTGAGACTTGAGAGCAAGTTTGAGTGAAAACAAGAACTAACATGGTAGGAAGATCTCAGGGTTGATATGAAGCTTAGAGTAGGAAAGGAATCAAAGAAATAGTACCTAAACAAGTGACAAAACCTTCAACAATTACCTTTGAGGGAACTTGCAAGCCAAATTGATTGCAAACACACAAATTGAACCAATTCTTGAGTATCTCCCCATCATAGTGGTATTAGAGCAAGAAGTAAGTCTTGGGTAGAAGTGAGAAGTTTCAAGATGGTGACTAATTATGAGTTAGCCAAGAAGGTAGAAGACCAAGAAGAGGAAAATGGAGCACTAAGGGAGAGATTGGAGTAGCTAGAGATAAAATTAGTTTCAGTAGAGGTCAGGACTGGAGAAGTGAGTGATAAGGTGGATAATAAGGGAAAATTGGTAGCAATAGAAGATGAGATCCCTATACCTAACCCTGTTCTTGAACAAGAACCTTTCTTGAAGGCTTTGAAAGCATTGAGTGGCAAAACCTTAGAAGGTGTAGCCCTTTTGAGTGGCAAGATGGATCCAGAGAGGCCCGGAGAATCACTTTGAATGTGATGGGGTGACAGAGGCCCAAAAGGTGAAGGTAGATAAGTCTAGGTTGAGAGGATCTACCTTAACATGGTGGAAGTTTAGTCAAGCTGAGAGAGAAAAATAGGGGAAAAAACCTCTAGAAACATGGAAAGGAATGGTGTCTAAGGTCAAGGAAACCTACATACCAGATGATTATGAAATCCAACTACATAAGAAGAGGCAAAATTTGAGGCAAAGGGAGTTAGATGTGAGCAGCTATACATAGGAGTTTCAAAGACTATGTTTGAGGTCAAAGGTTGTGGAAGATGAGAACATAAAAGTTGCAACATATCTCAATGGTTTGAGATGGAATATACAAGAAGAGTTGAGTTTGTTGTGTCCCAATACAGTGCATAAGTGCTACCAACTGGCACTCAAAGTAAAAAGTAGGAAGAAGAAAGAACAAAGCAACATAGGCAGAGGTAGGGGAAGAGATGGTAGAGGCCATAGAGGCAATTTTAGTGGAAGAGGAGCTGATCAAAGGTCCCAAGGAGAGTCCAAACTTATAGAGCAAAGTGAGGATTCTAATAATAAGAGCAGATATAGAGGAAGGGGATCTAGCAACCCAAGAAGAGGTAGATCTAGTGGACTAGGAAGAGGGTCTTACTTCTCCACCATGAAGTGTTACAATTGCCAAAAGTTGGGTCATCCCGCCTATAGATGCCCTAAGAAATATTCTTCATCTCAAGGAGGTGAAAGAAGAGTGACATATGTACAAGAAGATGTAGCAAGCAGTAAGGCACAAGAAGTGAGTTTAGCTTCAGAAGATGGGGAAAGTTTAATGATGAGAAGAGTCTTTATCAAGGATAAAAACAAAGAGGAACCAACTCAAAGAAGATCCTTATTTAGAATCAAGTGCAATATCATGGGTAAGGTTTGCAGAGTGGTGATAGATTCAAGGTCTGTAGACAATATTGTGTCAAAGGAAGCATCAAATAAACTTAAATTGGAGAGAGTTCCACATAGTAGTCCATATAAGGTCACTTGGATGAACAAGGAGTAGAGTGTGGTGGTGAATGAACAAGCTTGGGCTGAGTTCACAATAGGGGGTTATAAGGATAAAATCTTGTGTGATATACTCCTAATGGATGCTTGCCACCTACTTCTAGGTAGGCCATCGCAATTTGATAGAAAAATTATTCATAATGGTGAGAAGAACTCTTATTCTTTTCAAAAGGATGGAGTCACATATAAAATTCAGTCCTTAAATGATGAAGGAGAGGGCGGAAAGTCAATAAACCCAAATGCCTTGTTGGTGAGTGAAAAAGAGTTCATAAACACTCTTGAAGAGGGTGAAGGAGTGGGATTTTATATCATAGTGAAACCAAAGGAAGAAAAGAAAGAAAAGAAGGTTCAAATACCTCATGAAGTGCAACAAATAATAGACAACTTTAAAGAAATTATAAGTGATGGAGCACCAACAACCCTACCACCTACTAGAACCATAAGCCATTAAATTGACTTCATTCTAGGAGCCTCATTACCCAACAAAGCAGCCTATAAGATGACCCCAAAACAAAATAAAGAAGTGGATAGACAAATACAAGAGTTGTTAGATAAAGGTTTGATAAGGAAGAGCATAAGTCCTTGTGTCGTACCTACAGTGTTAGCACCAAAGAAAGGGGGAACATGAAGGCTATGTACAGATTCAAGAGCCATTAATAGAATCACTATTAGATACAAATTCCCTATCCCAAGGATTGAAGATTTGATGGATTGCTTGGGAGGTACAATTTTTTTCACAAAGATTGATCTCAAGAGTGGTTACCACCAGATCAGGATAAAGGAAGGTGATGAGTGGAAAACAACCTTCAAAACTAATGAAGGACTTTATGAGTAGCTTGTTATGCCATTTGGTCTCACTAATGCTCCTAGTACATTCATGAGACTCATGAATTAAGTGCTTAAAGATTTTATTGGTAAATTTGTTGTTTTATACTTAGATGATATCTTGATTTTCAGTATAATGAGAGATGAATATCTAAAGAATCTTAAATTTGTATTGCAACAATTGCATGATGAGAAACTAATAATAAACTAGGAGAACTGTGAATTTATGAAGCAGGAACTAGTCTATCTTGGTTTTTTAGTTTCAGGTGGAGACTTGAAAATGGACACATCAAAGGTGGAAGCCATCACCAATTGGCCAACACCAAAAACAACAAGTGAAGTGCGAAGCTTTCATGGTTTGGCACAGTTCTACAAGAAGTTTATAAGGGGATTCAGTGAGATTTGTGCACCTATGCTAGATACTATTAAAGGTGGAGTCAAGACAAAGTTTCAGTGGACCAAAGAAGCTAATAAGGGGTTTGAAATCTTGAAACAAAAGGTATCTACACAACTAGTACTCATTCTTCCTAGTTTTGATAAGTAGTTCACTATTGAATGTGATGCAAGTAACATAGCAGTTGGCGTTGTTTTGAGTCAAGATAATAGACCAGTAGCTTTCTTTAGTGAAAATATCAATGATGCAAAAAAGAAGTATTCATCCTATGATCTTGAATTGTATGCTCTTGTCCAAGCTCTTAAAAAATGGAGGCACTATTTGTTGCCCAAAGAGTTTGTTGTTTACACAGATAATCAAGCTCTTAGTTTTTTGAACTCACAAGATAAGTTGAGTCATAGACATGTTAAATGGGTTGAGTACTTGCAATCATATATATTTTCCATTAAGCATAAAAAGGGACAATGTAATAAAGTAGAAGATGCTTTGAGTAGAATGCTACTAATACTGCAAGAAGTGTAGATTTAGAGCATTGGAGTTGATTGCTTCAAGGATTTGTATCCAAATGATGAAGATTTTGCAGCCATTTACAAGGTTTGTCAAGAATTTCAAAACCATTTTCCTAGTAATATATGTTGACTTTACCTTGAAAAATAGTTTGTTGTTTAGAGGTGGATAGTTGTGTGTTCCCAAATGCTCAATGAGGGAAAATATTATCCAAGAGAAGCACAATGGGTGTTTTAGTGGTCATTTTGGTCTAAACAAGACATTGGAACTTGTGAAATGTTTCTACTATTGGCCAATAATGCAAAGGGATATCAGGAGGTATGTTGAGCAATGTATGGTTTGCCAAAAGGCAAAAGGCACATCTACCAATGTTGGTCTTTATCAGCCATTACCCATTCCTACAAGGCCATGCGAATGTGTGAGTATGGATTTTGTGGTTGGTTTACCCAAAACAAAGCTTGGTTTTGATAGAATTTTTGTTGTTGTTGATAGATTCAGTAAACTGGCACATTTTGTTCATTGCAAAACTACTCATGATGCTAGTCACATTGCACATTTGTTTTTCAAAGAGGTTATTTGAATCCATGGTTTGCCTATTAGTATTGTTTTAGATAGAGATGTTAAATTCCTTGGACATATTTGGAAAACTCTTTGGAAAAGATTGGGTACTAACTTGTCTTTTGGTTCAGCCTATCATCCCCAAACTGATGGCCAAATAGAGGTGGTCAATAGGACACTTGGTAACCTCTTAAGGTGTTTGACAAAATAATATGGACAGAGTTGGGATCAGATTCTTCACCAAGGAGAGTTTACCTACAATGACAGTGTCAATAGGTCTACTGGTAAGAGTCCTTTTGAGATAGTGTATGGTATGCACCCAAGGGATGTTATGGAGTTGAGAAACCTTGGTAATGTGCAGAAAAGAAGTGGTCAAGCTGATGATGTAGCTTAGTCTATGAAGGAGGTTCATGATCAAGTAAAGCAAGCTCTCCAAGATGCCTCACAAAAGGTCAAAGCTAGAGTTGATGTAACAAGGAAATATGTACAATTTTTAGTTGGTGACTTTGTGATGATGGACTTGAATAAGTCCAGACTTCAAAAAGGAATTCCCAACAAACTCCAAATGAGGAGGATAGGTCGTTGTAAGGTTTTGGTTAAGTATGGCTCTAATTCTTATAAGATTGATTTGCATAATGATGTTGCATTTTCTCCTATCTTCAATATTGAAAATTTGGTTGCATACAAAGGGAAGCTTCCAAAAGAGGATGAGAGAGTTTCAAAAGTTCACCAATCACTTTTAGACCTGCCTCTTCCTTCTAAACCCATGCCTCAAGCTAAAAAAGTTTTGGATTCTAGGATTCTCAAAAAGACTTAGCACCAAGTCTATATGGAGCATTTGATCAAGTGGAGGAACAAACTAGACTCTGACGCTACTTCGGTACCTAAATCAGACTTTCTTCAATCTAGAATTGATCCCTCATTGGTTCCAAACTAAGTCACTTGACTTCTTTGTCTTTGGTGGAGGAGCACCTAGTGAAGCTCATGGAGCACTTCATCAAATTTTGGTTTGAAATGGCTTGTGTTGGTCTCAATTGAATAATGGACTTTTTGTATTTCCAAAGGGTGTTTTTATTGTTTTTAAGTGTCCTTTGTGTCTTAGTTTTGTTGTTTGTTGAGTTTTTGGTCTATTTTTGTCATTTTATGCTTTGTAAGCCTAGAATGGGCAAAATATGGAAAAATGGTCAAAACGCCATATAAAGCCTTGTTGGGAATTGAAATATGTTTGTGTGGTTAAAGTAAATCATTTCACATGGTGGAGTTAATTATATTTCTCTCACAAGTCAAAAATACTCATTGTACTAAAAACTGTCAAAGTTGTCAAGCAACATTTTGACAATATTTGGAAAATTTATAAAAAAAAGGCAAAAAGTGGTTATTGGTCCCTACCTAGGAATTATTTGAGTGGTGAGTGTCTATTTAAAGCCTCACATATCTTTTTATCAGGTTGGCATTCGAAGAAAAGAAGATTTCAATACAAAAACTCAAGATTTTGTCATTTTTCTTACACTTTTTTTGCTCCAAATGGTATAGCAGTCCGTACTTCCTGAGCATTTGTCTATACTATTTTCATTTGGGTAGTTGTGCCATGTTGTGTTAAATATTTCTCACCTAGGTTTGTGTGTTGGAGTGGATTTTTAGCATTGTAGCAAAATTATTTTGTTTTTGCCCTGTTCTCGGTTGAGTAAGGGTTTGGCTTCAATAATGGAAGCAACTTGATTTTATTTGGATATTTCTCCATGGCCTTTGAGAGTCAAGTTTATTTTCATAGCCTTCTTGTACATACAAGTTTTTTTTCATTGGCAATGGCAAAGAAAGTGGTTTTTGTTGCTAACTAGGCGAGCTCCCATAGCCCGACTAGTGAACTTTCATGGTGAAAACAAAGTTGCTCTACAAACCCACACCAAGTGAACCTTATTTTGGTTTCCCAAGGTAGAATTAAGTTTTATCAGAGCTTTTAAGACATATGGAAGAGTGTTCCAATGAATAATTAGTTGAGAAATGCATTTTGAATAGCCAAAGTATTGAAATATAATGGTTTTTGAGCACTTTTCCTCTTGAAACTTGGTTGCACATCAAGTGTTTGTCTCTATGATTGTAGGGAAGGAATTTGGAAGAATTAATAATGATGTTACATAACTTCTCAAAAGATTTGGTGGTCTGAAGAAGAGTTTGGAATGGTGATAAGGTGTTTGAAGACTTAAAACCCTAAGTTGTGCATTATTTCCGATGAAGTTCTGGGGCATGTACTAATGGTGTCTACATGGGAAGTTCACTAAGTTACATGATCATATGCAAAATACAGTCATAGATCACTACAGCTTGCTGACTACAGTGTATACCTCGACCATATGAGCATGAACCATTACCAAGGATCCATATTCTTTATTCTTTATGTATATACTGTTTGTTTGTAGGTACAATGCTCTTTCTTTGGTTCCTCCTACCTCATCCAAACTGGATAAAGGTTTTATCTCTTATTACGGTATGCACTTGTCTCAGGATATGATCAATCTAAGATCAAGGAGGACGATCCAAGTCATGCATGAAAGGAGATAATCCTTGTCTGTTTCGCAAGCAATACTCTGGTCAACTTGATCCATTATATCAAGTTGCTTGTATTAACTTACTCTATCAAAATCTATGTAAGGAATACTCAGGTCATCTCGAATCATTATGTCAAGTTGCTTGTATTTTCTTACAACATTTTAAAGCTCAATGATGAAAAATAAAGCACCATGGATCATCATTCCATCTCATCTATATATATTGCATTTCGTTGCATTCCACCCATCCATACATTCATAATAGCTGCATATCATGCATACATAGTCATAATAATGCATACTCTATTTTACTCATCTTCTTCCATAGGACTCGGTCCTAGTCCTCCATATCTTCTATCTAACATCAAATCCCCCCTCACCCTCCCTATCTTGATCATCAACATCATCCTAATCCCTTCATTGCTTCCCATCCTCACTCATCCACAAAATTAAGCTAGTTACTCTGTCTACATAGATACATCGACTCCCACACACCTAGACTATCAACAAATACTCTGATCAAGTATCTTTGGGTCTCAACAAGTAATCGATCATGGTAATCCTAGACTACATCAAGCATTTATCATAATGACCTAGTCTCAATGGGGTTGCCATGATTCCCCACAACCATCCATCACACACACACACTATCAATTGATCAACCAATCAAACACAATCCAATGGACAATTACATCAATTGTCTAAGTCTCAACGAGTATTTTGCTTCAGATACCTTGACTTCATCGGGCAATTACATCAATTGTCTAAGTCACCAATAGGTCACTTTGATTCACTTACTCAGACTTTTTCATGTCCAAGCGACCAACTAACATCAACTATCACGCTTTGACTTGACTGGAGCAATTAAACCGATTGCACCAGATTGTCCAACCAATTTTGATCAATTGTATAGCATCAATCCAAACCCCACACTACATCTGCTATGTATCTCTTGCATGACCTCAGGGTACTCGCTGGCTTGTTGTTTCTTCATATTCACTCCATTTTCTCCCATTCTTTCATCATTAGTTCTAATTTCTTCTATTCTACCTCCCCTCCACTTTTCATTCTTTTTCGAGAGATCGCCCGATTTTTCAAAAAAAATCAGCCCATCTCTTGAGGGGGCATACCACCCATTAAATTTACATTTTATGGGGCATTTCTTCACACCTATTTTTCTTTCTTTGAAACGATGCGATAAATTGCACCGTCTCAAAGAGGGGCAAATGTAATCACATAAATCTGTCCACTTAATTAAAATGAATATTTAGTATTTATTTGATTATATAACCATCAATCAATAATTAATTAAATTAATATATTTAATTAATTCATCTTAACCCTCTTCTCCTGTTAATTAAATAAATTATTTGATTTATTTGATTTAATTCACTTAACCAAATTCAGACCATTAATTAAATAAATAAATCATATTTATTTAATTAAATCTTCTCTCACATTTAAATAAATTAATATTTATTTAAATTCCCCCAAAATCCCACCTCTCACATTTAAATAAATTAACATTTATTTAAATCACCTTTATCCTCTACCCACTTGCATTTTCCTACAAATGCAAGTTGCACAACTATTTTAAATAAATCATTTATTTAAATCACCTTTATCCTCTACCCACTTGCATTTTCCTACAAATGCAAGTTGCACAACTATTTTAAATAAATCATTTATTTAAATCACCTTTATCCTCCACCCACTTGCATTTTCCTACAAATGCAAGTTGCACAACTATTTTAAATAAATCATTTATTTAAAATCCTATTTATCCTCACCCACTTGAAACCTTTAATGGTTTCCCTTAAAGTCTTCAAACTTAATGGCTTCCTTCTAGAGTCTTCTCAAACCTTTAATGGTTTCCCTTAAAGTCTTCAAAACTTAATGGCTTTAAAGTCTTCAAACTTGATGGCTTCCTTCTATAGTCTTCTCAAACCTTTAATGGTTTCCCTTAAAGTCTTCAAAACTTAATGGCTTTAAAGTCTTCAAACTTGATGGCTTCCTTCTATAGTCTTCTTAAGCCTTTAATGGTTTCCCTTAAAATCTTCAAACTTAATGGCTTCCCTTAAAGTCTTCTTAAGACTTTAATTGCTTCCCTTAAAATCTTCAAGCCTTTAATGGTTTCCCTCAAAGTCTTCAAGCATTTTAATGCTTTATCTTCCTTTTTCTCATTTAAATAAATTAATATTTATTTGAATATTTATCCAAATGCAAATTACACCATTTAATTGAAATAAATGATTTTATTTTAATTGAAAATACCAAAATTCTTCCCACTTGCATTTTCCTACAAAATCCACTTGCATGCCTAAACCCCTTCTAGATTCTTCTAAACCTTTCCTAATTAACCTAATCCATCCCCTAAATATTGTCACATTCCTAAGCAAATTAGAGTCACTTCTCAAAGACTCCAAAGTCTTTGAAAAACAATTAATGCTTTGTGTGTTCAACAAATTAACCTCTAAAGTCTTCCAAACCACTTATGGCTCTTACATGACCATTAATGGTTAATTCCATTTGCACCCATGGTTAAGGACTTTGACCCCTAACTTAACCCTCATGTAACCCATGTGTCTCTTCAAAGCATTTATTTCTTTGACTAGGGTAACCATCATGTCCCCTCAAGCATTTTATGCTCCTTATCTCTCCTCTCAAGCCTCCTCATGGTGACACTTGTCAACATGGGATTGGGCTGAAAGTCTCACATGGATTGAATATCTTTCAATCCTAACCCTTGTTGAGATTACTCAATCTTAACCCTTCATTTCCCCATTTCTTCTATAAATAGAACCCTTCTCCTCAAGCAAAAAAAGGAAGCATTAGAGTATTGTTGTTATACTGGTATTAGCATAGAGCTTTTTCATAGCATCACTATCTACACTTGCATAGCATTTGCTTATCATATTCAACCATCTTGAATCTCCATATGGCATCCATGGCTAGTGCTAAAAGCTGAGAGCTACACTCATTTGGGACTTGGAGAGGGGAGAAACAAGGGAGAAGCATCAAAAGGCATCATGGAAGCATCTTAGGGAGACTCCTCTCCTTTCTTTTATTTTGTTAAACTTCTTTCATGCTTTTTGAAATCTCTTTTGATATGTTTGGAATGGTTTTAAGTTCTTTGTTTTGTTTTTATGGTTGAAACTAACTTATTAACATTGAACTTTTTTGTTGCCTTGTCCCCATTTCCATGACATCAATATCCATAAAGGGTATCCATAAATTCAAAGGTTTCATGAGGTGTTTTGGCAGTTTGTGGAGTTATAAGCATTTTAGTAGTTTTGGAGGGCTAATTGGGGCTCTTTTCTTGTAACCTATTTTGAGCTTTTCCTCAAATTGGGTAGGAAGACAAATTGAAAGACCATCAAACCAAGTTTAATTAAGCCTAAGAGTATGTTAGACAATTTCCTAAACCTCCTGCAACTCTTGGTGAGTGATCTTAGTGTTTGGAGCTAAGAAGCTAAGTTTCATTTTTGAGACTTGAGAGCAAGTTTGAGTGAAAATAAGAACTGACATGGTAGGAAGATCTCAAGGTTGATATGAAGATTAGAGCAGGAAAGAAATCAAAGAAACAGTACCTAAAAAAGTGACAAAACCTTCAACAATTACCTTTGAGGGAACTTGCAAGCCAAATTGATTGCAAACACACAAATTGAGCCAATTCTTGAGTATCTCCCTATCAAAGAGACTTTTAGAGAGCTTGTCCACAAGACAGGGCGGGTTGATTACTATAGGGCTCTATTTTACCAAGAGGTGTCACCGGACAGATGAACACAATCATATGTTCAAAGTTCTAGGCATGGTGGATCTTAGCAAGAGACAAAGAGCAGATTGGTGACATGTCCATGAAGAGACCTGGGTGGTGATAGTACAGGTGCAAGCGCTTCTAGTACAACAACGAGGCCAACATATTCTAGAGAGAGTCACTCGTAGATTTTGTCCCTCATTATTCTTGTGCTGATGTATTGTCATGTATCTTGATGTATACACAATGATGATATTCCTTGATTATTCCCACTTTGTTGTATTGATACCATTATACATGGACATTGATTATTTTTGCATGATATGACATGTGATGATGGTTCTATAGATGCATTTGATATGTTGGATGTAGTATTTACATAATTATATCCATGATCATGGATGTAGGATTCATATGAGATGCCTTGATTTTTATGGTATGGATGCTTTTTTTATTCTATATGCATGGATGTACATGATGTCTATGTGATGTGATTCCTATGCAGCATGATCGATATGTTTTTATTTACTTATGATGATGATTATACATGTGAGTAATTATATGTAAGATGATATGGATATGAAAAAGGACATATTCTTAGCAAATGGTTTTTGATTAAGTATATCCGATTAATACATATAAAATGATGGAATGTATGTATGAAAATGATTGTGATATTATGAAAATTCTTGTATTGAAAATGTGATGATAATGTTAATGTATGTCATGATAATACTTATGGATGTGATGCATGTGTGGTTGTAATGTTCTTTGTGTATATAGATGTTGTGATATGAAATGACTTAATGCTAATGATGTGACCAAATAGGTTTAGAACAGATCTAAATAATATGATATGAAATGGACAACAAACCTAAATAAAATGATAATGAATGACAAACCTAAATGAAATGATAATTGATAAAGAACCTAAATGAAATGGTAATGGATAATGAACCTAAATGAAATGATACTAAATGATATGATAATGAGCTTAAATGATATGAAATGAATAATGAATCTTAATGATGATAAACCTAAATGATATGAAAATGATATGTGAATGATATGATAATGTACCTAAATGAACATGATAATGATAATGAAGATGATATGATAATGATAATGGATGCTATTGCACCTAAATGAAATGATATTGGATGATATAAGAATGCATAACGAACCTAAATGAAATGATCAATGAAAAATGATACTAAATGATATGAGCAATGGAAATAATTAATAAGCCTAAATGATGGGATAAAAATACTGCTTGATAGATTGTTTTTTATCAAGGTCCCATGTACTCAATCAGAGTGAAGATATTCAGGCCTTGGAAATCCCATAGATGCGGTCTAAAATCAAAATGCAATCTTGTAATGAAATGCAACATGACAACATCATATTTAGAATCTTTTGATTGTGCTTTATGTCATCATTGAGCTTTTAAAATGTTGCAAGATGGTACAAACACCAATGGTAGATTAAACCATGATGACCTGAATACCTCTTACATGGATTTTGATATTGCTAGTTTTACAAGCATCTAGGTATGAAGACCAAGATGACCTAAGTATCACTTCCTTAAAAAAAGGCAAGAGCTAATTTTGTTCATATGTGAATCCGAAATGTCTTCTTTGATCGTTTGGTCAATCATATCCTTAGACAAATCCACAAATTACTAGAAATTAGCTCACAAGCATTAGACAAAGAAAAGGTCATATCACCATCGTTTCTCCTCTATTCAATGACATACTTGAGTTACTAAGAGATATGATTGCATAAATCAAAATATAACTGATGATCGTGTGTTGAAAAAATTACCATTCTAAAAATATCATCCAATCATTGCTTTGTAACTTGCTTTATTTTGGTTTGACCGATTTTGTTCTCATGAATTGGATGTGGTGTTGATGTGATGTTTACACTCTCTGAGTTTCAATTCTTGTGTTGATGTTAAGTTGCCTGCTATTGATAGTTGCTTGTTTTGAAATGCCCGATAATGGTATGATTGGAGTTAGGATCTTGCACCCAGCTATGAAACATACTGATTATTATGGAGATGTACATCGATTGCCAAGCCATGGCGGAACACTGATTGTAAAGTCATTTGGACAATAAGGACAGTGACTACACTAAGTGTGTTCAAAAGTTGTATTTCATTAAGGCTTCTTGTTGTTGTGGATAAGATGTTGATGGCTAGGATGATCAAATGAGATGAATGCAAGTATGAACATGCGTGGATGGGCACAAGTGTTCTTTATAGATGGAGAAATTGTTCTAAGACAAATAGTGTCTATTTCTAGGTTTTCACCACTTGTGTTTATTGCACTTTTTTTGTTTGATTTTTCTTTTCTCTTTTTTTTTTGTGTCACATGGCACCTGTTTGCTAGTTTTTCACCATAGTGATGATTTTTTTCTTTTTCTCTTCTTTTTTTTTTGGATTTTGCTGATTTTTTGCTTTTGGGGATTTTTGTTGATTTTTTCACTTTTTTGGGATTTTTGCTGATTTTTTCACTTTTGGGGATTTTTGCTATTTTTTTCACTTCTTAGGATTTTTGATGATTTTGCATAAAAGCTTATGCATAAAACCTTTTTAGATGGTGGGTTTTTATTGGCTCTTCAATCATATCTCCTTTTGGAGTGGAGGGTTGATATACCCCTAATTCGTATGCAGCTACAATTATGAAGGGACCCAACCAATTGGCTTCAAATTTTCCTTTCTTTACCTCATCTTGCTGGTTGCAAGGATTATCTCATAGAATGAGATCACCCACTTAAAATTATTTGTGCTTGATCTTGTGGTTATAGCTCTTGGACATTATTTTTTGGTAAAATCTAAGATGATCCAGTGCTTGCTATCGGTGCTCATCTAGTAGCTCTAACTCTTGCAGACTAAATACCCTGTATTGTTCATCTGATATTAACCTTTTAGTGATATCCTAAGAGAAGGAAATTCAACATCGATTAGTAGTACCACTTTGACCCATAGACCAATGAGTACAAAATTTCTCCTATTGGCATGTGGATGTTGGTGTGATAAGCCCACAAAGCGGGGTTCAATTGGATGTGTCAATCTCGACTGGTATCATTTACTATTTTCTTCAAGATTTTCAATAATGTCTTATTTGTTGATTCTTATTGTTTGTTCCCTTGAGGGTAATAGATGGGGGAAAAGTGTTGTGTGATATGGAATTTCTGACACAACTCTATAACATCCTTATTTTTGAATTGCTTCTCATTATTTGTCACAATGGCCATGGGGATCCTATATCTGCAAATGATGTAGTTCAAGATAAATATGGATATGTGTTTACCTGTTGTTGTGATGAGAGGTATAGCCTCGACCCATTTGATGAAATAATCTATTGTTGTGATGATGAACTTATGACCATTTGAAGAAGATGGGTGTATATGTCATACAAGATCCAATCCCCATTGGAAAAGGGGCCACGGAGTGGTAAGAGGCTGAAGTTCTTTAGCAGGTGCATGTATTAGGTTCCTATGGATTTGGCACTATTTGTACTACTTGACAAACTAGAAGGAGTCATTTTCCATTGTGGCACAGTAATAGCCAATTCATACGAGTTTCTTTACCAAGGCTAGACCATTTGAATGAGCCCCACAAATCCCTTCATGAACTTCTCGTAAAGCATTTTAGATTCATCATGATCTAGACATCTAAGTAGAGTACTATCAAGACCCCTTTGATAAAGGTTATCAGCCATAAGGGTATAGCAAGCACTTTGTGGGATACAGTTACATTTCTTATTTCCAAATAAGCTTGGGTGAACTATGTTCTCTTTGAGGTAAGTCTAGATAATTCCATAGCGGGGTGAGTTAGGACTTTCAATTCGGCATATGGTATGGGAATCAGGATGATCATGTGTGAGAGATAGTAAGCCTTCCACCAAGAACTCATAATGGGATTGTTGTTCAAGTTATTGTAGTAATGAGGCCAAGGTGGTCAGCGCATCTATGGCCTTGTTTTGTTCCCTTGGTATTTATGTAAATAGTAGAAACTGGAAGTTCCTTTTTAGCTTCTCCACCATTGCTTTATATGGCAACAAATTTTCATCCTTTGTCTGATAATCATTATTTTTGGGCAAGTTACAAGTTGTAAGTCTCCATAGACATGTAGGTCTTTGATTTTTAATTATGATGCCATCTTTAAGCCATTTACTAGTGTTTCATATTCTACAATATTATCTGTACATGGGAACATTAGTTTGTAGGCCTTTGGGATAGTATAGACATTAGGCATGATAAATAGAATTCCTACCCCCGATCCACGTTGAGTATAGGAGCCAACAAAATAGATTTATCATATTGACTATTCAGTATGTAGGATAGTTGCATCTAGAAATTTGATGTGCATTGGTTCTTCATCTTTTAGAGGTGCTTCTGCGAGCTTATCAGCTATAACCTATCCTTTTATGGATTTTCTATCCACATATTATATGTCAAACTCACTCAATATCATGACCCATTTTGCAAGTCTTCCCATCAGTTGCTCTACTGAGGAGATATTTTTGTGGATCTATTTTTGTTATGAGCTTGGTTGAATGACTGAGCATGTAATGCCTTAGTTTTTGTGATGTAAAGACAACTTCTAGGCATGCATTTTATATCATTGTGTAGTTCAACTTGATCTTTCCCATCTCGATCCTACTGTACTAACAAAGATCCTAAAGATATGTCAATATGATGCAGAGCTAGGTAACAAACTAGGTGATAACCTTCTCTAACCCACAACTACTATTTCCAAATCAATTTATTTTGTTTGTTCAAGTGTTAAACAACACACCTACCAAGTACTCAACTCACACAACAATTTGTGTGACTGGATCCATACCAGATTAGTATCTTCCAGTACCGGTGGGATGAAAACACTCTACGCTTGTGTGAATAGTAGACAATCTTCTGGTACTAGTGGGATGGAAACCTATGTATTTTGTCTATTGGTGGTCCAGCCAATACAAAATATCCATAAGATCTGACTATCAAATGTGTTAGGGGGCACTTGTCTCACAAATGTCCTATTTGTCTAGTATCCCTATCGGTTGACTAGTAGCCCTACCGATTGAGTTCTCCACACACAACTTAATAAAATTATAAAGGACAATAAAAATAAGGGTAGATTCATATACCCTTTACCAAGTTACACAATTCACTAAATACTTAGACCCTAACCCCAAGTTTGAAATGTCTATATCCTTACTGTCCTTCCATACCTAATTAAGCCAATTAGGCCTAATTTATCAAGCAAGTACCCCTTTCATTAGTCCCCTGACTAAACCAAAACTTTTGCAAGGTGAAGTAAGGTGTCAAGCTACCAAATCTAAGGTTTCAGGACTCAATCCCATCTTCTTTGTCTATTGTAAGTGATTTTCATTTCTACAGTTCAGACGATCACATAGAGATGCTCGCCTAGGGTCAATTCAGTCTCTTCAGGCTTGGATCCTCCTTGCAAACCAGCACCAAAATATTTTGATACAATGGCCCCTATAATATTTTCCCATGGGTTGTTTGGTCATATGGTGAAAATATCAGGTTAAGGGCATCTTTATAGTGAAACCCTAGGTGTCGGCAAGGTTTGGGATGAATCCGGCTAGATTTTGATGGATCTCTACAACCCTATTGTTAAAAGACCTCAAACTTGATTCAAATTGAAGTTAAAAGACTTCCCTAACTTTTCCAATTGGTTTTAGGCATCCACCAATCCATATCGGTTAGAAATGAACATCAAACACGCAAAATTTCAAAAACTCCAAGTATATTGTATTGCTCCAAACTCCAAAACATTACCAGTTTCAAAAATTTCAACAACAATCTTGGAATCAATCCAAGTGGGTATAATATAGCCTCCCTAATGGTTTCCAACCACTTATCAAACTTTGGAACTGTTGGGGGATTAGTTACCCTTTTTACAATATTTTGCAATGACAACAAAAGTTGTCAACATGCACTTTTTAAATTTGTCAACTCCAAGGTGTATTCGGCCTATTCCAAGGATTGGTCTAACGTTTCTAAGACCAATATTTATTTTCTCGACTCATTCCTAGACTCCTACTGACCCACATGGTCATTTTTCCATGATGGCTTATAAAATGCAACCATGACAATGCCTTACATCAATTGGGCCTTATTGACTCACAAACCTATAAACCTACTACATATGATCATTTTCACCTCATGGGTGATATTAGATTCTTTTAGGCTTCATTTGTATCTTTGGGTTCTCCAACACCATACTCCCTGGGTGGTTGAATCCCAAGTCCACTTGAGATGAGTTCCTACAATGCAATCCCATGTTTCTTCATCCATTCATACTGCATCTGCCTCAGAGAGTCCTTGCCACTTGACAAGGTATTGTTTGTAGACCTTATTCCTACTTTTCTTCACAATCTTGGTGTCCAATATCCTCTAAATTTTGGGTGGCCCTTGACTTGGAAAGTATTTCAGTATTTCTACATCTTCCACCAGGAATGTACCATCTTCCTGCACTGTAACTTTGAGTGGTGTTAGTTATACAACATTAAATATTGGGGATATATCTATATTTTAAGGTAATTAGATTTCATTTTCATTGTTCCCAAACTTCTTGAGTATTTGACAAGGTCCAAGCTTTCTCATCATGAGCTTTATGTGTTTCTCTTTTGGAAATCTTTCATTTTTTGAGATTTTCCCATACCATGTCCCCAACTTGGAACTTCACATCTCTCTTTATTTTGTCAACCTACTCCTTGTACTTCTATATACTTCTCTGCAATTGCTATTGACTTGGTCATGAATCTTGTTTATCCCTTCAGCAAATTCTTCTCCACAAGCACTGATATGTTTAGTTGAGGGTAGGTTTCTCAATTCCAGCACACCTCTTGGATTTAATCCATAGATAATTTGGAAAGGGCTTCTTCCAGTACTCCTATTGACAAAGTCATTATAGGGATATTTTGCTTGGGAGATGATGGAATTCCACTTTTCACCATGCTGCTTGGTGAGGCACCTTAACAAATTTATGAGTGACCTATTGACCACTTATGTTTGGCAATCCGTTTGGGGATGATAAGTAAAACTAAGAGAAAAGTTTGTGCCTAACTTCCTCCATAAAGTCCTCCAAAAATGCCCTAGAAATTTCACATCTATGTCTGACACAATGTTCAAGGGTAAACCATGTATTCTCACAACCTCATTAAAGAAAAGGTTTGCAACATATGTAGCATCACTTGTGCTTTTGCATGGGAAGAAATGTGTCATCTTGCTAAACTTGTCAACAACCACAAAAACATTGTCAAAACCTTTTTGAGTTCTTGGAAAACCCATCACAAAGTCCATGCTCACACTTTCCCAAGGTCTTGAAGAAATGGACAATGGCTAGTATAGTTTGGCGTTTGTTGTTTTCCCTTTGTCCTTTTTCCCAACCGCACATCAATCCACAAATTTTATGACATATGTTTGCAATTTAGGCTAGTGATAAAATCTTCTCACCAACTCAAGAGTTTTGTCTAGTCCAAAGTGTCCCCCCATGCACCCACTATGCTTCTCCTTAATTATGTTATCCCTCGTTGAAAATTTAGGAATGCATAACTGGCATCCTTTGAAAAGAAGAACATCTTGAATCAAATAGTCAAAATACTCTAAATGATACCTGCTACCAAACTCTCTACATACCTTGTAGATGTCTTTGAAATCTTCATCTACAACATACATACCCTTTAGGGAATCAACTCCTATACTCTCCAACTGGATTTGTGAAACTGTTAGTGCCCTCCTACTAAGAGCATCTACAACTTTGTTTGAGACACCTTTCTTGTGTTTGATTGTAAAGGTGTAGGCCTGAATGGACTCAACCCACTTCATATGTTTATGGTTTGATTTCTCCTGACTATTTAGGAATCTTAATGCCTGATTCTTTGTATACACAAGAAATTCTTTGGGAAGAAAATAGTGCATCCACTTCTTTAGTGCTTGAACTAATGCATACATCTCCAAATCATAGGAAGAATATTTACTTTTAGCATCATTCAACTTTTCACTAAAAAATGCAATTGGTCTACCTTCTTGGCTGAGTATTGCACCTATTGCCAAATGACTTGCATCACATTCAATCTAAAAGATTTTATCAAAATCAGGTAAGGTAAGAACCGGTTGCTGGGATACCTTTTTCTTAAATATTTCAAATTCTTCATCCACCTCCTTGGTCCATGAAAATTTGCACTTTTGTCTACCCTTGATGGTCTCTAACATGGGAGCACAAATTTGGCTAAAATTCTTGATAAACTTCATATAAACGGGAGCTAGGCCATGAAAAATCCTTACATCACCAACTATTCTAGGAGTTGGGCATGTGAGAATGGTATTCACTTTATCCGCATCGGTTTTCATATTTCCTCTAGAAATCACAAACCCAAGGTAAGTCAGTTCTTCCTGCAAAAACATACACTTTTCCATGTTTATCATTAGTTTCTCTTCATTCAACCTTCTCAAGACCATATCCATTTTTTTTAGGTGCTCCTCCTTTGTCTTGCTAAACACTAGGATTTCATCTAGGTATACTATGACAAACTTACCAATGAACTCCTTCAACACCTCATTCATGAGTCTCATGAAAGTGCTAGGGGCATTTGACAATGCAAATGGCTATTGGTATTTTGGATATGTTGATATGGTTTTATCATTGATGTCAACACTTGTCAACATTTATCAGCACTTGGAGACTCTTGATTATGATCACCGGCAAGTCAATGACTTATGCACAGACACCGGTAGGTTATATTGTTCACTGACACTTGGAATGACTTGGAGACTACTTGGTTATGTCAAAGACATTGTTTGGACCCTTTGTTATGATGATTTGTTCATTGGTCTATTCAGGTTTGCATATTTGTTGTTACTGGCAAATAGGTCTAGGTTATGCACCGGCAAGCATATCTATTCCAAATCAACACGACATGTTACGAAGATGATTTGTTATTATTGTAAATGCATTGAGCCAATATGATGCATCGGATATTGATTCATTTGTAATTGATTTTATTGTAATATCTTTAGAGATCCGACCTACTCAATTGGTCTTAGGTGATGGTATAAATGTAAGATCTCATTTGTGAGATTGACATAGGATTGGAAAAAGGATTGTAATAAGGTATATGCAAAAATAAGCAGAGCTATACATGCAGACATCATTCAAGATTGAAGGAAGGTTTGAAGAAGGCATATCAGAACTAAACTGGTACTAAATCCAACATATAAAGATGTTATTCTGAGCAGTACATTATCATTGGATTTAGCCATCCAATTGTAGTCAGTGTGACTCCCATTTTGTGATTGAGTAGTGAGCTCTAGGAAGTTGGCCTTTCTGTATGTGCAAACTCCATATTGTACACACATACTATCTGCAGTAGTATCATCTGATTGTGGGTAAGGCTTCCCACCGTAGTTTTTCCCCTTACAAGTTTTCCATGTACAAATATTTGTGTTATGTGTTGTGGATGTTATTGTCTTTATGTTTCATGCATTAACCTTTACTGGTACTGCAATTAACTGATAAAACTGTCTACCGGAAATTTTTTGGTTTACTAGTATTAAGCATTAAGTTTTGGTTAGGTTAATTTTGGTTTGAATTGATTGGACAACTGATTCACCCCCACCCTCCCAGTTGTCTCTGGGACCTAACAATGGCATCACCCTCCATTCATACAACCCTTCGTTTGTTTTAAAATCATTTTTCCACTCATCACCTGCTCTAATCCTTATTTGGTGATAACCACTTTTTAAATCAATCTTGGAATAATATATTGCACCTCCTAAATAATCAAGAAAATCTTCTATTCTAGGCATAGGGAATCTATACCTGATGGTTATCTTGTTAATGGCCCAAGAATCAGTGCATAATCTCAATGTTCCCTCCTTATTTGGTGCTAAGACAGTCGGTATTGCACAAGGGCTCAAGCTCTTCCCTATCAAACCTTTATCAAGCAACTCTTGGATCTACCTTGCAACTTCCTCATTTTGTTGGGGACTCATTTTGTAGGCTATCTTGTTTGGTAAGCTGGCACCAGGAATGAAGTCTATGCAATGGCTTATTTCTCTTATTGGTGGTAGGGTCCTTGGTGACTCTTCTGCAACTATGTCCTTGTATTTTCTCAAAATTTCCTTCACCTCCTCATGGATTTTCACCCTTTTCTTTTCTACCTTTCCATCTATAGTGGGCTCTTCTTCTTGCCTTGGTACTGACATCATTGCAATACAAGGTGTTCCTTCTTCCTTGATTTCCTTGAAGAACTCTTATCTTTCCATGATCATAATCTTGGCCTCTTTCTCCTTCTGATCCTCACTGTTATCAGGTAGGGGTATCAATTCAATCACCTTTTCATCTTTGGTGATGGAGTAGGTATTCTTGTGTCCATCATGATGGGCCTTGAGGTCATATTTGCATGGTCTCCCAGAAAGAAGATGATAGACATCCATCTCAATAATGTCAAACATAATTTTGTGTTTGTATGCTCCTATCTAAAATTCAACCCATAATTGCTCCTCTACCAAGGTTTGTTTTCCTTTAGTAAGCCAATAAACTTAATATAGAAATGGATGAGGAATTCTTCTTAATTTTAGTTTCTCTACCATTTTTAAGGATACTAAATTTTTAGTTGAACCTGAATCTATTATAACTTTGCATACCTTGCCTCCTTCTTTGCATGTGGTCCGAAAGAGTGTCTTCCTTTGTGGAGGTTCAATATTGCTTGGTACCTTCAACAATGTTCTCCTCATCATCAAGGCTTCTCCTCTCTCTAGAAGTTTGTAGGAATCAGGTGAATTGACACTCTGATAATCAATGTCTTGAACCAAATATGTTCTTCTCTCTCCTTGGGAGCTTGATCTAGTCTTCTCAGGGCACTTAGCTACAGTATGACATACTTGATTGTAGTTGTAGCATTTGAAAGGCTCTGAGCTTCTTCCACCAAATCTACCTCTATTGTTGGGTCTTCTTCCTCTGAAACCTCCTCTTGTGTTACCATCTCCATGCTTACTTTCTTGATTAGCCTCTCCTCATGGCCTACGACTCTGTCCTCTACCATTCATAGGGCCTCTACCTCTGAAGTTTTTGCCCCCTCTACCTATGTTATTCTAACCATTCTTTCTCTTTAACTTCTCCTCTGCTCTTAGTGCTAGCTGAAAGCACTTGTTCACTATCTCCAGTGCTAAATGTTGATCTCATCTTGGATACTATATTTCAATCCATTAAGATATCTTGCCACTTTCTTTGGTTCCTCCTCATGGTGTTTGGTCCTTAGACTCAACCTATGGAACTCCTCAATATATGTCCTCACATCAAGTTCTTTTTTCCTCAAACCTTGTAACTTCTTGTAGACTTGGACTTCATAGTCTATTGGGATGAATTGTGCCTTTACTTTTGCCAACATTGTATCCCATGAGGTTATCATACCTCTACCTTCCTTCACCCTCTTTCCTTGGAGATAATTCCACCAATTGAGCATTTCTCCTTTGATCTTGGACTTAGAAAAGATAACCTTCTTATTCTCAAGGGTCTCCTTGCATTCAAAATGGTTGGTCAATGCATCAATCCAATCCGTCACTTCTTCTACATTCATTTTTCCACTAAACATAGGGATATCATCTTTACTTGATGAGGATTCTCTGCCAATGGTCTTTAGGACCTCAACAAATGTTCTCTGATTTGTAGGTAACTCATCTTCTTGTCTTGGGGTCTCTTCTTCATCAGAGTCACATTCACCCTCCTTTCCTTTGCCCTTCACCTTCTCTAACTCCCTCACTCCATTTTTAAAAATCTCCTCAAACAACTTCTTGATGGCATCTTGAGACATACTATTAGGAGGCATGTTGCTACCCTCTCCCTCACTTCCTTCTGTGGAAATACACCAAAAATCACTTTCCCCAAGTGATCCAACTCGCGCTTTGATACCAATATGATGCAGAGCCAATCAACAAACTAGGTGATAACCTTCTCTCACCCACAACTACTATGTCCAAATAAAGTTTTTTTGTTTGTTCAAGGTGTCAAACAACACACCTTCCACGTACTCAACTCACACAACAATTTGTGTGACTGAATCATACTAGATTAGTATCTTCTGGTACCGGTGGGATGAAAACACTCTACCCTTGTGTGAAATACAGACAATATTCCAGTACTAGTAGGATGAAAACTTATTGGATTTTGTCTATTGGTGATCCAACCAACAAAAAATATCCATAAGATCTAACTATCAAATGTTTTAGGGGGCACTTGTCTCACAACTGTCCTATTTGTCTAGTAGCCCTACCAATTGACTAGTAGCCCTACTGGTTGAATTCTCCACATACAAATTAATAAAATTCCAAAGGACAAGACAACTAAGGGAAGATTCAGATACCCTTTACCAATTTACATAATTGTCCAAAGGCTTAGACCCTGACCTCAAGTTTGAAAGGTCTATATCCTTACTGTCCTTTCAGACCTAATTAAGCCAATTAGGCCTAATTTACAAAGCAAGTACCCCTTGTATTAGTCCCCCAACTAAAACAACACTTATTCAAGGTGGGGTAAGGTGTCAAATCACTAGATCCAAGGTTTTAGGACTTGATCCCATCTTCTTTGTCTACTACAAGTGATTTTCACTTCTACAGTTCAGGTAGTCACATAGAGATGCCTGCCTAGGGTCAATTCAATCTCTTCAGGTTTGGAACCTCCCTATAAAAACACACCAAAATCTTATGATACAATGGCCCCTTTAACATTATCCCATAGGTTGTTTGGTCCTCTGGTGAAAATGTCAGGTTAAGGGCATCTTTATAGTGAAACCCTAGGTGTCGGCAAGGTTTGTGACCAATCTGGTTAGATTTTGATGGATCTCTACAACCTGACTTTTACAAGACCTCAAATTTTATTCAAATGGAAGGTAAGATACTTCCCTAACTCATCCAATTATTTTTAGGCATCCACCAATCTGTACTGATCCGAAATGAACATCAAACATTTAGAATTTCAGAAACTCCAAGTATATTGTATTGCTCCAAACTCCAAAACATTACCAATTTCAAAAATTTCAACAACACCAACAACAACCCTAGAATCAATCCAAGTGGAAATAATATAGCTTCCCTAATGGTTTCCAACCACTTTTCAAACTTTGGAACCATTGGAGGATTAGTTGCCCCTTTTTACAATATTTTGCAGTGACAACAAAAGTTGTCAACTTGCACTTTCAAATTTGGTGACTCCAAGGATTGGTCTGATATTTCTAAGACCAATATTTATTTTCCTGACTCATTCCTAGACTCCTACTGACCCACATGGTCATTTTTCCATGGTGGCTTATAAAATGCAACCATGACAATGTCTTACATCAATTGGGTCTTATTGACTCACAAACCTATAAACCTACTACATATGATCATTTTCACCTCATGGGTGATATTAAACTCTTTTAGGTTTCATTTGTGTCTTTGGGTGCTCCTGCACCACAATCACTAAGATATAGAGTAACATTGGCTTCCCTTTAATATGTGACATTAAGATTGGTGGATTTGTTAGGTTTGATCTGATCAAAAGCTTTTGCACATGCATCATCCCACTAATATTGTACATTTTTGTGTAACAACTTGGTGAATGGGTGACTTCTATCAGCAAGTTGCGAAACAAAACTCTGTATAGACTACAACCTTCCTTGTAATGACCTTAACTCAGTAAGATTCTTTGGTGGTGGCATTTCCATGATAGCTTGAACTTTTTTCTGGATCCACTTCAATTCCTTTTTCTCAAACTATGTATACTAGTAACTTTCTTGATGTTACATCGAATGCACACTTCTTAGGATTGAGTCAAAGGTTAAAATCATCCAATCTTGTAAAAATTTGATCTACTATGTGCAAGTGATCCTTCTTTTTTAGAGATTTTCCCAAGATATCATCCACATAATCTTCCATTGTGATATGCATCATATCATGAAAGATAGTTGTCATTTCTCTTTAATAAGTAGCCCCAACATTTTTGAACCCAAATGACATGATGTTCCAATAGAAGGTACTCCAAGGGCATGTAAAAGTTTTCTTATCTTTATCCTTAGGAGCTATTTTTATCTTATTGTAGTCTGAGAAGCCATCTATTAAGGAAAAAATTTCATGCCCAGCTATCTGATCCACTATCATGTCTATATTTGGTAAAGGAAAATCATCTTTCGAGCAAGCCTTGTTCAAGTCCCTGAAGTCAGTACATAGGTGGATGGTCTTGTCATGCTTGGATACTGGCACAATATTAGAAATCCACTCGACCTAATCAATTCCTCGGATAAAGCCAACATCAAACAACCTCTTCAACTCATCTTTCACTAGTAATGCAATGTGGGGGTGTATTTTTCTCAACTTTTGCTTCACTGGTTTTACACCCAGTGTTATAGATAAGTGATGCATGATAAGGTTTGGATATAATCTAGGAATGTCTACGTAGGACCAAACAAAGTTGATTTTCTTCTCCTTAAATAACTTGGTGTGATCTTGATTCTCTTGCTCGGATAGAGATGCAGCCAAACAAACAAGCTTAGGAGTTTGCTTCATTCTCACATTGACTAGTATTGTTGGTTCAATCAAGACTATTGACCTTTCCTGATAGTGCTCGAGGAGAGTATCAAGTCTCTCCTCCTCTGACACCTCTAATAGGTTTTCACCGTTAGATACCGATGTAGGAGCACCAAAGTAGTTAAAACCGGTATCTTGATTTTGATCCTGGTGAGACATCAATCCTGGTATTGGCTCAATATTGGTGTTCTCTTACTGGTTGGTTTTGCAATGTATGGAATCAAGTTGTGGGTGATTTTTGTACCTTGCAGATCATTAAGAGATGTTGTTTTGGGCCTTGTCTGATGTTCCTGAAGGATCATGTGATGTTTTATGCATTGGAAGTTATTCTTGGTGATTTGGGCCGACATTTTATCATTTGTGCTTTTCATGATGAACTGGTTGGTCTTTGGCCGACTTGATCGAGTTGTTATTTCTTACGAATGGTATAAAGGGAAAGTTTAGAGATTCATTTCGGAGGACAGAAGATAGAGGACAGAAGTAGAAGAAAATAGAGATTGAGTGAAGAGGTAGTTTCCAGAGACATTCTAGTCCAGGGGGACTAAAGTCTGGATCAGTTCAGAACAATGCAGACTATTACCAGAGTCCTATTTGTTGAGAAGAAGATTTGTGGATTTTATATTTGTGTTGCATGGATTGTTTTGTAATCTTGGGCTATGGTCCAGCATGTGTAGCCACTGAAGGCATGTAATTCTTTAACTAATTGTAATGATGGATTTATGTATTACTGATTATATTATGTGTTGCTTCTACCAGTTAGGGTTGCTTACCAATTATATCTTGTAAACTATTACCCGTTACCGGTATCTTGCATAGTGTTTTGTGTTATGTCAGTAACTTGTTTGATGTTTTCTATTATGAGCCACAAGGTGGGGATGTCCTAAATTGGATCTCTCTACCTTGATTGCATTAAGTGGTATTAGAGCTAGTTTGTGAACCTGTTGATCGAAGAAGACCTAGTTATGTATCGGTTGGTAGGAAAAGAAGTTGAGGCAGCTTGTAGGTTTGTTCAGATCATCAAACATAAGGTAGTACAAGTCTTGCAAGTACTCCATCAAACCTAGAGCTTGATTTTGAGGTAGTTAGTGGGTGGAGACTTGAACAGATTGTCGAACCAAGGTAGGTTGTAGGGTGGACCGATAGATAGCCGAGGAGAGGCAACTGGAACCTATAGTCAGACTGTCGAACCCATGAGGTAGTTGTAAGTACCTATTGACAGATCACCAAAATAGATCAAATGATGGGACTCACTTCTCAATTAACCTTAAGAGTCTAATGCAGGAGCACTAGAGTAGTTCAAACCAACACCTTAATTTTGATCTCGATGAGACATCAATCCCGGTATTGGCTTGGTATTGGTGTGCTCTTACTGGTTGGTTTTGCAGTGTATGGAATCAGGTTGTGGGTAATTTTTGTAACTTGCGGATCATTGAGAGATGTTTTTTTGCACCTTGTCCGATGTTCCCAGAGGATTGCATGATTTTTTATGCATTAGAAGCGGTTCTTGGTTATTTGCACTAACATGTTATTGTTTACATGTTTCATCATGAACCGGTTGGTCTTTGGCTGACTTGATCGAGTTGTTATTTCTTATGGATGGTATAAAGGGAAAGTTTAGAGATTCATTTCGGAAGACAGAAGATAGAGTACAGAAGTTGAAGAAAATAGAGATCGAGCAAAGATGTAGTTTTCAGAGAGATTCTAATCTGGGGGGACTAAAGTCCGTATTAGTGCAGAACAATACAGACTGTTACCAAAGTCCTATTTGTTGAGCAGAAGATCTATGGATCTTAGATTTGTGTTGCATGGATTATTTTGTAATCCTGGGCTATGGTCTAGCATGTGTAGCCATTGAAGGCATGCAATTCTTTAACTCATTATAATGATGGATTTATTTGTTACCAGTTATATTATGTGTTGCTTCTACGAGTTAGGGTTGCTTACCCATTATATCTTGTGAACTATTACCGGTATCTTGCATAGTGTTTTGTGTTATGCTAGTAACTTGTTTGGTGTTTTGTGTTATGAGTTGCAAGGTGGGGATGTCCTTCATTGGATCTCCCTACCTTGACTACGTTAGATACGCCCTTTATTTCTACTTTCTTTGTGATCTAATGTTGCCATTAGATGGTTTCACCATTAGATCTTGCTTTTATGTCAATTTTGCAACCGAAAGGCTTGATACTCTCTTAAGATTGAGCTACGTTATCAAGTTCCTTAGTGGAAGAGATTATAGCTTTCAATTGTGTTAAGGTATGTAGCTATGACAGTGTCATTGGGAAAATTTTCAAGTTTTGTAAGCTTGTTTTGGTCCCAATCAATAAGTTTGGGGTGTCTCAAGGGTAATGGATCATTGGGGTCAATAGAAGTGAAAGTCCTGAAAACTATATTATTATCAAAGGTGGGGATAGAGAGTTGAATGACATTACTCTCCTCAAAATTGTCTATAGTATGATGAATCTGATAGTCTTCACTAGAGTCATCGTTAGAAGTTTGCGATTCAGATTCAAAAGGTCTTGGCCTCGAACTTTGACCCTCATCAAATGTAGTTGCATAGGTATGAATTACATCAATCTCAGTGTCATCCCAGGACTAGTCAGAAGGTTTTGGTGAATCCCATTCCGATTCATTTAAATCAGATCCATTATATTCTTGTAACCTTTGAACGTGTTCATATATGTCAGGAATGACTACTCTTAGTGCAACTGGTGGAGTAATTTCCTATGTTGTTTCTAATAGGATTACCTCTTCCATTGTGATTGATGAAACAACCTCCCTTGGTGCTTCTTTAATGGTATAACTTCTTCCAAGTTATTTGATGAAGCAACATTGTCTGATGATGGGAGTATTGCTTCTCTTGTTGATGGTGAACTTGCGTTTACTTTCTTTATGGACCCTAGTCTAATCTTGTTCTTAGAACTCCTGAAAGTGGGTAGGATTGGTTCCACCATACCTTCCTCTCTTTTTCCTATAGGTCTAGTTCCTTTGTATTCCATTTTCTACATATAGAGAAAACCCTTCCCATATTGTTCTAGGGGTATTTGGATGTCTTGTATTGTTATTTTGGTTTCTTCTTCATCTTTGTATAACCAGTTTAGGATATCCTTGTCTTCATCTTCCTCTGAAAAATTTGTTGTTGCTTTGATAAAGGTACCATTATAAATCGTGTGAGGTTTTGATACTTGTTATCATGATGTGGATGGTCATCCATATGATTGAGGTGAGAGTGATAATTGTGCTAGAGCCAATGAGTGTTCAATAGAATACTCCTCTACCCCTTTGTCTTTCAATTTGAGCTTCTTCTCATAATTGACCAACAGAGCTTCCATAGGACCATCCATGTTAGGAGTATCGGATGTAGAATCCTCTTGTGTATTTTCTTGATTAGGTGTGATTTCTTTATTTGAGGGAGCAGCTTCAAGAGCCTCCCTATTATGTGGAACAATAATGTTTGTAATGGGTTTGAATGACTTGCAATATGGAAATGGATTTGGATCCCCTAGAATAACAACCTCTTGCCCATTACAAGGAAATTTAGGCAGTGATGGTAAGTAGATGACACTTTTTACATCTCATGTATCCATGGCCTACCCAAAAGTATATTGTATGAGAAATTCAAGTCTAAGACTTGGCATGTTGTGCTCATCTTTGTAGGTCCCACTTTGATAGGTAATATCACTAATCCTTTTGAGGATATTTCTGCATCATCGTAGGATTTTATGATGATCTTTCTCCTTGGGTCTACAACATCTTCTGAATATCCTAATGCCTTGACTAAGTTCAATGTGTAGATATTTGGGCCAGCCCCTTTATCTATCAAGACACGTTTGATATAATTCTTATGGATCACGACCTCAATGTAAAGAGGGAGATTATGCGGGTGATTTAAAGACATGTCATCCTCTTTTGAAAAGGATAAATAATGAGGGGCAATCAGGTGCCCCACCATGGCTTGGAATTAGGTCGTATCAAGATTATTCAGTATTGTTGTTTCTACTAGGGCCTTCTCCAAAATATCCTTGTGAGTAGGAGAGAGCTTGAGAAACTCTAATATAGATATTTTCACTGGAATCCTTTGGAGTTGGTCTACAATATTGTATTGAGGAGTGGATGATGTCGGTTACCTTAATCTGGCTTCTTATGATTGCATTAGTAGATTCATTTTCTCCTCCCTTTTATGATGATGACGTTAACTTGTGACTAGTACGCTTCAAGGTTATTAATTATGTTATCATAAGCATGGGTATAGTTCACACGCTTGCCTTTGTCATCTTTGGATGATTCACCTTTTTCATAATTTGGGAGAAGGGAACGTAATGTTGTATGTTATCAATAGACTTGTGTCCATCCACCATTATGACTTCGTTATCTATCAAGTCTTGTATAACATGGTTTAACCTCATGCAATTGCCAGTCTTATGCCCCCTGTTTCTATGAAAGTCACAATAATGGGGATCATTCCACCAAGAATTATTTATTTGTGGCTCAAAGTCTCTTTCTTCTGGTAATATAATTATTGTGTTAGCAAGAAGATTTTTGAATGCAGATTCCAAAGGTTCTACTAATGGTGAAAATTTCCTTCATTGTTTGAGTGCTAATGGTTTTTGTTGATTGTTATTTGATTTGTTGTTTTGATTTTTTGAAAGAGTGTTGGCGGATAGGTTAAAAGCGGGTTACTTTGGTTTGGCATTGTTGGCATCAACAACTCCATCATTCACCATATTCTTATTTCTCATCTAAAACTTTGGTTTCTCATTGTTATAACTATTGTTGAGATTATTATTGTTTGAGGAAACTTTGTTGTCTTTGTTTAATTTGAGCTCTCCCTTCCCAACCATTGCCTCCTCAATTTGGACTCCATTTTTAATCAACTTGGTGAACGTAGGAGGACATTGTAACTTTAATTGATAGGTCATCTCACTGACCAAGTTGTTTATGAAGATACCCATCTTTTCCTTCTCTAGTATGCTACGTGGGTATTTTGAAAACAATCTCCACCACCTTTGTAGAAAGGTAAGGAATGGTTCTCCACTTTTGTATTGCATAGATCTAATATTATGATCTCATGTTAAATATTGTAATAATATTGTATAATGAATTTGTTTACTAGTTCCTTGAAGGATCTAATGTCGAGAGGTAGTTTGGAGAAGCATTCCATGGCTTGTCCCCCTAAACTCCTTGGAAATAGTCTCATCATGTATGTTTCATTGTGTGCAAATTCCATGCTCATGGTACAAAATTCCCTTATGTGATCTTGTGGATTAGAATCCCATGTACTTATCATATTTGGAGATTTCACAATTTGGAGGAAATGGAATCATGTTGAGACTTTTATCAAATGGATAAGGACATATGTCCTCTAACGTGTATATTCTAGTGATTGTTACTTGTTTCATGTCCTAAATTTTTTGTTGCAATGCTTGCATTTTTTTGTGTGAGAGAAATGAGAGGATTATTCTCATAGTGGTTGGTTTCATTGGAGTCAGTTACATGACAATTGGTTTCATGACTTGGTTTCATTGCGGTCGGTGTATCTCCTTATTTATTATCTTTGTTCCTCATGAGTTTGTCTTAGTTGGTCCATATAAAAGTTTGGAGGAAGCTTAATGCCTTTTCTTGCTAACATGATGAAATATTTTTCTTTTTCCACTTCTACGAGCCTTTCCATAAACTTTGAAAGCCGAGATTTTGCTGAGCTTCTTGAATTAGTTCCTTTGTTATCTCTCCTGATTCAAGACCTTGATATATGGAAAGGGGTTTTCTTCCAAGTGTGTTTCCAAATATTCCCGTTCTTGTCTTTGAATTCAAGTGTAGATAGGCATCGTGAATGATTTATTGAAAGACTCAATAGGTGATTAGTTCTTGAGGCAAATATGCCAGGTTAATTCAACCACCTTGATTGAGAGATTGGAACAACCCTGATCTTTGTTCTAAAGAATGTGTTCTCAAAGGTTCTTCATCAAAATCGTTTCTATGACCACATAAATAATCACAATAGTGATGTAAGAATGTGCAATGTTTTAGCAAGAGTTTGTGGTTAATGTAAATAAACTTCCTTTTCTTCAAGATTTGTCTTTGACTAGGTCTTTTCTTCTTTAACTCTTTCTTTTGACTGATTTTCTTCCTCTTCAAGTAATGAGGGGTGGTCATGTAAGTGATACCATTTTTTTCAGAAGGATTGATCAAA
Source organism: Cryptomeria japonica (assembly GCF_030272615.1). Classification (NCBI taxonomy): domain Eukaryota; kingdom Viridiplantae; phylum Streptophyta; class Pinopsida; order Cupressales; family Cupressaceae; genus Cryptomeria; species Cryptomeria japonica. Next base: position 252,915,098 of record NC_081406.1, read on the forward strand.
TATTTTAGTCTTGTTTTGATTTGAACAAAGCCAAATAGGGGATAAGATGTGACCCTATTGAAAAGGCTATGTAAATGTGATTGTAAATTCCAAGTCTAGGTTATGATAAAGAACGATATATACTGATGGTGAACCTTGTTGGAATATATAATCGAGTGTGATAAAACACTAACCTTGATAGTATAATAGAAAAAAATGTTTTCACTCACTAACCAGTATTTAACTCAGTTTTTGCCTAATGTGAAAGTGAAACTGAAACCTAGACAAAAATGAGTATCTGAGAATGTGTTCCAAATTTTCTGAAAAATGTCTGGAGATGTCCTCTGTCTTATATGTACATCATATATGCTACAGAAATGTTTATATGCACAACTGCACACATCATATGCATGACTATTCCAAGCAGATGCACTATTATGGGCTCTATATGCGCTACAATTTAGATTCTATGCAAAGTTTTATGTTTTATATGCATCGTACTATTGACCTAATGCATAGTTCTAAGAATTAGATGCACAATTCTGTTAAGTATATGTGTAGAACTGTAAATCAGATCCTCAAAATTATGAATTGGATGTGCACAACTACCTAAATTTTTACTGCTTTGACAATTTTGGACAGTGTTGAACCTTGAAAGTTGGATTTTCTTGCAATGAATTGGATATTTTTGTTGTGATTGTGATAAAAATACATGGAAAACACTTGATCAATCATTTATTTTTCCTATTCCTCTAAAACATTGAGTGTATGTTCTAGGCCTTAAAGAAAGCCCATATTTTCACAGGGTTTGAACAAGAAAGACAAATACAAGTAAGCTACCTAAGGAGATTGGCTTCACTAGTTATTCCTCAACCTACAACTTGGTATCCTGTTAACTCACACAACCTTGTCACCCCCTAAAGGACGCCTGTGTTTTTTCCTTTGCCAGAGATAGTGGAGTCCCATGATGAGCTTAGCAATAAGGTCTCAAAAGGGGAGTTCACACATAAGCTCAAGAGGAACATATGGTGGGTGTCTTCAAGAGAGATTCTTCCCCCTCTTTCTACTGAGAAAACAGTAGCGTTCGGAGGTAAACTGGGTAGGCTTCTATTTTAAGGTAGAACTAGTAAGGGTGTCTGCTCAGTGAAGCAAATGATAAAATCCCCCAAGAGGCTTCCCAACCTTTAGAACAAATGCTTTTCATATCTCAAGGATACTAGGGGAAGGCTATCAATGCACACTGTCGTCAATCATGATTTTCATCACAATTGCATTTATTTTATAGTGGGTTGGATGAACTTGGCATTAGTCATTCCCACTTGTGTCCTTCCTTCTCACACATCCTTATCAGCTACTCGGGAGGCAGGACCTCTAAAGATTAATACACTACTTGAAAGCAAAATAATCTAAGTGGGTTTGGCTTTTTGATCACCCAATTAAGGGGAGAGTATATACCTACCACTTTTGATCCCAAAGACATAAAAGAAAAGGACAAATTAATCCCCTTACATTAGAACCAAGTGCCTATTTTAAGAAAACAAGCATAAAGTCTTGTTGATTTTTGTCTTTGGCATGCGATTCTGCAAGAAAATCTGTTAGTAGTTGTAAATTTTTGTCTTTGACCTACAAATCAGCAACCTGCAAAATCAAATTTCAAAAATTAGTTGCCGAAAAGGTAATTTTAATGTAGAATATCAAATGTGCTATTTTATGAGTTATATGCATAAAATTGAAGCTCAAATGCGCTATTCTAAAACTTATATGCATGAAACTAAAATGTAAATACGCAATCTGGAAGGCAAATGCGCAGAAGTTAAATGCGCAATGGTAAATGATAAATGTGTAAAAATAAAGGTCAGATGTGTTAAAGAAGCTTTGTATGAGTTATTATAAGTATTAAATGTGTTGTTCTAGATTTGGTATGTGTTGTTCTATCAGATGCACAAAACCGCCTATCGTATGCATTGAAACGTGATTCTGAGTCATCTATTTCTCAGAAAAACTGCAAGAAAATGGTCAATTTTGGGCTATTAAAGCTCTACAGTGGACGCCAAAGATGTACACAAAGAAAGTAGGTTAGTTAAAAACACAATTGTACCAATGAGACATTAGATTGAAAGATTTAAACGAAAGCATGTTAGAGACGTTAAATGCAATAAATCCTTCAAGAAAATCCCATTGTCCTCTATCTCCAAGGACCTATTGAGTCTATCGATTTAGTGCTCTTAGATTATGCACAAGACATACTTAGATGACAACTAAGAGAATGAGATTTAAAAATATGGAGTTCAATTACACTAATGTGAGAGCTGATTCCAACTATAAATAGAGCTAATATGAAGCTAAGATGATGCTAAACATGATATAAACAAGATGATTTAAACAAAAATGATACTAAAATGATGATAAAACAAGCTAGATGGATGCACAAACTAGAGACAATTTAGCATTAGTATGATGCAAAAACAAGAGATGATCTTCATACATGGAGATGGGTCTATTTATAGGCTTTCCAAGGCCAAGAGTGAGATGGCATGGATCAAGGGCTGAGATTCAATCTAGAAAATCAGATGGTGAGGATGCAAAGATCATTTATGATTGTAGATGGAAGATGAGAATTTATTACCAAGCCATGGATCAAGTAAGAAACATGGAGTAAATAGGTATGGAGCAAGAAAGGTCCAAGTGCCTAAATGTAAGATCGAAGTACCTAGATGTAAGAAGCAAGGAGGATTTTGAGTACCTAAGTGTAAGACTTAAGTACCCTAAATGCATGTGCAAAGAAGGTTCAAATACCAAAGTGTAAGGCTTGAGTACTTTGGAAGCATGGTCAAGCAAAGGTGCAAGTACCCAAGTGGTGTAGTACAAGCAAGGTCCAAGTACCCATGTTATGTGAGGATATTTGACCTTTTATTTATAAATATCTATTTAGTTTCAACATGTTTATGTGTCATGATGAAGTGGAAAGAGGATTGAGGATGTGGATTTGTAGGAGGATGCAAGTGGGGTGGAATATTTGTGATTTTAGAAAAATTTAGAAAAATGAATTATATAATTAAATTGGGGAACTTAACTATATAATAGAAGAATATTAAATAACATTTGCATTCAGATTAATTAATTGAGCCATATTTATGTGTATACAAGTTGAATATGTTTTCTTGTGTATGTATTAAATGTTGGAAACAACAATGAAGGAAAATTGAGAGGGGGATGTATCAGTTTTCTACCAGATCTACAAACCCAAACATAAATACAGATCTGATAAACTGCAACAACAAAAAATGTAAGTAGATAAACAGCACAACACACAACACCAAGATTTTGATGTGGAAAAACCAGTTAAGGGAAAAACCATGGTGGAAACCTACCCACAATAAGATGATAGTCTATAGTAGTATGTGAAAATATTATAATGAGAATGCACCAACATTTAGGCACACTACCTAGAGTTCATGTCTCAAAAGATAATGACCTAGAAGGTTTCAACCCTCAGGGAAATCTCACTGACTTACAACAAGATTCGGACTACAATCCGGAAGGATTGAACTGCAAGAATAGCATCTCCAAATGCCCTATGACAGTTCCGGTTAAGCACAATGTCTTCTCTACCACACCAATCTCTGCTCAATCATAATGTCAAAGGATGAATCACTTGTTCGCACATACACCACTCTCTGATAGTGCAGACAGAACCACGACATCTAATTTACATGAAAATAACACTTATTTATACAAATCATCAACTTTGAGAACAAGGTCGACTAAACCCTCGACTCATAATTACAAAATTACATCACACGATACAAAGATCAATCACTAGACCAATATAATAATATACATGACATAACATGGTCCTAAACCAAATATACAAATGCTCAACTCCACCAGAAATCATGCCAAGATCAACTACAACATGCTACACCACCAAGAATACCGCATAACATAAAGAACATCATCGGTTCAGAAAAATCTCCAAGAAACACACACAATGATCAATGTGGATCATCAAAACAAATAGGATATAATTAGATAACACCAGTAAGCACATTAGAATCATCAGTAACAACTATACCAACACCACTTATCTAATCTTCTTTTATCAACATCTGAACCTCAGGAATACTCAAACAATAGCAACTATCATGAAAAAAAAAAAAACTTGCAGAGCACTAACTCACAAACCATCTAAAATGAAGATACATGAGACCATTCCAAACAATATCCCAAAATCTCAGCTCAAGATCTAATCACACTGGAATATATCAAAGGAAATACAGAACTCTGCAAAGCACTGATCAAATAAACAAACTACAAAACTGGATCATCTAATATGATCAATTAAGATTTCCGAATCACCAAAACCAATATAAAAGAATATAATGATAGTAGAAATATTCTATACACTAAACCATGGTCCCAATAAACCAATCAGCAATCACTGGAGTAGGAATATGTTGCAATCAATGACAACAACATATCCTAGTACCAACAATGTCCAACAATCTCCCCCTTTGTCATTAATGGCAACATATGAATGTGAAAAACAATCAATGCAAAGAAAGAAAATATCTCCAACAGACTCCCCCTAAGAGCAAGCAGATAAAATAGTTTTTTCACATGCTTCTCTCCCCCTTTGATAGCAATGCCAAAAACAAAATAGATATTATGCTTCTCTCCCCCAAAACACATCCTCTAAGAAGGACATTCTCCCCCTTAGGATGAACTCACAACTAATCACCTGAAACATTCACTGACTACTCTGGCTGAGTAGCAACATCAACTCATCAATCCAAATAGAAAGATAAGGCTCTGAGATCCACCAGATTGATGCAACTCAATGCATCTAGTTCTCATCGGGAGGGGTAGATACCCCTAGCTTGTCTCTCAAATAGACAAATGTATCTGCAGACAAAGGCTTAGTGAAAATATCAGCAATCTTTTCCTTTGTAGATACACACTCCAACTTAACTTCCTCCTCACTAATTTTTTCTCTCAAGAAATGATATTTGATTGACACATGTTTAGTCTTTGAATGTTGCACCAAATTCTTGGACATATTGATAGCACAATAATTATCAAAATATATGACAGTAGGCTCATCATAGATAACTTTGATATCCTTCAACATTTGCTTCATCCAAACTACCTAAGTGCAGCTACCAGCAGTAGCAATGTACTCAGCTTCAGCAGTAGATAAGGATATTGAATCTTATTTCTTACTAGCCCATGAAAACAAATTACTACCTAAAAAGAATGCACCACTGGAGGTAATCTTTCGATTATCAACATCACCAGCCCAATCAGCAACAGTGTAAACACATAGCATGAAATCATTATTCCTTGGATACCACAAACCATAATCCACGTTCCCTTCAAATTTTTGAATATTCTCTTCATAGTAGTGACATGACTCTCCTTGGATTAGCTTGATATCTAGCACCCATGCACATAATATGCATAATGTCAAGCCTAGTCTGAGTAAGATATAGCAGTCCACCAACCATAGATCTGTATAAAGACTAGTTAACTTTTGGAGATTCATCACTTTTAGATAGTTTGCAGCTAGTCACCATAGGAGTTCCAACCAGTTTGGAGCCATCTAACCCAAACTTATTTAGTAATTCCTTCACCTATTTAGTTTGAGATGTAAAAATACCTTTTCCAATATGTGAAAACTATAAACCTAAGAAAAATTCATATCTCCTATCATAGACATCTCAAATTATTTTTGCGCATCACCGAAAAACTTCATGCTCAAGTCATCATCTCCTCCAAAGATAAAATCATCAACAAAAACTTCAACAATTAAGATGATATCATTCTCAATCTTAAAGTACAAATTACTATCAGCAGTCCCTTTATTAAATCCCAATTTTAGCAAATACTTATCCAATCTAGCATACTAGGCTCTAGGGGCTTGTTTCAATCCATAAAGATCTTTCTTCAGTTAACATACCATGTCTCCATCATCTGATAATGAAAATCCATTAGGTTGCTCAATGTAGACTTCTTCCTCAAGATCACCATTCAAAAAGGTAGATTTGACATCCATCTTATACACTTTGAAATCTTTATAGGCAGCATATGCAAGAAATAGTCTAACAGCTTCAAGTCTAACTATTGGAGAAAAAATCTCCTCATAATCAATCCTTATTTTTGTGAATATCCTTTGCATACTAGTCTTGCTTTATTTTTTACTACTTCACCAAATTCATTCAATTTGTTCTTGAATATCTATTTTGTACCAATAACATTCTTATCTTTAGGTCTAGGCATAAGCTCCCATGTATTATTCTTTTCAATCAAATCTAATTCTTCTTCCATATCTTTCATCCAATTTTCATCTTTGCAAGCCTCAACAACATCTTTAGGTTCAATCTTAGAAATCAAACATACTTCTTCAGCAGTTATCCTTCTTCTAGTCATCACACCTTTATTTTTATCTGCAATAATTTGATTTTTTGATTGATTCAATCTTACATACCTCAGAGTCTTCTGAATGTTTTAATTTTCAGGTTTCTTCACCTCTACACCAACAACAACAATATCTGGATTAATTGTCTCTACCAGATCAATCTGCTTCAACTCTTCAATTCGAATAGGTGTTATAACAACAAGCTGACCATCATCATATATGCATGCTCTGATCTCTTTTCCAAGGTTCTCATCAACCTTCACATTTGCACTCTCTATTATCTTCCACAGTCTCTTGTTATAGCATCGATAGGCTTTTCTCTTTGTTGAGTATCCCAAGAAAATTCCCTCATCACTTCTTGCATCAAACTTTCCTATATCCTCATCTCTCTTGATATAACACTTGCTACCAAAAATTTTGAAATATCTCACACTAGGAACATGACCAAACTATAGCTCATAAGAAGTCTTACCGATATCAGCTTTTATATGAACTCAATTGAATGTGTAAATAGTAGTGCTAATAGATTCTCTCCAATAGATCTTTGAAACATTCCCTTCAACAAGCATAGTCCTTCCAGCATCCAAAACAAACATGTTCTTCCTTTCAACAACTCCATTTTGTTCAGGGGTTCTAGGAGAAGATAATTATCTTCTAATCCCATGCTTCTCATATAATAAATCAAACTCACTGGAACAAAATTATCCTCCTTTGTTAGATCTGAGACATTTCACCTTCAATCTTGATTCAGTCTCAACCTTTTCTTTGAATATCTTGAATTTGTCTAATGCTTCAGATTTTTCCTTCAAAAAGACAACCCACGTCATCCTAGAATAATCATCAATTAGAAACATAAAATATCTATCACCCTGCACACTTCCTAACATTTGTAGGTCCACATAGGTCAGTATGCACAAGATCTAGTAGTCCATCAGATGTATATTATTTTCTCTTAAAAGAAATTCTTGTTTCCTTACCCAATTGGCATTCCTTACATACCGGATTAGCAGGCTTAACAATCTTAGGTAGATCTCTAATAGCTTGTGTAGAATTGGTCTTAATCAATGATTTAAAATTAACATGACACATACTCCTATGCCACAACCAACTTTCATAAATTTGAGCAAACAAGCAACTTTTCTCACCAGCATTCAAATAAAAGATATTACCTTTATTCTTAGTTCTAGATGCAATCTCTATACCGAAGGCATTTAGGATTTTGCATTTACCATTATTGAATTTCAAATCATAACCTTTGTCAACCATATGTCCAACACTCAAAATATTATGCTTCAAACTTTCAACATACAAGACATCATCAGTGTTATGCTTACCATCAAAGGAAATAGAATCTCTGTCGTGCATCACACATGCTTTTTTCATCTCCAAATCTTACTATTCCACCATCATGCCTTTCCATACTCACAAATTTTCTTTTATCACCAATCATATCATGTGAACAACCATTATCAATCATCCATTCATATTTCTCTTCAACTTTAGTAGCTAAAGCTTTCTCCTCAATAGTGCAGCTTGTGGAATCAATAGGCACTGATCCATCTTCTTTGATAGCAATAAACATAACTTCATCTCCTTTTGATTCTTCATTTGTAACACCTTCATCAGTAGCATAGTAACAATTCTTCTGATGTGTATACTTTTGGTGAGACTTGTAAGGCTTATCATACTTCTCATGCTTCTCATATCTATCATTCATATCATGCTTATGAAATCTATCATGCCTATCATATTTAGCCATTCTCTCTGCGCACCTAGAAGAAAAATGTCCTATCTTATTACAAGAGAAACATTTCAAAGGAAATTTTTGATAGACTTATAAAACACTGAGAGGGGGGGTGAATCAGTGATAGCGAAACCAATAACTCTTTAATCCCAAATCAGTAAAAACATTTAACCAGTTTATTTAAGACTGCATGCAATCCAAAGTGTTATAAAACATTCAAAGAAAGTAAAACATTCACCATAACACAAGTGTTATACGTGGAAAACCCAATTGGGAAAAACCATGGTGAGATGGAACTCACAAGTTAACTATCTACAGAAATAGGTAACTGACCAATTAAGGTCTACAAAGTGCTTTGTTAGGAGCAAATCCTGTTAAAGATCTCAAAGCCCTGTTAGGAGCTATACCTGGTTAAAGGTAACCTCAGTGGAGGATTTAGATCCAATTTGATGAATCACCTTGTTAGAGGATTTCTACAATGAAGCTTGTGAGAGTTTACTCGGTTAGGGGATTTAACTATTGTAGTGATTAGAAAAAAATAGGTGGTATGATCTAGGAATAAAACATCTTGCTTGGTTACATCCTTTTCTATTCACTCAATATTGCATCTCCGGCATACTCTGCAACTCCTTCAATAAATCACATCAACTCTAACTCATAACATCACTTGTATCTTGCATATTAAAATAACTCATCATAATGTCTTTTTATATACATTAGATTTCATGTTGGCTCAGAAACCTCAACATAGTTTCCTAGGTTCAATGAATCTGGACAATCTTTCATAACACATCACAAATCACTACCAAAAATGTTGGTTAGAGGTAACACATCACGACCGATGATAACTCATCACAATCTGTGAAACTAGTTGGAACACCGATACCAGTTGAGTGTTGATCACTTCCAACTCACTTACCAATTGTCTCCAAGTGCCTCTTTTCCTCTCTCTGTTGTATCTCAAAACTGGTGACAGTGGAATTGTCCAAAATTGATTATCTTAACTCTATATACCATTTTAGACACCTTCATATCGGTTAGACTAACTCTATACATATGATACCGGTTTACTATACAAAGACTTAATAGTAGTACCATTTTGACCTAACTAAGACAATCAAAACATATGTGTGTCATTAATGACAACACAAAAATTCATCCAATACAAAAATAATCATCATACCAACAATCTTCCCCTTTGGCATTAATGGCAACACTTAGGAAAATTTTGTCAACTAAGTGTGCTTACAAAATGTACAGACTCCCCCTTAACAGTACATACAAATTTTTGACCTCTTAAACTAATTCTACTCCCCCTTTGACAACAACACGAAATTGAAAGTAAAATACATATATTACATCAAAATTTGTCATTGAAAACTGCATATATATAAAAATAAGAGTTTTTAAAGTCTTTACAATGCAATTCTTGAGAAAATGTTAGTGAAATAAATCTTGAATTGTGAAAGATCATTATCCCATGTTTCTAATAGTGTATCAGTGATCTCAACATTTGTCAAAATTTGTGCAGCAAATTCTTCCATTGCATTAATAGTGCTCATCTCCGGGGTAGCCAAAACTGCTTCAGAATCCTTGTATGCCCTCTATAGGATTTCAACTTTTGGAATTAACTAGTTCTTCAGTTCCTTCAAGGACTTGATCTACTTCACTTGTTCAAAATCATAAACTTCCAATAGGTATTGTAAGGTATCAACCGATTTGACAAAATTTAAAGCGGAATCATGTACTGCTATATATGCATCACTTATCCACTCAAGTTCCTTTTCTATATCTTCTCTCTTCTTCTTCAAATCAAAATAGAATAATGAAACTTTAGATATATTAGCCAAAATTTTACCTCTAGTTTCTATATCAGTTCTCAAAAGATCTTTATTTACTAATAAAGCAATCTTGCCTTTATCAATTTCTAAAATTAATTTCTCTCTCCTCTTCTTCTTGTATTATTTTGTTGCTAAGGCATGAGCTTCCTCTTCAAGTGTTTGTAGTTGTTCACTTGCATCAACAACCAATTATCCAAACTTAGCAATAGGGGTAGATAAATTACCAATATCAGTCTCCAGTATGAGACTTGACAAAATGTCAATAGCAGTCTGAATAGTCTCTACTTCTTTTCTTTTCTCTTTCAAACTCTTCTTTTAAGCTCTAGATTGCATAATAGTAGCAATCTCCATCAGTTCATAAGCACTCAAATTGTCCACATCTATAGGTCCTTTTACGTTGATTGAGTCATTATCATTGTCATCAATTTTCTTCTTCTCCTTTTCTTTTTCCACTTCATCTTTTTTTCTCTTCTACCTTCTTTGTCTTTTCCTCCTCTGTGGTTGTAATGACCGATGGCAGTTGACTTTCAACATTGTGTTCTTTTTTGGTGGTGGTTGAATATCCACACTTGGTTCAGTAACCAGTGATTCCTCTGCAATTTGTTTCTCAACAATATCTGATCGTTGTTTTATTTCCTTAACCAGTTCAATATCATTACCAGTTGTATCAACAGTATCCTAGATTTCTTCAGTTTCATCTATAAATAATATGACCGATGGAGAACTTGTGTCATCCTTATTCTTGACAGGGTAGACTACATTTGGTGTAGTAATTTCTTCAGCGTCCAGCTCCGATGGAGCTCTAGCCTTAGTCTGATTAGGCTTATTATGATAGCCCTTTAACTGATCATTCATTCCTTAAATAGCTTTAGTTTCCCGGTGAGTATCATCTTCAAATTCTTGAATTTTTGCTGACAATAGTTTCATTCTCCTTGATCTTGTATTAAATTGTCCTTTATATTCAACAAGCATTGCTAATAATTCTTCATGAGACAATTCAGAAAAATATTAAACAAAAATTTTATCAATCATCTCTTGTTCCTGATCAATAATCAACTTCCATTTATTTTAAAGAATTAAATATAAAGAATCACAAATGCTCTTTTGAATATCTTATGGTATCCAGTTATTTTGACACAAGTAATTGATTACCTCTTGAACAACTTCTTGTTTCTGACCTTCATCAAAGGAATCAAAATGTTCTTTTACATTATCAAACCACTTTCTCCTCAATGTTTTCAGAGTCCTTTCAAAATCGCTCATTGGTTTCAAAAGATGCAACATCAATAGGAGTACTTTGTTTAGGAATTTCTCCTACTGGTTTAGACTTCTTACCAGTTATGTTCATCTTCTTTGATTCTTCTTCAATTTTTGTTTCCTCATATTCCTCTTGAGGGATGAGATGTCTGCCTCTTTTCCTTGTGACAGTCTGCTTCTTTGCATATACCTTAGGTATCAGTTCCTTCTTGATTTGAATACTCCTTGTTATTCTTATATTGGTAGACACAAAAGTTCCTTGCTCATCTTTCTTCTTTTTCCCTTTCACACTACTAGGTTGTTCTGATGAAATACTTTCTTGATAAGTGCCCAGTCTTTTCTTCTTAGTATCCTTAGGCAATGCCAAGAGGTAGTTGGCATAACTGATCAGCAAGTCATAACTGACCTCATAGCTCATTTCCTTCATTTCTTCTTCTCTTGGTTCAACAACCTCCATAAGACAGAAGTCAATGGTCATAGTGAAACAAATGTCTTTTTCAAAGTGTTTCACTGCTTCATCTAATAACCTTAGTCGCATGCTCATCTTCTTTTGGAATGAATTGAAATATCTATTCATTGTAATTGGGAATGTGTTCTTCACAACCTTTATGCTATTCTTAATTTGGGTTGTAACTAGTGTATCCTTAGACCATTGTATATCACCAATTCCTGGAATAAAATTTTGAAAGTAGAAAAACAGACCAATCAAAAGTTTCCCATATTTAAACTTCTAACTGTTGTCCTTCTCTATTGATTCTAGATTCAACATCAGTTGAATTCTCATCGCCTCGCACAAATCATAATCTGCATCTTCTTTCATCATTTGATAGGCGGCATGCACGGCAACAGATGGTACACTGTTCATCCAGATGGAATCAAATATCTGGTAGCCAATAACCATTGTTGCAAACTTGACTCCATCTGCAAATTTATTGATAGATATAGCATGACCATTACCAGTGGTCTTTGTCAACTCAATAATGGTCTCCTTTGAGGTTTTCCTTAACTTGGATACTTCACCGGTTTGGCAGAAACTAGTTACTGCATGAATAGCCTCCTTTATTAACATTGGAGATCTACCAAGATACATATTTCCTCCATGTACATGACTATGGATAATCCTGACATGTTCTTCTTCAAAATCTTCTAGAAAATAGACTACATTATGAAAACCCTTTTCATAAACCCTAATATATTCGGGTTTGATTTTCCTGCTCTTGTCGCACAGAGATTTAAGGTGAGAATAGATTGCCAATGACCCTAGATCCTCAATTTTACAATCTATATAACTTGTCAAATCCCCTTTAATCAAAACACCTTGGGGTACTTGAGATAATGCCTTATAAGACTCTATCTTATCTGTCCCCATTGACTCCATAGCTTCAACAGTGATAAAAAGACTCTCTGCTAGTGTAGATGATGATGCCATTCTAAATAATCTTGATTCAAGAGAGAGATTGAAAAAAATGTCTTGTTCCCTTCACACTAGTTGGGTTTCTGGTTGCTCTCTTGCCTATACACCCGCTTCGCCTTTCTTTAGCTTTAAATCCAATTCAACTTTTTAACTCATATCACAAATCCTTTCTCAATCTGCTAACAATGCTCTATTTCGCTCTGCAAGTGCTCAAAATGCTTCTTTGAATGCAATTAGGGTAAAAATTACTTAGTGAAACTTTCTTTTATTAACTTACCCACTGTATTTATTACACTACCGATAGGGTAACAAACCCTAATTACCACTTAACAAACTTGCCTATATCGGTAGGCATATAAGCAGTTGGTAATCCTTAGAAAACCAATTGACAAAAATATCAAAATTCTTACATTACAACTTGAAATGCAAAATTTTCTTACCATACTCTCTTCAAGGGGTCCAGAAATAGATTTACCGATATGCTCCCCTTAGGCTTGTTGAAAAGCTCAGTTTATCAGTGTAGCATTCTCCACACTAGGTGAAGGATTTGATTCTTCTGATGGCTTGTCCTCACTTTTCTTCTTCCAGATTCTATTCATCTCTACTCTAGTTTCTTCAACATCTACTATCTTCTTTCCTTTCCAATCTTCATTGTGATTTACTGGTTGATTATTCTTAGTTTTGTAAAATATAGCAACGTGTCTCGGTTTGTGACAATGATAGCAGGCCATCCAAAATTCTCTCCAAGGTCCAACATTACCTCTTCTAGTCCTTCTTCTGTAGTTCATAGCCACATGTCCATAGTTATTGCAAATTGTGCAAATCACATTGGTTACCTTCTCCATCTCATAGGGACTAAACCAGTTGACATAGGGTTTTTGCTAGTTCATGTTTCTCTGGTTGTCATAAGTCCTTCTCCAGTCACCAATAATTCTTGAATTCATGTGAGGTGCTGGGTTGTTCGCTCCATACATGGATTCAACTGATCTATGTCCATACATGTTGCATGTGTAACAATGACCTTCAAATCTTCTAGACACGTATCTAGTATTAGCATTGTAGCCTGTGTTCTCATTAGATCTGCTTCTACAAACATTAGCAGCATTCCAGATTTGTGGCAGTTAAAACAAACTAGTTTGAACTTCTTTTTACTTGATTTCATGCCTTTAGATATCAGTTTGTCTTTTGATGAAGTATCCTTTGTTTTAGAAGACTCACCTTGCTCAAATGTATTGATTCCTAATCCAGATGTATCACCTTTCATCCTTTGAGATTATGTTTGTTCATCCAGCATAGAGGAGCTCTTGTTGAATTTGTCAAGTTTCCCATTAGCCTCCGTAAGCTCTTTGGTAAGATTTTCATTATGCTTTGTAAGAATCTCTCTAAGAGAATTTGCCATCTCAATATCTAACTGTAATGCTTCTTTTTCTTCCTTCTCCTCATGACATTGTTCATTTAAAGTTGCATTCTCTTGCTTGATCTTAGAGATCTCATGATCTTTCTCTTTGATCATGTCTTCAGTTGCTCTCCTTACTTCAAGTTCTTGACTCATATGGATTGTAAGAGCTTCAATTTCTATCCTCAGGTTAAGTTTTTCACCATTCAGTTTCTCCACTTCTTCATCCAGTGCATCAATGTTGGCCTCATCTAAATATTTGTTGTCAGATATCTCCAATAATTGCTTAGTCAGTTCTCTCCTCTTTACTTGTGAAGCCTTGAATCTACCTTTCAGGGTTTCAAGCCCATCCCTAGTTTCATCAAGTACTCTAACCATCACTCTATAACTCATATCCCCCATAATGCCTTTAGGGTTTCCTTCCAAGTGATTAAACCTTAAGGAAGTTAAGCTTTGATACCAATTGATAAACTTATAAAACACTGAGAGGAGGGGGTGAATCAGTGATAGCAAAAACAATAACACTTTAATCCCAGACCGGTAAAAACATTTAACCAATTTACTTAAGACTAAGCATGCAATCCAAAGTGTTATAAAAGCGTTCACAACAAGTAAAACATTCACCTTAACACAAGTGTTATACGTGGAAAACCCAACTGGGAAAAACCATGATGAGATGGAACTCACAAGTTAACTATCTGCAGAAATAGGTAACTAATCGGTTAAGGTCTACAAAGTGCTCTGTTAGGAGTGAATCCTGTTAAAGATCCCAAAGATTTATTAGGAGCTATACCTAGTTAAAGGTAACCTTAGTAGAGGATTTAGATATAGGTTAATGAATCAACTTGTTAGAGGATTTCTACAATGAAGCTTGTTAGAGCTTACCCGGTTTGAGGATTTAATTGTTGTAGTGATTAGAAAACAACAGGTGGTATGCTCTAGGAATAGCTAATCTTTCTTGGTTAGATCCTTTTTTGTTCACTCAATATTGCATCTCTTGCATACTCTACAAATCCTTCAATAAATCACATCAACTGTAACTCATAACATCACTTGTATCTTTCATATTAAAATAACTCATCATAATGTCTTTTTATAGACATTAGATTTCATGTCCGCTCAAGAACCTCAACACAATTTCCTAGGTTCAGTGAATCTATACAATCTTTTATAACACATCACAAATCACTGCCAAAAATATTGGTTAGAGGTAACATATCATGACCGGTGATAATTCATCACACAATCAGTGAAATCGGTTGTAACACTGATACCTGTTGAGTGTTGACCACTTCCAACTCAGATACTGATTGTCTCCAAGTGCCTCCTTGCCTCTCTTTGTTATATCCCAAAACTGGTGACAGTGGAATTTTCCAAAACTAATTATCTTAACTCTATATACTGGTTGTCTGCATATACTAGTTTAGACACCTTCATACCGATTAGACTAACTCTATACATATGATATCGGTTTACAATACAAAGACTTAATACTAGTATCGGTTTGACCTAACTGAGACAATCAAAACATATGTGTACCATCAATGACAACACATAAAATCATCCAATATAAAAATCATCATCATGCCAACAATTTTCCATCATACTTACCAGCTCCCTTAGGCAATCTTCGGGTAATCAATACTTCAAGCTCTTCCAATTCTCTTTCTTGTACTTCCATCTCCCTTCTCTCGCTTTCACATCTAAATGTTCTGCATTCTTCAAGATCATTTTTTTTTTTCCAAATACAAATGCTCTAAATGATGTCTCAGACTTTCCATGAGATTCACCAAACTCGCTCAGTTCAAACGTAGAAATCTTTCCAACTAGCATATCTCTTGTCATAGTAGTCACAATTTGAATCTTACCAATAGAAGCTACCTTATGTTTGTAAGAAGGAAGCAATGATCTCAACACATTAGCAACAATTTCATCTTCTTTAAGGTTTCCACCAGCACATCTGATACCTAGGATAAGTTCATTCACTTTAGCCATGAAGGAATTTATGTTCTTATCTTCTCCCATTCTCAACATCTCATACTTCCCTTTCCAACTCTACAACTTAGCAACTTTTACTTGTTTATCTCCTTCATACATGGTTTCAAGCTTCTCTCAGATCTCATGTGCAGTCTGAAGTCACATTACATTAGTCATCTTTGAATCAGTCGTGGCATTCAGCAATTCTTCCTTCACTCTAATTTTATTTTCAGCTTCCTTGATCTCATCAGTAGTAACCAGTCCATTTGGAGGAACAAAATAGGCATTCTTTGTAATCTTCTCCAATACATCTCAAGTGCACCTCCATTCGATTATTCCATATAGCATAAATACTATAATCAAATCTCAGACTCTCCTTCTTAAAGATAATACTTCCACTTCCAGTTGTCATCCCAGATCTCCTCAAGCGGTTAAGCTTCTTTCAAAGAATCTAGCTCTAATACCAATTGTTGGAAACAACAATGAAGGAAAACTAAGGGGGGGGGTGAATCAGTTTTCTACCTGATCTACAAACTCAATCATAAATATAGATCTGATAAACAGCAGCAACAAAAAATATGTTGGAATTTTAGTTTGTTGGTATTTTGCATATAGATTGCATTAATTATATCTTGTCATTGATGTCAATTGAACCGGTAATGGTATTCATGTTATTGCTGATATTGTTGCTTTCGATATTGGCTACTAATCGGTAAGAAGAGATTTGTGGAAGATTTTGTAAACCAGTATGTAAAGTTTGTGAGTTGAACTGGTAAACCGGTGTAAAGGGTTAAACCTTTCTATGCAATGTAACCAGTAAACCCTATCAATTGTTAAACCCTAACCGATCAAGTTTGTTGGTTTATTATCTGATGAGTGGTAATGATGGAGAAATGTGTGATCATTGTATGAGGATAAGTTCAAATTGTTTTGGCGCATTTGTTTATTGTCTAGGGAAGGAGAAAAGTGGATTATATCTAATGCACAACGTGTGATGAGTTATAAAGTCTGATGGAGCGGTGATCATGAAGCGGTTGGAATTTTCTTGAAGAATGTGAAGAGATTGTCATGATTTTTAAAGGGTCAAAATTGTACCAACTTGTTTGTAATCTCAATGATGGGAATTAGGTTTTTGTTGTGTTACCGACCTAATTGATTTGTATTTAAGGTCGGTGAAGTTTCTTTTAAAATTTGTTGGCAAGATTGGCATAAACATGTTGAGTGTGTTGTTTCCTAACCAGTGAATGGATCTGCACTTTGAGTGAAGGCAAATTGAAGCTTAAAAGGATCCGATCAAGCAAATGTAGTGCTATTTAGATAGATCAACAAAACCTATTGTTTTCTAACAATTTACATCAGAAGTGAAATCCCTTAACTGGCTAAGCTCTAACAAGCTTGTTACTCATTAAATCCTCTAACAAGGTGGTCTATTAGCTTGGATTCTTAAATCCTCCAGCGAGGTTACTCCTAACAAGGTATTGTGCTTTTCATCAAGGCATACTTGTAAATCCCTTAACCGAGTGATTCCAAACCTGAATTAGTTCTTAACAAGACTTATTGTAAAGCTTTAACAAGCTTGGCTCCTAACAAGGTGAACTTCAGAAGAGTTCAGATAGCTATCCTTGTGAGTCTCATCTCACCATGGTTTTTACCTATTTGGGTTTTCCACGTATAAACATTTGTGTCAAGTGGTGAATGCTTTTGTGGTTATGATCTTATTTATTGATTTGATTAACTTCTTATAAGGAATGATAACTAGAAGCATTGAGAGATGAATATGTTGAGTTATGATTAAGCATTATTGATGTTTACAATATTGAAGTTGTTTACTGTTAAGTTGTCATAACAGTCAAACTAGTTGATGTCAAGTATTCTTATGAATATTGATCTTGACTTAGATATGTTTACTTTGTGTGATTGAATTTGAGTTTGGGAACTTTGTATCAGTTTTTTAGTATACTGATTCACCCCCCACCCCCCCCCCCCTCTCAGTATTCTACCGGATACTTATTCTTTCATCATACCATCAATTGGTATCAGAGCGTCTCAGGTCCTCCTAATCTAAAATCCTAACAACTTGAGGAAAATATCTTGTAGATCATGATGAAGAAAGAAGGTCCAAAGTTCAACAAAGATAACTATAGAATATGGAGCGACGGAATGAAGATTTATATTAATAGTCTTGGTAGTCAGTATTGGGATCATATAGGAACTAAGTATATTACACCTACTAGAATCTTGACTGTTAGAAGAAAGAACAGAAAGAAAATCACCAAGCATAAGAGGCTATTATTAGTTCCATGTCTAATGCTGAATATGTAGATGTTCATGGTCTTGAAATTGCATATGAAGTGTCACAAAATCTTGAAGAGATCTATAGCAGTGATGAACATGTTAAGATTGCCAAAGAGGAGAGTTTAAAAGGAAAGTTAGATGACATGAGAATGTCTGAAGGTGAGAATATCCAGCAGTATGGTCAAAGGGTTAAAGAGATAGTTGGTGAGATAAAGAGTGCAGGAGGGAAAGTGGAAGATGCCACAGTAACCAATAAGGTACTAAGAACCCTACTACCGGTCTATGCTATCTAAATTGCAGCTATTCAGGAGCTGAAATCCATTGACAAGACAAAGGTAACTCTTGACTCTATTATTGGAAAACTTACTGCCTTCGAATTAAATGGTTATGATGCTAGTGTACAGAAATCAGAATATGCATTCAGAGCTTTTGTCTCTAACCCATCTATGAGAAGAAGTAGACATATCGGCCATGGTTATGAATCTAGATCCAACAGAGATGCTGGTGATGAAGATAGCTTAGTGGAACTTGAAACATTATTGGCAAAATGATTGCTTAGAGGCACTGGCAAATATAGAGGTAAGCTACCTTTAAAATGTTTTTCATGCAACAAGATTGGTCATATAGAAGTTAATTTCCCTAATGGTAAAAATGAATACAAGAAAGACAAATTTAAGAAGTATAAGGGTAAAGGCAAGAGAGATTGTCTTATAGCTATTGACAATGGTATTACTGATGAATAATCTGATGATGATGCTAGTGAAGATAAAGTGTTTGTAGCTATCAAGGAAGAAATATCATATTAGAAGGCACTAGTATCTAGGATGGATAACTCTAATGATTGGATCATTGATAGCAGTTGTTCACATCACATGACTAGTGATCAGAGCAAATTTCTTTTCCTGAAGGAATTTGATGGCAGTGTCAGATTTGGCAATGACTCACCCTATATGGTTAAAGGTAAAGGATTTATTTCTCTTAATGGGAAGAGAAGTGATGACGATGTCTATTGGGTTGAAGGCCTAAAGCACAATCCCTTAAGTGTGGCACAACTTAATGATAGAGGATACCCACTGGAGTTTAGAAATGGTCTGTAAAAAATCTTTGACAATAAAGGTAAATTGATTGCAGTTGGGAAACAGACCAGAGGTAATCTATTTCATCTTAATCCTAAAGTTAACAATTGTTTGATTGCAAAAATAGATGATAGATGGCTTTGGCATAGGATATTTTGTCATATAAATTTTGACAATATTGTTAAAGTAAGCAAGTCTAAGAGAGTAAGAGGTCTGCCTCAGCTAGACAAACCCGTTAATGCTCTTTGTAAAGAATGTCAGCTAGGAAAGAAGACTTCTTCAACTTTTAAGAGAAAGTCCTTCTCAGCAGAGCACTTGTTAGATTTGGTTCATATAGATCTATGTGGACCAATAAGAACAAGAAGTATTCAAGGTGATAGATATTTTATGATCTTCACTGATGACTGTTCAAGGATGATGTGGGTCACATTCTTGAAGGATAAGAATGAATCTTTTGGTAAATTCAAGGCATTCAGGGCCTTAGCTAAGAAAGAGAGTGGAAAAAAGATAAAATATCTAAGAACAGATCAAGGCAGTAAATTCACTTTTGTAGAGTTCACTAAGTATTGTGATGATAATGGTATCAAGCGGTAGCTTTCTGCACCAAGGACACCACAGCAGAATGGTATAGCAAAGAGAAACAAACGGTCAATGGTTGAAGCTTCTAAGGCTATGTTGATACAAGGAGGTGTAGCTAAAACATTTTGGAAAGAAGCTATAAGTACAACTATCTACACAATGAACCGAGTTTTGGTGAAAAGTTGTAAGGACAAGACCCCTTATGAATACAGGTATGGGAGATCACCTGATGTTACCAATTTTAAGATATTTGGAAGCAAATGTTTTATTAAAAGAGGTGATTACATAAGAAAGTTTGAAGCTAAGAGTGATAAAGGCATATTTCTTGGCTACTCCACCAAGAGTAAGGCCTATAAATGCTTCAACAAACGGATACAAAGAATTGTTGAGAGTGTTCATGTTCATGTAGATGAATGTCCTGAAGTTTCAGAAGGAACCAGTTTGGAGAAGAAGGATGAAGATCCTTGCATTTTTCTTTTGGAACTTGAAACTATTAAATCAAAAACCGGTAAAGCAAATCCTGATGTACTTGTTAAATTGGAATAAATAAATTCAGAAGAAGATGATAATGAAGCTGAACCTGAAGAGAATGATCATGTTATTCCTAGGTATGTGAGACTGAATCACAATCTTGAACAAATAATTGGGGATAAGGATGTCAGTGTACTAACTAGAAGGAGAATAAGAGAAAACTCTAGCATGATCTCCACCTTTGAACCTAGAAGTGCTAAAGAGGCATTTGGTGATAATCATTGGGTGAAAGCTATGGAGGAGGAGTTGGATCAAATTGAGAAGAACAACACTTGGACCCTGGTACCCCGACCCATAAACAAGAATGTTATAGGTACTAAATGGGTGTTCAAAAACAAGTTAAATGAAGATGGTGTTGTAGTTCGCAACAAGGCAAGATTAGTATGCAAAGGTTATGCACAAGAAGAAGGAGAAGATTATGGAGAAACTTTTGCACTAGTAGAAAGAATGGAAGGTGTCTAAACATTACTTGCATTTGTAGCTCATAAGAAGTTCAAGGTATACCAGATGGATGTTATGTCTTCATTTTTTAATGGGATATTGGAAGAAGAGGTCTATATAGAGCAGCTTGATGGTTATGCATTGATAGAAAAGGAAGACATGGTATGCAAATTGCATAAAGCTTTGTATGGATTAAAGTAGGCACCCAAAGCATGGTATGAACAGCTTCATACTCATCTGATGAAGATAGGTTTTGCTAGAACTAGTGATGACAACAGCATTTATCTCAAGTTTGAAGGAGATGAAATACTGGTCAGTGAAGTATTTGTTGATGATATTATATTTGGAGGTAATGATGACATGAGTAATTGTTTTGTAGATGAAATGAAGAATGAATTTGAGATGTCATTAGTAGGGGAAATAAAAAAAATTATAGGCTTGTAGATACAATAGATGAAGAATGGTATTTTCATTACTCAATCCAAGCATGTGAAAGAGGTTTTGAAGACTTTCGGTATGAGTGATTGTAAACTAGTTGGAACCCCAATGGTTACAGGTTGTAAATTATCCAAGGAAGATGCATCTAAGTCTGTAGATGAAAAGGAATATAGGTCAATGATTGGAAAATTACACTATGTTGTTCACAGTTGACCAGATATTGCCCATGCAGTTGGTATTGTTGCTAGATTTCAGAAGAATCTAAAGGAAGTACATCTAATGGCAACTAAGAGAATTTTTAGATATCTGAAAGGTACTGTTGACTATGGGTTATGGTATCCATATGGTGGAAATTTTGATTTGAAGGCATACACAGATGCTTATTGGACAGGAAATATTGATGACCAAAAGAGTACTACCAGTGGAGCATTCTTTCTAGGAGGAAGGCTAGTTTCATGGAGTAGTAAAAAGTAGAGTTGTACTTCACAATCTACTGTTGAAGATGAGTATGTAGCATCTTCTATGAATTGCACACAAGCTATGTAGATGAGGCACATTTTGGAAGGTTTGAAGATGAAAATCTTAGAACCAATAAAGATTTTGTGTGATAATACAAGTGCAATAAATATTTCTAAAAATCATGTTTTGCACGCAAGGACTAAGCACTTTGAATTGAAGTATCACTTCTTGAGGGAAAAAGTTCAAAGTAAAGATGTTATCTTTGAGCATGTTTCTACCAAGGAGCAGCTTGTAGATATCTTTACCAAACCTCTACCTAAGACAACTTTCAAGTATCTTAGAAGTCAATTGGGGGTTGTCCCTCTTCATGAAGTTAGTTGAGCATGATGTTGATTACATAAGTCCCTGAATTACTTGCAAAATTTTACATGGATTGATGAAGAAGTGGATTTTTTCCACAAGGGGAGCAACAAGTTGCAATATGATGTTGATGCACAGTGAGAGCAGAATTACATGTTTTTACTTTCACTTTGGCATTGTTGTCAAAGGGGGATTAGAATTATGTCTCTGATCAGGTGAACCAGCGACAGACTGGAGACAGACAGAGAAAGGTGAATATTTGGTAATGTAAACCAGGATTCCTATTCACCAATCTCAGCAGCAATCAGAGGCGTTGATATTTGTATTGCAATCAATGCCAAAAGGGGATATTGCTGGAATTTTTAGTTTGTTTGCATTTTGCATATAGATTGCATTAATGATATGTTGTCATTGATGTCAATTGAACCAGTAATGGTATTCATGTTATTGTTGATATTTTTGTTTTTGATATTGGCTAGTAACCAGTAAGAAGAGATTTGTGGAAGATTTTGTAAACCAGTATGTAAAGTTTGTGAGTTAAACCGGTAAACCGACATAAAGGGTCAAACCTTTCTATGCAATGTAACCTGTAAACCTATCAGTTGTTATACCCTAACCAATCAATTTTGTTGGTTTATTATCTAATGAGTGGTAATGATGGAGACATGTGTGATCATTGTATGAGGATAAGTTCAAATTGTTTTGGTGTGTTTGTTTATTGTCTAGGGAAGGAGAAAAGTGGATTGCACCTAATGCATAGCACGTGATGAGTTACAAATTCCAATGGAGTGGTGATCATGGAGCAGTTGGAATTTTATTGAAGAATGTGAAGATATTGTCATGATTTATAAATGGTCAAGATTGTACCGACTTGTTTGTAATCTCGATGATGAGAAATAGGTTTTTGTTGTGTTACTGACCTAATTGATTTGTATTTAAGGTCGATGAAGTTGCTTGTAAAAGTTGTTGGCAAGATTGGCAAAAACCTGTTGAGTGTGTTGTTGCCTAACCAGTGAATGGATCTGCACTTTGAGTCAAGGCAAAATTGAAGCTTAAAATGATTTGATCAAGCAAATGTAGTGCTATTCAAATAGATCAAGAAAACCTGTTGTTTTCTAACAATTACATCACAAGTTAAATCCCTTAATCGAGTAAGCTCTAAGAAGCTTGGTTACTAATTAAATCCTCTAACATGGTGGTCCATTAGCTTGAATTCTTAAATCCTCCAGCGAGGTTACTCCTAATAGGGTATTGTACTTTTCATCAAGGCATATTTGTAAATCCCTTAACTGGGTGATTCTTAACCAGAATTAGTTCCTAACAGGACTTATTGTAAAGCTTTAACAGGCTTGGCTCCTAACATGGAAAAATTCAGAAGAGTTCAAATAGCTATCCTTGTGAATCTAATCTCACCGTGGTTTTTACCTATTTGAGTTTTCCATGTATAAACATTTATGTCAAGTGGTGAATTCTTTTGTGGTTATGATCTTATTTGTTGATTTGATTAACTTCTGATAAGGCATGATAACTAGAAGCATTGAGAGATGAATATGTTGAGTTATGATTAGGCATTGTTGATGTTTACAAGATTGAATTTGTTTATGGTTAAGTTGTCATAACAGTCAAACTGGTTGATGTCAAGTATTCTTGTGAATATTGATCTTGACTAAGATATGTTTACTTTGTGTGATTGAATTTGAGTTTGGGAACTTTGTATCAGTTTTTCAATATACTAATTCACCCCCCATCTCAGTATTCTACTGGATACTTATTATTTCATCATACCATCAAAATATAAGCAAATAAACAGCACAACACACAACACCAAGATTTTGATGTGGAAAACCCGGTTAAGGGAAAAACCATGGTGGGAACCCACCCACAATAAGATGATACTTTGTAGTAGCATGTGAAAATATTACAATGGGAATGCACCAACATTCAGGCACACTTCCTAGAGCTCACTGCTCAAAAGATAATGACCCAAAAGACTACAACCCTTAGGGAAGTCTCACTGACTTACAACAAGATTCAGACTACAATCCGGAAGGAATGAACTGACATAATAACATCTCCAAATTCCTAATGACAATTCCGACTAAGCACAATGTCTTCTCTGCAACACCAACCTCTGCTCAATCACAATGCCAAAGGATGAATCACTTGTTTGCACATACACCACTCTCTAGTAATGCAGACACAACCACAACATCTAAATTACATGACAATATCACCTATTTATACAAATCATCAACCTTGATAACAAGGCTGACTAAACCCTCAACTCATAATTACAAAATTATATCACATGATATAAATATCAACCACTGGACTAATATAATAATATAAATGACATAACATGGTCCTAAACCAAATATCCAAACACTCAACTCCACCGGAAATCATGCCAAGATCAACTGCAACACACTACACCACCAAGAATACTGCAAAACACGAAGAACATTATCGGTTTAGAAAAATCACCAAGAACACACACAATGATCAATGTGGATCATCAAAATAGATAAGACATACTTAGGAAACACCAACAAGAACGTTATAATCAACAGTAACAATTGTACCAACACTACTTATCAAATCTTCATTGATCAAAATCTGAGCCTCAAGAATACTCAAACAACAGCCACTACCATGACAAAAAGATAACTTGCAAAACACCAAGTCACAAACCATCTGAAATAAAGATACACAAGACCATCCCAAACAATCTCCCAAAATATCAGCTCAAGATATGATCACACCGGAATATACCAGAGGAAATATTGAACTCTCCAAAGCATTGATCAGATCAATAAACTACGAAACCAAATCATCTGATATGATCAATTAAGCTTTCCAAATCACCAAAACCAATACAAAAGAATATAATGATATTAAAAATATTCTATACACCAAACCATGATCCTAATAAACCAAGTAGCAATTACCAAAGCAGGAATATGTTGATATCAATGACAACAACATATCCTAGCAACATCAATGTCCAACATTAAATAGTGTATGATATCAAGTGGGAGAATATTAGGACTAGGGTGTCATTTGCCTACTAAATTTTATGTATTTAATTATTCTTAATGTTATTTGTAAATCATTCATAAAGGATGATGGATTCAAGATCAGTACTATTTTTTATCTGAAGGTTTTACTTAATTATGATAATTAAATTCGATTAGTAGGATGATTATTTATTTTATCAAGAGAATAAATAAATTTTATTGACGATGATTTACTATTTAATGAGGACAAATCTTTGAGGATAAGAATGTTTTGAGTGTTCAACTTCCTATAAGGTTTTTTATCACATTGTGTGGCTATTATTAAAGACAAAACAATTTGTAGTTATAAACAATAACCTCTAGGTTGGTTAGATACTAACAACAATCAAGTCTCTAAATTAAGTAGGTGAGTAAAATGGTTGCAATCTACATTATCTTATACATCAAATTATTGTATATATCCAAGGGAGGTGTTGGGATATGATAACTCACATGGTTGCTTCATTTAGAAGGTGCAAATTATATATAAGTAGACCCTATAGTGATAGTATGGGTGGATAATATAACATGAGATAAAATATTTTGTTTGTAGTTGTTGAAGGATTGAAGATAGAGGAGAACAGAAGGATTATATATAATCTCTATTTTGAAGATAATATAGGTTTGGGCCTCTCTTCTTAGTGGATATTTTTACAAAAAAGGGTTTTTGTATGCAAACATTGTGTTATGTGTTAATTTCTTCTATTTAATATTTCTTTAAGTTGATTTATTTTCTTGTAATATCTATTTAGTTATGCTCTGGATAAAATCTAATTTATATTTGAAATTAGGTTTCCATTTTATAGTTGTTCACCTTCATTTTTAACACTCCCCCTATTTGACCCTCTTAATATTCACCATTTAAAAATAATAACAATTTATAAACTATATTTCAAGAACTCATAATCATTTTATCATCACATCTTGAAAATTTGAGCACAATTACCTTGAATTTCACATCTAAGGTTAATTTTTTGTCAATTTTAGGAAAAATGGCCACTTTTGAAACTCCTGTGGCCACTCATTTTCATGCACATACCCATTGTAATCTATATATAAAACCCTTAAAATTATAGTTTCCTATTTTTTTGGACAATTATCTCAATAACTTAGAAAATTCATCATCTACCCAAATTCACCTCTTTCTATAAGGATGAATGTATATTTATAGGCTTTCATGCATACACCATGGTGATTTTTTTTCTAGAAAATTAAATTATTTTTAATATTAATGAACATGCCTCAAATGGAAAAATATAAACACTAATCAATCAAAAATCCAAACAATTCAAAATGTGAGAAAACTAAGGTAAAGTGCAAAAGATAAAGCCTTAACTTCTTTCTTGCCTAAACACATACATTTTGACTCCATTTTTCCTAAATTACCTAGCTAATACACATGGATCTAACAAATGTTAAACTTAGGGCATAGAAGGATTTTTCAAAGATTGTTTACTTGATGGGTCTATCAAAGGCTTTTCCCTTGCTATAGTATTGATTAGCATCTCACAAGATCATCATTGACTACTTTTGCACTAAATCTCATCATAGTCAATGTAAAGATCAAAATATCTTTAATTTGATAGAAAATCAATCACCTAGGGCTTGGCCCCTCATAACTTTGGGGCCTTAATGGCTATCCATTCACTACAACCACCTCCGTCATGGGGAGCTACTCAAAATATTCTAATTTCCCATGCTTGTCACTATACCAGGTTATTAGGTTTATGTGATGCTACCCAACAACACCTATTTTCAACCATCAATAGCTAGCCACTAGTGGAGTCACCCATTTTCCACCCATTAGCCATTGAAACAGTTTGTGAAGGCATAATGTAATTTTTTTTTTCTCAATAGTATAGCTTTCACCGAAGGATTCAAATTTTCATGTTCTTATAGTCAATGGGAAACTCTTTCAGAGTATTATGCAATGTTATTAGTAGTTTTTGTATATATTTTTTATTTTTAATAGAAAATTTTAGTCAAAAGAAGGTTTTCTCTCATTGATTTGGCATGTTATATCTTCTACACATAGTCTCTAATTTTGTACTTCTTATAAGCAATGAAGATAAATTTTTTAGCACTTCATAGTGGATTAAGTTTGGAGATGTTGATATGTAATTTGTAACTGACATTTTTTGAGCTATTTGTTAGTTCCTTTAACTATAGTAGTATATAAGTTTATAGTGAATTGTATCTAGAGTCAATTTGGTATTTGATTTATAGTAAGACTTACATGTTTGTTTCTATTTATTTCTATTTGACATGGTTAATGATTTGATGTTGAATATATTGTTGTTGGAAATTGTTTCTGCTAGGATGTGTTGTTATCATTGATGTCAACATATTCATGTGTTTTGTTGTTTTAGTGATTGCAGAGAGTTGATCTGGTTGGTTTATCTGTTTGATCTGTTGAATTAACTAGAGATACTTATTTCAGAGTTGGTTTCATGATTCTATGTGGTGATTTGGTCAAGTTATGGATTCTAGTGTGAGGATTGGCCTTTCAGTATTTAGTGTTGAAGTGTTCTGGTATTTGATCTGTTGTGCTCCGGAATGGTTATATCCTGAGTTGCAGATTTGGGAGAATGTTTAGGATGTTCATGTATATCTACAATTTAGATGGTTGGTGATTTGGTGCCCTACAAGTTCTCTTTCTAGCCCCGATTATTGTTGTTTGAGTGTTCTTGAGTATCAGCATGTTGATCGATGAAGATTTGATTAAGTGGTGTTGGTGCAACTATTAAGGATGGTTCTAACATGCTTGTTGGTGTTTCCTAATTATGTCCTATTTGTTTTTTTGGTGTGCATTGATCATTGTGTGCATTATTGAAGATCTTACGGGTCCAGTGATGTTCTTCGTGTTATGAGACATTTTCAATGGTGTAGCGTGTTGCGGATTATCTTGGAAAGATTTATTGTGGTGTTGCATGTTCGAGGATGTGATTTGGGTGCCTGATATGTCAACAATGGAATTGTATTGGTCTGGTGGTTGATTTATATATCGTGTGATGTAACTTTGTAGTTAGGTCTTAAGGGTTGAGTCGACCTTGTAGTCAAGGTTGATGATTTGTATAAATGGGTGTCATATTCATGTAATTTGGGTATGGGTGTTGTGTCTACATTATCAAAGAGTGGTCTATGTGTGATCAAGTGAATTCATCTTTTAGTATGAAGTGTTGAGCAGAGAGTGTTGCAGAGAAAATATATATTCTTAACCAGAACTATCATCAGGCATTTGGAGATGCTATTCTTTAAGTTCATATAAACTAGATTGTTGTCTAAATGTTATTGTAAGGTAGTGAACCTTCCCTGAGGGTTGTATCCTTTTGAGTTGTCATATTTTGAGTAGTGAGCTCTAGGTAGTGTTCTTGAATGCAAGTGCATTCCCCATTGTAATATTTACACATATACAACAGAGTATCATCTTACTGTGGATAGGTTCCCACCATGGTTTTTCCCTTAACCAGGTTTTCCACTTCAAAATCTTGGTGTTATGTGTTTTGTTGTTAGTATTTTTACCTTTGTTCTTGTTATAGCTGATCAGATTTAAGATTGTTCTTAATTTTTTTAATCCGGTGAAAATTGATTCACCCCCCTCTCAGTTTTCCTTCATTGTTATTGTTGTACATAGGAAATTGGGAAAACACATCAAAGAATAAACATTAGGCAACCACAAACCTAATTGCTAATGAAATTCAATCCTAATGCATTCAATAGAAGCATGAAGACAAGATTCAAAAGAAAGTAAACTCAAACCATAACATAGAATCTCCTCCATGTGACTTTGAGGATTTCCCCTACAAGATTGCAAGTGTGATGGAATCAAGATTGAAAAGTGAAAACAATAGCGTAAGGGTACTCGAAAATATGGTTAAAAATTAATGATGAGAGAGACCAATTTATAGATAAATTGATGAAAGGATGAAATTAGCATGAAAGAGGATGAGAAAAGCAATTTCATTTGAAATTGGCACAATGATTCGAAAAGGGAAGTGTTATGACACCTTATATGTCATGACTATGATGAATTTCCCATGCAAGGTATGAGGACAAGTTGCTATGTCAAGAGCTATAACATGTTGCTATGTCAACACTTATGACGAATAATAGAATCGTGCTTCCATCTTATGACAAAGGAACCACAAAAATAGAGGAAACTAGAGAGGGATAATTAGGTGGAAATTAGATTTGAAACTAATTAGTAAATAGGTGGAAAAGAGAAATTAGTGAATTAGGAAATTATAAATGAGGAAATTAGGCGGCATTAATTAATAAATTATCATTTATTAATTAATTCACAAAGGGGACATAATTAGCCAATTAAATGAAATGTTTAATTGTTACAATAGAGACCTAGGATAAATAAATTGATTTATTCAACCTAGAGGGGAACGTTAATTAGGATTAAATGATTAAATTATAAAACCCTAGGAGATAAATTAGAAATGAAATGATATCAATTAGGTCATGACAAGACTAAAGCAATTGATATAGGGTTGATCATGATTAAATGATGAAGACTTGATGATTGATAAAGAGTCGATATTGATTGACAAAGATCAATGACAAATTGATCAATAATTGACAAGGGGAATCAAATTGATAGAAGACAATTGATAAGGATCAATGACTAATCGATCCAAAATTGACGAGAAATGATGATTGATTCAAACCGATGGCAAATCGATCGAAGATTGATAAAAGGTCGACTTGATGAAGGTCGAATGATAGAAGACCAATGACAAACTAGTCATAAATTGATAAGGGATCGACAATTGACAATTGACAAGGGATCCAAAAGAATTGGAATTGATGATAATTGATCAAAGATGATTGAAAATGATAAAGATCAAGGACAAAACCCTAATTTGACATCAAGTAGGATTGACGATGTCCAATTAACATGATAAGATGATTACGACCAAATATTACAAGTCGAAAATAATGTTGACAAGACCTAATTGAAAATTCCAGAAACACAATCAAATGGGAAAGAAAATGTAGAAGAATGCCAAGATGTTGACAAATGATAAAGATCAAGTACACTACATAGAACAAATGTTAATAAGATGCGAAAAACCCTAAAATAAGGTAACGCGGACGTGTGAAAGTACAATGCCACAAGTACTAACCATTTTTAGATGCCTACATTTTACCCCTCTTTGAGACAATGCGATTATGAGTGTTATTTCAAAAAAGAATCAAGAAATATGCCCCAGCCAAAAATTAGGATATATGTATGCCCCCTTGAGGAATTTGCTGAAAAATCCAGAAAAGAGACCAATTTGTCAAAAATAATGTCAGGACTAGACCAAAACGACTTCAAGGACTAATGGAAGAAATGTTAGTAAGTAGAAATTAGACGAAGAAGGGTTAGTGGTGAAGAAAAAATTTCTTTCACAAATGCACAAATGTAGGTGAGAGTCTTTATTTAATATGGCAAAACAGATGTAGCACATCATGACAATGAAGGATAGGGTGATAATGCAATCCATTTGCATAAAATAGACGCATTGTAGACAAGGAATAAGTCAAAAATAGCCTAAGATATTACATGTGTCAAGGGTTGAGGTATGTACGGTGTTCACAAAACAAACGTACTTATCACAAACACCCAAGACATACTTGCCCCAGAATGCTATGAAACACCCCGCAAACAAAAGACAAAAACAAAAAAGGACCATCAACCATTCCGACCACTATAAATCACTCCATGACATCATCAAGCAATATAGGAACATAGTCAAAGATAAATCAATGAAAGATAAGACTCGCAAATTCAAACAAGTCAAACAAACATTCTAATCTTCATCGCCAAAGTGATAGTGTTGTGATGAAAGTACGATCATGCTATCTGGTTTTAGGGAATGCAGTACCTCGTCTAAGACAAGACACAATCTGGTTTCAACTTTACCACACCCTCTATAAGACCCATGATAATGAAAAAAATACCAATGATGTTGATGTTATTGATTGATAAGACAAGTTGACCAGTTTGAATGCTTGGTTGATTGAAAAGTTCATCTATTAGTGTGTGATTTCATTAAAGCGCAGTGTTTAATATATTTTCGTTTAACATCTTCTCAAATGTTTGTTTATGTACAAAAGGGATAGTTTATTGGCAACATGAAATGAAAAGCGATTTATTTTTGGATTTTTTATGTTTTCCAATTTTTAGGGATTTTTGTTTTTTTTTGTTTTGTTTGTTTCCGGACATTTTACGATGTTTTTGTGTTATTTCAGGACAATTTATCAACTTTTAGATTATTTCAAGACATTTTATAAAAAATTTGGATTTTTTTTTAGGACATTGTGCAATTTTTTGTAATTATTTCAAGACAATCTGCAATTTTTTAATAAAATTTCAAGACTTTATTTGATTTTTGGGGATTTTTTTTTCAAGACATTGTTTGATTTTTAGGGATTTTGTTTTCAAGACATTATTTGATTTTTAGGAATTTTTTAGGATGTTATTTGATTTTTTATTGACTTTTTTGTGATTTTTCCCCCAATGTCTAGCAAGGAAAGGAATATGACAAATGGATAAATAAGCTTACTAAAATGTTGGTGGATAGAGGGAAGGCAAAGGCTATTTATGATAGAGACAAAGGATTCAATTTCCAGGGGGGTATTGCGCGATAGGATAAGAGACTAGATATGACAATGTAAAGCAATGGCATAAGGGACATGTCAAGAGGCTTTTGAAACCATGTTTTGCATTTTACATCCTTATGTTGAATCAAGATCAAAGGATGGAAAAAATATTGGCATTTGGAGGATTTGATTATGTGTTGCATTGATGTTTTGTCATTGATAGCAACACCCACTGTTTTGGTTGTTTACCGGTTTCCGGTTGGTTCCAGTAGAGTGGTTGGTTTATGATATTGATCCGATATGATCCAATATGCTTTGGTTTGTGGAATTGTTTTGGATCTGTCATTCATCTTATTCAAATGTGTATCATGATCAGTTGGTTCAGGATTTGATGACTTGGGAGCTATTATTTGTTCTAGTAAGCCTTTTGGTCACCGGTAAGGGTTTTACCGGTAGATCTTTGTTGAAGATCTTTTGATGCACATGATGAGTGGTGTTGGTGCATCTTCTAGATGGCTTTCAGGATGTTGTTGGTTATCATGTTCATGTTCTGGTTCATCGGTGGTGTTGGATTTGATTTATGGCAACCTATTTTGGGTCTGGTATTATCTAGGTTATGGACAAGTTTATGTAATGTGTTGGAGGATGTTCCTGATCCATTACTGACAGGATTTAATGATTGGTTTACATTTTTTTAGGCCTAAGTCGACTTGGTTGATCATTAGATTGCGAGTTTATGTTGTGAATTTATTGTATTATCTTTTAGGTGGCTGACCTAATTGTTTAGGTCTCAGGTTGGTATAAATATGATGTAAGATCTCTTTGTAGATCATGGGCATATGGGATTATGGATATAGGTTTATCTGTGTGCGAATAATGTTGTAATCATATGCAGATGGTTTGGTAGATCATAGGTGATCGAATTGGGTTTGTAAGAGAGGTTTAAGGCCTCCGGTATTGAGCTTAACTAGAACTTTACTCAGGCATAGGAGATGCTATACTTGCAATTCAATCTTCATTCTAGATTGTAGTTTAGATTTATTTTGTAGTCAATGAGGCTTCTTTTTGTGATGAGTAGTGTACTCTAGGATGTTTTCCTTCCTGCATGTGTAGGCCCCTCATATTGTAATCACATACTTACTATAGAAGTATTATCTGACTATGGGTAGGCTTCCCACCATGGTTTTTTTTTCTTTACCGGGTTTTCCACATACAAATCTTGGTGTCATGTGTTCTGGATGAATGGTTATTGTTCTATGATTTATGTTTATGTTTAATTGTTATATGTATTATTCTGATATTTGGTTTATACATTTCGGTATTGAGTTTATGTGTTCCAGTAATAAGGATTTGAATGCTTAAAGTTCTATAATCCGGTGACAACTGATTTATTCCCCTCCCCTCTCAGTTGTCCTCTGGTTATTTGAGTTGTCTAACAATTGGTATCAGAGCTTGGTCCTCTTTGCAGAAGCTTAACTACTTGAGGAAGATCCTATGGCATCTAGCAGTTCAAGTTCATCAAATTAATCTACAACTGTTTTCCAGAGAGAAATTTGAAGGCTTGATGGAACAAATTACAAGGTATGGAAGATTTAGATGGAGACTCATCTGAGATGTCTTGGAAAGGATATTTTTGAGATCATTGAGAATGGTGTTACATAATTTAATCTGACATCTAGCAATCCTCCTCCTACAGGTCTAGATAAAGAGCTTGAGAATGATTGTGGAGATAGAGAAGCTCTTTTGTGTGCACTCTCTTATCAGTAAATAATGGGACTAACTAGCAAATCAACTGCAAAGGCTATATGGGAAAAATTGGAGACTCTGATTGAAGATGACCCTATTGTTAAAATTGCTAAACTTGATGGTTACCAAGTGAGGTATGAGAACTTGAAGATGGAAGAAGATGAAAGGATTAGTGCTTTTATGGAGAGAGTTAATGAGATTGTTTTGGGAATTCAATATTGTGGTGGGTCTCTAAGCAAAGATGAAATAGTTTCTAAAGTACTGAGAGCTTTGCCACCAACTTATAAGATGAAGGCTACTACAATTAATGAGTGGAGAACTATGGCTAACACCTTTGTTCATAGGGATACCTTGGTTGGGAAGTTATCTTATTTTGAGCTTGAGGAATTTGGACCTTCTAGAGCTGTGAAATCTGAACCTGCTTTTCATGCATCTATATCATCTACCGGAAAGGGTGATTGGAAAGATTTATATGTGAAGGAACTAGAGGATATGAAGAAAGAAGATGAAGAGTTTGAGCAACTTGAAGCCTAATTTGCTAGAAGAGTACCTAAAGGACCGACAAGAAGTGTGAAGGAAAATCACATTTTATATGCTTTGCATGTAATAAGATAGGTCATTTTGTATCTAGATGTCCTAAAAGGAATTCAAGATTTGAAGAAAGAGCTAGAATATATTTTAGGCCTAACCATGATTATTAGAACAAGCATAAGTATGAGAGAAACAAAGACAAATCATGTTACTATGCGGATGAGGAAGGTGTGACTAATTTTGATGATGAACTGGCACAAGATTCAGCTATTGGATCCAGCAATGGAAATGAATGGGTATTTTTGGCTATCAAGGAAGATGATCCGGTACCTAAGGAGAAGGCCCTTGCTGCTAAAATTGAAGACAAGGATGAATGGGTAATTGACAGTGGATGTTCACATCATATGACTAGAGATAAAAGGAAGTTCTTATCTATGAAATACTTTGATGGTGGTCTGGTTAGATTTAGAGATGACAAAGAATGCATGATCAAGGGAAGAAGAACAATATCATTGGATAGTAAGCATAAAACTGATAATGTTCATTATGTTCAAGGTTTAAGGCATAATATTTTGAGTGTAGGATAGTTGGTGGATAAGGGATTTCAGTTACAGTTCAAGGATGGAAAATGTAAGATTATCAATAGATCTGGATTGGAGATTGCAACCGGTACATAGAATAAAGGTAATATCTTTCATTTGAACTCTGGTGAGAGAACATGTTTGATTGCACAAATTGATGAGTGTTGGCTATGGCATAAGAGGTTGTGTCATGTGAATTTTGATTGCATTGTGAAGATCAGTTCTACTAAGGCACATAGAGATATACCTAAGATTGTAATGCCCTATAATCCGGTATGTAAGGAATGTCAAATGGGAAAGAAAATCAGAACTTCTTTTAAGAGTATACAAGACAAATCTAATGATATTCTTGATCTTATTCATATTGATTTGTGTGGTCTTGCTATAATCAAAAGTTTTTAGGGTGATAGATATTTCATGCTAATCATTGATGACTATTCAAAAATTATGTGGGTTACTTTTCTAAGGGATAATTCTAAAGCATTTGAAAAGTTTAAAATATTTAAAGGTAAAGTTGAGATAGAGATAGGATTGAAGATTAAATGTTTAAGTTCAGATTAGGGTACATAATTCACATCCAATGAATTTAACACCTATTGTGAGAAGAATGGGATGAGGAGACGGTTGTCTACACCCCAGGAACCTTAGCAGAATGGAGTTGTGGAAAGGAAGAACATAACTATCTTGGATGCAGCTAGAACTATAATGATGGAAGCTAATCTGCCTCATATCTATTGGAGATAAGTTGTAAGAATGGTGGTATACACATTCAAGAGAGTTCATATCAAAGGAGATACTGATAAGACTCCTTATGAGTTATGATTTGGTCATACACCGATAGTTAAGTATTTTAGAATCTTTGGTAGTAAATTCTATATCAAAAGAGATGATTCCATTAGAAAGTTTGATCTTAGATGTGATGGAGGAATATTTCTTGGTTATTCTAATGAAAGAAAATCATATAGATGTTATAACAAAAGATTGTTGAGAATTATGGAGAGCATAAATGTCAAGGTGGATGAGAAGACAGAAGTCAAATCAAAACTTATGAGAGAGAATCGACAGTGGAAATGATTATAACTAAATCAGTAGCACCTACACCAAAACAGACTATTGAACCAGTTACTCCGGCAGTATCAAAAAATTCAACAGTAACTAAAGATCAAGACAGAAGATCAGAAAATCAGAACACTCCTAGGTATGTAAGGTTGAATCATTCAGAAGATCAGATCATTGGAGACAAAAGCAAAGGAGTGATGACAAGAAGAAGGTTTGTAGCTGATGAGGTATGTTTTATTTCTCAAGTTGAACCGACATCATTAATTAAAGCTTGGAAAGATGAATGTTGGATGAAAGCTATGGAAGAAGAATTAGATCAGGTAGAAAAGAATAACACATGGACTTTAGTTCCCCGACCTAAAAATAAGAATATTATTGGAACTAAATGGGTTTTTAGGAATAAATTGAATGAGGATGGACAATTTGTGAGGAATAAACCTAGATTGGTTTGTAAAGGATATTATCAGAAGGAAGGAATTGATTATGGTGAAACCTTTGCATCGGTAGCTAGGATTGAAGCTGTGAGATTATTTCTTGCTTATGTTGCATATAATAACTACAAGGTTTATCAGATGGATGTTAAGTGTGCATTTTGGAATGGAGATCTTGAAGAGAAAGCTTATATTGAGCAACCTGATGGATTTTCACTTTTAGATGACAAAAACATGGTTTGCAGGTTAAATAAAGCTTTATATGGATTGAAACAAGCCCCTAGAGCTTGGTATGCAAGACTGGATAAATATCTTTTGAAGCTTGATTTCACTAAAGGTAATGTTGATAGTAATTTATATTATAAGATCACTGATGATGACATATTTATTATTGAGGTCTTTATTGATGATATCATTTTTAAAGGTGAAGATAAGTTGTGTATGGAATTCTCTAACAATATGAAAAATGAATTTGAGAAGTTTATGACTAGAGGTTTCTTATATCTAACTAACACTAGATCAGATATAATGAATGCAGTTTGTATTGTATCAAGATATCAGAGTGATCCTAGAGAAAATCATGAGAGTGCGGTGAAAAGGATTTTCAGGTATTTACAAGAAACAACTGAATATGGTTTGTGGTATCTTAAAAATGATGACTTTACATTATGCATATACAGATGTAGATTGGGTTGGAGATGTTGATGATCAGAAGAGAAAATCTGGTGGAGATTTCTTTCTTGGAAAGAAACTTATTTCATGGATCAGTAGAAAGCAATCATGCACTTCTTTATCTACTGCTGAAGTTGAGTATGTTGTTGCTGCTACAAACTGTACACAAGTTCTATGGATGAAGCAAATGTTGAAGGATATAGAGATGGATTGTAATGAACCGGTAGTTATTCATTGTGATAACTCGGCTTCTATATCAAAGAATCTGGTATTTCATTCTAAGACAAAGCACATATCTATCAAGTATAACTTTTTGAAGGAGAAGGTGGAAGCAAATGAAGTTAGACTGGTTTATGTGAACATTAAAGAGTAGATTGTAGACATCTTCACTAAACCTTTACCTAAAGAATCATTTGAGTACATCAGAGACAGATTGGGGGTTTTTGCCCCTCTTGTAGAGACCTAAGTGATGTTGTTTGGCATTAGTCTGGTATGCATTATTAGAGTTGTTATTCATTCCAGATTGATGTGGTGGTGCTACTACTCAGGGGGAGTAGTCAACTATAAGATTTAGATGATTTGTGATTTTTCTTTGATTTTTATATCATATTTCTAGCATTGATATCAAAGGGGGGGAGATATATGTGAAAAACAGAGCTTAACATAATAACAGTCAAAGGGGGAGAGACTTGTTTGGCATTTCTTGGCACTTAGATGTTTTTCACATCTAGTGTTGCCATCAATTTCAAAGGGGGAGATTGTTGGCATTTGGAGTAATTGATTACGTGTTTCATTGATGTTTTTTCATTGATGGCAACACCGACTATTTTAGTTGTTTATCGATTTTCGGTTGGTTCCAATAGAGTGGTTGGTTTATGATATTGATCTGATATGATCTAGTATGATTTGGTTGGTGGAATTGTTTTGGATCTATCATTCATGCTATTTACATGTGTACCATGATCAATTGATTTGGTATTTGATGACTCAGGAGCTATCATTTGTTTTAGTAAGACTTTTGGTCATCAGTAAGGGTTTTACTGCCAAATCTTTATTGAAGATCTTTTGATGCACATGATAAGTGGTGTTGGTTCGACTTCTAGATGGTTTTCAGGATGTTGTTGGTTATCTTGTTCATGTTCCATTTCATCGGTGGTGTTGGATTTTATTTATGGTGACCTATTTTGGGTCCAGTATTATCTATGTTATGGACTGGTTTATGTAACGTGTTGGCGAATGTTCTTGATGAGTTGCTAATGGGATTTAATGATTGGTTTACATTGTTTTCAGCCTATGCCAACTTGGTTGATCATTGGATTACAGGTTTATGTTGTGAATTTATTATATTATCTTTTAGGGGGTTGACCTAATTGTTTAGGTCCCGGTTTGATACAAATATGATGTAAGATCTCTTTGTAGATCATGGGCATATAGGATTATGGATATAGATTTATCTGTGTGTGAATAATGTTGTAATCATATGTAGAAGGTTTGGTCAATCATAGGTGAACGAATTAGGTTTGTAACAGAGGTTTAAGGCCTCTAGTATTGAGCTTAACCGAAATTGTACTCAAACATAGGAGATGCTATACTTGCAGTTCAATCTTCATTCTAGATTGTAGTCTGGATTTATTTTGTAGTCAGTGAGGCTCATTTTTGTGAGGAGCAGTGCGCTCTAGGCTAGGCCCCTCATGTTGTAATCAAATGCTTGCTGTAGAAGTATTATCTGACTATGGGTAGGCTTCCCACCGTGGTTTTTCCCTTTATCAGGTTTTCCACGTACAAATCTTGGTGTCATGTGTTTTGGATGAATGGTTACTATTATGTGATTTATGTTTATGCTTAATTTATATATCTATTGTTTTGGTATTGAGTTTATGTGTTCCAGTAATAAGGATTTGAATGCTTAAAGTTCTATAATCCAGTGACAATTGACTCACCCCCCCTCTCAGTTGTCCTCTGCTTATCTGAGTTGTCTAACAAAAAAGTGTATGGATAGTGATAGGATATGGATAGAATAAGAAAGATCAAAAATGGATAAGGGATATGGACAGAAGGTTGTGATAGGATAAGGGATAGTGATTGGAGGTTGCAATAAGCCAAGGGATATGGACGAAAGGTTGTAATAAGCTAATGGATAAAAACTAAAACTTATAATAGACTGAAAGCTACGAATAGGATGCATGACATTTATAAAGATACTGAGCCTTATCAAGATCAAATGTGGAAAAGGGAATATGGACATGAGGGATGATAGGATAATGGGAGAGTATGACAAGGTATGATAGGATAATGAAGGGTGAAAGGATAATGAAGGCCAATAGGATATGATAGGATAATATAAATGAAACCTACCCCCAAGTATGGTATGCAAGAAGTTAATATATTATACATGACACCTTTTTGCTAGGTTTTCATCATGGTACTTGCCCAAGGCGCCTATTTGCCAGGTTTTCATCAAAGGACGAATGGTTTTTCTTTACTTTTTTTTTTCCTTTTCTCAATTTTTTTTAAAATTTTTTGCTTATTTAACATTTTGGAAGAAAATGGACACGTGATAGGGGATGGGAGAAATAATCAAGCATCTTGTTGTTTGGATAGTAGCCTTGAAAAATGGACCATGACTATTAAAAGTATGTTCAAAGACATTGGCAGGATAATGACATGGAAATGTAATGGAACTAAGGAAAGGAGTTATGCAAAAGATTGGATCAAAGGGATGGAAGGATGGAAAATATACATTAGATAATGGATCAGGTATTGGAAGAATTGTTCTTGTGCAAATGGAAATTTTGGCAAGATCAGCATTGGCACACACCTTGAGGGGTGATGGATTGATGGAGGAAAAAGGGATTTTGGATTTTGAGATTTTAATGGAGGAAAGGCTAGGGATTTTGGGACATAAGGACCCAAAATGGATGAGGGAGGTGATGGAGGAATATATTTGAAAGTCTTGGATGGATTAATATCAATTTTG
The DNA here is from genome assembly GCF_030272615.1 of Cryptomeria japonica. Classification (NCBI taxonomy): domain Eukaryota; kingdom Viridiplantae; phylum Streptophyta; class Pinopsida; order Cupressales; family Cupressaceae; genus Cryptomeria; species Cryptomeria japonica. The sequence goes on from NC_081406.1 coordinate 252,954,953, forward strand.
GATGCCAATCTAGATTTTTCTTTTTTTGCTTCTATGAGCCGCTTGGGAATCCATATAGTTCTTGATTTTTTATTCTTTTATGGTTCCTTAGAATACATTGCTTGCACAAGGGATTTAGGAACCCATATAGATTTTGAATTTTCTTTCATTTTCTCAATGGGCCTTTGTGGCTTTTGGATTTTTCTTTTTCTTTTTGGATCATATTTTTCTTCATTTTGACATGTCAATTAAATGGGACATGTTGATCCTTGATTGTAAGTGGATTGTTGGACTTATCAATTTTATGCTTGCAATCCAAATTGATTGGAGTGGGAAAAGAATGTGTATGTGGATAGGAATGAAATGGAGGTCTTTTGGATGGATGGAAGGTGCTCAAGGATGTGTGTCTTTGTTGATCTTGCATAGGGGAGGAAGGGATATAAGGACCTAAAATGGATGGAAGGGATGAAGGGGAAGGCGTATGTTTGGATTTGGGTTTAGTAGGGATACCAACGTCTTGAGGAATGTCATTGAGGCCATGACCATTAAGATTTTCTTTGATATGGAGGGGTTCTTTCACATGAAGGTCTAGCCCTTTACCTTTATAAATATTTTGACCTGTAGGATGATGGTATGATGAAAGAACAAGGATCCAGTCAACTACTAAGAGGGAGGGGGGGTGAATCAGTAGATAGAAAAACTGATAAAATTCACCAATCTCAAAATCAATCTCTCAAAGTAAACTTAGAACTATCAATGCAATATCACTATCAAGATAAAACTGTCAAGTTTAAACCAATTGACTATTATAACAGATTAATGGTAAATAACTTGAAACTCATAAACATCCAAATACTTTTACTGACATAAGTAAAACTTCATTTCATGTTTTTGTCGATCATCATGACTTATCAAAGTGGATTAAGTAGTTAATTAAAAACATAACCACAAAAGCATTCACGACTTGACACAATATTTTTGACATGGAAACCCAAATGGGAAAAACCATGGTGAGATGAGACTCACAAGATAACTATCTAAACTCTTCTGAAGTTCACCCTATTAGGAGCCAAGCCTGTTAAAGCTTTACAAAAATTCATGTTAAGAACGGATCCTATTAGGGACCACCCGGTTAACAGATTGACTATAATGCCTTGTTAGAAGCAATACCCTATCAGGAGTAACATTTGTAAAGGATTTTAAATCCAAGCTCATTGACCACCTTGTTAGAGGATTTGAATAGCACCAAGCTTGTTATAGTTTACCCGGTTAGGGGATTTCAATCTACTATAATTGTTAGAAAACAACAGGAGTTTGCTGATCTGTTTAAATAGCACTACACTTGCTTGTTCAAATCCTTTTCATGCTCCTATCTGCTTTTACTCAAACTACAGATACATCATCTGGTTCGGTAACCACACACTCAACTAAAACTTTTCCAACTCTGAAGCTAAACAACTCATCAACCTTAGAAACAAATCAACTAGGTCAGTAACACAACAAAAACATAATTCACATAGAGATTACAAACAAGTCGGTTCAAATATGATCGTTGAATTACATAACAATCTCTACACATCATTCAAGAAAGACTTGACCGCTCAGTGATCACCGCTTCATCGAACTTAGTAACTCATCAAACACTTTGCATTACATACAATATACTTGCTCAATTAAAGACAAAAACCAATACCTCAATGTGCCAAAAACACTTTGAAACTCTCTTCATACAATATGCATACATGTCATAAGCATTACCACTCACCATCAGATCATAAACCAATATAACCAATTCACCAAACATAATCGGTTAGGGTTTATCAAAACAACAGGTAGGGCTTACCGGTTTAACTCTCCAATACTTAGCAATACCGGTTCACTCCAAAAACTTACCTACCGGTTACAAAACAACATTACAACAATATCTCACCTAGATGTTCTAGTTTTGTTTTAGGTGTGCTAGTATCTCATTGGTCTTTTACTATACTTTTCTCTGACTGTTGTCTTTTGTGTTGATCTTTTGCTGCCTTTCTTTCTTTGTTCTGTTCTTTCCTGTTTCTCTAATGCTTTTCTTTATGATATGTAAGTGGGTTTCAGGTCCCTTAAAACCTATTTTTCCTTAATAAAAAACATTACAACAATATCATTACCGGTTAATTAACATCAATGACAACATAACATTTTATTAATGCAATAGTCATGCAAATGCCAACAATCTCCCCCTTTGGCATTGATGGCAATACAAATATCAATATCATTGATTGTTGTGATTGTGAAATAGGAATCATGGTTTACATTTTACCATGTACTCTCCTTGTCTTCAGCTTGTCACTGGTTTTTCTCTCATAATCACATAGTTCTTCTAGCCCTTTGACAATAATGCCAAATTGAAAGTAAAACATGCAATGTAAAACTTCACTATTCAGCATCAACAACCTGCAACTTGATGCTCCCCTTGTGGAATAAATCCACTTCTACATCAATCCTGCTTTAAAATTTTGCAAGTAGCTCCAGGACTGATGTACTCTACATCATTCTCAATTGACCTCATGAAGGGGTATAACCCCTAGCTGACTTCTAAGATAATCAAAGTAGTCTTAGGTAGAGGTTTAGTAAAGATATTTGCAAGTTTCTCCTTGCTATAAACATGCTCTAAGATCACATCTTTACTCTGCACTTTCTCCCTCAAGAAATGATACTTCAATTCAATATGCTTGATTCATGCATGCAAGATAGGGATCTTTCAAATATTTATGGCACTAGTATTATCACATAACATCTTTACAGGTTCTGTAAACTTCATCTTGAAACCTTCTAAAATGTGCCTTATCTAGATAGCTTGGTGATAGGGAGATACTCAAGAATTGGCTCAATTTGTGTGTTTGCAATCAATTTGGCTTGCAAGTTCCCTCAAAGGTAATTGTTGAAGGTTTTGTCACTTATTTAGGTAATTTCTCTTTTATGTCTTTCCTTCTCTAAGCTTCATATCAACCCTGAGATCTTCCTGCCATGTCAGTTTTTGTTTTCACTCAAACTTGCCCTCAAGTCTCAAAAAATGAAACTTAGCTTCTTAGCTCCAAACACTAAGATCACTCACCAAGAGTTACAGGAGGTTTAGGACACTGTATAACATCCTCTTAGGCTTAATTCAACTCGGTTTGATGGTCTTTCAATTTGTCTTCTTACCCGATTTGAGGAAAAGCTCAAAACAGGGCTACAAGAAAAGAGCCCCAATTAGCCCTCCAAAACTACTAAAATGCTTATAACTCCACAAAATGCCAAAAAACCTCATGAAAACTTTGAATTTATGGATACCCTTTATGTAGATATTTCAAATTTGTGCTATGAAGAGGTCTGACGGGACCGTACAACTATTGTCCTATAAATGTGCCTAAAAACAAGGGTTTTCAAGGGTTTTAAGTCTTCAAACACCTTATCACCATTCCAAAGTCTTTTTCAGACCACCAAATATTTTGAGAAGGTATGTAAAATCATTATGAATCCTTCCAACTTCCTTCCCTACAAGCATAAAGACAAACACTTGATGTGCAACCAAGTTTCAAGAGGAAAAGTGCTCAAAAACTATTGTATTTCAATACTTTGGCTGCTCAAAATGCATTTCTAAACTAATTATTCATTGGAACACTCTTCCATATGTCTTACAAGCTCTGATAAAACTTCATTCCACCCTGGGAAACCAAAATAAAGTTCACTTGGTGTGGGTTTGTAGAGAAACTTTGTTTTCACCATGAAAGTTCACTAGTCGAGCTATGGGAGCTCGCCTAGTTAGCAACAAAAACCACTTTATTTTCCATTGACAATGAAAAAAAACATGTATGCACAAGAAGGATATGTATAGCAACTTGAATCTCAGAGGCCATGGAGAAAGAGCCAAAGAAAATCAAGTTGTTTCCATTATTGAAGCCAAACCCTTACTCAACTGAGAACAGGGCAAAAACAAAATAATTTTGCTACAATGCTAAAACTCCAAACCAGCACACAAACCCAGGTGAGAAAGATTTTTAAAAATAGGGCACAACTTCCCAAATGAAAATAGTACAGCCAAATACTCAGGAAGTACGGACTGCTATACCATTTGGAGCAAAACAAGTGTAAGAAAAATAACAAAATCTTGAGTTTTTGTATTGAATTCTTCTTTTCTTCAAATACCAACCTGATAAAAAGTTTTGTGAGGATTTAAATAGATATTTACCACCCAAATCATTCCCAGGTATGGACCAATAACCACCTTTTTCCTTATTTTTACAAATTTTCCAAAAATTGTCAAAATGTTGCTTGACAACTTTGACAATTTTTACTACAATGAGCATTTTTTCCTTGCGAGCCAAATAGACTTAACTCCATCATGTGAAATGGTTTACTATAGCCACACAAACATATTTCAATGCCTAACAAGTCTTTATAAGGCATTTTGACCATTTTTCCACAGTTTGCCCATTCCAAGCTTACAAAGCATAAAATGACAAAAATAGACCAAAAACTCAACAAACAACAAAACTAAGACACAAAGGACACTTAAACACACTAAAAACACCCTTTATACATACAAAAAGTCCATTATTTAATTGATACCAATATAGGCCATTTCAAATCAAAATTTGATGAAGTGCTCCATGAGCTTCACTAGGTTCTCCTGCACCACTTGGGTACAATTCATATAAGATGAAACATACTCAGCTTCAACAGTAGAATGTGAAATACAACTCTTCTTCTTGCTACTCCATGAAACAAGTCTTCCTCCTAGAAATAATGCTCCGCCGGTTGTGCTTTTCCTATCATCAACATTACCTGCCCAGTCTACATCTGTGTACACCTTCAAGTCAAAGTTTCCTTTATATGGATACCATAATCCATAGTCAACAGTACCTTTCAAATATCTAAATATCCTCTTGGTTGCTATCAAATTGTTTTCCTTCTGATTCCTCTGAAATCTAGTAACTAGACTAGTTGCATGAGCTATATCCGGTCTATTATGAACAACATAGTGCAGTTTTCCAATCATTGACTTGTACTCCTCATTAACAAATGTAGCCTCATCTTCCTTAGATAACTTAAAACTTGTAACCATTGGTGTCCCAACTGGTTTACAGTCACTCATACGAAATGTCTTTAATACCTCCTTCACATACTTAGACTGTGTAATGAAAATACCACTCTTCATTTGTTGTATTTGCAAACCTATGAAAAAATTTATCTCTCCCACTAGAGGCATTTCAAACTCATGTTTCATTCATTTGCTAAGTCATTTCTCATGTCATCATTCCCTCCAAATATGATATCATCTACAAACACTTCACTAACCAGTATCTTATCTCCTTCATATTTGAGATATATGTTGCTATCTTCACTAGTTCTCTGAAAACCTATCTTCATTAGGTGTGAATGAAGTCGTTCATACCATGCTCTCGGTGCTTACTTTAATCCATATAATCATTTGTGCAACTTACATACCATGTCTTTCTCATCAGTCAGAGCATAACCATCTGGTTGCTCAATGTATACTTTTTCTTCTAGTATTCCATTAAAAAATGTTTACTTTACTTCCATCTGATATACTTTGAATGCCTTATGTGTTGCAAATGTAATTAAAGTTCTAACACCTTCCAGTCTAGCCAATGGTGCAAAAGTCTCACCATAATCTTCTCCTTCTTCTTGTGCATAACCTTTGCAAACTAGTCTAGCTTTGTTGCGAACTACAACACCATCTTCATTCGGCGTGTTCCTGAAAAACCCACTTAGTACCTATCACATTTTTATTTACCGGTCGGGGTACTAGGGTCCATGTGTTATTCTTCTCAACTTGTTCAAGCTCCTCCTCCATACCTTTAACCCAATGATCATCTACAAATGCTTCCTTAGCGGTTCTAGGCTTAATAGTGGCGATCATGCAAGAATTCTCTCTGATTCTTCTTCTGCTTAATACTCCAGCATCCTTATCTCCAATAATCTGCTCAGGATTGTGATTGAGTCTCACATACCTCATAATAACATGATGATTATCTTCAGGTTCTTCTTCATTATTAACATTATCTTCTTCTCAATCTACCTATTCCCGTTGAACTGGTACAACAACATTTTCTTTACCGATTTTAGGTTTCATAGGTTCTGGTTCCAAAAGAAAAATGCAAGGATCTTCATCCTTTTTCTCCACATTGGTTTCCCTTAAGACTTCAAGATACTCATCCACTCGAGCATCAGCACTCTCAATGATTCTCTATGTCTGGTTGTTGTAACATTTGTAGGATACCTTCATCACTTTTAGCCTCAAATGTGCTAACATAGTCACCTCTCTCAATAAAACATTTGCTGCCAAATATCTTGAAATAACTAACATTAGGTGATCTACCATACCAGAATTCATAAGGAGTCTTGTCCTTACCTCTTTTTACCAAAATCTTGTTCATAGTGTAGACAGTTGTGCTAACAGCTTCTCTCAGAAAGTTTCGCTACACCTCCTTGTATCAACATCATCTTAGTAGCCTCAACAAGTCAACTAATCAATTGTTTCTCTCTACAATACCATTTTGTTGTGGTGTCCTCGGTGCAAAAAGTTGTCGTTTAATACCATTCTCTTCACAATATCTAGTGAATTCTTTAGAAGTGAATTCTCCATCTTGATCAGTCCTCAGACACTTTATCTTCTTACCACTCTCCTTTTTAGCTAAGGCCCTAGATGCCTTGAACTTACTAAATACCTTTGTTTTATCTTTCAAGAATGTGACCCACATCATCCTTGAGCAATCATCAGTGAAGATCAAGAAATATCTATCACCTTGAATACTTTTAGTCCTTATTGGTCCATAGAGGTCTGTATGAACCAAATCTAATTGATGTTCCGCTGAAAAAGATTTGCTCTTGAAAGTTGAGGATGTCATCTTTCCCAACTAACATTCCTAACATAGAGCATTAACTGGTTTGCCCAACTGAGGAAAACCTCTCGCTGTCTTTGACTTACTCCATTTAACAATGTTATCAAAATTTATATGACAAAATCTCCTATGCCAAAGCCAACTATCATCTACTTTAGCAATTAAATAGTTGCTAACTTTAGGATTCAGGTGAAACAAGTTACCTTTAGTCTTCTTGTCGGTTGCAATCATTTCACCTTTTCTCCCATAGATTTTGCACATACCATTTTTAAACTCCAATGCATATCCTCTGTAATTGAGTTGAGTGAAACTCAAAAGATTGTGCTTTATACCTTCAACCTAGTAGACATCATCTGCACTACTCTTTCCATTAAGAGAAATAGTTCCCTTACCTTTAACCATGCATGGTGACTCATTACCAAATATTACAACTCCACCATCAAATTCCTTCAAGGAAAGAAATTTGCTCTGATCACCAGTCATATGATGTGAACAACCACTATCAATGATCCAATCATCAGAATTATCCATTCGTGAAACTAAAGCCTTCTGATCAGATGTTTCCTCTTTAATGGCTACAAACACAATGTCTTCATTAGCATCACCATCAGATTCCTCATCAATGATACCACCATCAACTGCAATAAGACCATCTCTTTTGCCTTTTCCCTTCTACTTCTTGAATTTCTCTCGCTTGTGCTCATTATCACCATTAGGATAGTTAGAAGCTATGTGTCCAATCTTGTTGCATGCAAAACATTTCAAAGGTAATTTACCTATATATTTACCGGTACCTCTAGGAAACCACTTAGCCAACAATGCTTCAAGCTCAACCAAACTATCTTCAACATCAACTTTTCTATTGGATCTAGATTCATAACTAAGACTGACATCTCTACTTTTCCTCATAGATGGGTTAAAAACAAAAGCTCTAAATGTTGATTCAGATTTCTGAATACTACCATCATAACCATTTAATTCAAAAGCAGTAAGCTTACCAATGATGGAGTCAAGAGTTACCTTAGTTTTGTCAATAGATTTCAACTCCTAAATGGTTGCAACTCAGATAGTGTAGACCGGTAGTAGGGTTCTTAATACCTTACTAACCACTATGGAATCTTCCACTTTACCACCTGCACTCTTGATCTCACCAACTATCTATTTTATCCTCTGACCATACTGTTGGATATTCTCACCTTCAGCCATCTGCATGTCATCAAACTTTCCTCTTAGACTCTCTTCCTTGACAATCTTCACATGTTCATCACCGCTATAAATCTCTTCAAGTTTCTTCCATACCTCATATGCAATCTCCAAACCATGGACATCTACATACTCTACATTAGACAAAGAACTGATAATAGCCTCTAGTGCTTGATTGTTTTCTTGTTGCTCTTTCTTCTGATCATCAGTCACAATCCCACTAGGTGCAACATATTGAGTACCAACATGTTCCCAGTATTGATTTCCAAGACTCTTGATATAAATTTGCATTCTATCACTCCATATCCTAAAGTTCTCTCTATTAAACTACGAACCTTCCTTCTTCATCATATTCTACAAGATTTTTACCTCAAGCAATTGGGCTTAGACCTTAGAGGACTTGAGAAGCTTTGATACCAATTGATGGTATGATGAAAGAACAAGGATCCGGTCAACTACTAAGAAGGAGGGGGTGAATCAGTACTTGGAAAAACTAATAAACTTCACCAATCTCAAAATCAATCTCTCCAAGTAAACTTAGAACTATTAATGCAATATCACTGTCAAGATAAAACTATCAAGTTTAAACCGGTTGACTATTACAATAGATTAAGAGTAAACAAATTGAAACTCATAAACATCCAAATACTTCTACTAACATAAGTAAAACTTCATTTCATGTTGTTGTCAGTCATCATGACTTATCAAAGTGGATTAAGTAGTTAAGCAAATCAACCATAAAAAACATAACCACCAAAACATCACCACTTGACACAATATTTTTGACATGGAAACCCAAATGGGAAAAACCACGGTGAGATGAGACTCATACGATAACTATTTGAACTCTTCTAAAGTCCACCCTGTTAGGAGCCAAGCTTGTTAAAGCTTTACAAAAATTTCTGTTAAGAACAGATCCTATTAGGGAACACCCAGTTAAGGGATTGACTATAATGCCTTGTTAGAAGCAATACCCTGTGAGGAGTAACCTTTGTAAAGGATTTTAAATCGAAGCTAATGGACCACCTTGTTAGAGGATTTGAATAGCACCAAGCTTGTTAGAGCTTACCCAGTTAGGAGATTTCAATCTGTTGTAATTGTTAGAAAACAACAGAAGTTTGTTGATCTGTTTAAATAGCACTACACTTGCTTGTTCAGATCCTTTTTCATGCTCCTATTTGCCTTTACTCAAACTGCAAATACATCATCTAGTTCGGCAGCCACACGCTCAACGAAAACTTTTCCAACTTTGAAACTAAACAACTCATCGACCTTATAAACAAATCTACTAGGTCGGTAACACAACAAAAACCTAATTCACGTAGAGATTACAAACAAGTCGGTTCAAGTATGATTGTTGGATTACATAAAAATCTCTACACATCATTCAAGAAAGCCTCGACTGCTCCTTGATCACCACTTCATCAAACTTAGTAACTCATCACGCGCTTTGCATTACATGCAATATACTTTCTCATTTCCAAGACAAAAACCGATACCTCAATGTGCCAAAAACACTTTGAAACTCTCTTCATACAATATGTATATGTGTCATAAGCATTACCACTCACCATCAGATCATAAACCAATATAACCAATTCACCAAACTTAATTGGTTAGGGTTTATCAAAACAAAAGGTAGGGTTTACCGATTCAACTCTCCAATACTTAGCAATACCGGTTCACTCCACAAACTTACCTACCGGTTAAAGTTTCCTTTCACTAGCTCTTCCTACCAATTACAAAACAACATTACAACAATATCATTACCGGGTAATTGAAATCAATGACAACATAACATTTCATTAATGCAATCTTCATGCAAATTCCAACATAGGATACTCTTTTCTTCACGGAGAAGATGCAAGTCCATTATGAAGTGGATACGATATGGAAGAAATGATGGGATCATGAAGTGGATTAGATTGGACCAAAGGAATAACCCATTATGAATGTAGAGTTTTCATGAAAATCTTGCACAAACATGTTAGAATCATGAGGGGGACTAGGATCGTGAGGGGGACCAAGATCATGAGGGGGACTAGGATCGTGTGGTGGAGATGGATCAATGGTAGGCTCTTCATGAGATGGAGTGGAAGGAATAATGGGATCATCAAAAGAAATGAGATCTTGGAGTGTATATGGAGGATCAGGACATGAAGATAGAGGAACAAGGGTATCTTGTGGAGGATCTAAAGGAATGATAGGGTCTTGTAGTTGACATGAATCAGGGAGTATACTTTGATCTTGACAAGGAGGAAGATCATTGGAATCCTCTTTAGAGATACTCTGCTCTTGACTTTTAATGGGATCATTAGGAATGACAGAAGGGATATCTTGACCTTGCTCGGGAAGTGGAATGTTTGGGATTTAAAAGGACATTTGGTTCATCAAATGGAGGGGGTTCATTTTGAATACGATGGACTAGGATATCTTGATCTTTCTTAGGGAGCTGACTGTCAATAGGACTTTGGACAGGATGGACAGGAATAGGGGAATCATCATGAATGTCTGGGAAGATGGGATCCTAGTCAATAATTGGATGGAATGGTAAGGTTTCAGGATCTTGACCTTGATTTCTTTTAGGACTCATTTCTTCACACTCTAAATTATCCTCTTGACATGATATTGGACTTCAAACATGCGTGGGGGATTCTAGAAAGGAACCAATGCTTGGACATGAGGGAGATGGGATTTGAATGGGATCCTCTGAAATAGGTTTTATGGGAAATGAAGCACACAGTGGCATTAGGTCTAGAATTTTTGAAACATGGTAGGGACTTACATCATGGAATGGATTAGCTTGGAAATCAATTTTGGATGGCCCTGGGGAATTTATTCCTTAGGTGTATTGCTTGATGAGGATGATATGGAAGGTTCTTGCACATTTTCAAAAGGTGTAGGAATAAATTCCACTAGAGAGTCAATTTATTTATGGGGGATGATCCATTGCTAGACATAGGTGCACAATTTTGATCTGTTTCATAATAGCCACTTAGGATTATCTTTAGGAAACATCTGAAAGAGCTATCTTTCTTTGGAGATGCATTTGAATCCTTACGAGGTTTTTACATGATTGGATTTTGATCTTGGATTTATTTTGGGACTTCATTGAATTGGTCTGAAATGTTTGAAACTTGGCCTGATGTGAGTAGCAACTTTTGTTTTTGAATGTCTGGTTGTAGTTATTGATACTAATGAGTTTTTTGTTGATACTTGATAGTTGGTTGACCAAATTATTTACATTGTGTTCCTGGTTGAGAAAATTGTTGAAATTGCACCATTGGTTGCATTGGTTGAATATGTTGGACCATTGGTTGTGTCAATTGAAAATGTTGAATATGTTGAACATTGGTTATGTATGTTGGATCATTGGTTGTTGTCGAATTATTGGTTGTTGTTTAATCATTCGTTGTTGTTGAATCATTGGTTGTTGATTCAAAATTGGATTGAACAAGGTTTGATCGAATGAAGTCTGACTTGCATCATCTCTATTTGAGATATGAGAGCTGGTATGTCTAATCGTTCAATGAGAGCTTGTACGTCAACTGGCTCAAGGTTTTGATTTGGACCTTGAAATTTTTTAAGCGTTTTTAACGTTTGGGATCTAATCTTGTAACTATTTTTCTCTTTTTGTTCTACGATCTCTTTTTCTCGAGCTAATTTTTCCTCCAATTTTCATATTTGGACACTTGTTTCATCATAAAATGTTTGATAAATATTGCCTTGTTGTTGAGTTGGATAGAATTGTGATTGCCTTGCATTAAAATTCTATTGCATTGTGTTATTCATTGGACCAATCATTGGTTGATATGTCAAACCTAGTTGCATCATAGGAGCTTGGAATCTTGTTTCAATAGACATGTCCCTATGCATTTTTGGGGGGGGGTTTGAATTTTTGAATGCAATGATATGCAACTAATGCAACCTAGATGATTGAAAATGCAACTTATGTTGTGGACTTTTTAGATTTTTGGGAATGACATTGATATGCGACTAAGTGCAACCTTAGAAAATGATAATGCAACTTATGTTTTGGAATTTTTGATATTTTGCAAATGACGGTGATATGCAACTAAATGCGACTTTGGGATATGAAAATGAAACTTAGGGTAAGAATGAAATCTATGTTTTTGTTGTTTTTGAAGATTTGGACAAACGTTTTGGAATGCAACCCTAAATATGTGACCCTTAGTAAATCTAAATGAAGGCGAGACCTTAAGAGGATAAAGGACAAAAGAACCAAATGAAAATAGGAAAAATGACAATGTATCACCTATATGCTAGGATACTAAGCTAGGTTTGACAATATGATGTTGACAAAAGGGAAAAATATCAGACAAGGTCAAGGCTCCTTAACAATGACTTAGGGTTTGATCTAAAGTTTTGAATTTTGCACATTTAGCAAAACCTAATTTTAAAACTAAATGCAAGAGGACAATGATAATGACAATGACCTAGGCTATGATATGAATAAGATATGGTCTCAAGATGATATGATATGAAAAAATTCTATGAACCAAGGATATGAATGCAAATGCTTGGCAATGTTAACCTAAGACAAGACCTAGGGTTTGGGACTTTGAAATAGTATAACCTAATGCAAGAAAGGCATATGCAAGGCAATAATATGACCTAAGTGAAAAATTATCTTTGGTTTGAAAATGCAATGAAGAAGGATGATAATGACCTAAGGAAAATGACCTTAAACCTAAGTGCAAAATGAGGAATGCTTACCTTTAAATGAACTAAAATGAAGGGTAATGACAATATGTCCTAAGACCTAAGTTTGGACTATGAAAAACCTAGCCCTAAGTGATGCAGACCCTTTCCCACACACCTAAGGATAATCCCAAACAAGGTCATAATTCTGACCTCTCAAATGATCACAAGGGTCCTGCAAGGAAGGACTCCACACCTAGGGTGAAACTACTCATAAATTCACTAAGCATGGGCCTACTTAAGATGAGTAAATGCCCCAGTACATACCATACACCATCCCATGACATCCTGCTCCTAAGGGATTTAGAATTGGTTCATTTATGGCCATTAGAGTCTGGTCCAAGCATTGGTTTTGGGTTTAGATTCCAATTCCTTATACCTCCTTTAGAAACCTACCCCTAGGCTAGTAGCCCTATTTAGCGATAAAATTGATCTTAACTCCAAAATGTTCCATGCTCTCATACAAAATTTACCATTCCAAGTACCCTTTTGGGAGTTACACTTATCCCCAAAATGGTTTTCTCAGATCTGTACTTTCAGGTTCTAAACCCTTTAGAGGCCAAGAGACCTAATTAGGGCAATTAGGCCTATTTTACAAAGTAACTACCAGTTCTTGAATCCAATCAGGAAATTAAACTTCATTAGCATGTGGGATATGGTGAGTAACCTCTAATTCCAGTTTTTGACACCTAGAATCCATCGCTACAACATTCTATGATGACTGTCCTAAATTTGCCTAAGGTAGTCACATAGAGATGCCTACCTAGTTTTGCTTCTTTCTCCACACAACAAAATATTCCCTGCCAAAACCCATGAAAACCTTAATTTAAATTGACCAATATTTCACTCCACCAAAGGAATTAACTTCTAGAGGAAGGAGATGCAAGATATGACCATTTTCAAGTAAAACCCTAGCCAAACCCTTACTTTTCGGGTAACAGTCAGAAAAATGGAGGGTTCTCACTACATACCCACAATAAAAGTCTCAGAAAAAAAACAAACCAAATATATTTCATTCATTCATCTACTCCATGAATGGTGTGACTCAATTCAATCCATACAAGCATGTACAATCACTGCAAACTCAGAATTTCTGGGAAAACTTCAGTATTTCAGTGTTTTATTGCTCTACAACTTCAAACCACAATATCAAAAACCTTGGGAATCATGTCCAAAAGGTTTATAAAACTCTCCAACTATTTCCAACCTAATTTTGAGGTTGGAACCATTTAAAGGATTCCCCCAACCGCATTTTGAAAAGTTGCACTTTTGTACTCAAAAGTTGCAATTTTGCACAAAACGTTGTCAAACTTTCTAAGGTGGGGATCCACACACTTGGATCAACCAAACACCCCTAAAACATGTCAAAAATATATCAAACACAAAACTAAACCGTCTACTACCCCTTATTGACCACATTGTCCCAATTGGCTTATCAAATTGCCTAATTGGTGACATGGGTTCACATGGTGGGGTTTATTGAATATATGAAACAAACTTGCATAAACACAAGGCACACTAAGACAACTATTAGGGTCCTAATATTCATCCTCAAAGACATTATTTTATTTTTGATGAGGTGCACCTGCACCACTAAGTGACATGAATTTTGAAACAAGGGTATCCAATGTTTTGACAAGCCATGTTCAAATGTTGGATGAATACTTGGACAAAATTTTGACTCTTGGTTTGAAATTTGTTTTGATTTGGAACTTGCTTTTGACTTGTTGGGAACTTGTTTGAACTTTGAAAAATCAAGTTTGTTTATGAACACTTGTGAGAATTGTTTTTGATTCACCTTTTAACAAGCATGGAAGAAAAAATGTTTGTTTGACTTTGACACAAGACAATCATGCACCTTCAACAACAAATCCTAAGGCAGACAAGGATAATATTTGTTGAATCCCCTTACAATAAAATGCCACATTCAACTAGATAGTTAGAAGCTTGGTATCACTAGCTCCCCTCCATGACACTCACTTCTACGAGCATACCAAGCTTCAAATTCTCAGGTCATCACTTCCCAAGAATTTACTATGTCAAATTGAGGGGTACATGAGGGATTTTTTCAAAATGCACGTATCACAATGCCTGAGTCAACAAATAGAAGGTTTTTAGTCTCTAAGCACAAAAGGTTTTAGTCAAGGCATCTGTTCAGGTGGTCATAATTAGCAGCACTTTTCACTCCGTTAAAGGAGGCCTCCCTGCTTGCAAAGGTCATGCTCTATAGGTTTTCACATGACACACGGACATTAAAGGAGACATAACACCATTATGATAGCATGTAACATCCGTTGCTTGTAAATTTCATCACAAACGCATTTGTTTATAGTGGTTTGGAAGGGCCTGGCTTTAGCCTATTACCACTTGGGTCATTCCCTCTCACCCAGCCTTATAGGTTACTTAGGAGGTAGTCCCTCTAAATATTAACACATGCAAACAATCTAAATAAAGACATAGCAAGCACTTGTTCGTTAACCTTAATAAATTGAAGTGTACTCTAATCTAGAAATCACAAACACTCAATTTTTGATAGGATTTCTTTGATTGTGTCCTACACCAAATACATTAGTAGTTTTTTATTAAGTCTTTGCCAATGTTTTCCAAGTTACTACACATATAATTAGTAGCCCAGAAAGCCAAAACACTAAAATCAAAATGAAATTGACATGATTTGCAAGTGAAATTGAAAATTGATACCTCAAAATCTGCTTTTACACAGGCACAGAAAGCCTCACACAGGCACAAAAACTCTCACAAAGGCACATAAGTGTAGTACACCAACAAAACAGATAAATTTGATCAATCAGTGGATGAATCCTGAGACGTTGATGCCATAGTGTGCATGAAGACCCTAATTCTAATAAAATTTATCCCAATTGGCCTCAAAATTGATGATGATTGCAATTATTTTGATCAATTTTCAAAGACCCATGATGGATCTATGTTTCAAATATCCAATCCAAACCTTAAGTCCTACAATGCACAATTTTGCAATGCTTAAAACTAAAATGCAGGACTTATGACCTTAAAATCTTAATAACTCAAGTGTGATAGTTTGTTGTTCTTTCACCATGCTAATTAGCCTTAGCTGAGTTCATTTAAGCCTTTTAAAACCCTAATTAGACTAATTGCACCTGATTTGAAACAAAATAAAAAGATTTGTGCTTGTTTTTACCGTCCAAATTGAAAGATTTTGATATTCTTTTTTAGCCCAATTGCATGAAAAGTAAATATGTGAGGATTGTTTTTATTTAACCACCCTAATTAGAACTAGGTAAGTTTGTTTTAAGTCCTTATTTGATGAAATAAAAACCTAATTCAACCCTACAATTGCTCACTAATGACAATATAAACAATTTATAAGCTTAATTAGCAAATAAAACTATATTATGCACAGGCATAGAAGGGTGTTGCACATGCGCAGATTACCCCTGCACAGGCGTAAAAAGTATGCACATAGGTGACTAAGTCTCTGCATAGGCACAAAAACTCTCACATAGGCACATCAAGTCTAAAACTCCCCAGAAAGGCTTCTTTTTTGTAAATCAACCTGCAAAAACAACTCAGAAGCACTCAAAAGGTTGTAAAATAGTTAGTTCATATCGGGTTCACCAATAAATCTATGTAGGAAATTGGGAAAACACATCAAAAGCATAAACATTAGGCAACCACAAACGTAATTGCTAATGAAATTCAATCCTAATACATTAAATAGAAGCGTGAAGACAAGATTCAAAAGAAAGTAAACGCAAACCATAATACATAATCTCCTCCATGAGATTCCATTGTTCTTCTTTCACCTTCAAATGTGATTTTGTGGATTTCACCTACAAGATTGCACATGTGATGAGATCATTATTGCAAAGTGAAAACAATAGTGTAAGGGTACTCAAAAATGTGGTTAAAAAACAAAGATGAGAGAGACCAATTTATAGACAAATTGGTGAAAGGATGAAATTAGCATGAAAGAGTATGAGAAAAGCAATTTCATTTGAAATTGGCACAATGATTCGAAAAGGGAAGTGTTATGACACCCTCTATGTCATGACTATGATGAATTTCACATGCAATGTGTCAGGACAAGTTTCTATATCAAGAGCTATGACATGTTGATATGTCAACACTTATGACGAATGAAAGAATTGTGCTTCCATCTTATGAGAAAGGAAGCACAAAATTAGGGGAAACTAGAGAGGGATAATTAGGTAGAAATCAGATTTGAAACTAATTAGTAAATAGGTGGAAAAGAGAAATTAGTGAATTAGGAAATTAGAAATGAGGAAATTAGGAAATTAGGTGACATTAATTAATAAATTCTATTCACAAAGGGGACATAATCAGCTAATTAAATAAAATATTTAATTGTTAAAAGAGATACCTAGGATAAATAAATTGATTTATTTAACCTAGAGGGGAATTTTAATTAGGATTAAATGATTAAATCACAAAACCCTAGGAGATAAATTAGAAATTAAAGGATATCAATTAGGTCATGACATGACTAAAGCAATTGATATAGGGGCGATCATGATTAAATGATGAAGACTTGATGATTGATAAAGAGTCGATATTGATTGACAAAGATCAATGAAAAATTGATCAATAATTGACAAGGGGGATCAAATTGATAGAGGACAATTGATAAGGATCAATGACTAATCGATCCAAAATTAATGAGAAATGATAATTGATTGAGACCGATGACAAATCGATTGAATATTGATAAAAGGTTGACTTGATAAAGTTCGAATGGTGAAAGACCAATGACAAACTGGTCACAAATTGATAAGGGATCGACAATTGACAAGGGATCCAAAAGGATCAGAGATGATGATAATTGATCAAAAATGATTGAAAATGATAAATATCAAGGACAAAACCCTAATTCGACATCAATTAGGATTGGTGATGTCTAATTGACATGATAAGATTATTATGACCAAAGATTACAAGTCAAAAATGATGTTGACAAGACCTAATTGAAAATGCCAGAAATGCAATCGAAGGGGAAAGAAAATGTAGAAGAATCCCAAGATATCGACAAATTATAAAGATCAAGTGCCTGACATAGAACAATTGTTAATAAGATGTGAAAACCCTAAAAGAAGGTAATGCAGACATTTGAAAATACGACGCCGCAAGCATTAACCATTTATAGATGCGTACAGTTGCCAAAAATTAGTATCAAAGCTAGATCCTTCGAAAGAAGCTTGACCACTTAAGGAGACCCGCGATTGTAGCCTATGTTTTCAAAAAAGAGAGTCTGAGATTTGATGGAAGCAATTACACTATATGGAAGGACCGGATGGAGTGTCATTTGAAGTGTCTTGGAGATGACTATTGGAAGATTACAAAGAATACCTGCAATGTTCCTCAGAATGGTTTGGTTACTGTAAGTGAGATCAAGGATGTTGAACATAACACAAGAGATAAAGAAGCATGGTTAAGTTTCCTAACTGATTCAAAGATGGCTAATGTGATGGGATTGCAGACTGCACATGGGATCTAGAAAAAGTTAGAGACCTTGTATGAAGGAGATAAACATGTCAAATTTGCTAAACTATAGAGTTTGAAAGGAAAGTATGAGATGCTGAAGATGGGAGAAGATGAGAACATATCATCCTTTATGGCTAAAGTTAATGAACTTGTCATGAACATTAGATGTGTTGGTGGAGCTCTTGAAGAAGATGATATTGTTGCTAAAGTGATGAGATCCTTGCCTCCTACTTACAAATCTAAAGTTGTTGCTATTGATGAGATCCAGATTGTGACTACTATGACAAGAGACATGCTGGTTGGAAAACTTGCTACTTTTGAGTTGAGTGAATTTGGAGAATCACATGGTAAATCAGAGACTGCATTTAAAGCCTTTGTATCCGAGAACAAGAAGTATGATCTGAGAGAAAGTTCATCTAGGGTTTCCATATATGAAAGAGAAATGAGAGAGATGGAAGAATAAGAAAGAGAGTTGGATGAGCTTGAAGCACTTATTGCTCGGAAACTGTTTAAGGGGGCCAGTAAATTACCTCTGAAATGTTTCTCTTGTAATAAGATAGGATATTTTACTTCTAGGTATCCTAAAAGGATGTCAAATTATGATAGGCATGATAAATTTGATAAGAATGATAGATATGAGAAGCATGATAAGTAAATAAGCCCTATAAGCCTAACTGAAAGTACAAATATCAAAAGAAATGTTATTATGCTACTGATGAAGGTGTAACAGATGAAGAGTCTGAGAATGGGAATTCAAAAGATGAATTTGTATTTATTGCTATCAAGGAAGATAATCCAATACCAATGAATTATACAAGCCGCATTGTTGAGGAGAAAGCTTTGGTTGTTAATATTGAAGAAAAAGATGAATGGGTTATTGAGATCGGTTGTTCACATCATATGATAGGTGGTAAAACTAGTTTTTTGAATATGGAGAAGTATGATGGCGATATGGTAAGATTTGGAGATAATAAGCTTGTGTAATTCATGGAAGGAATTGATTATGAGGAGACTTTCACTCTGGTAGCTAGAATTGAAGCTATTAGATTACTTCTTGCATGTGTTGCTTATAAAATTTTTAAGGTATATTAGATGGATGTAAATCCAACCTTTTTGAATGGTGATTTGGAAGAGGAAGTCTATGTTGAGCAACCGGATGGATTTTAATTATCACATGAAGGAGCCATGGTATGCAGATTGAAGAAAGCATTGCATGGACATAAACAAGCCCCTAGAGCCTAGTATGCTAGATTGGACAAGTATTTGATGAAGTTGGGATTTTGTAAAGGTACTACTAATAGTAATTTAGGCTTTAAGGTTGATAATGATAACATTTTGATTTTTGAAGTCTTTGTTGATGACATTATTTTTGGAGGAGATGATGATTTTGTAGCGTCCTAAAATTGCGACACTTGCAATTTCGACTGCATTTGGGTCTTCACGATGGCGGCTCAACGTTGAACCTGAATGGAGACCCCGAAACCTACTTGCGACATCAAAAACTGCATCTTTCTGCACCTTGGCCTGATCCTTCCTTGCACCTTGCTATCCCGGGAGGTGGGACCATGGCGCCCAGCGCCCTGGTCCTTGGCCCTATTTTGGGCCCGGTCTCTTGTTGGGCATCGGGTCTTTAAGTTTGCAATTCAGAAAATAATGCTTCTAGGTTGGCCTAAGGTCGGAAAAATCAGTCTCTCAACCCTAATTGACAAGTATATAAACTACTTTTCCTCTCCTAGAAAGGGAGGAAGGAAGTAAGAAAAAGCAAGAGGCGGAAGCGATATTCAAACATTCAAACATTCAAGCATTCAAGCATTCCTTCAAGCAATTGAGCATTCTAAGTCTCCATTCAAGACTAGGTGTTGCATTCAAGACAAGGATTCAACCATTGAAGAGGAGATCACCTACGACATACAAAATACAACATTCATTACACCTTCGCATGTAAGAATACAAACATTCTTACAACAAGGTATCAGTACTTGTTTACATTACAAATATTTACATTTACAGCATTCTCATTTCTTGGTTAATTCCAAAACCGGGGTTTGACCTAAAGGCAAACCCCTAATCCCTAACCCCCCAATCGTCCTCTCTTTTCTATGTGTAGGTTGCAGGTACACGGCTGTAATTGAAGATCTGGAATCCTTGTGCAGAGACGAATAGATCCCCCTTCATTTCGCGGATTTTTCGGAGGACCGTGTGCACTCCAGGCGCCATCGTCCCGTCAACTTTCGCTCAAATTTGTAGAACAGCATCATCTCGACATTTTACTGCTAATTTCAGGTCCGTAGCTTCATCCTATGTCCCTATCTCTGTCTACAAGCGAATCTTTCTTACTTTACATGCATTCCTAGTTCAATCATTCTATCTACATTCTTTACAAAAGAGGGTATCCTTGTTGTCTCAACCCTTGAAACTCATTTAGAATCTAGTCTTGCATTGTGTGGGATTGGATCTTGTGGGTTTCAACCCCTCTTTTGAATGTAAATTCTCTCCTAAGTGAAAACCGTCAACCCTAGTGACCTCCCTTCTCTCTCCTTGGAGTGGGGGAAACACCTAGGGTTCGATTTTCTGCTTTACATTTTGGTGAACCTGACGTGAACATCCTAATTCTGATTATTCATGGTTAGATCTGAAAAATTGGCTTCCTTAATTACATTTCCATGTTTGATCTTTTGCAAATTTTAGAGGTTAATTGCATAAAAACCTTAAATTTTCTTTTTAGTAATTGAGCTTGTGAATTGTTTAATTGTTAATGCTTGTTTTAGATCTACCCTTCTATTGCAAATTGTCAAATCATATTTGTGCTTTAATTCTGAAAATTAAGTGGTTAAGTGTCAAAACTCTAATTTTTAAAACCCTCTTGATTCAACCTTTGACCGATGATTTCACTGATCAAAACACCTCCAAATCGGTTGTAACTTTGGATTCCGCAACAAAATCATAATATCTCTCATCCCTGAAAATTTTGAAAAAAGTTGCGAGGACCGTGTGCACCCCGAGCGCCATCGTCCCTGACATTTTTTCCCAAATTTTGAGAGCTAGATCTTACTGTATTTTTCTGCTAAAATCTAGAATCTTGGCTGATTTTATCAATTCTAACACTTTCAAAATTAAAGTCAAAGTTGGTCTAGGGATTGCTTGGATAAAGGCTTATAATCATTCAAAGATTGTTGAAATTGAAATTTTTGTTTCTTACAGTCCTAAATCTGAAAAGTGTGTTGGCATTCATTCAAAATTTCAGTGCTTTATTTAAATTTTTGCAGTTTGTGACTTTTGAAATTAAATGTTTAATTGTAACAACCTTGATTTCCACTTTCAAAAGTGAATTTTGCATGAAATTGAGTCAACTTTTAAATTTCAAAGCCTGCATCGCTTTTAGTATTCCCTCTAAAATCATAAAATTCAAAATTTCAGCTTCCCTCTCTTTTTCAAAAATTCAAATTTTGCATTTTTCAACAATCTTGGTAGGGTTCAATTTTGAGATTGCAACTTTAATTTGGCCTATCTACATATCATAAAATCACTCAATTTTTTCAGATTAGCTTTAAAATCATAATAGCTTTCATCCCTGAAAATTTCGAAAAAAGTTGCGAGGACCGTGTGCACTCCGTTCGCCACGATCCCTGACATTTTTTTTGAAATTTCGGGAGATTGTCCTGATTGTATTTAACAGCTTAAATCTAGGAGATTGGCTGATTTTATTGAAATTTGCTACCTCTCAAATTCAAAATCTTCTCTCTCTCTTTAGTGCATGAGTTTTACAACAATAAGCCCTACTTACACTATTATCGTTAGATGAAGCCTTAGAATTAAGTCTTTCCAAGGTTTAATTACTGAGGAGATGGAACCTAATTTGAATGGCCTTTTTAACGAGGACACGGGTAATTTCTCTAATCCTCTTAATGATGAAGAAGCTCTCCATGAAGTTTCTGTAGAACAACTTTCGAAATTGGATAACCAATTTGATGATTTTTGACAATGGATGTCTCAAGAATACCCTGATAGTCAAGCTCTTTCATTAATTGAGGGTCTAAAACGTATGGTTCAAAGTGATAAGAATGGAATTGATATTTTGCGTAGTATTGCACACATTGTGGATTCGAATGTGATGCCTATGAAGAGTTGTGTCGAAACTATAGGTTATACACAACCTCCTACTCAAGTCAATCATTCTATTCCTTTGACAACTCCTATTGCTAGTATACCTACTTTTACATCAAACATAATGACTACTTCAATACAAAACATTCCACCTATGATCACCAGTCATGGGGGAAATCCTTCTTCTTCAATCAACCCTCTTCCTTCATTCAATCCAACTTCTTCATTCATTCCTTCAATGAGTGTTCCTATTACATCCCCACAAATGAACATGGCGCAAGGGGGCAATTCATTTAACCATTCCATTCCTCCTTGTAGTGTTCCTCCTTTCCAATCATCTCCTATGACTAACTATCATAGTGTCCCACCACCTTACTCTCAATCAATACCTTCTTTCAATAACATAATACCTCCATTACAATCTAACACGTCTAATATGAACTCTTCAACTGAAGCGCCCATTAACAATCTTGCACAAACTGTCTCTTCTTTACAGCAACAAATTGCCTCTATGAATCAATCTAAGTTTAGTGTGCCCACATTTGATGTTGCGAGCCCACTTTCTCTTGACATTGTTCGAGCTATCCCCCCTAAACATGTTGAAATCCCGCAATTGGAGCTTTATAATGGTAAGGGTGATCCTCTAACACATGTTAAGACCTTTCAAACAATATGTACTGATTTTGCTCATGACCAAAGGTTGCTTGCAAAACTGTTTACTATAACATTAAGAGATAAAGCCCTACAATGGTATTGCTCATTGCCTTCCTATTCCATTACTTCTTTCCAACAACTTGCAAATGCTTTTATTCAACAATTTCAAAACAATATAAGTCCTAAAGTTACTTTGATTGATTTAATGCAGTGTAAACAAGGTGTTAAAGAAAAAGTGACTAATTTCATTGGTAAATATAAGCATTTGTATGCTCAAATTTCTTTTCCAATACCTGACAATGATATTCAAAGAATCTTTATTTCTAATTTACAAAAAGATAATAGAGAAAAACTTCTGTTTTATGAGTTTACTTCTTTCCAACAGTTGTGTGCAACTCTTCACAATTATCAACTGACTGTGAGTCAAATGGAACAAGCAAATCCTATGGCTCCGAGTGATACGGGTGATAGTAGTCAACAACCATTTGGGAAGTTTAAACTGAATAGAGAGTCCATCAAATTCAATGAAAACATCATCAACAACAATGTGAATGCAGCATCAGGTGTGCCTCCTATTTCTAAATTTTTCAAGAAAGAAAGAAAGTTTACTCCTTTGAATGAATCATTGCATAGTATTATGAATAAGTTATTGGAACAAAATGTGCTCACTCTTCCTCCTATAAAGCAAATAGATCCTACAAAGATTAATTCACCCTATTTTGATAACAAATCTTTTTGTCAATTTCATCGTCAACCTGGGCATGACACTGAAAAATGTTTTGCTTTAAAGGGTAAAATTCAAGATTTGATTGATAATAATACTATCTCTGTTTCTGGTATGAATGATAAAGGAAACACATCTATAGCTCCTCCTAACCAAAATCTTAAGATTTTTACTGATCCATTACCTTCTCATACCTCTAATGTGATTGACACTAATGATTCCTCTTTCTCACCTGATAGTCTTGTGTCTATGACTCGAAATGTGATTAACTTTGTGGAACAGCAGAAAATCCCTAAAGAACCTTCCATCACATTTGATTCTAGTGAAACTATTAGGGCACCTGATGGTCCTTTATATATAGTTGCAAAAGTCAAGAATACACCTTGTCGTGGAGTGCTTATTGATCCTTCTTGCATGGTTAATGTCATTACTAAAGAATTTCTTTTTACTTTGCAATTGAATCAAGTGATCTATGACAAAACAAATGTGGTTGTGAAATTATTTGATGCATTTTCTTCTCCTACAATTGGTTCTATTACATTACCTATTGAGGTCCATAACAAATCCCTTGATGTGAGCTTTGCTATTATTCCATCATCCAAACAATTTCGTGTGAAGCTAGGCTATCCTTGGCTATCTTCCATGAAAGCTATTGCTTCTCCTATTCACAATTGTTTGAAATTTCCCCATAATGGTGAAGTTGTTACTGTCAATCATAGTCTCTTTAAACCTGCTGAAAGAACTTCTAGCGTTCCTATTGATTATTTTTGGCCTAAACAGTTCCAATCTCTTCCACCGCGGAGTGATCATCTTTTCAAATCTTATCAAAAGTGGAAAAAAGATATGATCCTATCTCTAAGTGAACCTAGAACACCCAAACTTGATATTCCTATCATTCTTGAGAAGGAAGTTCTTCCTTTGAAAGATAAAACTAATGTCTTTCCTCAAGAAGATTCCCAACCCATCCCTATGGATGTGACTAGGTCTATGACTAATAAACTTTCTAAAGGTAGACCTATACCTCCTCGTCATGATGGACTTGGTCTCCTTCCTAAACCAGATATTCCTCCTTTATATGGAGCAGTTCCTCCTCCTTCCTCTTATAGAGAGAAGAGACCTTCCTCTTCTCCTATTATTCAACCTAAGAGACCACAACCTAAACACCCAAGTGATAAGGATGAGAACATTCCTCCTCCTCAATCTTCTCAACTTCCTACTAAGACTAGACGAAATCGTTCTGCACGTGAACGCCGACGAAAGCGTCGTCTTAGAGCTCAGGCAGCTGCTTCTCAAACTTTGCAATCCCCAAAAACACCTTCAGCTAGTATTATTCCATTTTCTCCTCAGCCGAAAATTGAGCCAAAATCTCCTAAACATAAGATGCATGATGGTCTTGATCCTGTGCGAGTTAAAGATCCTATTTTTATAAATCTTGATGATGATATAAATGAAAATGTTATTCATGATGAAAATGTTACTTCTTTTCATTCTGATAGTGAATATGAATATGTTGATGTTGATAACCATTTATCTAACGAATTTTCTAAAGCACTTATCCTAGCTCCTAGACAAGAACAACGTGGCTTGGAACATGAACATAGCCCTTGTTTGGATCTTGTGATAGCTCCATCTGCTGTGTTGGATGTTCCTCCTCTAGCGTGTTTCCTGCCTTCCCAAAATATTGATCAGCAAGATCGGGGGGTGGATGACGTGCTGGACTAGTTTCATTAGCATAGCAGACTCTCTCCTCCTCTCTTGATCTCTTTTGTTACTTCTTCTATGTGTTACTCTCATTCTTCTATTTGTTGTCCTTAGTGTTGTCTACTTGAGGATGATGCAAAGCATTGAGATCTCTTTTGGTCTCTCTCATGTTGACTCAAAAGACACATGTGTTCCCTTCTTCTAGGTGACCTTCCTTGATTGGGGAATGAAGAACAATTATGCATACATACATATGATATACATGAATTATCATACAGCATACTGACCCCGAGGAAAGCGAAGTCACCTTGTGCTTTGTGTTTTGTGTCTATTATCCTTGGGCTTATCTCGCACTTGGGGGCTAAATCCTTGTGATAATGTGCTCCTTTCCCTTCTCATTTCTTATATGTATCACTACCTTAAAGCAATCACCCCCGATGAGGCATGTGCGATCGCTTTAACGTAGGGGGGCATACACCCCGTTCATATCTCTTCAAGATACTTGAAAATTTCTTGGCGAACTTAGCTTTGCCTTGAAAATTTTTGGTATTTTTCTTGCATGACTCATAGTGAGGGAACCTTACTACTGATAGTCATGGTTCTCCCTCGTAATCTTCCCTTTTAATTTGTCAATCGAAGTCGTAAGATCCTTAGTCCACTGGGGGCTTGGTGTATCTTGCCTCCTTGACGTGGTGAAAGTCTTTCAATGTTGTTTCCTTGTACTTTACCAGAAGTATGGGCGTACGCTTATACTCCCGCTAAAGTGGGGGCTAAATGTAGCGTCCTAAAATTGTGACACTTGCAATTTTGATTGCATTTGGGTCTTCACGATGGCAACGCAACATTGAACCTGGATGGAGATCCCGAAACCTGCTTGCGACATCAAAAACTGCATCTTTCTGCACCTTAGCCTGATCCTTCCTTGCACCCTACTGTCTCGGGAGGTGGAACCATGGTGCCCAGCGCCCTGGTCCCTGGCCCTATTTTGGGCCCGGTCTCTTGTTGGGCATCGGGTCTTTAAGTTTGCAATTCAGAAAATAATGCTTCTAGGTCGGCCTAAGGTCGGAAAAATCAGTCTCTCAACCCTAATTGACAAGTATATAAACTACTTTTCCTCTCCTAGAAAGGGAGGAAGGAAGTAAGCAAAAGCAAGAGGCGGAAGCGATATTCAAACATTCAAACATTCAAGCATTCAAGCATTCCTTCAAGCAATTGAGCATTCTAAGTCTCCATTCAAGGTTAGGTGTTGCATTCGAGACAAGGATTCAACCATTGAAGAGGAGATCACCTACAACATACAAAATACAACATTCATTACACCTTCGCATGTAAGAATACAAACATTCTTACAACAAGGTATTAGTACTTGTTTACATTACAAACATTTACATTTACAGCATTCTCATTTCTTGGTTAATTCCAAAACCGGGGTTTGACCTAAAGGCAAACCCCTAATCGCTAACCCCCCAATCGTCCTCTCTTTTTGTGTGTAGGTTACAAGTACGCGGCTGTAATTGAAGATCTGGAATCCCTGTGCAGAGACGAACAGATCCCCCTTCGTTTCGTGGATTTTTCGGAGGACCGTGTGCACTCCAGGCGCCATCGTCCCGTCAACTTTCGCTCAAATTTGTAGAACAGTATCGTCTCGACATTTTACTACTAATTTCAGGTTCGTAGCTTCATCCTGTGTCCCTATCTCCGCCTACAAGCGAATCTTTATTACTTTACATGCATTCCTAGTTCAATCATTCTATCTACATTCTTTACAAAAGAGGGTATCCTTGTTGTCTCAACCCTTGAAACTCATTTAGAATCCAGTCTTGCATTGTGTGGGATTGGATCTTGTGGGTTTCAACCCCTCTTTTGAATGTAAAGTCTCTCCTAAGTGAAAACCGTCAACCCTAGTGACCTCCCTTCTCTCTCCTTGGAGTGGGGGAAACACCTAGGGTTCGATTTTCTGCTTTACAGATTTGAGTAAGAAACTTGTTGATGACATGCAAAAAGAGTTTGAGATGTATATGATAGGTAAGATGAAATTATTCTTAGGATTGCAGATTACATAGACTGATAAAGGCATCTTCATTTCTCAATCTAAGTATGTGAAGGAATTGTTGAATAAGTTTGGGTTAGCTAATTTCAAACCTATTGGAACTCCTATGGTGACTAGATGCAAGTTGTCTAAGCATGATGAATCTCAAAAGATAATAAGACCTTGTATAGATCCATGGTTGGTGGATTGTTATACTTGACTCAGACTAGACTAGATATTATGCATGTTGTTTGTCTTTGTGAAAGATTTCAAGTTGATCCTAAAGAAAGTCATGTTACTATTGCAAAGAATATTTTCACATACTTGAAGGGGACAGTTGACTATGGTTTATGGTATGTGAAGAATGATGATTTCATGTTATGTGGTTATACTGATGTTGATTGGGTAGGTGATGTTGATGACCAGAAGAGTACCTCCCATGGTGCATTATTTTTGGGAAAGAAGTTGGTTTCTTGGATGAGTAAGAAGCAAGATGATATTTCTTTGTCTACTATAAAAGTTGAATACATTGATGTTGCTAGCAGTTGCACTCAAGTAGTTTGGATGAAGTAGATGTTGAAGGAAATTAGAGTTTTTTATGATGAGCCTACTGTTATATATTGTGATAATTCAAGTGCTACTAATAATTCCATAAAATATGGTACTGCATTCTAAAACAAAACATATATCAATTAAGTATCGTTTCTTGAGGGAGAAAGTCAATGAGGAAGAAGTCAAATTGGAATATATATCTACAAAGGATCATATTGCAAATATTTTTACTAAGCCATGGCCTGCAGATACATTTGAATATCTAAGAGATAAGTTAGGGGTTTATACCCTCCTAATGAGAACTAGATGCATTGAGATGCATCAATCTAGTGGACTTCATAGTCTTATCTTCTTATCCAAATTGATGAGCAAGTGTTGCTACTCAGTCAGAGTAGTTAGTGAGTGATTCAGTTGTTCCGATTTGTGAGTTTATCCTAAGGGGGAGAGATTGTCTTTCCTAGAGGGAGAGAATAATGATCTATATATGTCTTTGGCATTGTTGTCAAAGGGGTAGAGAAGCATGTGAAAAATAGCCTTATCTTGGAAGCTTTGTGTACATGATCTTAGGGGGAGATTGTTGGCGTTGATTTCTTTCTTTGCATTGTTTGTTTTTCATATACATATGTTGTCATCAATGCCAAAGGGGGAGATTGTTGGATATTACTACTGCTAGGATATGTTGTTGTCATTGATGTTAACATTTTCTTGTGTTTTGGTGTTCCAATGATTTTAGAGAGTTGATCTAGTTGGTTTATCTATTTGATATGCTAAATCAGCTAGAGATACTTATTTTAGAGTTGGTTTCATGATGCTATGTGGTGATTTGGTCGAGTTATGGATTCTAGTATGAGGATTGGCCTTTCAGCATTCAGTGTTGCATTGTTTTGGTGTTTGATCTGTTGTACTCTGAAATGATTATATATTGAGTTGTGGATTTGGGATAATGTTTAGGATGTTTCACGTGTATCTACAATTTAGATGGTTTGTGATGTGGGTCTCTGCAAGTTATCTTTCTAGTCCTAGTTGTTGATATTTGAGTGTTCTTGAGTATCAACATGTTGATCGATGAAGATTTGAATAAGTGGTGTTGGTGCAGCTATTGCGGGTGGTTCTAACGTACTTGTTGGTGCTTCCTAATTGTGTCCTATTTGTTTTTCTAGTTTGTGTTGATCATTGTGTGTGTAATTGAAGATATTATGGGTCTGATGATGTTCTTCGTGTTATGCGATATTTTTGGTGTTGTAGTGTGGTGCAGATGATCTTGGCAAGATTTTTGGTGGTGTTGTGTGCTCAAGGATTTGATTTGGATCCATGCTATGAGGAAAACTACATTGTATTGGTCTGGTGGTTGATTTATGTATCATGTGATGCAATTTTTTAATTAGGTCTTAAGGGTTGAACTAACCTTGTAGTCAAGGTTGATGATTTGTATAAATGGGTGTCATATTCAGTTAATTTGAGTATGGGTGTTGTGTTTGCATTATTAGAGAGTGGTATATGTGCAATCAAGTGAATTCATCTTTTGGTGTGAAGTGTTGAGTAGAGAGTGTTGTAGAGCAGACAAATGTGCTTAACCAGAACTGTCATCAAGCATTTGGAGATGTTATTTTGTAAGTTCATATAAGTCAGATTGTTGTCTGAATGTTATTGTAAGGTAGTGAACCTTCCCTAAGGGTTGTAGCCTTTTGGGTTATCATATTTGAGCAGTGAGATTTAGGCAGTGTGCCTAAATGCAAGTGCATTCCCCATTGTAATATTTACACATAGTACTATAGAGTATCATCTTATTGTGGGTAGGTTCCCACCATGGTTTTTCCCTTACCTAGGTTTTCCATGTCAAAATCTTTGTGTTATGTGTGTTGTTGTTATTATATTTAGCTTTGTTCTTGTTGCAGCTGATCAGATCTAAGATTGTTCTTAATTTGTTTAATCCGATGAAAACTGATTCACCCCCCCCCCCCCCCCTCACTCAGTTTTCCCTCATTTTTGTTGCCCATAATTGCATTGTGATTTCTAGGTTGTCTATACTTATAAGTCATGGATAATTTGAATGTGAGCCATCTATATGCATATATATTTTAGTGTTGATACAACTTATATTTAGTTGGATTGGTTTTGTTATCTAGTTTGTTGGTTTGTATATCCTTATGAGGTAGAGGGATGGTGTTATTCAATATAGTTGTGTTATGGGACCTACAGTTGTTGATTGTATGGTATATACATGTGAGATCGTGAGAGTTTGATGCAAGTAAATTGATTGTTGATTATGCTTTCATGGAGGTTCCTTGTATGCTTGGGTCTTTACCACATCATGATTATTTAATTATGTGAGTACATTAGGTGTTGATAATGGTGCCATGGAGGTTTCCCATGTGCCTATAACTTCTTCATGACATGGTTGTTTATGTGAATGCATTTTTGATAGTGTTGGATTGATTCTTAATTGTAGGTGGTTATTTATCTTCTCAATTTTAAAATATTGGTTCCACTTTATCATTTGGAGCTATTTGTGTTGTTTTTTAGTGTGTGTGGACAATTATTTCAAATATTTACTTAGGAGATGATTACCATGATATCATTTTTAGCTTGGCATTAGAAGTTAATGGAAGATTTATTAGTGATGGGGATTTATCATTTGGTGATGGTTGATCTTTTATAGTGGTTGCTGGTGTCATGGAGAAACTTTTGCATTTTTTTTGTTATGTAGTGAGAGTTTTTTGACATTGATTGTATTCTATTGATAGGAGATAGTTCTCTTCATATGGTTTGATTTGTTGGTTAAGGCATCAATTATGATTTATCAGTTTGAAATATGATATTTATTTATAGGATGAATTATATTGTACCATGGTAGATTCTTTATTGTGCATTAGAGTTTTGATATGTTCATTAGAGATATATGATATTCATTTGAGGAGATGTATCATGACATCATGGAGAATTGTTGATTACAAATGTGGAGCTTTGATGGTGATTTATAATAATATGATAAATGAGTTGCATGCTAATTTTTATTGTGATATTTTGGTTATTACATGCTATAATGGATTTAATTTGGTATATGATGATTGGTTGCATACATATATCAAATTTGGTGAGGCTTGAGATCTCCTATTATTGAATATCATGTGTTGAGATTCTTAGTCCTTGTTGAGGTTTTAGTAGGAAGACTGAGAAACCTATACCTAGGTTGGACATAAATTCAATATGGACATGTTTAGGAGATTGTCTTGGAGAGACACATTGTAACTTTGTGTATCTTGGATGAGAAATCTCATTCCCCACTCTTGGATCCTATCAGTGGTGAATCATCTAATAAGTATTGCCCACCTCATTTCTAGAAGCATTTTAGTTTTACCTTTTTCTTCTCATGGAAATGAGTCTTGAGCTATAGATGTTAGATATAGAGGGCTTATTTTAGAAATGTAGAGGATGCTTTTGGGTTTATTCCCTTGGTTTTGGGAATGAATATTTTGGTTTGATTATACTCTAATTTGATAGGCTTACATCATGGTTATTCTATTAATCTATATATGATATGTTTGATCTTAGAATTGAATGGTTGGATGTTGTTGTGGCTTTTCTTTTTGAGTTTTGTAAAGGAGATATTACTTATCACAACTTGAGCACTTAATGATTTTAATAAAATAACACACTTCATGGTTTTGATTTGTAGGTTCGCTCTTTATAGTACTTTTTTTCTTCTTAGATGTGCATTTTCACATGACATTGGAATTGAGGTTTGTGTGAAGCCATTGTGATCCTTATGTTTGTGGTCATTTGTTGTTATTGTACTTCATTATTTTATTTCTAGGTAATAACGTGAAGGGTCTTTAATATGTATCTTCTATGATGTGGAGAAATTGGGAGACTTATGGAGACTAGTGGTGATTGTTATGTTATAAAGGTTTATTTTGTATGGTTTGGATATTATCGTGGAGGTTCCTTTATATTAGATGATAATCATGGAATTTTCTACACCCTTCTATGTGCGCACGTTATTGGTGGAATTTTGGATGGGCCTTGATTTATTTTAGATTTGATATTACCTATGTAGTTGGAGTTCCAAGTTATATACATGTCCATTATTGGATTTTTTCATTAAAAATATGGCATTGAGGGTCTTGAGGCTATTTGTTGTATGTTTATGTGTTATTACTTTAGATGGCTTTGGCATGCTAGATAGTTTATATTCAATGAATTTTGATAATGTATTTTGTTGGATATCAAGTGATGACATAAGGTTTACTTGTTATAATGAGTATAGCTTGGGTTTTTGGTATGGTTAGTTGAATGCATTAGAAACTAGATAATGTTGCTATTCCAACCATGCTAGTTAGTTCTTAGCAGTTGCTTGCACTGACTAGTTACCATTGGATTCAATGTTTGTGTTTGGATATTGAGTTGAGAAAGGATTGATACTTTTATGTGATAGTTAGAGTGACAAATTTAGATTGAATCTAAAATTTTATGCATAATCTGATGGAGGATGAGAGGATTTATGTTTGAGATGATTGTCACCTTAACTATTATTGCAAGTATCTTGATGGGACACATGGAGCACTTAGATATTTTTATGACTATTGATGTAGGAGAATCCCCGGTTCATAGAAATATTGCATCAACCATAAATATTTTCCTTTTTTTTGCTTTCTATTTGCAGTTTCAGCTTTCCTTTCTGTGTGTCTCAGTTTTGGCTCACCGGATCTTGTGGAGTTGGATTCTACTTGAAGACTTGATCACATTTCTTGCTTCCAGACTGCATAGCATTTGGATCATTTTTTGGCAAGATGTCGCTTTCGGTTTTCTTGATCATTTCCTATTACTGGTTGGCAGTTCTTGTTACTGGTTGCCTAGACCTATTTTGGTGATCTACCAAAACCCCTTCTGAAGCTTGCGGAGCCTTGGGCATTGATTCTGATTTTCTTTGGCATGTGGTCGACCTTTTCCTGTGATCTATGTTTCATCCTTTGGATTTTCTAGAGGAATCTTTTGGCAAAGGCTAACCTTGTTATTCTACACGTTAGGTCTTGTTCTTTGGGTTTTGATCCTTTTGGGCCGACTGGATCCTTTGGATCGATATACATAATTGTAATTGTGTATTAGAATGCAATCAACCAGAGAATCAAGTAGCTAGACTATGCGTAGAAGTTATATCTCAAGATTCAAGGTCCCGGTTGTGACCTATTCAGTATGTTCTACTAGGCCTGTGAGTCGGTATGTTGTAACCCAGTTGTTACCAGTTGGATGTAATCAATTTTTATGAAATAAAACAACTTGTTCTACATTGCCTCCATCATATCTTTGTGTTTCTGTTGTGTTTACTCTTGCTAACCGGTCCAAATTGATCTCTTTGAGGTCCCTCCTCACCAGTGACTGCTTCAACTATATAGAATGTTCCTTTCATGATTGAGTTTACTTTTGGCCCCTTACACAATGTATAAAACAAATGGAAGAATACTGGGAAAGGTGTGATGTACACCTTACATAATGATAATAATGTTAAATGTAATTTCAATTGTAGAGCATCAAGGAAATCTAGGGATGTACGTGTCACATGTTCAAAAATTCTTGGGAATATTTTGTATGTGTATGTAACAATGGGAGACATATTTAATGTGGGTTGCACATTGAGAAATTGTTTAATGTTAAATAACTTAATATTAATTGAAAAAATTAATTAAAAAAATTAGTACTAAAAAGTAAATGATGGGGACATGCTTCTATAAATTCATGGTTTATATGGTACCACTTGGTGGTTTTGCACAAATATATTTTTATGGAAGCAAACATGTGAGTAGTTGTTGAGGTTGGCTTGCACTACCTTTGGCTTGTTGGCTAAGGTTGATTGAGCATCTTTTGTAGGTTTCATATGTGTGGAGACAAAGCATGGACTGAGATGGGTGGTTACATTTGCTTGTTCAAATGGGGTGCAATTAGGTAGCTTGATGTCTTAGAATTCTTGCATGGAGATCTCCAAGTGTATTTGAATCTTTGTTCATGAGATAATACATTTAATGTGTAAATACTTTCAAAGGTTGGGTTCTTACCTTTGAGGATTTTTTCTGGGGTGCGTCTTGTATCATCTTGATGGTATGCTTATCTATTCCTTTGCATTGTGGATTCTGAAAATATTTTGCATATTTTCTCTCTTGGTTTTTATGTGTAAATAGTTTATTATGGTTGCAAATTTCCTTTCAAGTGGCACAAAAGGTCATGGTATTTTATATACTACATTTAATAACTTTGGTTTAGCTAGTTATGTTGATAGTGATTATGGAGGAAGTGTTGATGATAGAAGAAACACCTTTGATTATGTTTTCCACCTTACTTCTAGACCAATATTATGGGCCTCAAGGAAACAACTCATGGGATCACTTTCTAAATAAAAGTAAAAATGTGGGAACTACATCAACAACTTGTTAAGCATTATGGATGTGAAGAGTGTTATTTTATTTAAAGCAAGAGCAATAAGTGCAAAATATTTTGTGACATAAATTTTACTACAACTTTATCAAATAATCACATGTTTAATTGGAGTAAACACATTGGTCATGTTGTTGAGGAAGGTACTAATAAAGACTCTTCTTCCATGGAGTATCTTGTCGAGGACTACCCCTTTACGGAGAGTATCAATAAACTCTTTCACTCTCATGCTAAAGGGATTAATGGGGCCCCTAACTCCTTGTTGGACATGGATGTGCTATTGGCTCC
Organism: Cryptomeria japonica; assembly: GCF_030272615.1. Lineage (NCBI taxonomy): Eukaryota > Viridiplantae > Streptophyta > Pinopsida > Cupressales > Cupressaceae > Cryptomeria > Cryptomeria japonica. Next base: position 252,989,724 of record NC_081406.1, read on the forward strand.
TAATACGGTGAACAATGAGCTTGGCCCCTCTGAGGTGTTGATCTCCACCCCTTTGAATGTGGTCACCCCTCTGGAGGAGGGTGAGATTGATTTTGGCTCCTCAACACTGAATGCTCTTGGGTCTGTCAGGTCCCCTCCTGAGATGTTGCTCTTGGAGGGCCCCTCATACTCATCTGCAATGCTCGTTCCCCCTACCCTGGGTTTGAACCTCTCCTCTCCCGGAGCCTCCTCTAGTTGTTTCTGACTCCCTGGTGATGATGGATGGATCACACAAAGACGCAAGACTAGAAATATGAAAACTGATGTTAGGACTGATCTAAGGATAGGCCGCCCAATGCAGAGACCCTCTCAACATAAGAAAGCAACAAGGGAAGTTGCTAATGATAGGCAACGAACCTTAGAACTCCATCAAAGGTAAGAAATGAAGGTTTTCTCATGGAATATGAGGGGCCCCAAGCCCCCAAAAGCAATATGCTCTGAAGAATTGTATTTTTGAAAACAAAATTGAAGTTCTCCTTCTCTATGAGGTTAAAATGACTAAAGCCCCCTTTGCTTTTAGTGCTGGAAAAATTTGGCCTAGTGCCCAATTCTTGATTAGTGATGTCAATGGGGCTTCTAGTGGTCTAGTCACTATGTGGGACCTGTCACAGTTCTCTGGCAACCTGGTTACCTCTTATGCCAACTTTGTTGTCTCCAAGCTCTCTTCTACTCTGGGATCTTGGTTTCTCATTAATATTTTCGCCCCTAATGTCAAATCGGGAAGGCTCTCTCTTTGGAATGATATCTCTGCTCTTCTTTAGAATTACTCCAATTCTCATTGGATGATTGCAGGAGATTTTAATTCTTCGATCTTCCCTTCAAAAAAATTGGGGGGTCTTCAAGAGTACTTTGACAATATGATTGATCTAGCGGATTTCATTGGCAGGGATGGTTTACTAGATGTGGACCTGATTGGCCAAAGATTCACCTACTCCAATATTAGAAAAGGAAAGGACCTCATCCAGGTCAGATTGGAATGATTCCTCATCTCGGGCAATTGGGGTATTGGTTTTAATGTGAAGCTCTTTGCCCTCCCCAAGACAGCTTCTAACCACAATCCCCTTCTCCTCTGTAGCTACACCTCATGTGCCAAGAGAGGCTACCACTTTAGATATGAAGTTATGTGGAACACCCATCCCGAGTTCAAAGATTGCATCAAATGTTGGTGGAACACACATATTTCTGGCACACCCATGTTTCTGTATGCCCACAAATTAGACTTGATCAGAAGAAATGTTCAAGGATGGAACAAAAACACTTTCGACAACATTTTTGTTCAAAAAAAGGAGCTCAGTGCCAAGATGGCAATCATCCAGGAACAAATTGACAAAGGGGATCTCCTTGAAACTACCCACCAAGAGGAGGACATTTTAAGGAAGAAATGGAAGGAGAGCTTGACTAGGGAGGAGCTATACTGGAAACAAAAATTGAGGGTTCAATGGTTAAAAGAGGGACATAAAAATATGACCCTTTTCCATAGATTGGCCAATATTCATAGAAGAAGAAATCACATTTCTTGTTTAAGAAATTATCAGAATCAGATTTCAAAGATGAAGATGGCCTTGGAAAATGAGGCTCTGACTATTTCTCTTCTTTTTTCAATGATGATTGCAGAACTGGGGACCCCGTCTTGGATGCGGACCTCCTACATTGCCTCCCATCCCCCCTCACTATGGAAGACAATGATCTTATTATGACCCCGGTTACTAAGGACGAGGTGAGTAATGTTGTGTACTCTATGGGGGCTTTCAAAGATTTGGGTTTGGATGGCTTCTCTCTGACTTTCTTCCAAGACCATTGGGATGTGGTTGGTGCTGATGTGGTTCTTGTTACCAAAGATTTCTTTAGGTCTAGTAAGCTTCTCAAGAAGTTTAACAATACTTTCATTTCTATGGTTCCTAAAATTTAGAAGCCAACCCTTCTAAAGGACTTTAGACCTATTAGTCTTTGTAACACTATCTACAAGATCTTCTCCAAAGTCTTAGTCAATAGGCTTAAACCCTTTCTGGATTCTCTAATTAGTCCTAGCCAGAAGGGGTTTGTCCCTGGTAGACAAATCCTTGATGCAACCATCTCAAATCATGAGGTCATTCATTCTATGGACAAAAGTCGTAAAACTGACATGGTTCTAAAATTGGATATCTCTAAGGCTTATGACAGAGTGAAATGGAGCTTCCTTTTTAAAGTTTTGCAAAAGTTAGGTGTTGGGGGAAAGTTGCTTAACCTCATTAGGGAATGCATAATTACTGTCAATTATTTAGTTCTTATGAATGGGATCCCTCAGGAGACCTTTGGGCCTTCCAGGGGGCTTAGACAAGGTGACCCTCTTTCACCCTATTTCTTATTACTCTTGTTGAAGTTTTGGCCAAGAACTTTAATTCTCTTGTTCAGAGAAGGGTTCTCGTGGGGATCAAACTTGCTTCCACTATTCCTCCTACCATTTTGTAGAAGTTTGTGGATGACACCATCCTTTTTTGGGATTTCTTTGGTGATTGAGGCCAAGGGTTGGAAATCCTTTCTTAAACTTTGTACTAAGGCCTCAAATCAGCACATTAATTATGATAAAAACAACATTTATTTATTTCATACTACTGATAAACTCCAAGCTAAAATTCATGGGATCTTGGGCTATCAAATTTCCTCCCTCCCAAGCACTTACCTTGGGATACCCCTTACTCTCAAGGATGTCTCCAACTCCTTTTGGGTGACTATCTTAGAGAGAATGCAAAAGAAACTAATAGGGTGGAAGGGTAGATTCCTCAGTAGTGCGGGGAAGCTTCAACTACTAGCCTCGACTTAGCAGGGTATTCTAGTGTACTTCATTTTCCTATGTAAAATTTATGCCACCATGGTTGACAAGCTAGAGAACATCCAAAGAACTTTCCTTTGGATTGGGATGGAAGAAAAGAAAAGGTTTGCCCTTGTTATATGGGATAAAGTTTGCTACCCAAAATTGAAGGGGGGCCTAGGAATCCGCAAAATCGCCCACTTTAACAGGGCTCTCATGACCAAAATGACTTGAAAGCTTCTCCACATGGATTTAGACTGGAGTCACATTATGAGGGCGAAATACCTTGGCCATGGTAGCTTTCTTTCTTCTTTAAATGAAGATGGACTCCCTAGAGGGTCCAAAATATGGAATAATATTCTTAGTTGCATAGTTCTCATTTCTCAGGGCATGAAGTGGCTCATTGGTAATGGAAGAAACATTTTATTTTGGGAACATTGTTGGCTTGGGGAATTTTATTTTGGGAACATTGTTGGTTTGAAGACAATCCCCTGATTGCTTCCCCTCTCTTAGACGGATTAAGGATGTTGCTAAGGGTTTCTTTGATGATAGGGTCTCTGATGATTTATAAAGGCTATTCGGATAGCTATCTTGATCAGTCGCTCCTGCTAACAGTTGCCAAGGATTTGCAGGAACTGATGGTTGAAACTAGACTCCCTTTCTTTCCTAAGGAGGATAATTTTTTTTGGAAATGGAACCCTACTAGGGAATTCTCAGTTAAGAATGCTTACAATTGTCTGCTCCAGGACCCAGTCTTTCTAGTTAAATGGAATGATGTTTGGAATCCTCAACTCATCCCCAAGATCGATTTTTTTCTGGTGGACTATTATGCATAGCAGAATACTCACTCACGACAACTTGATTAAGCGGGGATTTCAGTTCCCTAATAGATGTGTCCTTTGTAAAATGGAAGTGGAAAGCTCCCCCCATCATTTCCTCCATTGTGCCTTTGCCAAAGCCCTCTGGGGGATGGTTTGTCATAAGAATAACCTTAGTTGGACTATGAACGAAAAATATGATACCTTTGTTGCAAGAGTGGAGGGGCCCTACCTCCAATCCTATGGTCCAACACCTTTGGAAACAAATTCCCCCACATCTCTCCTAGAGCATTTGGAAGGAGAGGAATAACCGGATCTTCAGGGATAAGGAGGCCTCTTTGGAAAATGTGTTCGCCTATTTCCTTAATCTCATCCTGGAAAATTAATCTGTGACTATTGTTAAAAACCCCCTAATCCTCCTTCCAACTGGGATTGGGAGATTGCTCGTTGTTGGAACCTGCCTAGATCCTTTGCACATATTGATAACTTCAAGCATCTCTAAAGGCAAAATACTATTTGGTCCCCCCAATTCCTAGTTGCTTCAAACTCAATTTTGATGGGGCTACTAGACATGGCCTGACAGCTGGGGGCAATGTCATTAGAAATCACAGTGGGGCCCTGGTTGCAGCCTATGCGAGAAACTTGAATGGCCACTCTAGCAATCAAGCTGAAGCTATGGCCTTGGCTTGGAGGGTCTATTTCACCGTCTCCATGGGCATAAGGATTTTGTACATTGAAGGGGACTCTAAGCTCATTGTTGATGCTATCAAAGGGAGGAACAAACTCAATTGGTCAATTGAAGATCTCATCAGAGATATTATTAGGCTCATCTCTGGGCTTGACTCCTTTTGCATCATTAATATCGTTGTTGATGCTCTTGCAACCATTGGATTAATGAATTCGGACCTCAGATGTTGGAGGAATCACAACTCTTTGCCGCCTAATGTTAACTCCCTCTTGAAGGGAGAGGGCACCAAGCTTACCCCTCATGATTAAGCTCTTGTTTTATCCCTTTTGTTCTTTCCCCTTGGCTTCTTGGGTCTCAGGGGGAATTATTTTTAAAATTTGAAAATGTGTAAACCTTTGATGATTAGCGCCAACGATCGGTTGAGGTGGACTGCCAGCATAGCTTCTATAGGTGATGTGTGTGCCACCATCTTTTTTTAGTACACTTTTCAGGGGTATTTCCTCATGATGAATCCAAAGTGCGATGGCATGCTTAAATGGTCTGGCTGGATGGATTTAATTGGCTGCAGTATGCAATTTGAGCCACGTGCTCCTTAAATTTATGATAATCCTTTTTGGTTCGATTTTTTGATGATTTTCTATGTGCCCAAGGTCATATCTCAAGGGATGATTAATGGCTCACACAAACTTCCTATTCCCAAGAACAATTTTGGCAATAATTTTACCTTAAGGCGTCTTCTCCATGATTTCAATCTTTGACCCTTGTGAGAAAATTGTTTCTAAATTCACTAAGAGCTATTTTCTTGACACCCTATGTATGTTCTTTCTTATGTCTACTATTGATCAAATTCTCTCTGCCACTAGTCTAGTCTCAACAATGGGGGGTGACAGAGTGCGATACAAACCTGACAAGCTGGATGACTTCAAAAAAGATGTTGTTGTGTGGAAGGTGGGGTTGCAGAGTTCATGGAGTGCCTTCGCAATCATGATGAACAAGTCTCGGCCCAGTTTGTGAACTCTTAGGTTGGTAGGAGGGTTACGGTTGGGGGGGGTTCATTTGATGTCTCTGAGGAGATAATTTCTCAGGCAACGGGCCTCTCTTTAGACGAGAGAAGATGGAAGCAGACAAGTCATGTGGCCAACAACGATGGTCTGAAAAGATTTTTCAAAGGCAAAGAGGAACCTGTTTAAATGGAAGGTGGGTTCGCTAGAGAAGAGTTGAAGCACCCCTGGGATCAAATTTGTCTGATGATAATGAACTATTTCACCCTAGAAGGCCGATATAAGGTATTTTATTACTATCATCTACTTTTGCTTAACCACTTTCACAATCATGATCTTCTTTGCTTGCCATTTTTTTTGTTACATTCTTTGGAAGTCTCGATTAAGGAAGTCCTTGACTCGAAATGGGGACAAGACGGCCATCCCTCTGCATCAGAGCCTCATTTACAGACTTTACAATTTCCACCTCTCCCTTTGCGCTCAGAGAAACCTCATGGTTTTTCGACCCCCTTTGACTACATCGCACCCCCTCATGGGGTTTTCTACTGGCCTCGCTATCCCCAAATTGTTCCATTTTTCTAATGAAGCTTTCATGACCTCTCATTTTCCCTCCACCATCTCTATTACTGAAATTGCCCCTTACTATGTGCCTTCTTCCCCATCTGGCAAAGATAAATCCCATACCCCCTCCAAAGGCAAAGGAAAATCCCTTGCTAAACTTAAAAGAATTATCATTGAGGATAATTCTTCCTCCGATGATATGGAGGGTGAGTTTTCCTCCCTAGACACTAAAGGAAGGAGGAGGTCTCGCAAACTCACTTTTAAGGGCTCCTCGGAGAGTAAATCGAAACCCCAAGTCTTTCCAATTCTGAGGAGGATTGTGCCCATGTCAAGGATTGGGCTACTTTGTATGGGTCTACAGGTGGTGAAGATCTTAAGGTTTCTATGTATGGGATTGATGTGGGTACCTCTGGGCCCCCCACCGGTGATGTGAATATTGAACCAAAAGAGAAAAATGTTGATCAAATCAACCTGGTGGACCTTGATGAGGTAATAGAAATGGCGGACTCGGATGCTATTGGAGCCTAGGTTGTTATGGCCCCTGAGGATGATGTGGTCAAGGAAGCGGTGACTAGTGAGGAAGCTAAAGTGGAAATGGGTGTTGAAAATCTAAACAACCAAGAGCAGAAGAACGAGGATAACAAGGAGGTGGAAGGGGATCCCAACCCTGTAACAAATCCAAAACATCAGCAATGAGGTCTCCAACCTTCTGAGGCGTATTGAAAGTATGGGCCAACTCCTGGATTTAAAGGCCATCACTAATGAGATAAAACATATTAAATGCAAGTCGGATGCTCAAGACAACCAGATTATTAGCTTTAATAAATTATGTCTGCAGATTCTTCATAGCTCGGCACTGATTCTCTCCCTCTTAAGGGAGCGTACTACAGTTGAGGATGCGGACAAGGAGGTGGCTAGGGAGTTGTATAAGTTTATGTACAATGACTGGAATAGAGTCATTGAGATGTTAGGGGTTCACAATTTTGCCCCTTAGTTTCCTTCTGGTCTTTTGTTTTGGTTGGGGTCCTCTGTTTTTTTCTTTTCCGAACTCTTTGTATGTTTTTGTGTAATGGATGACTATTCTTATTAGTGTTGTTATGCATTGTTATAGTATTGTTATGGTGTTTATAGTTCATACTATGTAAAGGGTCAGCGCCCTGGTTCTCGCTGCTTTCTTAATAAAAAAACACATTGATATGAGATATCACTTTATAAGAGAGTTAGTCTTTAATAAAGAAATTAAGCTTTTGTTTTGCAAATTAAAAATAAAAAAATAAAAAAAAGTTAAAGATGTTTTCACCAAAACCTGGTCTAAAGAAAATTTTGAAGAGTTGAGAGAATAAAGTCAAGCTTAAAAGAGAATGTTAGAAATATAAGATCATCTTCACTTAATCTTGTGTGATAAATATCTTTACTTAATTTGTATTAAACATTTATTGATTGCAATCATTCTCGATATACGTAGTTAACCAATTTAATATAATAGTATATTTACATTTTATAAAAAACAAATAAATGTAAAATGACCATTCCAAAACTTGTTAAAATTATATATTTATTTTATTATGAAATATAGAGAAAAGAAAAAATAAAGTAAAATAAATTGTAGTAGTGAAGCATAGCCATAGAAGAAGAAAAGCCAAGCCACATGCGTAAGGAAAGGAAATCAAAACAAAACTATGTGTGGTGCAGCTATACATTTTCATCAGTATAATTTACTTTACAGGATGTCTTATACTGTAGGTATGTGCACATTTGCATTGCCAAAACATTTTTCTTGTGACAAAATACAGTAATAGCTTGTACAGAAAAGGACACACAAAACTTACATTTCCTGCCAGGAAAAAAGTACGCCAGAACAAGTCAGCTACCTAGGGCAAGAAAGGAGTGAGTTCCTTAGGGATAATAGCAGCATTCCTCAGCTTCAAATTCAGATTAAAGACATACAAGGCTTTGAGGAAAAACCACAGTACAGTTAGGAGCAGTTGTGATTAATATACCTAAAGAAAAGGCTTAAACATTCAATATATTGTAGTCAACAGTACAGTTAGGAGCAGTTGTGATTAATGTACCTAAACAAAAGGCTGAAACATCTAACATATTGTAGTCAACAGTTCGATGAGGAGCAGAAAAATTAAATAAAAGTAAAGTTTTTAATAACATCTAGGAAACCAAACAGTCTATGGAATCTAAGAGTTGAACAGTGCTTTGAAATGAAATGAAAGTAACATTTTTAGTGGCGTTTAAAGATTGCTATGGGACCCCTAATGTCTTTAAGATCAATCAATCTATGAGATCAATGACGTCTACAAAACCAGACAATCTATGGGACCCATTATCGTCTTTAAGATCAATCAGTCTATGAAATCAATGACGTCTACAAAACCTGAAACCCAAGAATTGAATGCCCAATTCAATGAGACTTTGTAATCAACAGTCCGGCTATTTACACACGGTACGTTTCTTCTGTACAATCTCTTCTCCATGCTCCTCTTCCCCAACGACAGATGAACTTTGTTAAGACACATTTTACTATAGACAGAGAAAAGTAAATAGTGTATTTCTGTTACTACCAGATACCCAGTTCACATATTTTACACGATCTATGGGAGACTCTTCTTCATGCTAGATTAAACTGATTATGGCCTGGCTAGGCTTCTTGCATAAAGAAATCTCCAAAATAACAGCTATTTAACTACCCAATTTTTTTTGGGTAAAATCTACAAATGCTAACCATATTAAAATTTAATGTAATCAGCAACTTCAAAGTTTTAATTGGCTTGTATGCCTACTATTCCATTGACATTCGATGATGTTAAAAACATTTCAGAGGCAATTACAAACTTTTTAAGCTCTGAAATGCGTTGGATTCTTCCTCTGGCTTCATAATATCTATATTCAAGCAAGCTTACTGGCCATCAAAGACGCCTACAAAAGCTATTTTTAGCTGTAGCTGTAAATTCCAGGAGTCCCCAATTCAAGCTACTAGCTGTCCCCTAATTTATATGGGCTATGTGAAAACCTCTATATAGTATATATTGAAAGATGAAAAGCCGATTACAGCAGGGGTCGAAGCCTGAAGCTTCATATAAAGTTTGAGATATTTCTCTATCCTACAGTAGCCATTATTCTGCCTGTGCCACGGGCACGATGGCCATGGCCATGGCCTCCGGAGCGACGAGAAGGTGAGGCCGTTACCGCTTTAATGGCCGCAGAAGAACACTTCTCATTTCGCTCATCTGTCAGAATCTGTTGCCATCGGCACTCTACGCTGCAGAATGCTCGATCGCCCCTACACAACAACGCAGATATAATTTTAGCTCTAAATTACACGATTATTTGACAACCCAAATGCTCTGCTTAGAATAAATGGGTTTAACTGTGAAATAGTTCATCTCAATTTCACTTCATATGGTTTAATTGTAAGACAAATCAATGGCAAATTTAATTAAATGCATCGAATTTCTAAAGCATGATTTCTGGATATGTGTAAGCAATTTTTTAACAGTGTTCCAGATCATGTCTCATGATCTATCATCAGAAAAGTTAAATGAAAAAGAGAAAATCAGTAATACTGATGAAAAAAATGATAAATTAGTTTGTTTGTTTTTTTAATTTAAAAAAAAAAGATTTTACAGAAATTTTTTCAAGTAGGATTTTATAAGAAATTTTTTCAAGTAGGATTTTTAGATAAAAAATTTGTTATAATTATATGTATGTAGAAATTCTAATACAGAAATATTATGTAAGTGGGTCATATATGTTAGGAGATTTCAAAATATATGTAAATTGATTTTTTACATTTCTTATGTAAATTGCTTTTTTACATTTTTTATAAATTATTATTGTACTGTATAGTTTATGAATCAATTGAGTAATTCACACATACTCATCTCTCATCATCTCTCATGAGATGAGAATGAAAGTTCCATTTAACACTCACTGCTGCATTTAGATAATACTAACAGAAACAAAATAATTAACTTATTCCATCTAGATGATATTCATAAAGATAAAACATTGATATTTTTTTATAACATTCTCAAATTACCTATGCTTCCATTTTTTCATATAATCAGAATAAAATATGGCATGGAAGTACTGAAAGTTACCTGTACATGTAGATATCTTTTCCAGGACCCAGGGACTTCTTACAGAGATAGCATGCATCAAGAAAATCTATGGCAGGGAGTGGAGAAGGAACAGATGGCAGGGAAGAAGCTGCTGGTGCTGTTTTCTGCTTGAAGTTTCCTGGCTCTTTACACTGTGCTGCAACCTGCATGGATTTATTCAAGATCTGCATCTTGCTCACACAAGAAGGAGATACAATGTTGTTATCAGCATTATTCAAATTATCTATAACAATACTCAAGCCAACACTGGTCCTGGGCTCTTCAGCCTCTGCCTTTCGAATAAAGTAATTCGTTAGCAAACACTGGAGAACCGAGAGGGGAGAACGAGGAGACACCAATTTATCTGGACTCTTAGTCTGAACATTAGAGCTTCCATTGCCATTCAAAAGCCCATCTTTTGGGACTTCATGATAATGATGAGGAGGAACTTTGACTGCAGAGGGTCTTGCCCTGTCTTTTGAAGCAACCATTTCAATCACCTTAGAAGTGCTTGTGCTTCTCTGCAGACCACGAGGCCTCTTCCCAAGCATTCCTATCACCCTCTCCTCCTCCTCCTCCTCCCGATCTAGGATTGTTCTTACTAATGAGCTTTTATGCTTTCTCTCACACTTCAAGACCTCATTTCCATGGCTCTAAAACTCTGAGATTTCGTATTCAAAGACCATTACACCTATGCAATAAAATATCCCAGAATTGGTCCTTGATGTGCTAGAGATATTTTGCAAAGAACCAAGATCAAGACATTTGCTCAGAAACCTTTAAAATGAAAATTAAAGACGAGTACTTGGAATTTCGGGCTTCTGATGGGCTGATTCCATGGACGAATATCTTGAGCCCATGGGTCCAATTTTACGTTGTTGCGCACTGGCACTAGATCCATCCCCTGATGTGAGATGTGGGCCAAATGACGATGATAGAAAGTGATGCCCATTTTTTAACCTGACCCATCATTTACAACACCATTACCCCATATCTCACTGTTTATCGATGCAGACAGGAGACTGTTTTGATTACTTTCTTCAAGAAAATCCTGTAGCTTTGTTAATTTATGCCAAAGAATTGATTTTGACGTATAAAATGTGAAGAATCAAAGCACCCAGTTCTAATCCCTTGCCCACAATTGTTTTTACTGAGAATTCTTTCATAGTAATGGAGGGAATCCATGTGACTTGTCTCTGGGAAAGAACCATCACGGGACATTTGGCCACTTTTTTAAAAAGAGCATAAGCACTAATTGCTCTGCTCCCCTCTGTGAAGATTGTAGAAATCCCTGGTCCGAGATACGTGTTAATATGTTATGCATTATCTTCTTCTCTGGTATTGGTCCACACGCAACCCCAGACAGAATCAGAATCACAGCACCTAAAGACGATTCTCTCTCCTATGCCAATATTTTAAGCATTTAACTTAGCCAGCCCATAAAACGTCATCATCTACAAAGTATTACACGACTGTATAATTTGTTATTGTGGGGAAATTAAACTCTTTCTTACAATGGTGACTCGCCATCCAATCAAATAATCAAATTATTTGAGTTGGATGAATTCAATTGGTAAGACGGTGGTGTTCTTTGATTATCAAGTTTGACCCTTGGTATCTTGTTGGAACAAATAGTTAGCTCTACATTTTGTCGTGATATTATAAAATTGATTGAAATAGACCAATAGATTTGTTACATAAGGAGTAAGTTTCAAGACAACCCACCCATGACATGGAGTTCCATAAGTCATTCTTTCTTTCTGGCAAATACCCAACTTACTAATCAAAATGGATCTTGAATTGCTTAGATGAGGTGCATTGAGTCAAATATAATCAAATTATTTGAATTGGATGAGTTCAATTGATAAGAATGCAGGGGTTCTTTGATTACATCATATAGGAAGTGTAATTGGGCCAAATTTGACCCTTGGTTGTCTTGTTCAGCAATTAACTGAACAGATAGCTAGCTATAGAACTTGTTGTGACATTATAGAATCGATTGAAAAAGACCAATAGATTTATTGCATAAGGAATCAGTGATAAGACAACACATGGCATGAAGTTCCATAAGCCATCCCTTCTTTTTGGCAAATACCCAACTTACTAACTAAAGTAGATCTTGAATTGCTAGTTCATTGAGTAGCATTGAGTTAGTCATGTATAAAGAGTCCTTGATAGGTTGGAACACTCTACTTGTGATAGCTTAGATAAATGAATACTTATTTTTTAGATGTATGCTCCCTCATAATATAAAGGTAGATATATGATATCTATGTAGTCCAATTGTTTGGGATTTAAAAAATATCAATTTACATTAAAGAGTTGATAATTAAGTAGTTGAAAAGTGGGAAGAGTTTTTATTGATTTTTGATGAGGTGTTGATGTGACCCTCATGTTGATTCGCTAGTGCACAAAAGGTGATTACATCATAAACTATAAAATATAGAATAATGATCAAAATAATGAGATAAAACTCTCAAAATATATCATATAATTTGCAAAGAGGGCCCAATGGTGCACCTTAGCATTGCACAAGGCCATATTGTGTACCCTAGTCCTTGTGGTGTGGCTAGTAGTAAACTCTTTTTAAAAAATTGTGCCTTCAACTCTCAACTTGCTAATGAAAATGGATTGTGTTGAAAAGTCCCATGAGGTTGTTTCAAGGCAAAAGAACTCATGAATGACTTTTTTCAAATATCAAACAGATCAATCGTCAAAAGAAAAAAAAAGTCTATAAAAATTAGACAACAATTTATCACTTTTGTATATGGACGAGATGTAAAATTGTCATTGACTATTTGACTCTTGAAGTGTTTGATATTTAAGTATATTAGTCATAGAACTTGTCTTAGTAGTCCAACTCCTAAATAATATATACAAACTCACAATTATATCACACAAGCAATGTAAAATGCAAAGAAATAATGTATTGATATAAATGCAAAGATATATCTTTGAAGTGATAGTGAATCAAATTGTTATTGTGTGTGGTTCCAAGTGGATTCTCAATTATTTCTAGTTCATTGTTGATGAACTAGAAATGTTTATATGTACATGTCTTTAGTATCTCAATTGAAGATTTCTAACAAGTGAAACTATATAAATCTTCAAAAGATCCAACTTGAGAATTAAAAAAAATATTTGAATGAAGTAGACTAGATTGTGACATCTAACTAAAAATAAATATGAATAAAGATAGGTCTAAATAAAAAAGATTATAATAATAATAAACTAATAGAATATAAGATTAAAATCACTTTATACAAAAAATAAAATTAAATTGTAAATTACAACAAGACAATATACAATCAATATAGTACAAAACAATAAATTATATAAATAAAAGATATATACTTTTATCTCTTACATGTAAATATACTTAAAAATGAAATACATAAGAATAAAAAAAAAGTGTAGATGTGACAAAATTATTCAAAGGGTTAACTTTATTCTTTTGTCATTGTAACTTATGTCTTTTTTTAATGACTAATGTTTTCATTTCTTATTTTATTTTACTTTTGTATTTTTTTAAACGACATATCATATAAAATGAAATAAAAAGATAAAAAGACATTTTTTCATCTTTATTCTTTAATAATTATTACTTAATTTAATTTCTTTAATGACTCATGATCTCATTTATTATTTTATTTTAAATAATACTATTTTTCTAAATAAATTGTTTCTCCCTATCTCATCAATTTAATTTTAAAACATCATTCCATACCAATTACATTTTAAAAAAATTACAACCATATACTTTAACCACTAATTTTAATATATATATATTCTCTTCATAAGAAATTTAGTACAATAAATTTACTTTCACACATATCTACCAAACTTTAAATTGATTTTTTAATATATATAAAAATGTTAGAATAGATTTAGTCTTTCCTTGAAGATGAGGATTCCTTAGCTGTATTTTGTCATGACTTCTTTATATAGGGGACATGTGTTTATACACATTGAATATATATTATGTAAGTGGGATATCATGAGGTGTGACCACTTTGTTTTGGAGGGACATTAGTGAGAGCCAATCATTTTCTAGTTGAAGATTAATATTGGCATTTTATGATTATATGTTTGTAGCAAGGGGCCAATACAAATATCCTAATAATGCAACCAAGAGTATTGACCATTGTCCCTATTGGTTTGCACAATGTAGGCGGCACAAAGTTCCATCCTACCATTATCACTTCTTTAAATTATATATTATTTTATGATTTTTGAATTTTATTTCAATTTAATGGAGTGTGAAAAATTATATTAATGGTAAAAAATTATATGCATCTTATTATTTTATTAATTTTGGATTCATTTTGATTAAGATAGTCTTATATAGTAATTAGTGGACAAGTGACTTACTTTTGTACTAAGATTTGGTCAATCTCTTGAATTTATCTTGATTTTATTTCTACACATATGAAAGAAGTGGTTCATTCAACTTAATAGATTGTAAGAACTTTATATTCTAATGATGAAAATTGCATGTCACATTTTTTAAAGAGTGTTGGATTCACTTTGATTAAGGTAGTCTTATGCAATACTGTACAAGTGCCTTATTTATTTACTAGATTTTGGAATACTCCTTGAACCTTATGTAATTTTGTCGTCACATATATGAAGGAACTAGTTCGTATCCTTAAGTTGTTTATAGTAATAACTTTAAGAAACCCCCTTAAAAAAAATATAAAATTCTAGTGAATCTTTCATTTATCTCGATAAAAAATGTTAATTTATATTGGTGATTTTTTTTTTGATTTTTTTAAATTTTATTGGTGATGTTTTTACATCACTAAAATTTTGTAAAAATTATTGGCAAACAATTACAAAATTCAATAATTACCAAGGTGAATCCTTCCATTAAAAAATATATATATTTTTTATGGAAAAATGGGGGCTCAAAGGTGGAAATGATTGATGGGTTGAAGAGGTAGACTCTTAGTTTTTATTTGACATTGTTGATTCAAAATATAAGCTAATGGCCCTTTTATTATTTCATGAAGTAAAATATACCCATAATTTGTAATGCCCACATAACTTGAATTTGCTTTTAGACCATTGAATTCCATTGAGATCAATGATTCTGAAGAAATTTTGGACCCCATGAGCATTATAAATAGTGGATATATTTTACCTCACATTTTAGATTATTTTTTAAATTATGGTGACAACTAAATATTGGTGATATGGCTTTAAAGAAACAAATAATATGATATAATACTGACAAACTAATTTAGATTTCTACAATAACTTATAAAATTTAGGTGAAATTGATCCAATTGTGTATCAATTATTGTAGTGAATTTTTGAGTTAAAATTTTTAATAAATTAAATGCTTTGGTGATTTGAATAAGACAAAAATATTTTTTGTAAAAGTGTGGTGATTCAAGTTGCCTTACAACTTGAATAATTAGCTATTTTTATTCCCAAATTTCAAGTATTAGCCAATTGGTGAACATTTGCCACTAAAAAAATTATCGGTTATCAATTTGCCTACCTATATTGATTTGCAAAATGAAATTGAACTTAGCTTGCTTTCATGGCATCAAATTTTCTTTGTTAAATTCAAAAATAAAATTCGACCCATGTCATTCACCTACAACTAGTCATTATATGTCGAATTCAAGTGCAAAATATTTTAAATTCTATCCTAGAGTTTTGTATAAAAGGACAAGTCATTATTCATCCTAGCAAATCTAGGGACATTAAAGATCCATGTAGCTCTCAATTAATACTTGAATCATCATTGAAGGAGCACATCTAAGCATCCATCACAACATTAACATCTACATACTTAGTGGCAAATAGAAATGCCGCATTATTGCTTGTTGTCTTTGATCCTTATTTGTCTGTTGTTAAATTGGTCAACCTAGGAGTTTAACAAGGGGAGAATACACCTTACCTAGCAAGCTTTTCAAAGGTGTCTATAAAATTGCTAATCTATTTTTAGATATCAAAAGGTGAGGTAAACTAGTTTTTAGATCACTAAATCTACTAGGTCAATTTCACACATTGTGATCTATTCTATGTTGCACAAACATGTTCCAATATCATAAACTGTGTAAGCTTTATATATAAGATATTTTCTCATCTCATCAAATTCCAAAACACTTGGAGTCTCCCCCCTCAGTTGGCTAGAGTCCAACACAAGGTTAAAGAGATTTTCCCATGGAACAAAGATGAATTTTTTGTACATTCCATTGGTAGATTGGCTTGTGGTGGACGCCAAAATATTATTTCTAACTCAAGTGATGTGGGATTTAAGTGGTATTATATAAGATGGCATTTTTTTTAAAGCCTCTAATTATGTTTGTAGACGATAAAAGTGCACACCTTTCCCTTTTGTACTTAGTTATTTTACACATATTCTCAATACTATCATAAAATTAATGTAACTATACTCAATTTTTCTTATTTTATGCATAAGATAATCATAATCTGACATACATTATATACACCATAAAACTAAACAATTCAAAATTCTTTAGCATTTTCCATCTTAGACTAAAATTTGACATGTGGATATATACCTTAAACAAATCCATTCATGAGCATGTCCTTTTTTAGAATTTTATTCACACTAATCCAAAGGTTGCTAAAACTAGATATTGACTATTCCCATCAAATTCCACAACAAACACTTTGAATTGAGCATCAAGGATTGTATACTATAGTGTCCCTCCCGGATTCATCTTTCTTTTGTGCATCGATAGACTTGCTTAGACTCGTTGATGATAATTTGGATTACTATGTATGGATTTTTTTTTTAGATGATTATAAATGATGCTAGACATTTCTTTATTGATATTTGATACATTATGGTCTATGTGGATGATGATATATCCTGGATTATCATGATGGATGGATTTATTTTTGGTGATCTATATGCACTCATTTTTCATATGTATATAGTATTATTTATGATGTTATGATCACATCTCATTAGTGTTAACCCCACTTTATGATTATATTGGATGAGATGATGATGTGATTGTCATGATTGTCTTACTACTATATTTTTGATAGAGACGATGCCATACAACTTGTCACGAGCACAATATGACATCGTGATTCTCTTTCACTTGTCTAATTATATAATTATATATGCAATGTATATGTTGTCTTGTTGTTATTGGTGGTTGTAGGATTGCAGGTACTAGACATTGACTCCACTTGGTCTCATAGGTTTGAGTGTGTCTTTAATCCCAATGGCAAGTTGATCGAAGGTGACATGAGTTACTTATACACAATCTAGGATTAAGTCGGTACCCTGTCGGTTTAGTGTCTTGACATGAGTCATTTTGTTAGTCTCATGTGGTATGATATTCAACCCTATGTCGGGTTGCCTTTTGGAGTGGTAATTATTAATTAATTAATAATTAATTGATTTATATAGTTTATTAATATTAAATTAAATTAATGGATGGTATTTAAATAATGTGTATTTTATTATTGTGGGTTTATTATTTATTAATGTTTATTTGAAGCATTTATATTTATTGAGCTTTTGATTTACTATTTATCTTACCTACCCTCCTTTATTATTGGCTAGGAGATTTGGAATTGGAGATACTAATATTTTATTATTATTTACCTTGATTAAAGGCATGGTAGGTATGATTTATTATATTTTTGATTAGCTAGGAAATGGTATGGTTTTGTCTTATTTTTTATAAATTTGGTGTTTTAAGAATTCTCAAGGGTTCTTTTGGTTGAAGAAATATTTTCATTGTTGGAGATTTTGGATTTTGGATTTGGAGCTTGGCTTGGAATTGTTGGATTGTTGATTTGGCTTTTGGATTGGGCTTTGAATCAAATTTCTCAATCCATAACTTCTATTTTCTAGGTTGGAGGAATTTTACCCTCTTTGCATTTTGTTTCAAAATTTTATCTGCTCTGTGTCTATGGGAGGAAATTTTGGATGGTTGCGAGATAAAAGAAAATGAATATAAATATAAATATATGATGTTGTTATTGTCTTTCTATAGCTGTAAATTTAAATGGGAGCTTGGGTCTTCTTCCTGTGTGTTTTCGTGGATGATCTTTTGAATATGTTTTCTATGTATTGTCATGAGTGACTTGTGATTATTTGGAAGTCTTGGAAATTCCTTAGCTTGTTGTGCCTTTGAGTGTATTATGTTGTGACTGTTTATTTTGTGTTGAGTAGCTTTTTGCCTTGTTCTACACTTAGTTGAGGATTCTACATTTGATGTTGCCGGAAGAGTTACTTGTGTTGTGTTGAGGGACATTTGTATTTTCTTGGCTTGTTATTTCATAGTTTGGGATTTACCTTGAGGTTCTAGAAGTTCTGTGTTGTGTCTATATCTCATTGGCGTCATTTTATCTCAATAAGTTAATGTTTTTGCTTAGTTGATTATTTTTTCATTTGTCTCTGAGACTTTTATCCTCTATCATAAATGCGCTACAAAAATAGTCATATGTGCCATTTTTTTGTTCATATGTGTTGCATTGTGGAGTGTATGTGTTGCTTTGGTTGGCATATGCGCTAGAGTACTAAATATATGTGTTGATTTTCTCTATGTATGCATTGTCTATATTTATAAATATCTTATTTGTCTAAGTAAATGTGATGCAGGGTTGTGCAAAAGCACTAAAATGGCCTTTGTATGCACTTAATTGGCTAACAAAAGTGTTGAATTATCTTGTGAATGAGCTGTATCATTTTGTATATGTGTTAGTCTATTGTCTTTTCATTTCTAGGTCGATTTTGGTTTTCGAAGACAATTTTTCCAGAGTCTATGTTTTATTCTATAGGTTGTTTTGGGTTCTTGAGATTTCTTATGTTGTTTTGGATTTGTATTTGTGATCAGGAATGGATTATTGGAATTTTATGATCAAGCAAGATGGTTTTGCCTTGTTATGGATAATTGTGCTTCTTTATGGTTCTAGCAAGATGGATCATGCCTTGTTGTGATTTATATGATTTTCTATGAGGCTCTTGGCTACTTTATGTGATTTGGCCTTATGGTGTTTTGGCTATTGATTCATATTTGAATAGTTATGTGTGGATATTATTATGTGGTTTTGAATGAGCCTCCTTTTTGTTGTTATTGTATTGTTGTTTACCCTAAGATCATGGAACGTGGCTAGGGGGAGTGGGCTTTCATGGGTTGGTTGAGATCATGTGAGAATAGGCCACCAAGAGGTTCCTTGTAAAGATTCTTGTGGGCCTAGACTACTAGGATCTCATTGAAATTTTTCTTGTTTAATCAAGTGATAACCTTAATAATTAATTTGATGGGGTGGGTATTTAGGATTCATCTAAATGAGATAATAAATTATTTTTCGGTGCCCCGTCTCATAGCCCTTGAGTGGAGACTCGGGATGAGCTTGGGAAGGCCATGGAGATGGCAAATTGAACTCACTTGATTCTCACATAGGTGGAGATGGTTCCACATGTCTATCAAGGGTGCTAGGGTAGAGACTCGTGGATCTCCCTTCTTTGTGAGGGTATCATGTGATGACACTCTTCCCTACATATGTCCTTGTTCCTTATGACATGTTTTGGTGGATAGCCTCTGGGAGTTTTATGCTCTTTTTTTAGCCTCGTGATGAGATTTGGATTATTGTTTATGTGATTTATTTTCAATTAAGGCAGTTGTATTGTTGTTTCCTTATGTTATTAGTTGTCAGCCTAGGTCTAGAGTGTGTGTGGAACCTTGTGTCATTCTCCAAAGCATGGGGGGGTGGTTCCCTATTGGTTCCACATGGTCATGTGGTTTGATTCCTTCTTCCATTGGGATGTTCTCTTTTGTTGGATGTTTGTATATGTGGATGTGGATTCTCTATCTCTTCAATGTGTGATTGGATTCTTGAAGCAAAGTGTTATCTCATGATTTTGATAGACATTATTGTATCATGTACTATGAAATAGTCATACTTGTAGATTGGAGACTATATGTAAGAGAATATTGTATTTATTTGTAATTGGGAATTGACTTAGTAGGTTGTGAGTTATTATATTTGTAGTTGAAGATATGGTTGCAATCCTTGTTTAACATATGGCGTATCTTGGATATTTATTATTCATGTCGTTGGAAGTTAAGTTCATGTTGGAATAATGATATTATTAGGATTAGTAATATATGTATCTTATGGAATAAAAATGGAAATAATGGTTTAGTTTGTATGGAAAGATTATGCTTTAGAAATATTATCTTTTGAACATTGGAAGTCTTCTTAATTGATTGGAATTAAGTGTTATGGATATTTGGATTTGGTGCATTTAAATGAACCTAAGGATTAGGAATGGATGGGATTGTATTGTATATGCATAAAGGTAAATGTATACGGATGTGTTTCTATGTTCTTAGGTGATATGATTAATATAGGAAGGATATGATTGAGTTATATGATTTTGTTAGGTTCTTATGTTAAGTTAATTAATGGCGTTAAGGTACCCTAGAGAATGTCAATCTATGTGATGTTGTTATTTCCACTTGCATAATTATGTCTTATGATTTATTTGTAAGATGATAATGTGTATGATTAGATGATGTTATATTAAATGTTATGTTTATTTGAGTTACATGTGTAATGCATTAGAATATTTAAAAAAAAAATCTCTATTTGTATGTTAGATGGTTATATTTATCTATGTTATTTTGGCAGGCATTACATCTAGTATCAAAGCCAAGTTCATACACTAGGTACTCTGGTTTCATGTTGAGCTCATTGTGCATAGTAGTAGAGTAGTTTGATGTTTCTTTGTTTAGTTTGCTTTCTTGTTAGTAGTAGCCCTATCTTATAGATGTTTTGCATCTAGTTTAGCCAAGCTGCCTCCTGGGAGTAGAGGCCATGGGTGAGGTGGTCATATCGGCACTTGACGAAATCCTTGTCCTGAGGTTTCTGAAGAGGCTCTTCATAAGGAGTAGCAACATGACCAACAGGGTGGTGATGCAATTTCGCAGTTAATTAATGTGCTTCAGGAACTTCTTGGTCATTTGGGACTAAGGCAGGAGGAGAATCAGCAGGAGGAGTCTCACCATTCTGGATGTATGGATAGAGCTGAGGATCAGGAGCGAGAGAAAGAGAATTCACATTCACCTTGGAGGAGAGTTGATACAGTTTAGATTAGGATGTGATTCTAGCAGGTCATATGAGAGATCTTCTTAGGTCTTGACCTCCCACTTTTCACGGTTCTAGCAGTGGGACTGAGATGGAGACATGGCTCTTAGATTTGGGTAGGTGTTTTTCTATGCATCTGTATAGAAATATCACCAAGGCTAGGTGCACTATCATGCATCTTCATGATTTTTCTTTCACTTGGTGGCATATGGAGGAGTAGAAATTGCACTTGGACATTGTGTCAGTATCATGGGAGATGTTCCTTGAGTAGTTTCATGCTCATTTCTTATCAGATATTTGAAGGCATAGGAAGGCGGATGAATTCCACAATTTGAGGTAGTTGACCATGACAGTTGAGAAATATGAACATAAGTTCTTTGAACTTAAGCAGTATGTAGGGATAGTGGATGATGAGGTAATGTCGGTGCAACACTTTGTTAGGGGCCTTAACGCTCGTATCAGTGGAGGATTTTGAGTCTTTGAACCCAAGACTATGAAAATAATTGTGGAGAAGGCATGCTTGGTTAAGGAGAACTTGACCTTGTCTTTAGGAGGTACACTAAGTGTGGAGACAGCTAGTTCTTCAACTTTAGGGTAAGTTGTGAGAGGTGTACAGCCTCAAGGATCAAGATTTGCTAAGAGTTATCCTCAACCTTCCAGAAGTAGTCAGTGATTATAGAGGAAGTATTTTTAGAGTCAGAATGTTGCTCGTGGTGCTAGGTCTCAGCTAGATAGGGATCATAGTGAGCAGAGTGATAATAATTCTTTCCTTTCTCAGCCAGCATAGGTCTCTTTGCAAAATTTTAGTAGGGGTGGTGTTCAACAGTCCAGTGCACCACTAGTTAGTAGAGGTTTCAATAAAGGAGATTATTTCTCTTGTGGTCAGTAGGAACATATTGTATCTCATTGTTCTCAAAGGTCTACATAGATTTCTGGTTAGAGGCCAGTAGTTTCAGAGCCTACAGTAGGTGATGGAGGTAGATCTCATTGAGTATTTGCAACAATTGATAATCGATAGGTCGAGCATCAGAGTACAGTTGTGGAGACCACGTGTAAGATAGGTGGTGTTTCTTGCTCACTATTATTTGATTTTAGTTCTTTACATTCTTTCATTTCCCCATATTTAGTAGAGCAGTGCGGGCTCGCAGTGGTAAAGAAAAGAAATAGGTGGTAGGTTGAGATGGCAATGGGATCCAAGGTGGTAGTGGATTCCCTTGTTTATGGTTGTATGTTGGATTTAGGAGTTTGTACCACCACTATGGACCTTTTTGTTCTTTCTTTGGGGTCCTATGGAGTTGTGTTGGGTATGGATTGTCTTGAGGCTCATCAGGATAAGATAGATTGCCATGGTAATAGGGTGCAGTGTCTTGGCGATGGTGGTGAGAGAGTGGAGATTGTAGGAATGCAGTGATCTATTTCTCTTCACATGATTTTCGCTATGCAGATGAAGTAGTGTGTGTGGCAGGGATGTTAGTTGTTTGCAGTGATAGTGAGTAATTTGGATGAGGGAGAGAGTCATGATGATCTCTTTCATCATCATCCTATTCTTCGGAAGTTTTTGGATGTGTTCCCTAGCAAGATTCTGAGTATGCCACCTAACAGTGACATTGATTTTCAGATAGACTTAGTTCCTAGAGAAGAGTCTATATCTAAGGAACCATATCAAATGACTACTCAGTATTTGAGTGAGTTGCAATTGTAGTTATAGGATTTTATAGCTAAGGGATTTATTCATCCTAGTGTTTCTCCTTGGGGAGAACCAGTGTTGTTTGTTAAGAAGAAGGACATATCTCTTCTCTTGTGCATTGATTAATGATAGTTAAATAAGGTGATGGTGAATAATAATTATCCTTTGTTGATGATTGATGACCTCTTTGATTAGATTAAGGATGATAAGGTCTTCTCTAAGATAGACCTTAATTCAAGGTGTCACCAATTGTAGATTCAGGAGGAAAATATTCATTAGATAATTTTTTGTACTTGATATGGTCATTATGAGTTTATAATGGTTCCATTTGGGTTTAATAATGCTCCCTTAGTATTCATGAGTTTGATGAATGGATTATTCAGGACCTATCTTGACAGGTTTGTACTTGTGTTCCTTGATGATACAATGGTGTATTCAAGGATCGTGGAGGAGCATGAGGAGCATATGAGGCAAGCGTTGTAGTGTCTTCATGAGAATTAATTGTACACCAATATGGCTAAGTGTGAGTTCTTCCAAACCGAGGTGAAATACCTTGGCCTTTTTAGTTCAGGAGAGGCTATCGCAGTGGATCCCTCTAAGATTTAGGTGATTGTGAATTGGTTAGCACCCACTAATGTGGGCAAGGTTCATAGTTTAATGGGCCTTACAGGATATTATCGTCGGTTTGTTCAGGGGTTTTCAAAGATTACTCATCCTATTAATTATCTTCAAAGGAAAGGTAAGAATTTAGTTTGGTCAGATCAGTGTTAGGTGGCTTTCTAGATCCTCAAGGAGTGTTTGACTAGTGCACATATTTTAGCAGTGCCAAATCCAGTAGGAGATTTTTTTGTGTACACAGATGCTTCTTTGGAGGGTTTAGGACAAAATATTATGCACGATGGTCATATGATAGCTTATGAGTCACTTAAACTCAAAGATCATGATTTGAACTATCCCACTCACGATTTAGAGGTAGCAACAATTATTCATGCTTTAGTGATATGGAGGCATTTTCTTCTTGGGCATCAGTTTGAGTTGCATAGCGATCATTGCAGTTTGGAGTATATCTTGACTCAACCAAACTTGAATGCCAAGTAGAGTTAGTGGATGGATTTTCTTTGTAAGTATGATTTTGAGGTCAATTATATCCATGGGAAGGAGAGTGTTGTGGCAAATTCATTGAGTCATAGGAGGCATGAAATATCAGTGATGACTCTCAACTTGGATTTGAGGAGTTGGATTCTTAGTGCGCTTTCTCCCAATGCTTGGCACCAAGAGGTTGGTGTAGATATTGTTTAGGGAGAGCTCTTGAGGGTAAATTTGTAGGCTATTCATTGGAGTCAAATGGTTTTCATCATCATTTGGGATGTATTTATGTTCCACTTTCAAATGAACTTTGTGTTTTGATTTTGAAAGAGGCACATCATGCACCTTACTCAACACATCCAGGTGTCAAGAAGGTGCACATAGACCTTCAATATTTGTATCATTCATCCGGCATGAGGAGAGTTGTGTGAAGGCAGAGCATCAACATCTCATAGGTTTGTTGCACTCAAACCTAGTTCCAGATTGGAAATGGGACATCATATCAATGGACTTCATTTTTGGCTTGTCGGTGTCTTCTTGACATCATGTTGCTATCATGGTCACTATTGAAAGGTTGACCAAGGTGGCACACTTCTCTTTGATTTGATCCTCCTACACAACAATGGAAATGACGTGGGTTTTCATAGAGGATATAGTGAGATTGCATGGCATTCCTCATCAAATTATATCAGATTGTGATCCAATATTCACTTCATCATTTTGGACTTCTCTCTAGCATGATTTAGGAGCTCAGCTAAACTTTAGCTCAACATATCATCTAGAGACAGATGGGCAGACTACGAGAGTTAACCAGATTTTGGAGGATATGCTACGGATGTATGTTATGGATCAGTAGTCTTGATGGGAAGATTACCTCTATTTGGTGGAGTTTGCCTATAATAATGGATATCACAATTAGATTGGTATGTCTCCTTTTCGGGCATTCTATGGGTGATCTTGTCATACGCCTTTGAGTTGGGAGCATTTAGAGGATAGAGTGCTTTTGTGATCTGAGATGTTGTAGGAGATGGAGAAACAAGTTACTCAAATTCAAGAGCATTTGGTGGTAGCACATGACATGCAGAAGAAGTACGTAGATGCTCATCGTGTGGATTGATAGTTTTTAGTGGGTGACAAGGTGTTTTTGAGGGTTCATCCATGAAAAGGTCCTATTTGATATGGAAAAGTGTCTAAGTTGGCACCTCATTTTCTTGGACCATTTGAGGTTTTGAAGAGGATTGGTCCTATGGCTTATCTCCCTGCCACCCAACTTGTCCCGCATCCATGATGTGTTTCATGTGTCAGTTTTAAGGACATATTTTCCCATTGTGACAAATATTTTGGATTGAAATGCCTTGTAGGTAGAGGATATGCAACTTTCTTTGGAGTATGTACACATTCTTCAATATCAAGGTTTGACCCATAGGGGTTGTGATATAGAGCAAGGGTCCAATGGGACTCGAATGATGATTCTTTGATGACTTGGGAGGATGTAGCACGAACAAGAGAGCTTTTCCCTTGTTTTGTCTTAGGCTTCTATGAGTAAGCCTAGGCAAACGGGGGGAGGATGTAGTGTCCCTCCCTTATTAATCTTTCTTTTGTGCATCGATAGACTTGATTCAACTCTTTGATGATTTTTTGATTGATACTTATTGCTCATTTTATATCTCAAATGCTTATAGATGATGCTAGACATATATGTATTGATATTTGATACATTATGATCTAT
Organism: Cryptomeria japonica; assembly: GCF_030272615.1. Lineage (NCBI taxonomy): Eukaryota > Viridiplantae > Streptophyta > Pinopsida > Cupressales > Cupressaceae > Cryptomeria > Cryptomeria japonica. The sequence continues at coordinate 253,015,330 of NC_081406.1, forward strand.
GTGGATGATGATATATCTTGGATTATTATGATGGAAGCATTTATTTTTGGTGATCTATATGAACTCATTATTCATATGTAGATTATATTGTTTATGATGTTATGATGGCATCTCATTAATGCTAACCCCACTTTATGATTATATTGGATGATATGATGATGTGATTGTCGTGATTGTCTTAGTATTGTATTCGCTATAGAGACTATGTCATACCAGTCGTCACGAGAATCATATGATGTCACAATTCTCTTTAACTTGTTTGATTATATAATTATATGTGCAATGTATATGTTGTCTTGTGGTTATTGGTGGTTGCAGGATTTTAGGTACTAGACATCGACTCCACCTGGTCTCACAAGTTTGAGTGTTTCTTTAATCCCAATGACAAGTTGATTGGAGGTGACATGAGTTCCTTCTAGACACTCTAGTCTTAAGTTGGTACGCTATCAGTTAGTGTCTTTGCATGAGTCATTTTGTTAGTGTCATGTGGTATGATATTCAACCCTATGTCGGGTTGCCTCGTGGAGTGGTAATTATTAATTAATCAATAATTAATTGATTTATATAGTTTATTAATATTAAATAAATTTAATGGATGGCATTGATATTTAAATAATGTGTATTTTATTATTGAAGATTTATTATTTATTAATGTTTATTTGAAGCATTTATATTTATTGAGCTTTTGATTTATTAGATTTATTTATTGTTGATTTTATATTATTATGTTTTATGGTTTTATATTTATTTGGGAATTATATTTAATTGTCCTCATGGCTTATTTAATTTATTGGTTATCCTTATTATCTTTCCTTTTTGCCCATTTGATTTGCTATTTATCTTACCTACCCTCCTTTATTATTGCCTGTGAGATTTGGAATTGGAGATATTAATATTTTATTATAATTTACCTCAATTTTGGGCATGGTAGGTATGGTTTATTATATTTTAATTATTTTTTATTGGTTGGGAATGGTATGGTTTTGGCTTAATTTTTATAAATTTGGTTTTTGGAGAATTCTCAGGGGTTCTTTTGGCTTAAGAAATATTTTCATTGTTGGAGATTTTGGATTTTCGATTTGGAGCTTGGCTTGGAATTGTTGGATTGTTGATTTGGCTTTTGGATTGTGCTTCATTGGATTTCTCAATCAATAACTTTTATTTTCTAGGTTAGAGGAATTTTACTCTCTTTTCATTTTGTTTCAAAGATTGTCTGCTCTGTGTTTACACGAGGAAATTTTGGATGGTTATGAGATAAAATAAAATGTATATAAATATAAATATGATGTTGAGTTATTGTATTTCTATAGTTGTAAATTTAAATGGGAGCTTGGGTCTCCTTCCTATGTGTTGTCGTGGATGATATTTTGATTATGTTTTTTGTGTATTGTCATGAATGACTTACAATTATTTGGTTGTCTTGGAAATTCCTTGGCTTTTTGTGCCTTTGAGTGTATTATGTTGTGACTGTTTATTTTGTATTGAGTAGCTTGTTGCCTTATTCAATTCTCTATTGAGGATTCTACATTTGATGTTAGTGGTAGAGTTCCATGTGTTGTGTCAAGGGATATATGTATTTTCTTGGCTTGTTATTTCATAGTTTGGGATTTACCTTGTGGTTTCAGAATGTTTGCACTATCTGTGTATCTCGTTTGCGTCATTTTATCTCAATAAGTTAATTTTTTTTCTTATAGATTATTTTTGTCCATCTCTGAGACTTTTATCCTCTGTCATAAATGCACTACAGAAATTGTCATATGCGCTAATGTTTTGTTTATATGCCCTGCACTATGGAGTGTATGTACTACTTTGGTTGACATATGGGCTGGAGTACTAAGTATATGCGGTTATTTGCTTGATGTATACCCTATCTAGATTTGTAAATGTGTTGTTTGTTTAAGTATATGTGTTGCAGGGTTGTGCAAAAGTGCTAAACTATCCTCTATATGCACTAAACTAGTTAATAGAAGTGTTGAACTATCTTGTGAATCTAATGTATCATTTTGTATATGTGCCAATTTGCTATCTTTTCATTTCTGGGTTGATTTTGGTTTTCTAAGACAATTTTTCTTGAGTTTGTGTTTTAATCCAAAAGTTGTTTCAGGTTCTTAAGATTCCTTTGTTGGCAACAACAAGGAGGGAAAACTGAGAGGGGGGTGAATCAGTTTTCACCAGATTAAACAAATTAAGCATAATATCAGATCTGATCAACTACAGCAAAAAGAAAGATAACAACAAAAACAACAACACACTTAACACCAATATTTTTGACGTGGAAAACTCGGTTAAGGGAAAAACCATGATGGGAACCTACCAACAATGAGATGATACTCTGCAGTAGTATGTGAAAATATTACAATAGGGATGCACATGCATTCAAGCACACTGCCTAGAGCTCACTGCTCAAATTGCAATGACCTAGAAGGATCCAACCCTCAGGGAAGGTTCACTACCTTACAAAAAGATTCAAACTACAATCTGGAAAGAATGAACTACAAAAGTAGCATCTACTAATGCTTGATGAAAGTTTTGGTTAAGCTCAAATATATGCCCTTCACCAATATCTACTCAACACACCACACCAAAAGATGAATTCACCTAATCACACATACACCACTCTCTAATAATGCAAACTCAACAACAACCACCAAATTACATGAATATTACACCCATTTATACAAATCATTAACCTTGACTACAAGGTCAACCAAACCCTTAACACCTAATCACACAATACATAAATTAACCACTAGACCAATACAATGTCATAGACAACATAGAATGGACCTAAATCAACTCTTCAAACATGCACCACCACCACCAAAAATCTTGCCAAGATCAACCACAACACGTTACACTACCAAGATATTGCATAACACAAAGAATATCACTGGACCAAGAAGATCATCAAGAAAAGGCACAATAATCAATACAGACCATCAATACAAATAGAGCATGATTAGGAAACACCAACAAGCACATTAGAACCATTCACAATAGCTGCACCAACACCCCTTATTCAAATCTTCATCGATCAACATGCTAACACTCATGAACACTTAATAGCAGTAACTTGGACAAGAAAGATAGCTTCTGAAGAATCAAATCATGAACCATCTAAAAAGAAGATACACACAAGAATCACAAACACTCTCCCAAATCCGCAACACAAGATATGATCATATCAGAGCACAACGGATCAAACGCTAGAACACTGCAACACTGAAAACTAGTCTCCATACCAAAATCCTCAACTCGACCAAATCATCACATAGCATCATGAAATCAATAAAGAATGAAGTAGAGATACTAGAGATACTTCATACTGAACCACAAATCCAAATAAATTCTTAGCAATCATCGGATCACCAAAACATTTCTCTGCAACACAAAACAAAAGAATATATTGACATCAGTGACAACAACATATCCTAGTAGCAACAATATCCAACAATCTCCCCATTTGGCATTGATGGTAATATATAAATGAAAAAAACAATCAATGCAAATGAATAAATCAATACCAACAAACTCCCTCTTAGATCATGCACACAAAGCTCCAAAGATAAAGTAGTTTTTCACATGCTTCTCTCCCCCTTTGACAACAATGCCAAAGATATAAACCGATCAAGATTCTCTTCCACTAAGAAGGAAAATCTCTCCCCCTTAGAATGAATCTGTAACTCTGAATAACACACTAACTACTCTGGTTGAGTAGCAACATCAACTCATCAACCCAGATAAAGAGATAAAATTGTGAAATCCACTGGATTGATGCATCTCAATGCACCTAGTTCTCATCATGAGGGGAAAAGACCCCAAACTTGTCTCTCAAATACACAAATGTAGCTGCAGGAAAAGGCTTAGTGAAAATATCCGCAATCTGATCTTTCGTAGATACATACTCTAGTTTTACTTCATCACTAACTTTCTCTCTCAAGAAATGATACTTAATTGATATATGCTTCGTTTTAGAATGTAGTACTAGATTTTTGGAAATATTAATAGCACTTTAATTATCATAGTAAATAACAGTAGGCTCATCATACACAACTCTAATGTCTTTCAACATCTATTTCATCCAAACTACTTGAGTACAGTTGCTAGCAGCAGCAATGTATTCAGCTTCAGCAGTAGATAGAGATATAGCATCTTGTTTATGGCTTGCCCATGAAACCAATTTCTTCCCCCAAAAGAAAGCTTCATCAGTAACTCTCTTTCAATCATCTACATCATCTACCCAATTAGCATCAATATAGGTACATAGTATGAAATCATCATTCTTCAGATACCACAACCCATAATCAACAGTTTCGTTTAAATATCTAAAAAATCCTTTTAATAATAGTAACATGAGTCTCTTTAGGATTAGCTTAAAATATGGCACAAAGACAAATAACATGTATGATATCTAGTCTAGTTTGAGTTAGGTACAACAGTCCACCAACCATAGATATGTACTGATTCACTTTTTGAGATTTTTCATTCTTAGACAACTTGCATCTAGTCACCATAGGAGTTCCAATAGGTTTTGAATAAGCTAGCCCAAATTTTCTTCGACAGTTCCTTCACATACTTAGATTGAGAAATGAAAATACCTTTACCAGTCTAAGTAATCTACAATTCTAAGAAGAATTTCATTTCACCTTATCATAGACATCTCAATTTCCTTTTGCATATCATCAGCAAACTTCATACTCAAATCATCATCTCCTCCAAAAATAATGTCAACCATAAATACTTCAACAATTAAAATGTTATCATTTTCAACCTTAAAGTATAAGTTACTATCAGCAGTACCTTTAAAAAATCCTAACTTCATCAAGTACTTATCTAATCTTGCATACCAAGCTCTAAGGGCTTGCTTAAGCCCATATAGTGCTTTCTTCAATCCGCATACCATGTCTCTTTCATCTGATAGTGAAAATCCTTCTAGTTTCTCAATGTAGACTTCCTCCTCAAGATCATCATTCAAAAAGGTTGACTTTGTTCACAGTGGGCCATCATCCCTCGTGAGGATTCATGACATGGTTTAACAGCCTCCTATGGATTCTATAAGTCTAGTGGTTGTATCGAGCATTGACAGGTTGATCTTTTGGTGCAACAACCCTAGCTTGTAACAAGTGGTATCAGATCTTGGTCACAGGTTCAAATCACACAGGTCATGGCGAGTGACATTGGGAGGGGGATTGTTGGCAATGGGCCATCATCCCTCGCAGGGGATTCACGACATGGTTTAACAGTCTCCTATGGATTCTATAAGTCTAGTGGTTGTATCGAGCATTGACAGGTCGATCTTTTGGTGCAACGACAACCCTCTCTTGTAATAGACTTGACATCCATCTGATAAACCTTAAAATTCTTATAAGAAGCATATGCAAGTAACAATCTAACAACTTCAATTCTAGCTACAAGAGAAAAAATTTCCTCATAATCAATACCTTCCATCTGAGAGCGTCCCTTACATACCAATCTTGCTTTGTTTCTTACCACTTCACCAACTTCATTCAGTTTATTCCAGAACACCCATTTAGTACCAATCACATTCTTGTCTTGAGGTCTTGGAACAAGCTCCCAAGTGTTATTCTTCTCAATCTGATACAACTCTTCCTCCATAGCTTTTATCTAATTCTCATCCTTACATGCTTCAACAACATCTTTAAGTTCAATCTTAGAAATCAGGCATATCTCTTCAGCAACAAGTCTTCTCCTAGTCATCACACCCTTGATCTTATCACCAATAATCTGATTCTTAGAATGATTCAATTTCACATACCTTAGAGTCTTCAAATTATTCTGATTCTCAGGCTCTTGAACTTCTTCACCGACAGCAACAATATTCGGATTAATTGTCTCTACTAGATTATTCTTCTTCAAGATCTTAGTCTATGCAGGCTTAGAAAGAATGTCATGATCATCAATATCATATCTACATGTTCTGATATGCTTCCCAAAAAATTCATCAACCTTCACATTTGCACTTTCCACTATCTTCTTCAACCTCTTATTGTAACACCGGTATGCCTTGCTCTTAGTAGAATATCCCAACAAGATTCCTCTATCACATCTTCCATCAAACTTTCCTATATCCTCATCTCTTTTGATATAACATTTTCTTCCAAAAATTTTGAAATATCTAACTATAGGAACATGACCAAATCATAGCTCATAAGGCATCTTACCAATATCACCTTTTATATGCACCTGATTGAATGTGTAAACATAAATGCTAATAGCTTCTTTCCAAAAGGTTTGTGCAACATCCAAGATTGTTTTGGTCTTCCTTTCAACAACTCCATTCTACTGAGGGATTCTAGGAGCAGATAAATGTCTTATAATTCCATTCCTCTCACATAATGTATCAAACTCACCAAACGTGAATTATCCTCCTCTATAAGATCTCAGACACTTCAACTTCAACCCTGTCTCAGTTTCCACCTTTGCTTTGAATATCTTGAATTTCTCCAATGCTTCTGATTTCTCCCTTAGAAAAGTCACCCACATCATTATAGAGTAGTCATCAATAAACAACATGAAATACTTGTCACCTTGCATGCTTCTCACTCTTGTAGGACCATTTAAGTCATTATGCAAATCTCTAACATCTTGAGTAGAACTTATCCTTATCATACAATCAAAATTAACATGACACATCCTCCTATGCCACAACTAACTTTCATTTATTTGAACAATCAAACAACTTTTTTTCACTAAAATTCAAGTGAAATATATTATATTTACTTTTAGTCCCTGTTGCAATCTCTATACCAAAGGCATTCAGAATCTTGCATTTACCATTCTTGAATTGCAAATCATATCCCTTGTCAACTATCTGTCCAACACTTAAAAGATTATGATTTAAACCTTCAACATATAAGACATCATCAGTATTATTCTTACCATGAAAAGATATAGAACCTCTACCATGAATCACATAAGCTTTATCATCTCCAAATCTTACTATACCAACATCATACCTTTCTGTTAGAATCAAGGAACACTAAGAGGAGGGGGGTGAATCAGTATTCTATCAAAGATCACACTCAAAAACTTATTATGTATCCACCGGTTAGCAATGTATAACAGTAAAGAACAACAAGCAAGCAATAAATAAACCACAGATCCACAACACTGAAATTTTTATGTGGAAACCGAGAAAGGGAAAAACCATTGTGGGGTTGGAACCCATAATATTGATATACTATGGCCAAGAGTACATAAATATTACATAGATGGGGAATGTAATTGCATTCAGGCTCACTGCTTAGTTACAATGACCCAGAAGGCTACAACCTTCAAGGAAGTCTCACTGACTTACAATTTAATTACAATGAGGAAATACAATTAAAGAACTATGGAATAGCATCTCACAATGCAAGAATGAGTTATGGTTAAGCACAAGATCTCTGATTGTACTCGCTCTGCAATATGCTCAATTTCTGTCTCAGTCAACTACTAGATTACCTAAGAATCAAATGTGCATGTGAAACTGCACTCAATCGCACCAAAACGGATCACCACAATAGTAATAATCCAAAAACCAATTACTAATTCAATCTTATATATCTAGTCATATAAAAAATAATCTCCTCCAAGTTGGCTTCAATCTCTAACAAAACATATCACTGGACCAGAAAAAAATTTCAAAAATTATTCACCAATGTCGACCTCATCATTTTCACCTTGAACTTAGTCACCGCAATCACCGCAATCACTAGAATCTTTCCGGACCAAAACTGCGCTGGAATAATGCTAATTTATCTGTTAACTAGCTACCGATTAACACTTGCTTCTAGATAAGAAGAATTACAACCACTGGATCAAATCTCCAAGAAGAGTTGCCATCAATGACAACCCTAAACCATAAATCAAGCATCGAAAATCACCAAATGAGTGTCAATTGCCAACAATCCCCCCCTTTGGCATTGATGGCAACACCTGTGAAAAATGGCTAAGTGTTGAAACCTATGAAAGTTGTACATCGGATCAAGAATGAAAGAATTCTAAGAGTCCCCCTTAGATCAAAAACCCAAAAATCTACAGAAAATTGTACACTCCATTCACACTATACAGTTTTCACCTTATCTCTCCCCCTTTGACAACAATGCCAAAGATAGGGCGTGAAGCAAAATTCCTTGTACATATATACATAGCGGATGACTAGATTGATGCATATTTGAGTACATTTGCATATGTACAGTTAAGAAATCCAAAATAGGTCTTCCAACCTGCCTGTAATTTTTCCAAAATTGAGACAAAACCGTTCATAACATAAGCATGGAATTCTATTGCATGCAACTCAGTTGGTGTCTCTTGATTCATATTCTAAATACATTCCATCTTATGGCACACCAAGGTGTCTAACTAGGGACTAACTAGGTTCTGGAGTTCACCTACCCTTCTTTGCATCATCTTATCTTGGAATGTTTTGAAAAATGTCCATAAAGCAACATTTTGATTATCTCTGCTACCAAGTCTGTCAAAACCTTGTTTGATCTATTGGGCTACCGGTCTATCAAATGCCCACTACACTACTGATTCTAGGAATTTGATTCAAAAAGTAAAGAGCCAAATAGATAACCAAAGAACTATATTTGAAAATGTTAATTTTGTGCTGCTTGATTTTCTTCAGATTAATCATGAGCTCCTCCAAAAGAACATTGCACAGATCATAGTGTGCATCTTCCTTTACCATTTGGTAAGTTGCATGAATGGCTATCCCTGACACTGAATTCAGTCAATTAGACTAATACACCTTATACCCAATGACCACTGCAGAAAACTTCACATCGTCATCTTTAATTGTGTTAATCTTCATAGATCTCCCATCAAAATTTGTACCAGTGAACTTGGTAACCATAGGGTTTGTAACCTTTCACAATCTCAGCTTCACACCGGTTTGATGCAAGAATGTAACTACCTTAATCACCGCAGGTGTGATCTTTTAAGGTGGATCCAATCAGATAAACTCATGGTGAATTCTTCTCAGCACATATCTCACCCATTCCTTCTCTTTGAATGATGCAAAATTCACGAACTAGGTGAAACCTTTTCTCTGCAATTGCATAAATTTCAGCTTCAGGTTTCCAATTTCATCCATAATACTATTGGTATATAGATCCAAAATATCCTCTGTGTTGGTTTCCTTGATTTCATAATGGATATATGTTTGTACATCATCAACATGCAGAACTTTGTGTGGAATGGAAGAAAATGTGCCAACAGGGTCATCCTCCATAGATTTATATGGATTCTTTTTTAATGTGGGATGAGTCCTATCCTTAACTTTAACAACTAATAGCATAGAAATAGAAGAACAAGATTCCAATTCAAATTTTTAGAAGTTTAAACTCAAATATGCACTCGAGAAATACCTTAACTTTCTGTCAGATGCCCTAACCTTCTTGCCAAAATTCTTCTATCTCTTTGATCGCTTGAAAAATCTTGACCGCCTTGTTCTTCAGCTCGAAAACACTATTCGCAAAGTGAAAAATGACTTTCGTATTTGCCCTTTTAACCTCATAAACCCAAATTTCATTTTGAAGTAAATGCACATCAGATATCCAACTAGATGCCTTGTTTAGCTACCGAATGCCGAAATCTGCCATCAAAATTTTGGATATCAACTGAAATTCAATTCCTGCCATCTGTAATCCATCGACTACAGATATTTGTCGGGGTACTACAAGATTTCCATGAAATTGCCTTCCCCTTTTTCTTAAAATCCCTAGTTACCAGATGAGGGTTCTGCATTAGATTCAAGTACAGATCCACCATCTGCTTTAGATTCATCTTTTCTCACCCACATCTTCTCATGCTTGTCTCTGATCTCTTCTACTTTTTCTTTTCCCTTCTCATCTGATTTTTTCTTGTCTACCGGAGCACTTTTCTTGCTTCTGCAGTACTTTGCAATGTGACCGGTTTTGTTACATGCACGAAAAATAACATTATTCTGCACTGGTTTGAAGTTCATCTGATTTGGTCTTGTCTTGCACTGATTAGAGATATGTCCAAACATCCCACAAGCATAAAATCTTTTGTTTTGGAAGTTATTCATTATTGCTCTACACATATTTGACTTGTGTCCAATATTATTGCATATAAAACACTAACTAGTAAAGGTAGGAACATTATTCATGTTGTTCATTCCATTATTCATCCTACTTCTGCATTGATTCACTATATGACCAAACTTATTGCAAGCAAAGCATATACCATTGAATTTCTGAGAATCAGGTTGTCTTACTGAAGGATTCTTGTTCTTCTTCTGATCAAGTTTTGCAGTGCCTTGTCCAAATTTGGAGGATTCGCCTTTCTCAAATCCTAGACCTTGCATTTCCTTTCCATGTCTCTGACTTTCCAGCATCTCATCAAGCTTTGTTGAGCTAACTTTGAATTTGACTTTGTATTCATTAACAGTATCAAGTTCATCCCTTAAAGTAGCAATTTGTCTTTCAAGTTCTTGACCATTATTCCTTGATTGTGTCAACTCAAGCTTAAACTGATCATTCTCATAGGTAAGCCTAAAGCATTCATCAACTCTTTCCTTCAATGATTGTGTCAAATTTTCTTCATTTTTCTTCTGGCCCTCAATCTTCTTAGTTAGCCTTGTCACAATGGATTGCATCTCATTCTTCAAAGCAACATTCTCTCTTTCAATCTTGTTAACTTCATAAGCTTTATCCTGGTATTCCATGATCTAATCTTCTTTCTCCTTCATCTTGTACATCAGTTATTTCCTCTTGTCTCTAGAGATGTTTGCTTGATCCTTCAAGTCATTAATGAAATCATCAACAACATTTAGGTTCTTCTTCAAGGTATAAATCTCATTTCTAGTTGCATCAACATCTTCAAGTGCCACACAGAGTTGTCTCTGAAAACCTGAATCCATTGAATCAATCTCCTGGATCTTCCTCAAGCATTTAAGCTTCCTTAGAGGAGCTAGGCTCTGATACCAATTGTTAAAATCAAGGAACACTGAGAGGGGGGTGAATCAGTGTTCTATCAGAGATCACACTCAAGAAATTATTCTTTATCCACTGGTTAGCAATGTATAATAGTAAAGAACATAAGCAAGCAATAAATAAACCACAGATCCACAACACCAGAATTTTTACGTGGAAACCTAGAAAGGGAAAAACCATGATGGGGCTGAAACCCACAATATTGATATACTATGGTCAAGAGTACATAAATATTACATATATGGGGAATGCACTTGCATTCAATCTCACTACCTAGAGCTCACTGCTTAATAACAATGACCTGAAAGGCTACAATCTTTAGGGAAGTCTCATTGAATTACAATTTAATTAAAATGAGGAAATACAATTAACAAACTCTAGAATAGCATCTAACAATTCAAGAATGAGTTTTAGGTAAGCACAAGATCTCTAACTGTACTTGCTCTGCAATATGCTTTGTTTCTGTCTCAGTCAGCTACCAGATTACCTGGGAATCAAATGCGCACATGAAATTACGCTCAATTGCACCAAAATGAATCACCACAATAGTAATACTCCAAAAACCAATTACCAATTCAATCTTATATATCCAGTCATATAAAAAATAATCTCCTCCAAGTCGGCTTCAATATCTAACCAAACATATCACCAGACCAAAATAATTTTAAAAAATGCTTCACCAATGTCAGCCTCATCATTTTCACCCCGAACTTAGTCACCAAAATCACCATAATCATCGGAAATCTTTCCAGACCAAAACTGCACTGGAATAATCCTGATTTAGGTTCACTGGCTACCGGTTAACACTTGCTTCCGAATAAGAAGAATTATGACCACCAGATCAAATCTCCAAGAAGAGTTGCCATCAATGACAATCCTATACCATAAATCAAGCATCAAAAATCACTGGATGAGTTTTCGTTGCCAATACTTTCCATATTCACAAAATTACTTTTATCACCTGTCATATGATGTGAACAACTATTGTCAATTACCCATTCATATTTTTCTTCAATCTTAGTAGCCAAGTCTTTCTCCTCAACAATGCAGCTTGTAGGATTCACTGGTACCGGTTCATCTTCCTTGATAGCAATAAATACAAATTCATCTCCTGAATTCTCATTGTTTGATTCCTCATCTATCACATGTTCATTAGCATCATAATAGCATCTCTTTTGATTTATGTACTTCCGGTAGGGCTTGTAGGGCTTATCATACTTATAATGCTTCTCAAATCTATCATGTATTTCATTCTTATCATACTTAGACATTCTTTTAGGACAACGAGAAGCAAAATGTCCTATCTTATTACAAGAGAAACATTTCAAAGGTAACTTTCCATCATACTTACCGGTTCCCTTAGGCAATCTTCGAGCAATAAGTGCTTCAAGATCATCCAACTCTTTCTCCCACTCTTCCATCTTTCTCATCTCTCTCTCATATCTTGAAACCCTAGATGAACTCTCTCCCAGATCATACAGTTGCTTCCCAAATATAGAGGCTTTAAATAGAGTCTTAGATTTACCATGTGATTCTCCAAGTTCGATCAACTCAAATGCAGCCAGGTTACCAACCAGCATATCTCTTGTTACAATAGTCACACTCCAGATCTCATCAATAGTAGCAACTTAAGCTTTATAAGAAGAAGGCAAGGATCTCAACACCTTAGCAACAATCTCATATTCCTCAAGAGTTCTACTAGCACATTTGATGTTCATAACAAGCTCATTCACTTTAGCCATAAAGAAATTTATGTTCTCATCTTCTCTTATCTTCAATATCTCATATTTTCCCTTCAAACTCTACAACTTAGCAGCTTTAACTTGTCCATCTCCTTCATACAAGACCTCTATCTTTTTTCCATATCTCATGTGCAGTCTAAAGGCCCATCACATTAGCCATCTTTGAATTAGTCAAAGCACTCAACAACGCTTCCTTAGCCCTTATGTTATGTTCAGCTTCCTTGATTTCATCAGCAATAACCGGTCCATTAGGAGGAACATTGTAGACATTATTTGTAATCTTCCAATAATCTTCCCCAAGACACTTCAAATGAACTTCCATCCAGTCCTTCCATACAGTATAATTATTTCCATGAAATCTAGGACTCTCTTTAAACACATAGGTTTCCATCTCGGATCTCCTCAAACAGTTAAGCTTATTTTGAAGAATCTAGCTTTGATACCACTTGTTGGAAACAAAAAGGAGGGAAAACTGAGAGGGTGGGTGAATCATTTTTTACCAGATTAAACAAATTAAGCATAATATCATATCTAATGAACTACAGCAAAAAGAAAGATAACAACAAAAACAACAACACACATAACACCAATATATTTGACGTGGAAAACTCGGTTAAGGGAAAAACCACGGTGGGAACCTAACCAAAATGAGATGATACTCTGTAGTAGTATGAGAAAATAATACAATGGGGAATGCACATGCATTCACTCACACTACCTAGAGCTCATTGCTCAAATTGCAATGACCTAGAAGGCTCCAACCCTCAAGGAAGGTTCACTACCTTACAAAAAGATTCAGACTACAATCTAGAAAGAATGAACTACAAGAGTAGCATTTGCTAATGCCTGATAAAAGTTTTGGTTAAGCTAAAATGTATGCCCTTCACCAATATCTACTCAACACACCACACCAAAAGATGAATTCACTTGATCGCACATACACCACTCTCTGATAATGCAAACTCAACAGCAACCACAAAATTACATGATTATTACACCCATTTATACAAATCATCAACCTTGACTACAAGGTCGGCCAAACCCTTAGCACCTTTTCACATGATACATAAATCAACCACCAGACCAATACAATGTCATCGACAACATAATATGGACCTAAATCAACTCTTCAAACATGCACTAGCACCGAAAATCTGCCAAGATCAACCGCAACACGTTACACCACCAAAATATCGTATAACATGAATAATATCATTGAACCAAGAAGATCGTAAAGAACTCACACAATAATCAATGCAAACCATCAAAAAAAATATAACATGATTAGGAAACACCAACAAGCACGTTAGAACCATCCACAATAGCTGCACCAACACCACTTATTGAAATCTTTATCAATCAACACGCTAACACTCAAGAACACTTAACAACAGCAACTCAGACAAGAAAGATAGCTTCCAGAGCATCAAATCACTAACTAATTGAAATGAATATACACATGAGCATCCCAAAAACTCTCCCAAATCCGCAACACAAGATATGATCATACCGGAGCACAAAGGATCAAACACCAGAACACTACAACACTGAAAACCAGTCTCCATACCAGAATCCTCAACTCGACAAAATCATCACATAGCATCATGGAATCAATAAAGAATGAAGTAGAGATACTAGAGATGCTTCATATTGAATTATAAATCCAAATCAATTATGAGCAATCACCGGATCACCAAAACATTTCTCTGCAACACCAAAACACAGGAATATGTTGACATCAATGAAAACAACATATCCTAGCAGTAGCAATATCCAACATTCTTATGTTATTCCAGAATTGTATTTGTGATCGAGAATGGATTATTAGAATTTTATGATTGAGCAAGATGGCTTTGCCTTACTATGGATAACTGTGCTTCTTTATGGTTCCAGCAAGATGGATCATGCCTTGCTATGATTTATATGTTTTTCTATTAGGCTCTTGGTTACTTTATGTGATTTGGCATTATGGAATTTTGGCTATTGATTCATATTTGAATTTTTATATGTGGATGTTGTATACGGTGAAAAATGATGATGAAAACTATTGTAAAACCATAAAGATCCAACCATAATAATCTAAGTTCTATAACCAAACATTCACCATACACCAATGAAGATACCTAAGATCATGTAAATCAACAAAATGAACAATATTACCATTCACATGTCAAGTAGGGTTTGAATCTCCATTGTCTCCTATCTCCATTGATCATGTTTAATATATTTTCTCTCAAATTTTATGTGTGCACAAGATCTCAACAAAGAACAGATTATGCTTGAAGACACTTAATCGCAAGAAGGCTTGATTGCATAAGATTAATTAGATGCATTGATTAGGGTTGATAATGAAGGGAGTACCCTCTTATATAGAAGATACTTTAGGAAATGGAGGGATAAGATTAAAAGGTGAAGACGATAAATTGTCGACTAGGATTAAAGTGTAGGTAGAAGAAATAATAAAATAATGAAGAGGGTAGGTAAGAGAGAATTAAGAGATAAGTGATGTGTCATAGAATAAAAAGCTAATGAATTAATTAATTAAATAAAGATGTATTTAATTAATAGAGGAAGTGGGAACAATTAAATAAATAAAAGTATTTATTTAATTTAGGAAAGGGACAATTTAAATAAATAAAAGTATTTATTTAAATGAGAAAAGGGCTAGAAGAGGCTAAATAAATTAATTAAATAAATAAAGATTTATTTAATTAATAGAAGACTTAGGATAAAATAATTAAATAAATACAAATATTTATTTAATTAGAGAGGACAATTTTAGGTGTCTACAAATGTTATTTGAGTGAGCCTCCTTGTTGTTGTTATTGTATTGTTGTTTACCCTAAGGTCATGGAACATAGTTAGGGGGAGTGGACTTTCATGAGTTCACTGGGCTCATGTGAGAATAGGGCACCAAAAGGTTCCTTGTAAGGATGTTTGTGGGTCTAGACTGCCAAGATCTCATTGAAAATTTTCTAGTTTAATCAAGTGATAACCTTAATAATTAAGTAGATGGGTTGGGTAGTCAGGATTTATCTAAATAAGATAATAAATTGGTTTTTGGTGCTTTATCTCACATCCCTTGAGTGGAGACTCGGTATGAGCTTGGGAAGGCCATGGAGATGGTAAACCAAACTCCCTTGATTCTCACATAGGTGGAGACGATTCCACAAGTCTATCAGGAGTGTCAGGGTAGAGACCCATGGATCTCTCCTCTTTGTGAGGGTAGCATGTGATGACACTCTTCCCTACATGTGTCCTTGTTCCTTATGCCATGTTTTGTTGGATAGCATCTGGGATTTTTATGCTCTTATTTTAGCCTCATGGTGTGATTTGGATTATTTTCTATGTGATTGATTTTCAGTTAAGGCGGTTGTATTGTCGTGTCCCTAGGTTGTTAGGTGGTAGCCTAGGTCTAGAGTGTGTGTGGAACCTTGTTTCATTCTCCAAAGCACGGGGGGTGGTTCCTTATTGGTACCACATGGTCGGGTGGTTTGATGGCTTCTTCCATTAGGATGTTCTCTCTGTTGGATGTTCGTATGTGTGGATGTGGATTCTCTATCTCTTCAATTCATGATTGGATTCTTGAACCAAATTGTTATCTCATGAATTTGTTAGACATTATTGTATCATGTTTTATGACACAATATTACTTGTAGATTGGAGACTATGTATCTTGATGTAAGAGAATATTGTATTCATTTGTAATTGGGAATTGACTTAGTAGCTTGTGAATTATTATCTTTGTAGTTGAAGATATGGTTGCAATCCTTGTTGAACATATGATGTATCTTGGATATTTATTATTCATGTTGTTGGAAGTTAAGTTCATGTTGGAATAAATGATATTATTAGGATTAGTAATATAGGTATCTTATAGAATAAAAATAAAAATAATTATTTACTTTGTATGGAAACATTATGATTTAGAAATGTTATCTTATGGACATTGGAAGTCTTCTTCATTGGTTGGGATTAAGTTTTAGGTATATTTGGATTTGGTGCATTTAAAATGAACCCAAGGATTAGGAATAGATGGGATTGTATTGTATATGCATAAAGGTAAATGTATACGGATTTTTTTCTATGTTCTTAGGTGATATGATTAATAGAGGGAGGATATGATTGAGTTATATGATATTGTCATTCTTATGTTAAGTTAAGTAATGGTGTTGAGATACCCTAGCGAATGTTAATTTATGCGATGTTGTTATTTCCACTTGTGTAATTATGTCTTATGAATTATTTGTCAGATGATTATGTGTATGATTAGATGATGTTAGATTAAATGAATATGTTTATTTCAGTTACATGTGTGATGCATTAGAAAAAAAAAATTAAAAATCTCTATTTGCATGTTAGATGGTTATATTTCTCTAGGGTATTTGGTCGAACATTACATGTACTTAAAGGTTTCTTCTAGGCCATTAGTTGGAAATCTTGGAATAGAAGAAAAATTAATTCACATCACTACAAAACATGAGAAGAAGTTGTTGAGTCTGTCAAAAACATGACAGGAACTTCTGATTCAGTCAAAAATGCGAAAGGAACCTACAAAACATGTTAGATTGAGAAAAGGTGTTGCAAATCTGACCTTCAACTTTTTAAAATGCTGCAAAACTTCCCAAAAGGATTAGAAATAAAAGGACAAAGTACCCCATGGTGGACACTTAAAATTTATACTTGAAAAGATGTTAGTGATAAATTAAGAGCAAAATGAACAAGCATACCAATGGAGCATTATTGTTGGCAATTGACACTCTATTGATTGGTTTCACTATGTTGTCATTGATGGCAACATTATTTTGTGTTCCATCTTCATGTTTTGACTCTATGATGTACCATTAGACACTTTACAGATTCTACATTGGTACCGGTAGGACAAAAGTATTTCTTTGGTCACCGGTAATGCAGGCCAACATGGTTTAGTAAAGGTTATCGGTATTGAAGGCCGACATATCTTGGACCCGACATCGGCAATTGATTTTAATGTTTATCCATTTATGTTATCTGGCCGACATGTAATTTGATATTGTATATATCTTTGTAAGCTGACATAAGGCATGTAAAATTTGTATAGGGTATATAGGACAGTTTGATAGATCATTTTTTATATAGATATAAAAGAGAGATATATGGATATGTGAATGTAATATGATGTGAAATATATTAGAGAGATCATGTATGTGAGTAAATTATTATAAGGGTTATTCTGGTAAAGGGTTTAGGGATTCAGACCGGAATAGATAGAGCTTAAACAGGAACTGTATTCTGGCATAGAAGATGCTATCTTAGCAGTTCACACTTCTCTGGATTGTAGTCTAGAATTTTATGTAGTCAGTGAGGCTTCTATTGTGTTTGAACAGTGTGCTCTAGGCTGTAAGCCTTCTTGCAAGTGCATGCCCCTCACATTTTGTAATATCTCCTCATATGGCCAGTGGATTGATATTGTGGGTCACAAATCCCACCGTGGTTTTTCCTCTTTGAGGTTTTCCACATATAAATATATGTGTTATGATTCTCATTTATGTGATTGGCTTATCATTTATGTGATTGGCTTATTGGTTATTTTACTTCTTTCAATTATGTTTATATCGGTATACCGGTTGGTGTATGCATGTTTTAATAAGGTTCAACTTACTATTCTATTAAAACACTGATTCACCCCCCCCCCCCCTCTCATTGTTATTGGTTTCCAACAATTGGTATCAGAGCCTTGTGCCTCGGAGGAAGTTTAATAGCTTGATGAAGATCCTGAAACTGGAATCAATGAATATGGCTTTGGAGAAGCAACTTGAGATGGCACTTGAAGATTATGATGTTGAAAGGTTGAAGAACTTAAAGCTACAAGATGAATTGAATTCTGCTAAGGAATTCATTCTTGTCCTACAAGAGAGGCTATCATCTGTTCAAGCTAGGAGGAAGGAACTTTTGCAAAATCAAGATGATGAAGAGAAAAATGCACTTAAGGAACAATGTCAGAAATTGAGTCAGGAAAACATGGTTATGAAAAATGAAATGCAAGTTATAACTATGAGGATGTCTAAGGAGATTGAGGATAGAAAGAAAAAGGAAGAAAAGCTTGTTGTATCCCTGAAGAACAAATTTGAAGAATGTGGTAGGTTGGTTCATGAAAATGATATGTTGAGGACTGATTTGGTACAATCCCAGAGTAATGAGCAAGAGATTGAGAGACAAATGATAATACTAAGAGAAGATTTAACTACTGCAAGTGAGTACAAAGAAAAATTCAAGATCAACTCGGCACAACTTGATGAGTTATTGAAGAGATAGAGGTAGATTGGAGATTCCAGTGGACTTGGATTTGAGCAAGGATATAGTTCTGATACTACTAATGAAGATCAAAACCATAAGGCACCAGTAAGATAATTTCATGATTATAAATTTAATGGTAGATGTTTTGTTTGTAATAGATTTGGTCACATGGCTAGGCAATGTAGAAACAGAGCAAATGAGAACCTTGATTCTACTCCTGGTAAATGTTCTAAATGTAATAAGTTTGGTCATAAGATGGAAGATTGCATAATGAATTTAAAATGCTATGCATGTGGAAAATTTTGACATATGGCTAATCAGTGTAGGTCAAGAAATTTCACCAGTTTTAGCAAAGCAATTCAAAAGAATAATTTTACATGTTATGCATGTAATGAGGTTGGACATATTGCTAAGTTCTCTAGAAGCAGAAATCCGTTGGTTAGTAATGGAGGATCAAATGAGAAAGGAAAAGAGAAGGTTAGTGAAATCCGGCAAGATCATACTCAGAGATGGGTTAGGAAGATTGAAGAACAAACATCAAATGGGAATGTCTCGGTTACTTTTCCAATAGAAGAGACTGCTCCTACACTGGCAAGATGCTCCTACACTGGCAAGAAGCTCATCTAGTATCTAAGGCAAATGCCTTAGGGGTACAAAAAAATTCATGAAGATACTGCATATGCCCCAGGAAGAGGTTCTGGAAAATGTTCTAGATATTGGAGAGGATTATCTGACATGGATATGTTTTGAGCGAGATCCAGTATACCTCACCGGCAGTCATTTATATCAATAGAAGATTAAGTTTTTTTTCTGGACGGTTAAAATGTCGAATACACTTCATTGTTAATCACCTTGCATTCAGAGCGATTCAGAGTGACTAAGTGCAATCAAAGGCTATTCAAAGGTAATCAAATTTCTTCTTGAGCGATTTCACCGGTGTCTAGAAGAATTTGTTGAAGGTTTTCACTGAGAGTGATCAAAAGGGATTTATTTTTAAACATGGAAGTGGGATCATCTTCTATTCTTGTTTTTTTTGTAAACCCAATTGTCGTAGAGGTCAAGGACCACCCCAGGCCAATTTTCAAGCGGTATCCACATGTGGCTACCCTAGAAGATTCAGTTGGAGCATTTTCTCGCATTCTGGAGGGAGTTGTGTATGTAGAGGATGTTAGGGCATATATTCACTATCACATCGAGGACTTAGGAACTTCAGAGATTAAAGGCATGTATATGAGTGAGCTAATGGGAGAATCTGGAAAGATCAAACCGGCATACAAACATATTGAAGAACTAGGGTTTACAGACATTCTGGATATTCTGGAGTTTAAGGATGAGATAATCAAATATGTACTGAGCAGAGTACATGGGGAATTTATATTGCTGAGCAGACCTTACAAAATCACCAAGGAATCCATCCGAGCAATCACTGGTTTGTCATCGGTTGGGCAATATCTAGACGAGAAGGTTTCAAATGATTTCATGAGGAAGATCAGTGACGTTACATCTGACAAAAGATCCATGAAAGTGAGCACTATCACCGACACGGACATCAAATTTGGTAGCATGATCATCGAGTATAAGGTAACTCAATCAAACCGACTAAATTTTATTCCCAGTTCATGCATTTTGGCTACATACAAAATGATGAGAGATAATGTAAAATTAGATCTATGTGGTTGGATGCTTGATGAGTTGTTGATAAATCTAGGAAAGATCAAGGGTGAGAAGAAGGGTACATTCCGGTATGGGAACTTTTTAGTTTTCCTAATGTTATATTTTTTGAATGATACACCTGGTTCTAGTAAGAGGCAATGGGCTTTTGACATCTCGATAAGAAGACAATTGAAACAGTCAATTGTTGCATTAGGAAGCCAGAGAGATGATAAGGTATGGAGGTATTTTAAGGCATTTAAAAAATCTATGAGGCCTAGGGTAAGGGTACCTGAGCATATTATAGAAAAATATTCTACTAACATATGCTTCATGGTAAAGAAGGATGAGACACTCATGGAAGCAGTTAAGCCCTGAAGGATCTGGATTGAAGAAATGGGCTATGAGGTGGACGCACAGATTCTTGATGCCTATGCAAAAATGTTGATTGATGCACCAATTGATGAGGCAGAGAAGCCTTATGGTACTGCATAGCAGAAAACCCAAGAGGTTGAAACAGAGTACAACCGGAAGAAAAGAGAGAAACAGGAAGGAAAAGGAAGCAAATTTGTGCAAAAGGTCTCAAAGGACATAAAAGCACTAATTGATGTTGTCCCGAAGAAAGGCAGAAAGAGGAAGGATCCAGAAGTTCATATTTAGCCTATTACTGCAGAATTAGAATCAAAGGATGACACACCATTAGCATTTAAGAGGTTTGTTAGGAAGAAACTGGAGGAAACAAAGGTAGAAGCTAAGAAGCCACCAGTTAGGAAGGTTACAATCAAGCTACCGGCACAAGAGAAAGCACCTAAAGCTACACCTGCAGTTGCATCTCGTACCGCCAAGAGGAAGAAGAAGACTAACATTGACTTAGCAATTGAAACTAGTAATGTAACTATCATACCACCTAAAAATTATGCAGAAATAGTAGATGAAATCACTAAAGATGGCATGTTGAAGAATGTTCAGTTTTATTACGAAAACTTAGAGGATGATGAACAAAGAGAGGTAGAGGAAACAATCCTATTATACTTGAACATTTATAAGAAAGCCTTAATAGAAATAGAAAATCAAATACCGGCTTAGTTATATAAAATGTTAGATGCTAGAAGATTATCAGCTATGCAAGAGGATAAACACATTAAAATTCAAGAACTATTATCTATTTGTGTTACTATAGCTCCTGATGAAATGGAAAAGACACTTGACGTGGTAGAAAAAAAAGTTTTCAATAGCAAACATAGGATAACTAGTCTGATGCTAGGAAGAGTGAATGAAATAATAAAGGAAACTCAAAAAGCATGGGTTAAATTTTTGGGAGAAAACAAAGGATTCTTTACTTCACCAGAAACCAAGACAGACATTGTAGATACCCCGACTGAAGGAAAAGGAAAGGGGATTATGGGTACTTCACCCTCAGTTTTAAAAAATATTAAGATAGTGGAAATTGAGCCCCCAGTAAATATAGATGTATAGACAAATACTGAGTTACCTGCTAATACAGAGAATGAACAAGCTAACATTATACAGGATACTAATATTGAGGACAATTGTCCTCTGAATATAAATATATAGGTTGACGTTACTATTCCTACAGAGGAACTGACAATTACACAGACTGCACCAAGTGGCGAAGCCACCGGTGCAAGTGAGGAGGTTATAAAGGATAAAACTTCAGAGGAGAAAACTAGGGAATCCAACAAGGTACCAGTTATTGGCCCATCATTATTGTCAATTGACACTTCTCAGGTAGAAAAGAAAAACATCACAAAGATGATTCCCACTAAATTGGTGATGGCTCCTCAAAAATTGATGAAGGAGGGATCCACAGATAAAGGGATTATAGATCAATCAATCATTGTTTTACACAGACTGGTCCAAGAGTGTAATATTGAAAATGAAGCGAGCCCATCAGGCAATATTAAGGTAATCACTGAGCATATCTCAAAGGACTTTCAATCCTTACAAGAAATATCAAACCAGAAAGCACTAGAAATATTTACTCAGGCTAAGAGAGTTGCTTTTGATAAGGTAATCGAAACTGAGCAGAAAAAGATTGAGGAGAAGCTAATCCTAATAGAAAATTCTTTGAAACAATGTACAAATATATATAGGGTATGTTGTAATACTGAAATACTTACAGCTAATGTAGATAAAAAGATAAAGGAGATTCAGGAGAAAATTGCAAGTATAGCTAACTCTTTTGATGGATTGATTTCATTGACTACATCAATAGATGGTCAAATTTTCATTTTGGAGAACCAAATTTCTCTTCTTGAGAAGGAAAGAGACAAAATAATTAAAAGACCCAGAAGTCTAGGAGGCTTGGTGAGTCCATGATTGGATTCACTTTGTGTACACAAGAAAGAATGCATGGATATGGTGGGAAAGCCCACACCGGCAGAGGTAAATGAGAAAGAATCTTTTACACATTTATTGAGTGGACTTGTATCTATTTCCAGCACATTCAAAACCAGTTGGGATACTTATGTGGAGTTACTGGAGAAGGCTTATCTAGAAATTTTGAAGTTGGTCAAGATCCGGTAAGACATTTTTGGGGATATTCATTGTACAATTCTTATTCTTTGACATTATTATTTAGAATTTTTAATGGCATTGATGTCAAAGGGGGAGTAGTATAGATGCAAAAAAGAATAAAAAGAGTTGTATACATTAGGGGGAATTTTGGAGTTTTGGAGATATGGAGTATTTTGCATATTCAGCTTAGGGGGAGTAGGGCAGGACAAAACCAATAGTTGAAACCTTGACCATTTTTCACATGAGTGTTGCCATCAATGCCAAAGGGGGATATTATTGGCAATTGACACTCTATTGGTTGGTTTCACTATGTTTTCATTGATGGAAATATAATTTTATGTTTCGGCTTCATGTTTTGATTCTATGGTGTAGCGACAGACACTTCACAGATTATACACTGGCACCATCACTGACAACGGCAAGACAGAAGGATTTCTTTGGTCACCAGCAATGCATGCTGACATGGTTTAGTAAAGGTTATCAGTATTGAAGGTCGACATATCTTGGACCTGGCATCGACAATTGATTTTAATGTTTATGCATTTATGTTATCTGGCCGACATGTAATTTGATATTGTATATATCTTTGTAAGCCGACATAAGGCATGTAAAATTTGTATAGGATATATAGGACAATTTGATAGATCATTTTTGATATAGATATACAAGAGACATATATGGATATGTGAATGTAATATGATGTGAAATATATCAGAGAGATCATGTATGTGAGGAAATTATTATAAGGGTTATTCCGGTAAAGGGTTTAGGGATTCAGACCAGAACAGACAGAGCTTAAACCAGAACTGTATTCTGGGATAGAAGAAGCTATCTTAGCAGTTCACACTTCTCCGGATTGTAGTCTAGAATTTTATGTAGTAAATGAGGCTCCTATTATGTTTGAGAAGTGTGCTCTAGGTTGTAAGCCTTCCTGCAAGTACAGGCCCCTCATATTTTGTAATATCTCTTCAAATGGCCAATGGATTGATATTGTGGGTCACAAATCCCACCTCTTTGAGGTTTTCCACATATATATTTGTGTGTTATGATTCTCATTTATGTGATTGGCTTATTAGTTGCTTTACTTCTTTCAATTCTATTTATACTGGTATACTGGTTGGTGTATGCATGTTTTAATAAGGCTAAAACTTACTATTCTGGTATAACACTAATTCACCCCCCCTCTCATTGTTATTGGTTTCCAACAATTATATGTAAGTATTCAACAAACAAAAAATTAAATAAGCCATCCTAGCAAGACGTCCCATTGTTCTCTATCTCATAGGATTCGTCAAGTCATGGTTGCTCTCAGATCATTGAGAAATTGACCTCTGGAGTGACAACTCCAAGAATGAGTGATGTGTGATAAGATGATCTATATGCAAAGAAACTAAGATCTATATGATTATTAACAAAGCTTGCTAAGATGGGATATTATACTATGATAATGAAACTAACTATGCTATGATATGGATATTAAGCTATACTAACATGAATATGCTATGCTAATGATATAAAATGTTTCTAAATGTTAAAGATTATGATTAAACAAAGAGAAGCAAAGCTTAAGACTTGATGAAATAGACTATAATCTAGATGCATGAAAGTTGGATCATGAATAATGAGAGAAATGAGGCCTATTTATAGAAGAAATGGGCAATTGGATGGTTAAGATTGAGTAATCTTAACAAGGGTTAGGATTGAATGATCCTCAATCCATGTGATACTTTCAATCTAATCTCATATTGACAAGTGTCATCATGAGAAGGCTTGAGAGAAGATATAAGAGGTATTAAATGTCTGAAGGGACATGAGGGTTACCCTAGGAGTGTTTGGTTAAGGTTGAGTTAATGGATAAAGCTTTTATCCAAAGGATAAACTCTTGTGCAAGGGTGAAAGGGATAACCATGGCCAAAGAAATGAATGCTTGAAGAGACCAATGAGTTAAAGGATGGTTAAGTTAGAGAGAAAGACTCTAACCTAGGGTTGAGTTTGAGTTAATCATAAATGGTTATGTAAGAGTCTTTAATGGATTGGAAGACTTTAGAGGTTAACCATTTGAAGACATAAAGCCTTTAATGGTTATTGATTTTTTTGGGGGTTTTTGAGAAGTGACATTTTTCTTAAGGAATGTACAAATGATTATGAGGGGGATTAGGCTAAATTGGAATTGATTAGAAGGATCTTGAAGGGGGTTTAGGCATGCAAGTGGAATTTTTAGGAGAATGCAAGTGGTAGGATTTTTAGGATTTAATTAAAATAAAATTTATTTATTTTAATTATTGGTTGCAACTTGCATTTGATAAATTTAAATAAATGATGAATTATTTAAATGTGTGGAGGGTATTTAATTAATTGTGAAGAGGTATTTAATCAAATAAATATGATTTATTTAATTAATAGCTTGAATGTGGAAAAAGGGATAACCATTTGAAGAAATAAGAAGACTCTAGAAGGAAGCCATTAAAGGCTTAAAGACTTTAAGGGAAACCATTAAAGGCTTGAGGAGACTCTAGAAGGAAGTCATTAAAAGCTTGAAGACTTTAACGGTTAGCTTTCAACTTGTATTTTCTAGAAAGTGCAAGTGGGGGAGGGATTTTAGGAGTTTAAATAAATAATTCATTTATTTAAAATAATGGTGCAACTTGCCTTTTGGATAGATATTTAAATAAATATTGATTTATTTAAATATGAGAGGGATTTAATTAAATGTGAATTTAATTAAATTTGGAAAGGGAATTTAATCAAATAAATATGATTTATTTAATTAATAGCCTGAATTTGGCTAGCTAAATTAAATTAAATAAATTGAATAATTTATTTAATTAATAGAAGAAAGGGGTGAATTAATTCAATATTAATTTAATTAATAATTGGAAAATGGATGATAGATTAATTAAAAGTAAATTTAATTAATAACTAGATGGAGGATAATTAAATAAATATAAAATCAATTTAATCAAGTGGACAAAAATTGGTGTCTACAAATACATCACACAATCATATGAAAATATAATGTTACAATCAAAGGCTTTGATGGTGTGGGAAGATGATCTCTAGTTCTAGCCATCACTTTACCAATAACTTTGGGACCAATTATTTTATATCCCATTCTATGCGATGCCAACTTTTTTACCATACAATATTTTATTAGGGGATTCATGGATCTCATTTACCCTTCATCAATCACAAAATTTTACTTCAAGGATAAATTTTGTATCGTTAGCATCAATCAAGGTCCATTTTAATTTTTTCAAATGGTTAAAACTCAAATTAATAATATTATTCAAAGTCAATTACAATAAAACATGAGATCGGTTGGAGGCCTAACTCGATTGGCGAGAGCTTCTACTGGTGAATCACGAGGTCACAAGGTATAGTCTCCCCCATCCCACATGGTACTGAAGGACGTGTCGCACTAGTGTCACTAGTCACATTAAAAAGTGATGCAGGAGCATCGGTGTAGTTCATACTAGTTTGAGCAGTTAGCAATGGAATTGCTTAGAGATCATGGCATTTCTTCATGTTTGAGAGTTTAGCGCTGTGGATTTAGATTTATCACCTTGAGTTCGTTGTCTTTATCATGTTCGAGATTCATGGCCTTTGGATTTAATTCTAGTGAGATTTCGATTCCGGTATTGGCCCGGTTGATGTGTTCTTACCGGTTAGTCTTGCAGTGTGTGGATCGAGGATGATTTCAGGATGCCGCTGATTTTTGTGACTTGCAGATCATTGGAGATGTTATTTTGGGCCTTGGACAATATTTCTAGAGGTATGCACATTGTTTTATGCCTTTTTGTGATGTTCTTAGTGATTTGAGCCAACATATTACCGTTAGTACATTTCATTATGAACCGGTTGGTCTTTGGGCCGACTTGATCGAGTTATTATTATTTACAGATGGTATAAAGAGGAGTTTTGTGAATCATTTTGAGGGACAGAAGATAGAAGATAGAGGATAGAAGTTAGAGATCAAGCAAAGATGTAGATCCGGCGAGATTCTGGTTTGGTAGGACTAAAGCTGGAAGGGCTGAGGTCCGGATTAGAGTTTAACCAGCAAACTGTTATCGAAGGCCGAATTGATGTGTAGATGATCTGCAGATCTTATATTTGTGTTGTAAGGATTGTTTGTAATCCTGGGTTGCGGTCCAATATGTGGCATATGTAATTCATCAAACTGTTATAAGAATTGTTCATACTATTTACGATTATGTATTCTCTGATGTTATCGGTTGCTCTTTCTGCTTTATCTGGTGTAATGTTATCGGTTATTGGTATATATTGCATGGTGTTTGTGTTAGGCTGCAAGGATGGGATGTCCTTCAATGGATCTCCCTACCTTGCCTGCATCAAATGGTATCAGAGCTAGTTTGTGAACTTGTTGTTGGAAGAAGACTCGATTATGCACTGGTTGGTAGGAAAGGAAGTTGAGGCAACTTGTGAACTTGTTCAAATCGCCGAACATGAGGTAGAGCAAGGTTTGTAGGTAGACCGTCAATCTTAGAGCTTGAGCTTGAGGCAGTTAGTGGGTGGAGACTTGAACATGTCTCTGATTGAGGCAGGTTGCAAGTTGGACTGATAGATCACCGAGGAGAGGCAACCGGAACCTGAAGTCAAACCATTGAGCCCTTGAGGCAGTCACAATTACCTACTAACAGATTGCTGAACTGGATCAGGTGATAGGACTCACTTTTATATTAACCCTGAGAGTCTGATGCAGAAGCACTAGTGTAGTTCATACTGGTTTGAGCAATTAGTAGTGGAATTGCTTGGAGATCGTGGCATTTCTTCATGTTTGAGGGTTTAGTGTTGTGGGTTTGGATTTATCACCTTGAGTTTGTTGTCTTTATCGTGTTCAAGATTCATAGCCTTTGGATTTAATTCTGGTGAGTTATCAATTCCAATATTGGCCTGGTTGATGTGTTCCTACCGATTAGTCTTGCAGTGTGTGGATCGAGGATGATTTCGGGTTGCAGTTAATTTATGTGACTTGTGGATTGTTGGAGATGTTGTTCTGGGCCTTGGCTAGTATTTCTGGAGCTCCACACATTATTTTATGCCTTTTTGTGATGTTCCTAATGATTTGAGCTGACATGTTACCGTTATCACATTTCATTATGAACCGGTTGCTCTTTGGGTCGACTTGATCGAGTTATTATTATTTGCGGATGGTATAAAGAGGATTTTTGTGAATCATTTTGAGGGACAAAAGACAGAACTATAGAGGACAAAAGATCGAGATCAAGCGAAGATGAAGATCCGATGAGATTCTAGTCTGATAGGACTGAAGCCGGAAGGGCTGAGGTCTGGAATAGGGTTTAATCGACAGACTATTACCAGAGGCCAAATTGATGTGTAAATGATCTACAGATCTTATATTTGTGTTGTAAGTGTTGTTTGTAATCCTGGGTTGTGGTCCAGCATGCGGTATATGTAATTCATCAAACTGTTATAAGAATTGTTCATACTGTTTACCGGTTATGTATTCTCTGATGTTACCGGTTGCTCTTTCTACTTTATTTGGTGTTGTGTTACTAGTTATCAGTATATCTTGCATGGTGTTTATGCTAGAATCCAAGAACATTGAGAGGGGGGTGAATTAGTGTTCTGTCGGTATAATCAATTTTAACCTTATTAACAATGCAATTCAGTAACTTGTAAACATAAAAGAATATAACAACAAATAGAAATGAAGTGACCACAAGAGCATGCACCATAACACATAGATTTATACGTGGAAAACCTCAAAGAGGAAAAACCATGGTGGGATTGGTGACCCACAATATTTATTCATTGGCCAAATGAATAAATATTACAATAGGGGCTTGCACATGCAGGAAGGCCAACAACCTAGAGCACACTGCTCATCACAAAAGGAGCCTCATTGACTACAAACACCAAATATGGAGTTACAAATAAAATTCTGAACTCTGAAAGTGCATCTGCTATGCTGGATGAGTTACAGTTAAAGCATTGTCTGTATCGGTTTTCACTATGATTACCGGATCTAGATGTACTTGAATATATCTGGGTAAGCACCCTTCAAAAATCCTAAGTATGTATCCCAACCTGTCTTCAATGTTCTCAAAATAGATACAAAACCATTAAGAATATATGCATGAATCTCTTCTTCTAATAGGTCTATTGGAGTAGGTTTATTCATTAACTCTATGCTTTCCCTCTTATGAAGTAACAGAGTGTTCAACCAGGGACTCACCAAACCTCTTAATTCCCTTGCACGTCGGATTAGCCTATCCATGTCCTTCTCTAATGCAGAAATATCAGGCTTTGTAATCAAAATCTAACCATCAATGGTGCTGGTCACCGTCTGAGTACCATCAATATTGTTAGCCAAATGCTCTAACTGGGCCTTTGCTGCCTTCAATTTCACCTCCAGGTCCATTGTTAGTGTGCCGGTATTAGTACAATACCTATATATATTTCTACACTCTTTTAGAGCCTTATCAATCTTAGATAGTTCCTCATTTAACCTAGCCTTGTCATATGAAATCATGTTGTCACAAGTGACCTTCTAGGCTACATTATACCACTCAACCAATTGCCGGTTTGATACCTGTTGAAGAGTTTTAAACTCTTTGGAAATATGCTCTGTCAAACCTTTCAATTTTTTGGATGGGATTCCAATCTTATCTACCTTATATTCTGGTGCAAGCTACTGCAAAACTGGAATGAACTGCTCAATAACCTTCTTATCTTCAGTCGCTTCCTTCCTTAACTTCTGAGCTACAACATACATCAATTCAAAACTGCTCAGCTGCTCAATATTCTTCTGGGAAAAATAAACTTGATGGGATGAGTCAAGTGCCAACAATGAATGACTATCCAAAATCTTCTCAGAGGATTCAACCTTATGACTTGCATCGGTGGCTTCGCCACTTGGTGTAGGAATGTGATCAACCTTAACCTCTTCAGTATGTACATTTGGTGTCAGAGGTTCAATATCCTCAACTTGTTTATTTTTTGTATCCACATCAATAACCTCTATATCCAGAATGTTTTGTTCTAGTGCATCCTTCTTATCCTATATAGTTTCAATGTTATCTACCGGTATCTCTATATTAGGTACAAGTGGTTTTACTGGAGGAATATCCTCTGATATTTTTTGATCCAAAATCGGTGGATCCATGCCCAATATACCTTTCCCTTATCATCTACTGGGATGTATGGAGTGTTAGCCTTTTCAGGGACTTCCGGTGATGTAAAGAATCTAGGTTTATTTACAAAGAATTTTACCCAAGCCTCATGTGTCTCCTTAACTATCTCATTTATTCTACCTACCCTAAGACTCACATGTCGGTGTTTACTCCGGAAAATTGTTTTATTCACAGAATCTAAACACTATTGCATCTCCTCATCTGTTATGGCTCCACAAATAGTTAACAACTCTTGTACCTTTATGTGTCTATCCTCTTCAACCACAAATAACCTTCTAGCATCTAGTTTATTGTACAATTTTGCTAGTATCTATTTTTCAATCTCTAAAAGTGCTTTCTTATATATGTCTAAATACAACAAAATTGATTCCTCTATTTCCATTTGCTCCTTATCATCCATATGTACATAGTAATGTTGTATATTACTCAAAATTCTATCTTTAGTTATTTGATCTATTAACTCAGCAACTGAGAGAGGAGAAATGAATTCAATACTCATACC
Organism: Cryptomeria japonica; assembly: GCF_030272615.1. Classification (NCBI taxonomy): domain Eukaryota; kingdom Viridiplantae; phylum Streptophyta; class Pinopsida; order Cupressales; family Cupressaceae; genus Cryptomeria; species Cryptomeria japonica. The sequence continues at coordinate 253,046,177 of NC_081406.1, forward strand.
AAATTCAAGAGCTATATCTACATCTGATTTCTTCTTCTTGCTAGGAGTAGAAGTAGACTCCTTAATCAGTTTCCTCTTCTCTATGGGCTAACTCTCCTTCAAAATTTTCTTAGGTGCTGAAGGGGTGACCTTCACTCTCTACTTCTTTACTTCCTCGGGCTTCTTCCTTGGTATCCTGATGAAAGTCTTGCAAACATTTGAGGGCACAACAATAGTATCAGAACCGGATGTAACAGGGGCAATATAAGTCTCTGATTTTTTCCTCTTTACTACACCCTTGCCAATTGCTACTATCAGTGAGGTCTGAACTGTTGCCGGAGAAGATCCTTCAGCTAGTCCATTGATCTATTTGATTTTAGAACACATCTTTTGTACATCTTCCCCAACCTTCTTGATCTTTCCTTCCCTTTTCTTCTTACTGAATCCAATTTCAACTTCAGTTTCTTTTTTCTTTGTAGTCCCAAAGGCTTTCTCTGCTTCATCAATCGAGGACTCAATAATATTCTTGGCATACAAGTCCAAGATCTATGCATCTACCTCGTAGCCCATCTCAGTTATCCATATCTTCCTTGGTTTCACTACTTCCATCAATGTTTCATCCTTCTTTACCATAAAATAGATTTCAATTGAATATTTATCCACAATATGCTTTGGATCTCTTTCTCTCTGCCTCATTGCTTTCTAGAATGATTTGAAATAACCCCAAAGAATGGAGTCCCTATCTTGTCTCATATTCCTTATAGCATCTTTGATTTGTTTTGCGACTGGTATATCAAATTCCCATTGGGTTTTACTAGTTCCGGGTAACTCATTCAGAAAGAAAAGCATTAAACAGACAACAAGGTTGTTGTATCGGAAAATGACCTTTTTCTCACCCTTAATCTTCCCTAAGTAAACTCAATTCATCACACATCCATTGACATAGATATATCTTTTCATTCTCCTCAATCATTTTGTGAGCACCGTAAATGCATGAACTGGAAACAGAGTTCAACCGGTTTGATTGGGTTACCTTGTAACCGATGATCATGCTTGCAAATTGAACTACTTTGTCTCTGATAGTACTAATTCTCATTGACCAATTGTCATATGTTGCACTAGTTAACTTCTCCACCTCATTGTTAGATATCTTTTTCTTTCTAGGGGTTAGACCATTCTGGGGTAAATTTGTGATCGCACGAATAGCCTCCTTGGTGATCTTGTAAGGTCGGTCAAGCCATATGAATTCCCCATGGACTCAACTCAACACATACTAGATCATATCATCTGCGAATTTTGACATCTCCAAAATGTCCGTGAAACCCTGATCCTTCAGAATTTAAAATTTCAGTTTCATCAAACCATCCTGGTTCAGCAAGGTGCCAATATACATTTTCTTGATCTTAGCAGAACCCAAATCCTCCAAAGTGCAGTGAATATATGCACGAACATCTTTGACATACAAAACTCCTTTAAGAACCCTAGAAAATGTGTCAACTGAATCATTGACCTTCGCAATATGAGGGCATTGCTTGAAAACAAGGCATGGATGGTCCTTGATGTCAAAAAAAATAGGGGTAGCCACACTTACCAAAGCAAAAGATGATCTAGAAGCCATTGCAAACAAAAGATAGCATGAAAACTGATAAAATACCTCACAACCTTCGCCGGTGAAACCTCTTGAAAATCTGCTCTAAATGCACTGGAATTCGCTTAAAATGCTTTAGATTGCCTTGAATTGCCTTGAACTCGCTTTACTTCACTCTCAATGCAATGTAAACGAAAATGAACCAACATTTCCCTTTTATTCTGGGAAAACCCTAATTTTTCATTGCCATTAATGCATGTTGACATATCATACGAGATTCAAAATCTATAATCTCAGTACTGGAAAATCTTCAGACTGACTTCTCCAAGATCTGAAATAGGCTTCCAGACCACTACCAGGGGTAATCCAAGATTCATCATTAATTCCCCCCCCCCCCCTAATGCTAATGCCTTAGTTACTGGATGAGTTTCCTGTCAGTGTAGGAACATTATGTTCTGTCAGTTGAGTAACTAGGTTGATTGTCTCTATCAGTTGATCTTCATATTTCCTAACCCATTTCCTCTCATGCTCCTTCCGGATATCATCAACTTTCTATTTTTCTTTTTCATCATTTCTTATCGGATTGTTCTTGTTTCTGCAGAATTTACCAATATGTCCTATTTTGTTGTATGCATAGCAAGTACCATTGTTCTTCTGAATTGCCTTGTTGAGTCCTTGACCATTCTTCGACCTACATTGATTAGCTATATGTCCAAACTTTCCACATGCATGACATCTCACATTTATTCTACAATCTTATGTCCTATGACCATACTTATTACACTTTGAACATTGATCGGGAACAACATTATGATTCCGATTTGCTCTATTTTTGCATTGACTTGCTCTATGACCAAACTTATTACAAACAAAGCATCTACCATTAAATTTATGTGCATTGGGTTGCTTTACCAGTGATTTTTTATTTCGGTTGTTTGGTGGATTCCCCTGATTTGCAGTACTGGAGTTTTCTCCATGCTCAAATCCAAGACCTCTAATGTCTCCAGTGTCTCTTTGACCCTTTAATAATTCATCAAGCCTTGCAGAACTGATCCTGAACTTTTCTTTGTATTCAGTTGCAGTATCCAAATCTCTTTTTTAGGACTGTTATCAATCTTTCCAACTCCTGGTCATTATTTTGTGATTGCACCAACTCAATTCTCAACACATCATTCTCATGCACTAACCTAATGCATTCCTCATATTTGTCTTTTAGAGATCTGCCAAGATTTTCTTCATTCTTCTTTTGGTCTTCAATCTCCTTAGACATCCTCATAGTCATGGCTTGCATTTCATTCTTCATCACAACATTCTCCTGACTCAGCTTCTGACATTGTTCCTTAAGGGAATTCTTCTCTTCATCATCCAGATTTTGTAAAAGTTCCTTCCTTTTAGCTTGAACAAATGACAACCTCTCCTGTAGGATAAGAATTAATTCCTTTGCAAAATTCAATTCATCTTGCAACTTCAATTTCTTCATCCTTTCAACATCATAGTCCTCAAGTGCTACTTCAAGATGTTTCTCCATACTCATCTCCATGGATTCTGGATTCAGGATCTTCCTTAAGTTGTTAGACTTACTGCAAGGCACCAGGCTCTGATACCAATTGTTGGAATCCAAGAACACTGAGAGGGGGGAGGATCAGTGTTTTGCCAGTATAATCAATTTTAACCTTATTAACAATGCAATTCAGTAACTGATAAACATAAAAGAATATAACAACAAATAGAAATGAAGCAACCACAAGAGCATACACCATAACACAAATATTTATACATGGAAAACCTCAAAGAGAAAAAACCACGATGGGATTGGTGACCCACAATATCTATCCACTAGCCAAATGAATAAATATTACAATAGGGTCCTACACATATAGGAAGGCCAATAGCCTAGAGCACACTTCTCATCACAAAAGGAGCCTCACTGACTACAAACACCAAATATGGAGTTACAAACAAAATTTTGAACTCTGAAAGTGCATCTGCTATGCTGGATGAGTTTCATTTAAAGCATTGTTTGTACTGGTTTTCACTGTGTCCTCCCTTATCAGTATCTTTCTTCACTTCCCAAACCTCTAAACCAATATCCAAGACCGACTATAGAATATTACATTCGCATTTTCTCGATCAAGATCGCTCGCACAATATCACATCACTATATTTCATTACATTTCTAAAATAGTCTAACCAAACTAACTTAAATACCCTTCTCAAGCACAAACATAAATGCCTTATGTCGGCTTACAATGATATTACAATTTATTTACATGTCAGCCTAGACAAAAATGAATTCACTAAACTTTGGGACCGATGCCTTTGATCGTTGTCGTGTAGACCTACCGAATCAATCTCCCATGTTGGCCTCATATACTAGTTCCTAGTTTGTCGGTTTCCTTTTCCGTCGATGTTGGTTCCAAACAATGAGTACCAGTTAAGTGACCAACCCAAAATGGTGTGTGTTGCCATTAATGACAACACAACTAAATCAGATGAGTGTCAATTGTCAACAATTTATGTTAGGTTACAAAGATGGGATGTCCTTGATTGGCTCTCCCTACCTTGACTGCATCAAAAATTTTACCTAGTGCACTACAGTTTATAGGGGGCGCTATACACAATTCCTGCAGTCTAAAAATAATAATAAAACATAACATACCCATCACAACCTTAATGTTAAAAATAAATACATGATTAAAGCATCTTTGACATCACATGTTGTATATGAGAGAATACAAAATAAATTTTAAAAAATCTTTACAGTCATCCCTTTCTTATAGACCCACGTGCATACAACTAACCACCATAGACTAAGCACATTAATAATAATCATCAACTAATTAAAAAATATTATCTATGTGATAATAAATCAAAGACTAGTCATTCATATGTTGAAAAATACTCATTTCTATTCTAAATATAGAATATGGACCTAGATTTAGTATATTGCCAAAGTATGGTATAATGCCTAAAACACCATTCAAGAAAATGACTAAAAATTGGATAAAAACTTTTTTTCAAGATGAATTATAACATGTTTTAATTTCCTCTAATAAATATTTCACTAATTTTTGCATCACAATTATGGCATGCATCTTATTTCATTTGGTTAGAAAGTCATTCTAGTTCGATCTAAGGTTAGAGTTGAAAACAAGTTCAAGACCTAAGACAAGCCATAATTAAATATTGATTGATAACTAGAACTAGTAAAGTTTCACAAAAAATATGGCACATTAAACCATATCAATCATGTTATATTTACTAGGGAACATATAACAATCTTAAATACTATTCTACAACAATTGTTTTCACATAGATTGGGAATGGTAGTGATAGTGGAGCTATCTCATCATACAATAATAAATTTAAAGACTTATTAAAATGATCATAAGAATTATCTCATATCATCTTCTACCATTATAGGAAACTTTCTAGTGTCTTATGAATTTATGTAGCTACAACAAAAACTCTACAAACTTAACGTGAAAACTTTATCGTTCTCTCATAAGTGGTGTGGGACTCCTACACTTCCTTTACAACTGATGTAAGACCTCTACATTTTTCTCATATTTATTTTTGGACATATGTATCTCCCCCATAGTGATTTTGTAACTCTAGAGTTCTCTTGAAATTATTGTAATACCTCTATATTTTTCCTATATCCATTGTGATACTTCTACATGTATCCAACAACTTGTTCTGGGAACCTCAATAGTTCTCTCATTATCTTGCAGATACTAAGAGACCTTTATAGTTCTCCTACAAATATCAGAGGACTTTTATAGTTGTTTTAAATCTCAACATGGGAAAGATTTTAAATGTTCTAAGGCAACTCATCCAAAAGTTTAGCAACATAAATATATATACATCAATCACTCAAATGCATACATTGTTTATCAAGATTTCAACTTCATTGCATCTATTATTAAATTTATTTGAAAAACAATCTTCTTGCTTTGTTTTAGCCTATCACAAAGAATCTTGTGTTAAATTTTTCATTCAAAAACTAATAGATTTACATCATATAATTAAAAAAATAAGTCTAGTCACACATGCACTTTAAAAAGAACCTCATACATTTTTTTAAATGCATTTATATAACAATGGTCACAAGTACAATAGCAAGGCTACAACCATTTTTCTCATGGTTCCAACAATATAGAACTTCACAATATAGTCCAATAATAGTATTCTACATGGGGTCTCATCAAGCCTTTAGGTCTAGCCTATCTCAATCATAGAGACAAACGAATTATCACTAAAGGATTAAAGTATATATTATAAAAAATAGTTAAAATTATTTCTTATACATGTAACATATTGTGTATAGTAAAAAAAGGGTAACCACATATCCATAACAACACATAACACTACCATAGACTATATATCATTTGTACTATATGGATATCTCAATAATGCTTTGTAACCACATTCTAACATATCTTTTATCCATATAAAATATCATATTATTGCTTTCCTCGTCCTTTTACGATAAGACATCTCACATACTTTTGTGACAAGATTTCCCATAACACCTTAGAAGAGCACATAATATTAAATAATTATTAAATTTAAATGCAATAAATTAGTTTCAATGAATATATCATATGTTCATTTTTCCATTCACTAAGACTATTTCATATAGTATGATTTTTCTATGTTAGTGAAATGAATAAGAACAAATAACTATTAGGGGCATCCCTTCAAAATCTCATAGGTAAAATTACTATAATTATTTAATAAAGGTTTTATTTTAGTAGTTTTATCCTCTTAGAATGTTTTGTGTAAAGAGAATCGCCTTAATACCCTCCATATAAAATAGTATTAAAATAACCATGTTAGTAGGGTCATCCCATTAGAATCCTCCAAGTAGTTATATTGTTAAATATTACATAACATAATAAATCATTATAGTCAATTCTAGCACTATCTCCATATAAACATCTAAATAATTTTAATGTCAAAATATTTTAAGCTTTGTTCCATTGTTTAGATGGATCCTATTCCACAATTTTCTTGCCAAATATCATATAAGAATCACCAACTCAAAGCTCAATATCAAGGTTTGATTACCCACTATATATAAATTGTAAAAGAAAATGGTTTCATACGTAAGCGTATAATGCTATTTTTTATAGCCATTACTAACACAAATTTTAATTTAGAGAAGTAATTAAATATTTATATTATCAATTATTGAATGCATGATTTTTGTGCAAACATAACACAAATAAAAGAAGAATGATTTTTGTAACATCTTATCTAAAAATAGATTTTTCTACAAAACAATTAATGATACAAATAAATAATATTTTGTAAAGGAAGTAAGGAAACCCTTCAAATCATCACCCAAAAGTCATACAATATTTTCTCGTCTTGTTTCATTAATTTACAACCTTTTTTTAATTAAAAAAACTCAAGCAAATAATATTCAAAGAGAGAAAACAAACATACCTTTTACTAAAATCTGCCTTTATTATGATTTTCCTATTACCTCAATGCTCTTGCAAATGGTATCCACATGATTCCCACTTTTAATTAGAAGTACTACAGCAACAAAAGATACCTATATATATTAGAATCCTTACTTTTCCAAATAATATAAATACTTAAAATAACAAAAAATAAATATTTATAATCATATAAAAGAATTTTAAAAATAATCAAAATTTCTTTAAAAATTAAAACTTGAATCCATTTTTTAAACATGGTTATGTAGACAATAAAATTTATTTTTCTCTACAATTTCATAGACATTAAAATTCTTCCAAAAAATCAAAATTTTCTTACAAAATCCTTCTTTTTAAACTAAACATTACTCTTTCATTTTCAAGAGACATTCTTCCAGAGATTAACTAATTTTGGTTCTTTTATCACACACAAAAGAGGTCTAAATTAGGGATTATTAAATCACCATATGCTTCCATTCTTTAAATGAAAACATACAGATTAAATTAAATTAATTATCATATCTAACTCAATAATTCATCTTCTTACCTTTTCAAATCAAAGTCCATAATGATTGAACTAGGAAAGCTTTAAAAAAACTTTTTTTACAAAGAAAAAATTTACATAAAAAAATTAAAATAAGTTAAGATTCTAGGTTGGAAGGGAGCTATAAATCCCAACATAATTTTTTTTGGCAAAGAAACAACCTCTAAATATAAATTGGGCATCAATAAATGAGGAAAAAAATTTAGACTAAAAAGAAACATACAATGATCATACAATGTTAAAAAAAAATACAAATAAGGTGGGCAACATGAGGGGTAGAAATATTAGAAGACATAATAAATTGTACTTTAGACAAGTCCAAATATGTGGATCATGATAGTGTTGTTAGGTTTGACATTATGATCACTTCCATTATCAATATAATTATATATACAATTTGTGTATTCATTGTATCAATCAAAATCTTCAAATATAAATAATTGAAGAAAATCATCATAACATTAAAGCATGCGTAATATGATTAAAAAAGCAGTTATCTTGAATATAATAAAACATGTTCAATCACACAATAAAGTTAAGATGTTCATCAATTGAGATCAAATAACATTTGAATATCTGCATAGTCATTTTAAGTCCACATAAACCAATATGAATATGTTCATCCATCGAATAACTTGGTCAAAGAAAAAATTATTGATTATATGATATCATATTTTAATTCGAAACACAAAATAGGTAATTCATATGATTGTATCTCACTATTATAAATTAAAAGTTAGAATCAAACAATCTTAATTTGAAAAAATGAAGAAAGTAACAAGAGATGTATCATACGAAAACCCTTTTAGGGAAAAAAGCTTTCCCTTAATGTAGGTCTCATTGTAGTGATACTTAGGAAGTGTGATCGTGAAAAATGGGATTGGGTAGTTTAGGACCTAACCTCACTTTCCTCAACACATTGGAATACGAAAGAGCCTAAGGAGATGATTTACTTTGACTTCCTCTTATGAAAGAGAGTCAAGGAATATCTTTGGGGTTTCTATTCCTTTGCTAATATGAAAGAGAAATGAGCTAAATGTGCAATAATGACAACTAAGCTAGAAAGATGAAGGAAAATGACTATATAAACTACAATTACAGGGAAATACAGAACTGAAACTGATACACAAAGTACAAAGCTAAAGGGGAAATTCTTATTTGCACCTTGTATTAGAATTTGAGCTTGATTGAGCCAGACCAAGGCGATGGGCACTCTGGTCCTTGTTACAATGCTAACCTGAGATTTTGGAATCTGTAGACTAAAGTTTTGAGATGCAAAATTGCCAAAAACTACAAAAAAAATGTAGAGGACCTGGGTGTTGGGCGGCCTGGTCCCAAGGATTTGGGACCTATTTTGGGGTCTAAGACTATGCCTGCAAGTTTTGACTTTCCTGAAGTTTGTTGCCCCATCGGATTTATGTACCTACACCTGCAACTTCAAAATGGTGTTTGGGTGGCTATATAGGGTTTTTCCCTAGTCAAAACCATTGTTTTGGTGATTTCCACCTTCGCAAATTGCTAATGTAATATTAAAAAATGTGTGTTTCCTAGATGCTAATGTGTTTACAAGATCCTAATGAGTTAGAATGCAAAGTTAGAGTTATACCTTATGGTGATTATAAACCCTAAATGAACATAATGTAAATGAGAATGCTTCAAATCACAAATGCAATAATGGATCTAAAGCAATAATGTATATATGAAAATAAGTGTCATGAAACTCATATAAAGATATGAAAATAACATGAAACCATACCAAACCCTAAGGGAGAGGTACAAGCCAACCAATAGTCTCTAATCTCCTATTATTCTTCAATATTTGTAAAGCTTCAATTGATGATGAAAATTATTGATGAAGACTTGATGAATGCTTGATTTCCTGATTGAAGACTTCACTTAAACCTTCACTTTCACTTGATAAGAGGTCTCCTTCAATTGCTAGAGTTGTTGGATCATTCAAATGAGGAAAGGAAGGCTATATGTATGCAACCCTAACTTTGTTTTTTATCATAGATCAAACTAGAATTAATATTTTCATGCAAAGCTGGATTTAAACATTATAATATTGTCAAAACATGATCCTGAGATTCAGGGAAAAAATTTAGGACCAAAATCAATCATTTTAATTGGACCAACTTTTTTCCAAATTTATAGGGATGCAAAGTATCATGATTATAAGATGATTCCCAACTCAATGTGACAATTAAAGGTCTTCAAATATACGAAATCAAGCCTTGAAGGTTGAAATAATACCTAATTAGGGTTTTGATGAATTAATTAATTAAAAAGATAAAATAAAAAGGGGCACACTTTGGGTTAAGGGCCCAATTTTATGATGTGTGGAGTGATAAAAGAGAACTTTAGATTTAATTAATATGATTAATTAAATGCTTAAAAGAATCTTGAAAATGCAAAATGCAACACACTAAGGTGGGTGCTAACCTAAGCATGAAATTGTACACCCATTAAGGGTGTACAATTTACGATGCTACAAGAAGATAAAAAATGGTGTGGCAACAACACAACACTAATGAGCCTAGGAAAGACTTACTCACTTTTATAAATGTATCATCCTTTCCATAATTGAACTGCACTTTGCCCAAGATTTTTATATAAAGTATAATTAGAATCTTCCTTAATTGTATTAAGATATAAGTGTAATGTGTTGGTTCCCAAATCAACAGATCCTAAATCCTAGAGAAATAGCCACTGATTCATAAACAAATCTAGGATTGGGTTTTGTCAATGAATAAGATTCAGCACAAAGGCTGAAATCTTCTTCTCTTTGGGCTCTGTAAGACCTAGGTGGGTATCCCTATAGGAATGTTCACAATGTTTTGGCTTTGTATAAACAAACATTGCATTGTATAGCATATGCTTTCAATGAAAATATACCAAGGAAAGTATGATGAACTACAAATTCTAGCTTAAACCTTAGTTTGTATCACTTTGCTTTCATTGAAAGTTGGATCTAATATATTCCACTCCTAATGTAAAAAATTTGAAAACTGAAATATAAAAGGTGAAATAAGAATGTGAGAATGATCCTCAAACTTAGAAAAATATGACCAGTGCATGTTCAAGGGGAATACAATGTCAAATAATAGGCCTAAAGACTAACAATATCATAGTGTCAGAATTAAGATCCAATACTAAGCATTCAAGACTTGCTTAAAATGATCAGATTGAGAATGCATCCACAACTTCCTCATAATATCATTTACACAAATGATGTAGTATTCAAGATAGAATTTAATTCATTTTACTTGAAATGAAACCTATCAAGGAATACACATTCTCCATTAGAGAAGACAAGTTGAACATGTCATTAACATAACAACTCATACAACACAATACAAGAGATGTAAGCAAGAAAATGAATGTTCTCTATATTGGTTTTTAGAATAAAACTGATCCATTCATGATAGATTTCGATGCTCACTAAACCTACAAAGGACTAACTGTCATTATATTACTTCACAACATTCCTAGTACATACTAATCAAAACTTTTGAATCCTTCTTCTTGGTCTTGAATTCCCTTTTATAACACAAGGGAGCAAAACAAGCTTTAGGCCAAGAAGACACTTGTCAAAATTACATTGCATTACAATTTCCCCTAAGGCTTTTTGTCCTTGTTACCATGTTTGCACTCTTCTTTGTTACATTAAATGCATATGGTTGAAAGGGCGTCATCTTGGGAGCTTTAGATTGTAGGTTTGCAAAAACTGTCTTTTCACTAGTACTTTAACGTCTTCTCTTGTCAGGATTTGAAGTACATCTTAGTGTCTAGTAGCAGGTAACCTGGAGAATGGTCTTTGGCAATTGAGTACTTCTATCAATCCTCCTCAAAATTAGCAACCTACATAGAATTTATGGTAACAAAATAGAAGGATTATGACTAATCCTCTCCCACAAATTGCTCTTCTTCCAAGGAGCAATACTTTCTATGTAATGCTTCTATCTCATCCATTGGCCATGAAAAACCTCTCAAACCCTGCAACTTATTTATTGCTTCCCTTGTTTTGTGGGCTGGCACAATTGCGGCCTCCAAAGTAAATCTATGGTAGATCAAATCGACCTCCATGATCTTATCAATTATATTATAATACGATTCACTTTGAGTCGAATCAGTAGCCACAAAAGTCAAAACTGCATTTATGGTGTCTTGGAAGTCTTGATTCCACTCTTCTAGGACTTTGATCTATCATTCACCTACCAAAATTATGGGGATATCCCACCTTTTCAATCCCTCAAAAGAATAAATCATTTTAACCAATGCCTTCTTTTCATCCTCAACATTAGGCAATTTTTTAATCAATAAATTGTAATTCTTCCAAGTCACCCCTACAATTTGGGGTGGAGAGGCTACATTTTTAACCAACAACATGACCTCTTTTAAATATTGACCCTTTGGCATCCAGGTGGTCCTAATTGTTAGGATTATTGATAGTTCCAAAGATACTGAGAGGGGGGGTGAATCAATATCTAACCGGTTAACAGAATATTTAACCTTATTAAATATTTTACATTCCAAAACAATGTACCGGTAAACAAGAATTAGTGCAGTAAATAGGAAGAGTAAAGACAACATATAAAAAACAACATAACACAAGATGTTTAACAAGGAAACCCAGTGTGGGAAAAACCTTGGTGGGATTTGTGACCCACAATATTCACTCACTGGCCAATGAATGGATATTACTTACAATGAGGGGCCTGCACATGCAGGAAGGCCAACTGCCTAGAGCTCACTGCTCAATCTACAAAATGGAAGTCTCACTAACTTACAAAATAGATTATGAGAATCCAATATAATGTACTGCTACAATTCAGCATCTTCTATGCTAGGTTCAGTACTGGTTTAAGCTCATACCATAACCATAAACCTTATACAAAATCTACCTTAATATTCGCTCATCACTTCTACCATATCCGTCATATGTCCATCATTACAAAATGATTTACAAGATCTAATACATATATGAGTCTATTACAATATGCCATGTCAGCTTTAAAAAAGATATTTACAATTAAATACAATAAACAAAAGTTTATTCCTGTCGGTTGGAGTGTCGGTATACATTGTTGTCATTGTCGGTGAAGTGTCTGTCAGTGTCGGTGCCTGCTGGTGGTTGCTTGAAGTTTTCCAGTAGGTTTCCGGTAGGTTTCCATCAATGACAACACCATCATTTCTCACTAGAGTGTAGAATGCCAACAATCTCCCCCTTTGGCATTGATGGCAACACTCATGAGGAAAATCCAAAAATTTGTTCCAAAAAGTGAGGTCCAAAAATTTACCAAAAATGTGTGCTCCCCCTGAGCAGATGATCTCCTCTGATTAGCCATTTTTCTCTGTCCACTACTCCCCCTTTGACATTAATGACAAAGGTTGTCAAAAATTGTCAAATGAATGGAAAATTTCACCTTGAAGTTTGTAACCAGTTGGTTAGAATCTGAAATATGTCGGCCAAAACCAAGTTTAAACTCTGAATAAATCTGTTGTTGTCCTTCATGGTTGTCTCAATTCTTTGGATTTTACTGGTGAGATGATGCATATGCTCCTCCGGTGACTTTTTCCCTTGAATTAATGCCTCAGAGAGATAAGGTTGTCTAATTTAGGACTGAGTTTGTGCTTAAGCTCTCTAGAATTTTCCTTGATCCTTTCTTTGTCTTTCTCTAAATTCTCCATCTTTTCGTCAAATCCTACTATCTATTGCTCAATAATTGATATAGGTTCAGATGAACCAATGATATTATCTTTTATATCATCTATCTCTTTTTGTACTTTGCTTATTTTCTTTTCAAAATCTTGTGTTAATAGATGTAGCTTACATGTGTCCCTATACAGTTCCTTGTACTCCAAAGTTGTTTTATTCAGTGTCGGTAAAAGTGTGTTAATGTGTTCCATGCACTTCTTTATTGTTTCCTCAAAGAATTTTTCTTTTTCCTTTTCCATTTTCTCTTTGAATGTTTCCTCATTTATTTGATCAACTGTTAAAATATTTCCAGCAATGAATTTAGACAATGTGTCTAACTGACTTAAAGAATCCTTTACTTGATCTAAATTGAATTTTGGTGCAATCATCTTAAGAATAGGAATAGTTTCATCAATTTCCTTATAGGCCAATGCATTACAATCTGTTATCTTCTTTATTGAGTCTAGAAGTACCTATGTCACATTTTTAGGTCTAAATTCTCTCAGTGAAGTACCAGATGTCTGACAAACTACCTTTACTATCTCAGTGCTTGCAGTACTAGCAACCAATTTTCTTGAATCAACCTCTGGTGGGTCAGTCTGAGTTTGCATTTCAACTATCAATGGTTTGCGCTTCTCAGTGATTACCATTTGTATTGTCTCAATGTGTACCTGTGTATCTGTCGGTTTCTCTTTTGGTTTCTCTGTGTTATCCACTGTCGGTATCTTTGTCTCTGTCGGTTTCTCTGTGCCAACATCTACACTACCAGTATTTGTTTCATTGTCCAAAGGTTTCTTTGTATGTACTGTTTGCTCTGTTTGTATTCCAACCTCAATATTTTTTGTCGGTTGCTCTGCAATGTTTTCAGTGTTAGCAATATTAAATTTCACCTCAGTGCTATCCTTGTATACTAAAATGTTCACTTCCTGAGTATCAATGTTCATGGTGAATAAAATTTCTGACTCAAGGTTAGTGCCTCATGTGTTCTGTCAACATTTTCAGTAGCCAGTATGTCCTCAGTCTATACCGATGGAGTAACCAAAGGTGGTGGTAGGTTGTTAGTTACTTTTATGTCTGGTAATCCACCAAATTTACCTTTTTCTTTTTCCTTGTCCTTTTGATATACCTTGAAAGTTTTCTTAGGTCTGTTCAACTCTTCCTCTTTTTCCTTCTCTACAAAAAAGATATCCCACTTGTCTGTTATTTCCTCTACAATTTCATTGACTCTACCAGCCATTAGGCTCACATGTCGGTGACCACTTGCAAAAATTGATCTATTAGCTTCACTAATTAGCTCATCAATCTCCTCTATAGAGTTAATTGGATGTACTATTAGAATTTTTTCAATCTTGAGTTTCTTATCTAGCTCCATTACTACAATCCTCTTAGCATCTAACCTTCTGTACAATTCATTAGGAAAATCATCTACAACTTCTATTGACTCTTTCTTGTAAATGTCAAGATGTAGAATAATGTTGTTCTCAATACTTTCCTTTTCCACATCAGTGAATGTATTATACAATTTGCTCACATTTGCCAAGTTGCCTTCATCAGTGATTTCACTCAATAAGTTATCCAGAGGTGGTATAACCTATTGTTGTTTCTTCTTAGGTGTCAACTTCCTTGTCGGTTGTCTTACTCTCTATTGCTTCTGCCTTGTTGTTCTTATTTTCTTGGGTGGAGGAGAGGGTACTGGTGAAGGTTTTCTCTCCCTATCAACTCTCTTAAACTCAGCAGGTATCTCACTGTCAGATGATGTACCAACCGGTGAGATGTGTGCCTCTGATTGTAATTCTTCTAGGTCACTTTTCTTTATTCCAGTTATGTTCATGATGTTTTCTTTTATTTTCTTTACTTGCTTTGTTGCACTCCTTATGTACTTTTCTCTTTTCTTTCTTTGTTTCAATGTCTGTACACCACTTTCAATTGTTTCTGCATTACCAAAAACCTTTTCTATGGGTTTTCTAGGTGCTTCTAATAGGGCTTTAGCATAAGTTTCAATAATGTTTACATCTGCCTCATACCCCATTTTGGTTACCCATACAATTCTAAGAAGAACTGCTCATCCTTTTTAATCACAAAACATATTTCTTTGTTGTACTTGTCTACTACACTCTGTGGTAGTCTCTCCCTGGTTTTCATTTTTGCTTGGAAGGTTTTAAAATACTCAATTATTTTGTTTTCTTTATCAATTCCCATGTCGGTGAAGATTTATAGCAATTGTTTGCCTACCGATATATCATATCCAAAATCTTTCTTTCCAATACCGGGAACT
Organism: Cryptomeria japonica; assembly: GCF_030272615.1. Classification (NCBI taxonomy): domain Eukaryota; kingdom Viridiplantae; phylum Streptophyta; class Pinopsida; order Cupressales; family Cupressaceae; genus Cryptomeria; species Cryptomeria japonica. The sequence goes on from NC_081406.1 coordinate 253,061,711, forward strand.
TCTTTTGTGAAATATAACATAAGACATACCAAAAGATTGCCAAAACGAAATGTTCCTTTCTTATCTCCTTTTATCTTTTTCAGATTGTCTATTAATTCATACTTTAGCCTCTCACATACATCTATTTTTGCATCACTATTCACTATATCATAAGCACTTTTAATGCAAAGATTAGAAAATGAATTGAGTCAGTTTGCATGTGTGGTCTTGTAGCCTAATATCATGCTTATAAATCTGACATTTACATCCTTGATGTCATTTACTCTCAGGGATCTGCTATCATATGTTGCTTTTGTTAAGGTCATGACTATGTTATTAGGTACCTTATTAGTCTTATTTAGCGTGCTACTGGTGGAGGGTAAACCTGTCACTGTCCTAATTGCTTCCTTAGTGATTTTGCAAACTGAATCTAGCCAAATAAATTCTCCATGAACCCTGCTAAGGACAATTCTCACTACCTCCTTAGGAAATTCAAGGATGTCCAAGATTTCCACAAAACCTAAAGTTTCAATTACCTTGTGTTCGGGTTTGACATTTCCATTTTCATCACAGATAACAATTTTAAACATCTTCAACACTTCCTCAGAACCTAATTCCTCAACATTATAGCGAATATAAATTCTAGGGTCTTCCGCATAAGCAACACCTTTAGGAATTTTTGAAAAAGTACCTATTGAACCATCTTTCTTGGCTATTTCATTGATAATCTTAAAAACGGGCCTACGACGTTCCACAACTTCCACAACAGTAGGGTTTGTAATAAATTCTAGAGCAGAGTAGGAAGCCATTGAAAAATACCTTAAGCTACCTGATAATGGTTGAGTGCTTGAGAGAAATTGCTTCACTTCTTCACCTTGGATGCCTTCGCTCGGATTTCACGCTCTCTAAAATTTTGAATGCTCGGTGAATTGAAAAAGAGGAAAAACCAATTATTTATAATGTCTTTTCTTCCAACAACCGCATTAAATGCTCATTGGTTAAGTGAACCTTTAACACATCTGTTGGTAGAGAAGAAATCTATCTTCTCACCATCTACTAAGGGTAAATTGCATGATGTTAAACTTGTTGTAATATCCCCAAAGGATTACTTCTTAGTTGGATGAAGAATTTCCTGCCGATGGAGTGATACTCTATTCTACCGATGAAGGAATACTCTCATCAACATTATGATCTATCTTTCTAATCCATTGTCTTGAAAATTCTTGCTTTACCTCATCAACCTTTTCTTTGCCTTTCAAACTGGGTCCTTTATTATTTTCCAGTGAAGTCTTACTTCTACAAAATTTTGCAATATGTCCAATCTTGTTACAAGCATAACAAGTCACATTATTCTTCTGAATAGCCTTTCCATATCCTATGTCGGTTTGTGTTCTACATTGATTAGATAAGTGCCCAAATCTTCCACAAACATAACATCTTACATTCATTCTGCAGTTTTCAGAATTATGACCAACTTTGTTGCATTTGGAACATTGACCGGTGGGTGCATTAATGTTCTGATTGTTTCTAGATCTACACTGATTTTCTCTATGACCAAACTTGTTTCAATTAAATAATTTCCCATTAAATTTGTAAGCATTAGGTTGTCTTACCGATTTACAGTGATCATGATTGTTTGCAGTACCAGAACTTTCTCCAACTTCAAATCCAAGTCCATTAGTATCTTCATTAGGTTTTTGACTTTTCAGCATATCATCAAGTTCTCCTGAACTTTTCTTGAATTTCTCTTTATGTTGATTTGCAGTAGCCAACTCATTTTCCAGAATTCCCTTTTGTCTCATAAGTTCAGTTTTATCATGTTGCATGTGAATCAAATCTATCTTCAACGTATCATTTTCATGACTGGGTCTTAGATTTTCATTTCCAAAATCATTGAGTCTCCTATTCAAGTCATCTTCATTCTTCTTTATGTCTTCAATGTCTTTACAAAATCTCATAGTAATGTCTTGCATTTCATTCCTCATAGTCATGTTTTCTTGCCTCATCTTGTTTAAAAGCTCATTAAGAGTTTCCTTTTCATCATCATCACTTTGTATTTTCTCATGAAGTTCTTTTCTCTTATTTCTAGCAATAGTAAGGTTCTCCCAAAGTCCTTGAATGAATTCCTATGCAGTTCTCAGATCATCTTCAAGTTTGATATTCTTCAACTTCTCTACATCATAGTCCACAAGAGCTCCTTTCAATTGCTTTCTTAAGTTCTCCATCTGTACCGATGTCAGAATCTTCCTCAAGCTATTAGACTTTTGAAAATAGAGGACCAAGCTCTGATACCAATTGTTAGGATTATTGATAGTCCCAAAGATACTAAGAGGGGGGGTGAATCAGTATCTAACCAGTTAACAGAATATTTAACCTTATTAAATATTTTTCATTCCAAAATAGTGTACCGGTAAACAAGAATTAATGCAGTAAACAATAACCGTAAAGACAACATAGAAAACACACCATAACGCAAGATGTTTAATGAGGAAACCTGGTGTGGGAAAAACCTCGGTGGGATTTGTGACCCACAATATTCACTCACTGGCCAATGAATGGATATTACTTACAATGAGGGACTTGCACATGCAGGAAGGCCAACTGCCTAGAGCTCACTGCTCAATCTATAAAATGGAAGTCTCACTGACTTACAAAATGGATTATGAGAATCCAATATAATGTACTGCTACAATTCAACATCTGCTATGCCAGGTTCAGTACCGGTTTAAGCTCATACTATAACCATAAACCTTATACAAAATTTGCCTTAATATTCGCTCATCACTTCTACCATATCCATCATTTGTCCATCATTACAAAATGATTTACAAGGTCTCATACATATATGAGTCTATTACAATATGCCATGTCGGCTTTACAAAAGGTATTTACAATTAAATACAATTAACAAAAGTTTATTCTTGTCGGCTGGAGTGTCGGTATACATTGTTGCCGCTGCCGATGAAGTGTCTGTCGGTGTCGGTGCATGCCAGTGGTTTACCAGATGAATGTCGAGTGGCTACCTGAAGTTTTCCAGTAGGTTGTCAGTAGGTTGCCATCAATGACAACACCATCATTTCTCACTAGAGTGTAGAATGCCAACACTAATAGGCTAAAAGAATGAAAGAATTGCATCCAACTTACTAAAGAGTTGTGAAGGCAAAGAATATGAGGTGTGCACCTCGCTCAATTTTTGAATAATTTTACCTCACACTTGCAAAATTAAGGCCTTTCTGATTTTAAAATAATTATTCTCAGCCTCATCTTTGACCTTTTGTAATTATTTATTCATCCTTTCTAACTCTTCAGGTCTAATTCCTCCTGAAGAATTTGTTGTCATTTTATTTATTTGCTCCCTTAATGCAATGTTTTCAATGAATAACTTATTATAATTTATATTAAGAGCCACATGCATGTCCTTCAGCCTTACATGTTTTTGCTCATGATCTTCTACTAGTAATTGAGAAAATTGAACTGCATGTGACGTGATAGATACACCCTCAGATGCAGTAGTGTCTTCAAGTGTCCTCACCACTGCATCTCCTATCTTATGATGTCCACCCTAGAAAACTATGGGTTTCTGAACATTTGGGGCTTTAGACAATAGAGAAAAATCCTTTAGGCTTAAACTTGCCCCTGATCCATTCTCTTTGAACTCTTTGGCAAAATTGGGGTTCTTCTATTGCATGATTTGATTCAACAAGAAGAATTTCTCAAACTCCCAGTCGGGAACAAGCAGCATGTCACTATTTTGAATCATCTCCTTGCCTTCTTCAAGGGTGCTTCTAAAACTGTTCCTATCAAAATTTCTAATCTCTTCATCAGATAGGTTCTTTAAATTTTCTCTAAGCCAAAAGGATTTGAACTCGGGAGAGTTAAAAAAATTGTCATTTGCCATGAAGTTCTTTGTAGCAATAATTCTTTCATCATCTGCTTCCTCTATAGGGATTGTTATAGGGATGATGGCCCTATATAAATCTTGTAGGACCTCAGTAGCTTCATCTTAATGGAATTTTTCCCACGAGGGAGAAGGTGGTGGCACATTTGTATCAAAATATTCTTGAATATCTATAAATTTAGACATTTTTGCTTTTCCTTTCTCAAATTTTTTCACTTGCTCAACAGCCTGCCTAGAGGTTCCAGGAGACAATTCTTTAACTATTAATGTATTCCTGTTCACCTTATATATTGTAGGGGCTGGGTCGATTGGCCTTTCTTCAAATTTATCCCCTTTATCCCAGGCATCCCTTCTCTTCATTTCAATTTTTATTATGGGGTTTGCCTTTCTCATCATAAAAGACATCCTAACAAAATCATTATGAAATTCTCTATAAAAACCCTCAAAATTGGGATCCTCCTACCTCCTTTCCCTCTCAAGCCTCTTCATGAGCTCCCATTTCTTCTTTTTCATATACCTCAGCAGGGAAAGCATTTCTACTTAGATCCTCTCTTTCATCAAATTAGTGGAAGTAGCCCTGCTCCTTTAGCTTATGTATTATGAGATCCTTTATACTTCTCTATGGGTGAAAATGCCTATCTTGAGAAACCTTTAATATGTAATTATTTACCAAAAAGTCTTGTACCTTCTCTAAGGTATGACAACCCACGGTGAACTCTCCAAAAAAAATCACCCTAGGGAGGAGCTTTCCTTTCTTATCTATTTTAATTTTCTCCCTCTCCATCCACATTATTTTCCAGATCAATTCAAGAAATGCTAGCCTTGGAGAGACAAAAAGTGGAAAAACATGGGGTGCCCACTCACACTCGTAGACCCTAATGATGGTACAGTTTCCATAAAGGAAGAAATCTCCAAAATTATGGATGAATCCCCCCTCTAGATATATCATCCCTACAAATTCTTATCCTCTAAATTTTAATGATATTCTTGGGTAGCCTTGGTAACATAACTCCAAGCCTTGACAATAATTTCATGACAAAAGGATAAAAAAAAACACATTAATTACCATACCTAGACCCCTTATCCCACAATTGAGTCCACCTTTGTACCGGCCATATAAGACCTGTGCGTGGGTTGTCCTTATACTCAATTTTGGACCCCAGTAAGCCCTATTCTGATAAAGAATCAGATGACACAATAATGAATTATGTCTAAATTTCAACATCTCATCTTTATTCCTTTCTCCCATTAACCCCTCATCCATCTTGTCATGGATAATATCTGCAAAATCATATAGCTCATTTATTGAGGGGTATTGGATATTGATGGCAATCACCATGAAATCTATTATCATTTGAGTAAGCCCGCAATCCACCCCAAGAACCCATCCCAATGCATATTTAGTTTTGACAAAGTAGGGCTCAAAGTATGCTAATTTGAAAGGAACCTTTACATATCCTTAAAAAAATTCCTCCTGAAATGACGAACAAGGTCCTTCCTATACCTATCCCTTTTGTATTGATAATCCCTTTGCATATTGTTCCTATTGATACCCTTGAGGGAAAACCCATCCAAACCAAAACATTCAACAATGGCCCTATGTGAGATGTCTAATAGGACATAGACGTCTGTAGTTCTTACAATATAACTTAGGGAATCATAAGAATTTACCATCTCTCTTATCAACATCGGCTCAACAAAAAAAATTGGCACTACGAACTTTCCAAAATTCAGTGTCCAAGGATTGGACACTGGGACAAGATTATCTCTGTTGCCATGAAAGGAGTAGAGAATATCCCAGCCCCTTTCCATTGTGAAGGTATCTTTTCATCCTACCTCCTTATCTATCAAGGAAATTATGTAATTATCATGCATGGAGGACCCCTCAAACAATTCTAAAAGGTTCTCATGAAGGATTCTTTTCTATCGAGTTAGCCTCTGAGCAACCTCTTCTAATTTTTTCTCAACTTCATGCTGCAATTCTTCTGCACTCATTGCAGAAGCAAGAGGGGTACTAGGCACTATTGTTGGTTGCTCAGTCTAGGCTAATGATTCTCCTTTAGATTTTTGCCTAAGCCACCTTGTAGATTTTAGAGCAGGCTTTTTTTCAGGAGCAGTTTCTTTAGTCTACTCTTGAGGGTTTTCTTTCTGTGGAGTTTTCTCTTGAGGAATTGAGGTTTCCTCAGTGGGAGGGTTAACTACAGTAGGGACATCATGCATGGGGGAAGGGATTTCAGTGGAGGGTTTTTCAACAGAGGATTTTTGGGAAACTCTTCTCCTGTTCTGCATTGGTTTCCTAGCTTTCAGAGGGGGGCAGGTTCATCTAAAGACTCACTATCTAAAATAATAGTGACAGTCTTATGAATTGTCTTTCTTTTCTTCTTTGTGGCCTTTTCCTAAGGAAGGGAACTTTCTTCAACCTCCTAGGACATTTTTGGGGCAATTTGAGGGTTTGGCTCTACAATGGGAGAACTCTCAATCGTTGGCATGGGTGCAGTTACATCAATAGGGACAACATGAGTAGTTTTTGGCATTGCAAAGCTAGCACCAGTTTTAGGGACACTTTCAGCATTGGGTTTAGAAGAATCTTTAGTAGCGGAAGCCATTTTAAGACTTAAATCAAATAAGACCTTGGAAAATTAGATGCAAACACAATCCCTATAGACTCTAGGGCACACACAAAGAGCTTTTCTTATTCGCAACTATAGCACCCTACCAATGCATAAGGATGGTGAGAAAATCAACTTACAAATTTTGCTTGGGTGAACTGCTAGAGGGTGCACTAGTTCACTAAAGCTTGCTCTTGTTCTCGCTCTAGAATGCTTTGAATTCTCTTTCAAATGCAAGGTATGGGAGAAAACCAATGAATTTCTCTTTTATGGCGTTTCCATTAATTTATCTATGCCAGACCAAGTTAGTCGTTGGCACCAAATGTAAATTTCACCCATTGATCAAGAGATAAACGGTCAAGATTTTCCTTTGAAAACTCTCGAATGATGACATGCCATTTGTAAGACTCTCTCGACCACCTTAGACTTTGTAAAAATTTATATCATTTGAGTTACTTTTACCATCTTGTGATTTTTACCATCTCTGCGAGATAAGCCTTCCTTGAGTCCCTCTTGTTTTCTTATCCTGCACCATCTTTTATTATCTTAGCTATCCCCACAGGATAAGGTTCCTATGTATTTACTTTTCCTTTTATCCTTTTCATCTTCATGGAATAAGGCTTTTCTATCCTTCCCTTGTTGACATTTGTCTCTTCTTATCCCATAGTGCATCAATCATCTTTATTTCTCCTCACGGGATAACCTTCTGAGCATGTTTTCTAAGAATCTCCTTATCCCGCATTGCTTGTAGTTCCGTATTCATCTTCTTCTTGAAATTTATTTTCTTTGTGTGTTCACTCCATGTGGGATAAGCCTTTTTACATTTATTCTCTCATATCTTGCGACCCATCTCTTATTCCCATGGGAACGCGAGGGATAAGAGATCCTCTTATTTTCGGCTTGTAACTCTTATCTTGCGACTTCATTTGAATAGGCAAAATTTCTTGTGGGATAAGGCCTCTTGAGAATCCTTTAATATTCCTTATCATGTGGGACCACTTTTTGTGGATGAAGAATATAGCAGGACAAGCATTTATACATATTACCTCTTACACTACCTCTTATCCCATGCTACCACTTTGATGGCTCGGAGACCTTGAGAGATAACATTTACCTTGTAACTCTGAGTGATTTCTTTTTCCACAAGCTCATCTCAGTTTCCTTAAGATGTCGCGGGATAAGATTTTCCTCAGATCTTCTTAGCCTCCCTTATCCTGCATGGTCACAATGCATACTAAAACCGTTGCTTCTCTTAGGAATGCTCCTTATCCCGCATTGCTCTACCACTACTTCAAATGTGTCATGGGATAACACTTTTCCTTGAGTAGTGTTATTCCCTTATCCCACGTGGCTAAGACCTTTTGTTAAAATATTTGCGAGATAACATCTCTTCACATTCCCTTTGACATGCTTATCCCACACAATAGCGACACTAAGACGGACACTTAAGTGGATCTTTTGAGCATGTCAAAATTAGCCATGGGTGAAGTGATCATGTGTGGGAGCCTTACTAGGAGATTTTAAAACCTTAAGCTACGGGGATTAATTGTTGCACTTAGGAATATAATGAAAAATTAAAAGAACCACTATGATTGGTGATTCCTAACGCACAGGGCTGGTGAATGAATGATAGAAAGGCCTCCCAGCCATGACTTAAAACTAGGTCACAAGTGAACACAAGTCAACTATAAAATATAACATGGACCAGGAGAACAAATGGAAAATTTAGCAAGGCAAAAACCCTTTAAAAACCTAAACCCTAGGGATCGAGAATAATAGGCAAGGCATAATAAAAATCCAAGTTTTTACCACTTCTAGCATTGGCTCTAGCTTGGGGATGTTTAAACTGTTAGGTCAAAGTGAGGATCCAGATCTCTGGGACAATAGACCAATCAAAAAACACTAGAATATTTAAAAAACCCTAATCTAACCTATATACAAACCTTAAACATGTTGTGCATAGAAAAACAATAGCGAAGACGTGTTTAAGAAATTGCCCATGCACTGACAGTTCCTGCATCTCACTGTTCATATCAGCGAGACAATATGAATTATCACCCTTTTTCTCATTAAAAATAAATGGACCCAACCACAGGGCTTCAAACTTGCCATTCTTTCCCCTATCCTGAGCTCTCGCATTCCAAAGCAGCACCAAATCATTGATTTCTAATTTTCTTTCTGATGATTTGTTATCAAATAGGTACTTACTTTTTTGTTGCATCTTCAGGTTCCTCCTATGAGCATCACTTCTGACCTAATCAAGTTCTACAAATTTCTCCATCCTCTCCTCCATTTGCTCTGGAATATCCCATTCATGCTCCTGAATAAAATTATTTACTGGCAAGAAGTTGTTCATGGGTAGTATGACACGTGCACCATATACTAACTCAAAGGGAGATTTTCCTGTAGCCTTCTTAACAATGATTCTATCAGCCCATAGTGCACTCTTTAGTTTTGAATCCCAGGCCTTTTTATTCTTTTTCAAAGTCCTCTTGATGAACTTTAATACACTCTCATTGCTAGATTCATCTTGCCCATTTCCTTGTGGGTGATATGGGGATGAATAGGAGATACTGATACCATAAGTATTGTATAAAATTCCTCAGATCTGAAGCACATTGCATTGTCCATTATTAATCTAACTAGAACTCCAAACCTGGTGATTATGTTACTTATCAAGAAATCAACTACAACTTTACTAGTTGCCCCTAGTGGGAATAACTTCCACCCATTTTGTAAAATAGTTTGTGGCTACTAGAATCCATTTATGTCTCCTACTAGATCTTTCAACCATCTCCCCAATAAAATCTATACCCCATTGATCGAAAGGAGATTCAACGTGCATAGGTATGAGAGGTAGAGCTCCTGAATACTTTAGCTTACCTAGGGACTTTTGGCAAGGCTCACATTTTCTGACAAATTCATGAGCATCCTTGAATAATGTAGGCCAAAAATATGCAGCCCTTAACACTTTATGAGCAGTAGTTTTTGTTGTATAATGTCCCCCACATATTCCTAAGTGCATGTCTTTAAGAATGACCTGAGACTGATGCTTATCTAAGCATAACAATAACAAACAATCTATGTTTTTGTAGTATAAATCTCTAGAAATAAAAACATACCTTTGGGCATGTACTTTCAGAGTCCTTTTCTAAGTGTCAATGAGTTCAATAGGACACTTTGCATGCTTTAGAAAATACAAAATGTTGGTATACCATGAGGTATGTTTTTTATTAAGGAAAATCAGGTTTTAAGAGACCTGAAACCCGCTAACATATCAAAAAGAAAAGCAATAGAGAAACTAGAGAAGACAGAACAAAGAGAGAAAGGTTGCAAAAGTACAGCACAAAAGACAGCAGCCAGAGTAAAGAACAACAAAAGGCCAGTGAGAGACTGGCACACCTAAATATACCATGAGGTATGTTGCAAGCTACATATGTTGTCTTTTGTGGTAGACAAAATATTAATCTAGGTAGTGTCCAAATTTTCTTCTGACATCGGCTTTGCTAATCCCATGCTCTAGACCAACTTAGTAATCTGAATATCAATATTAAATTCTGAAATTTTGTTGATCCATCTACATCTTTTTCCTATTGTCTTTGACTGGACAAAGATGTCCTTCACTGCAACATTGGGCACATAAGCTATGACTTGGGTGCCTACAAGGTAAGGCCTGAAATTTTTCATAGCCTTGACTAAAGCATAGGCTTGCTTCTCCATAATGTCAAATTTGAGGTTTTCTACTTGGAGGGATTTACTATAGAAAGCAATAGGTTTTTCATACCCCTCATTGTTCTTATGTAACATAACAATAGCTACATTATGAAATGAAGCAAAAGAAAAGACCTGGAAAGGCTTGCTGAAATCTAGTGCTTTTAAAATAGGAGCATGTTTGATGGCTCTCTTGATAGCCACAAAGGCCTCTAAAGATTCATTTATCTAGTCTATTACGACCCCTTTCTTTAGAATCTTTGAAATAGATTTTACTATCTCAGCAAATTTAGATATGAACCTACAGACAAAGTTTATTTGACCAAAGAAGGATTGGATGGCCTTCACAGTTTTGGGGATGGGTATCCTGTCAATGGCAACCACTCTCTCAAGATCTATTCTTACTCCATCTCTAGACACAATGAGTCCTAGTAGTTTACCTTCATTTACAACAAAGTGACACTTCTTAGGATTATGATAAATCCCATGCTCTAGTTCTCTAGTGAATACCTTTTCTAGATGTAAACAATGCTCCTCTTATTTTTTGAAGAATGTTGTTAAATCATCTTGATAGACAACCATAATGGTTTCTCTAATGTCTGAGAAAGATACATTCATAGCTCTCTTAAATGTTTCCCCAACATGAGTCAATCCAAAGGGCATTCTGATATAAACATAGGTTCCCCATGGGGTAGTGAAGGCAGTCTTGTATTGTTCATCTTCTTTGACCTTCACTTGGTTGTAACCAAAGAATCTGTCCATCATGGATAGTAACTCGTAGCCTATAACCTTCTATATCATTGCTTCCATGTTAGACATAGGGTAATTATCCTTCAATGATGACACACTTAAATTCTTGAAATCCACACACAATCTAATATCACCATTTTTCTTCTTGTCAAGGACAAGATTAGAAACCCAAGATGAATGCCTAATGGGTTTGATAATACCACCATCTATGAGCTTCATTAGCTCCTCTTGCATTTTGGGTCCAAGAACTGGATTTATTTGCCTTTGCTTTTGTCTAAAAGTCTTAGCAGCTGGTTTCAAAGGGAATTCTTGATGGAACAATTCTTCTTTGTAAGCCTTTAGGTCATCATACGACCATGCAAAAACATGATTATATTTTATTAGTAAAGTAATCATCCTGGATCTAATATTTGGGCTTATCTTTCTACTAATGTAGACAATTCTAGGAGATGAATCAATTCCTAAGTTAATCTCCTCAAGGTCCTCTTTGTTCACAAGGGACTTATTCATTGTTTGACTATCCTGACTATCAAACACTCTCTGCAGAGCTATGAATCCTTTTGGGATTTTATTTGTCTTTAGCTGCACTATTTCATTCCCAAAAATGGTTTCCTTTCCATCTATGGTTTCCACAAAAGAATTAAATTCTATTTCTTGACTGTCATACTCATCTACGCAATGCAAGATTCTCAACAAGTCATCATAGTCATTAAAGCCTTGCCAATTGTAGATATTATCAAGTATGGCAAGCCCGGTCTTTACCTCCACCTTTGAAATTCTATCCAAGTTGATATCATCACTCTTTTACAAGTGTGGTTGTCATTGCACCAAAAGATCAACCCGTCAATGCCTGATACAACCACTAGACTTACAGAATCCACATGAGGTTGTTAAACCATGTCATGAATCCATGCGAGGGACTCTAGCCCACTGCCAACAATCCCCCTCCCAGTGTCACTCGTTGTGGCCTACGTGATTCGAACCTATGACCAAGCTCTGATACCACTTGTTACAAGTGTGGTTGTCGTTGCACCAAAAGATCGACGTGTCAATGCCTGATAGAACCACTAGACTTATAGAATCCACAAGAGGTTGTTAAACCATGTCGTGAATCAACGCGAGGGACGTTGGCCCACTGCCAACAAAGTTTGCCATAATTTTCTTTGATCTCTCTATCCATATAATGTTGAAGGCATCAAAAAATTCCAATGAATCCCACACATCTGATATGTACTACTTCAATCTATCATTCTTGGAAGAATAAACTGATCTAACGAGATTTAATCAACTCTTAATCCCCCCATACTGATAGTTTCTTTATCCCATGCTTCGTGGAAAGATTTAAGCCCAGTAACAATGCTTCATATTATGCTACATTATAAGTACATTCAAAAAGCATCTGGAAAGAATACTTGAATGTTCTTTAGGGGTAATAAATACCACACCAACACCTGAACCTTCTTTACAACAGGCTCTATCAAAATACATATGCCACAAATATTCTTGACTATTTTGAATTTCAGTTTCTACAGGGTCTGGAATTTCTAGGGATGGTTGAATAGGTTCAACTTTGAAGTTTCCCATATCAAAGTTAGAAAATATCACCATGTTATTTAGGTCAGATTACTCGGTAGTAGTATCAGACCTGAGTTCTCTTTCTAACCTGACATCTTGTCCATTAATAGGGATTGTAGCATATGATAAATCTATTTGAATGTTTCCCCCCACCACTATCATCCATTATCATGACAAAAGCATGTCATAATTTGGGGGGACATCTACAACTGTTACATCCACCTTGTATGAAGCCTCTGGGAAGTTTTCTATTTTGACTTCTAAACTCTTTAGGATACCTATCACAAGTATGGATCTATTGTCCATGGCATAACATCTCCCATAGTTATAGTCAACATTTAACCCAAGTTCCCTCATGACCCCCACAAGCATGATATTAATAGAAGCCCTAGAATCAATCATACATTTGTCTACATGCCTAACATTGATTAACAAAGCCGTATAAAAGGGATCCACTTGGGAAGGGATTTTGGTGATAGTGTCTCCTAAGTATACCTCAGGAATTTGCATTGTTTCGGAGTATTCCTCTTGTGTACAATTAATTTCATTTTCTAAAACAACATTGTTGTGCAAAGCATTTTGGGGCATACTAGGAACTCCATTTATCAAAGCTAAAGCATTATTTCTATGTTCTAGGATTTTCATCATTTCTAACAAAGGGACAAAAATCTTTATCTGAGCCAGTGTTTGCATCATATCAAAAGAAGGTGCTATAAAAGTACTTGGATTAACCTCCTTTTGATTTGTTGTCTTTGGTTGCTTCTCCTTCTCAGCTATTTCTATTTTGGGGGGAGCTTCAGTTGTGATCTCCTTTTAGTCTTCTTGAATTTAGTGATCCCTTTTGGCACATATTGTTGGGCAAGGGTGGTCTTTTCCACCTTGTTCTTTTCTTCTATGGATGGTGGAGGAGTATGTTTCTTAGGTTCTGGTTGCTTGTCCTTTATGAATATTCCACTAGGTTTTCCTTGGTTGGGAAAAGCACCCCTTGGCCTCAAATTGTACCCACTCTTAATTTGGGTGACAACAACCACAGTGATTCTTTTGATTTCTTCTTTAGAAGTTCTCCTCAGGTTGATGCTTTCAGATTGGTCATTAGAAGCATTAACCCTATAACCTTCTTTATTTTCTTCATCAAAAAACACTTCCTAATGATGGCTACTACTCCATAGTCTCTGAACATCTACATCTATTTCTAGTTCATTTTCTTCAAAAGTTGAACACTCATACTCATTATCAATTTTAAGTGAAATCATATTCACCATGTGATCAGTGAATCCACCTTCCATGCAGCTAGCATAGACATCTTAATCTTCTTCCATGGCCTTTGCTACTGCACATTGGGATTGTGTATGTGGCAAGTTACATTCCATACACCATGGGCTATCTTCTACAACATGAGCACTTGGTCTTTTCAATGGGTCTGGTGTTTCTTTGTTTGTAAGCCTTTGATTTCCAACTACAAATCATCCCTCTTTCCAGTTTGTGTTATAAGGCATATCATGCAGCTTGGGTCTATCATGCCTTTGAAAAATAGGTTTGTTATGGGACATACCCTTCTCATTTCTAGCCACTTTGTATCTCAAATCTTTTAGGGCACTCATAACTTTATCCAACTTATCTTCCTCTTTGGGCACTTTGTTGTGATGTCCTTTGGGATTCTGCAAAATCCTAACATCATCTCTTCTTGATGTCTATCCTGAGGCTTTCCTGTTGCTTTATATGGTTTGAGAAAGTTGAAAAGTATCTCCCAAAGTTGGAGGGTTATTTGACCTCAACTAATACCCCATTTTAGGATCAAAAGCATCAAAATATAATACTAAGATCATATTGTCAGTCGGTTTTAGACTAAGAGGAATTTTGTTGAGTATTTTGATAAACCTGTTATTAAAACATGGAACATCCTCATTTTGATTATTTCTAATACTTGTTAGATAATGAAAAGAAAACTTAGGATCTGAATGATCACCATATTGATCTCTAAACATTCTTTTTGAAATCTTGAAATGATCTAATAAATAATTCAGGCAGAGTTTTGTACCATTCTCTAGCATCATCAGTTAAATATTGCATAAACATTTTTATGAAGACATCTTCACTTTCTACTTAAAAATTATCCATTGCATTTTGGAAAGTTCTAAGATGATCTTCCCCTAAGATTGCATTTTTCTTGAGAATTTAGGAAATGCATCCCTTAATTCATTGCTTACTAGATTTATGAAACCTATGATCCCAATGAAATCAATCTGTCTATATCTATCCAGTTGCATTGGTCTTCTAGTAAACTAATTTGCATTTGTTGTTGGTGTGCATTTCCTTGATTAGGAATATGATGATGATGTTGTTGTTGTTGTTGTTGTTGTTGTTGTTGTTGTTGTTTTTGTAGGGGTATCTGATATTGTTATTAGTACTACACAACCATTTGCTACTGAAATTGCAAGAACTGTAAATATTGTTGGTAAGCATTATTTCCTCCCATTTTTTTATTGTTATGATATGTTGGCGGGGGAGGATACTGTGGAAAAAATGGATACTGTGGAGGTGGTGGGTCAAACATTTGACTTGACGTGTTGCATTGACTTTGTGCACCATAATGATGTTGTTGAGCTCCATGGTGTTGACTAGTACTTGTCTGACCAGTGTTTCTATTTTGGACATTAGCAGGAGGTACACTTATGCTTGCAGAAATAGGAGATAGAATAGGCATTCCAATTGTCCATGCATGCAACATTGGCACAGTACTAGCTACAGTACTATAAATATTTGTGGGTATTAGCTTGGGCAATAGTTGTTGCACATGTTGAAACAACACTCACAATAGGGGCTTGAACAGTACAACTTGTAACAGCAGGGACTGAGGCATTAATGGTATTCACATGGGAAGACACAAATGCAGAAGTAACTAAAGGGTAGTTTGTTGTACTAGGGACACTGAATGTCAAACTAGACGTCCCATGGGCAGGGATTTGCACACACTGTTGAATGGCCAAATTTAACACTTTTGGGGCCATCATATCCCTTTCTCTTCTTACTTGTTCCAACTACCTCTGTAGTTGTTTTGTTGATCCTCTAGTTGCATTTACTGAGGTAGAACATATATTAGACTCAGTGAACTGAGTTTGAAAAACATTTTGTGCTAATGTAAAGCTCACAAACATAGGGGTAGTTATAGTGAGTTCTAGACAACAGTTACTTTGTGCATTAGCTAATTGGTCAACATACCTAGCTTCATACTCTCTTTTCAATCTAACCCTTTCAAAGTCTGCATACAAATTATCATAGGCAACTTGGTCTTGAGTAAGACCTTCATAATAGGGATTGTGTATGTTTTTATCTGTCTAGGAAAGTGTGACTAACAATAAGATTCTCTCTTGAAAGGGAATCATCACTACTAGTATCCTCTACCTCGTAAGAAGATATATATGTGTCACTATGGTAATTCTCTAAAATACCCTTCCCTTTTAAATCAATATGCAACCAATTTCGTTCCTCTATCAAGTAACAACAGGAGTATTAAGGCTAACACTAACTGATGGTTGAGAAAGAGTTGTTTGAGGAATACGTTTATCTTTGATAGTCCACCTTTTGCTAACTATTTACTTACTGCCATGTCTGCTCCCTTGATCAATTTCTTTATCTAAGCTAAACTCAGTGTCTAATGCATTGCACTTTTCAATACGCTCACTCCTCCTTGTAACAATATGTGTCACCTTTTTGTTGTTTATGTGAGCTTTTCAAGCTATGAACTAGCTTTCTTCTTTTCAGAGTCGCCACCCAAAATGGGAATATACTTGTTTGTTTCTTTCACAACTTTGGTTGCTAGACAAGGACCACTGGGATAAAATATTTTTCTTGACAAAGTCTTGACTTTTCTCCCCGGCAGTGTCACCAATCTATTGGTTCCCAAATCAACAGATCCTAAATCCTAGATAAATAGCCACTGGCTCATAAACATATCTAAGATTGGGTTTGACCAATGAATAAGAGTCAACACAAAGGCTACAAGCTTCTACTCTTCAAGCTCTCCAAGACCTAGGTGGGTATCCCTATAGAAATGTTACGCAACATTTTGGCTTTGTATAAAAAAACATTGCACTATATAGAAGATGCTTTCAATAAAAATATACCAACGAAAGTATGATGAACTACAAATTCTGGCTTGAACCTTAGTTTGTATCACTTTGCTTGCATTGAAAGTTGGCTCCAATCTATTCTACTTTTAATGCAAAAAATTTGAAAACTTAAATATAAAAGGTGAAATAAGAATGTGAGAATGATCCTGAAACTTAGAAAAATATGACCAATGCTTGTTCAAGGGGAATACAAATTCAAACAATAGGCCTAAAGACTAACAATATCATAGTATCAGCATTAAGATCCAATACTAAACATTCAAGACTTGCTTAAAATGCTCAGATTGAGAAAGCATCCACAACTTCCTCACAATATCACTTACACAAATGTTGCAGTATTCAACATAGAATTTAATTCATTTTACTTGAAATGAAACCTATCAAGGAATACACATTCTCCATTAGAGAAGACAATTTGAACATGTCATTAACATAACAACTCATACAACACAATACAAGAGATATGAGCAAGAAAAATGAATGTTCTCTATATTGATTTTTAGAATAAAATCGATGCATTCATGATAGATTGCTATTCTTCCACTCTTCTAGACCTTTGATTTTTCCTTCATCTACCAAAATTGTGGGGATATCCCACCTTTTCAATCCCTGGAAAGAATCAATCATTTTAACCAATGCCTTCTTTTCATCCTCAATATTAGGCAATTCTTTAATCAATAAATTATAATTCTTCCAAGTCACCCCTACAATTTGGGGTGGAGAGGCTAAATTTTTTACCACCAGCGTGACCTCTTTTCAATCTGACCCTTTGGCATTTAGGTGGTGCTAATAGGCTGAAAGAATGAAAAAATTTCATCCAATTGACTAAGGAGTTGTGAAGTCAAAGAATATGAGGTGTACACCTTGCTCAATTTTTCAATAATTTTACCAGACACCTGCAAAATTGAAACCTTTTTTATTTCAAAATAATTATTATCAGCTTCATCTTTGACCTTCTGTAATACTTTATTCATCCTTTCTAAATCTTTAGGTCTAATTCCTCCTGAAGAATCTGATGTCATTTTCTTTATTTGCTCCCTTAATGCAATGTTTTAATTGAATAACTTATTATAATCTGCATTAAGAGTCACATACATGTCCTTCAACCTTACGTGTTTTTGCTCAAGATCTTCTACTACTAGCTGACCAAATTGGACTGCATGTGACGTGATAGCTACAACCTTAGATGCAATAGTGTCTTCAAGTGTCCTCACTACTGCATCTCATGTCTTCTTATGTCCACCCTACAAAACTATGGGTTTTTGAACATTTGGGGCTTTAGACCATAGAGAAAAATCCTTTAGGCTTATGCTTACCCTTGACCAATGCTCTCTGAACTCTTTGGCAAAATTGGGGTCTTTCTGTTATTATGAGGATCTGGTAACTACTGAGAGGGGGGATGAATCAGTAGTTAAACAATTCCGTAATACTTTAAAAACATTTCAAAAACTAGTACCTGTAACTACTCAAACATACCGGTTAGCATATTTACCAAACCATTCTCTTAAGTGTTCATCAACATGAAAATAAAGTAATGATATCAAACCCACACATCAATAATTCATCACCATATGAACATAGAGATTTTTTACGTGGAAACCCAAATGGGAAAAACCACGGTGGGAATTATCACCCACAAAATATTTGCACTCTTTCGGAATGTGTTCGATTAAAGGCCTAGCCCTGTTAGGAGCTTTACAATATGTCTGGTTAAGAGAAGACCCTGTTAGGAGTCACTCAGTTAAAGGATTTCACCTTAGCCCTATTAGGAGCTCTACCCTATTATGAGGAACCTTGTTAGAGGATTTTAAACTCAAGCTAATGAGCCACCCAATGAAGTGATTTACAAATAAGACCTATTAGAATCTACCCGGTTAAGGGATTTCAAACTGTTGTAACTATTAGGGAACAACAAGGCAAATGATCTTATCACAGCACTTCCTTTCTTGCTAGTATAGATCCTTTTCAGCTCAACTATGCTACACACATGTAGACTCTTCAATCTGCTTTGGCACACTCTTCTTCTAAAATCACCGACACAAAAACTCTTCTCAAACTTGACCTAAATACACTTTTCAACAAGGTAGGTTACATAACCCTAACCACATTCAAAATACAATGAATTTACATTTTAGATCATCACGGATCATTACAGATCATTACAACAAATTTCAAGACAATTTCAACTGTTGAATGATTATCGCTCAACACCACACATCGATTTGATAAGCAATCAAACTGGTGCAAGAGCACCCCATCAAACCCTTCAAGATGATAAGTCAGACTCTAATAATGAATGATAAGGCATTAAATATGTCTTTAGAATGTTTTGTGTAGGTTTTCAATCATGCATTATGTGTTTGTAATAATGAACCCCATCTTGTGAGCCAAACTCCTATTTTGGCATTTTTATGAGCCAATTAGGAGTTTTGGATGATAGGGGATGAAATGTGTTAGTTTTAATGTTTTAATATGTTTTAGGAGGGGTTAAACTTGACCCAGGGCATTAGGAGGCAAAAGATGACATTTTGACAACTTTTGCAAAAGTTGTCAAAAGTTGTCATGAGCAACTTTTATGCACTTTTTGCATTTTGTTAATTTTAAACTCCTCCAACAGCTCTAACCTCTTGATTTTCATGTGAGAGAAGTTTTAGATTAGTTTATACACCTTGTGGATCCAATTCCTAGGGGTTATTGTACGGAGAAGAGTTTTGATACCCTCAAACTAATAGAATTTTGAGTTTTTCCTGCAATTATGGAGTTTTGGTCCATAGTATGGTACTGTACGAATTGGGATCTATTCCCAATGATGTAAATTGGTTGGAGAGGAGAGTTAAAAAAATTTTGGCTTTGATTTTAAGTTCTATTTGTGTGTTTTGCTCCCAAAATTCAACTTTTACTGTAGGTGCCCGAAAAACCAGGGTTTCCCTTGGGTTTTTCCTCCTCCATGGCCATATCTTGCACTTTATCAATCTGAGACCAATGGTATTTGGTGAAAGGAAATTATGGTTAGTTTATTATAGGATTCCAAGAGTTTTTTTCAGGAGGCGCAAGGGAGGGAAGTGTTTGGAGCGACCCTAGGTAGACATCTCTATGTGGCTACCTAGACCTTGAACAAGCAAAATTACCTTGTGTGCAATTGGCGATGATTCCAGATGTGTAACCCTAGAATCCCTTATGGTTTATGGTTACCTACATTCCCATGGGATTTTAATTGGCCGATTCATTCATCTGAGTATAGTTGCTTCACAAAAGAGGCCTAATTAGCCCTTTAGGACAGTCAACATGCTACCGGCAAAGACCTTTATTTTCCAGACCCTGACCCTTCCTTTAGGGGATTTGTGTAACTTCAAAAAGGGTGTTTTAATCCATAATTTATTTAATAAGGTTTTTGGGAAAGTTTGAACCTAAGGTTTCTTTACCCGGTAAATAGGGCTATAAGCAACTAGGCCTAATTGGGTGAGTTTCTTAAGGAATGGGCATGAATCCTTACAACTGGTGCTTTGCCTAACCTTGGAAAGTCTTGTATGACCCAAAACCAGTATGCAAATGATTTGTAACCCTTGGAGGTATCATGGAGTGTTTTGTAGCAAGATACCCATGAATGAGTAGGTATGAGTCTTGAAGATGGTGAGAAGATTGAACTAATATTGTAGAGCCTTGTCTTGATAGGATCCCATTCTTGGATTGAGGGGTCAGTGTCATTCATTTTGAGATGTTTGGCAGGTTGCAAGGAGGGCTCTGCATCAATTGGTATCAGAGCTAGTAATGGCTTTGGTAAGGAGATAGAGAATTGAGAGATGGCAAAGGGACAAGAAGAAGAGGTTCCTAGAGGACCAATCACCAACATGGAATTGGAAAAGATTGTGAGAGAGCAAGCCACTGCTTGCAAGGAAATGCAGAGTAGATGGGAAGGAAGATGGAGGCACTGGTAGTGGTGATAAAGGGAATGAGGATGAGATCCCTATGCCAAAGGAAGAGGCCATTCCTCCTGACCAGAGGCACTTCCTTAATGCCCTCAAATCCATGGAGCAGAAGATTGATTTGCCAACTTTCACTGGGAAAATGGAACCAGATGTTGTGATGGATTGGATAGACTCCATGTCTAGTTTCTTTGAGTGTGAAGATGTTCCAAGACACCAGAAGGTGAAGATTGCTAAGTCCAAGTTGAAGGGAGCAGCCCTAACTTGGTGGAACTTTGTCCAAGAGGAAAGAGAGAATGACAATAAGCCCAAGATTGTTTCTTGGAAGAGGATGGTTGCCTTAATCAAAGAGACCTATCTACCTAAAGACTATGAAATACAAATCCATAAGAGGAGACAAAATCTCAAGAAGAAGGAGATGGATATGAACTCATATATAGAGGAGTTCCAAAGGCTGTACATGAAGTCTAAAACAAAAGAGGAAGAGAGTGAGAAAGTTGCCTCGTACCTGAATGGATTAAGGTACAACACTCAAGAACAATTGAACCTTCTTAGCCTGGACACCGTTGGTAGATGCCATCAACTTGTTATCAAGGTGGAAGAGAAGATCAAAAGGAGACAAGAGAAGAATAATAAATGAAGAGGAAGACAACAGAGGGGTGGAAGAAATTTTTTCAGAAGTAAGGGAAATGGTTTTGGAAATCAAAGTGAAACTAGTCAAGAAGGTACTAAAGGAGAGAGTAGTTCCCATAACTATGGAGGATACAATTAGAGAGGTAACTTCAAAGGAAGAAGACCACCATTAAGAGGGAGATATCAAGGTAGAGGTCCAATTAGATTTTATAACTACAATCAAGAAGGACACATGGCCAATAGATGCCCGGATAAACCTACTAGTTCCATGGGAGAACGGAGAAGTAACTGTATTTTATAGGCTAATTGCCAAAGTGTGGCAAGTGCAAACACATACCAAAGTGTCAATACCCCTGACAGTTATGGATACCCTAAAAGAGGTGAAGCCTTGATGATCAAAAGAGTAGTAACCACTATGAAGAGGTCTGATAGAGAACCCCCACAGAGGAAGTCTCTATTCAAGACCACTTGCAAAGCGGGTGGAAAAGTCTGCAAGGTCCTAATAGATTCCAGTTCAACTGAGAACTTTGTGTCTCTAGAGATGGTGGAGAAACTAAAGTTGAGGAGACTACCTCACCCTTTCCCCTACAATGTCTCATGGCTCACACAAGGACAACAAGTTGTTGTGGAAGAGCAGACTTGGGTTTAATTCTAGATTGGAACCTATAGAGATAGGTTGATGTTTGACATTGCAAAGATGGATGCTTGCCATCTCCTATTTGGGAGACCATGGAAGTTTGATTTGAAAGCACAATATGATGGTGCTAGGAATATATATTTCATTACCAAGGATGGTAAGGTGATTGAGTTGCTACCTTTAATGTATGATGAGGAGGAGACCAAACAAAAGGAGGCCAAGGTGTTGGTATTAGGAGGGAAGCAGTTCATGAGGAACATGACAAATGAAGGCATGTTCCATTATGCCCTTATCCCTATTCCAACAGTAACAAAGGTGGAGAAGTCTAAGGATAAGAAAGAGGATAGATTGAAATTGATTGACCCTGCAGTGCAGCAACTACTAGACAAATATAAGGGTGTCATCTCTGATGGCATGCCAAGGTCACTACCTCCCATGAGGGACATAAACCATTGTATAGACCTTATACCTAGATCCACCTTGCCTAATAAATTAGAATACAATCTCACACTGGATCAGAATGTTGAGATGGAAAAATAGGTTAAAGAATTGTTCGAATCCAGATTGATTGGCAAAAGTTTGAGCCCATGTGCAGTCCCTGCAGTCTTGGCACCCAAAAAAGAAGGTACTTGGAGGGTTTGCACCGGTTCAAGAGCTATCAACAATATTACTATCAGGTATAGGTTTCCCATGCCTAGGATTGAAGATTTGTTAAATTGTTTAGGGGGTGCTAGATATTTTACAAAAGTTGATTTAAAGAGTGGTTATCATCATATTAGGATTAGGCTGGGAATGAATGGAAGACTACATTTGAAAAAAATGAGGGGTTGTATGAGTAGAAAGTCATACCCTTTGGCTTATCCAATACACCTAGTACCTTTATGAGGTTAATGAATGAAGTCTTGAGGGATTTCATAGGGAAATTTGTTATAGTCTACCTAGATGACATTCTAGTTTTCAATCAAACCAAAGGACAACATCTAAAACATGTAGACCTAGTCCTAAGAAGATTGTATGAAGAACAATTAATGATCAACTTGGAAAAGTGTTTCTTTATGCAGGAAGAGATTATTTACTTGGGATTTGTAATCTCATATGGTGAATTGAAAATGGATCAAGAAAAGGTGAGTGCCATATTGTCTTGGCATATACCTAGGACAATGAATGATATTAGAAGTTTTCATGGCTTAGCTACCTTCTATAGGAAGTTTATAATAGGTTGTAGCCATATTTGTGCCCCTATGCTTGATACAATAAAGGGAGGACAAAATTGCAGGTTTAGTTGGACAGAAGAAGCAGATAACTCTTTTGAAACCCTGAAGAGGAAAGTTGTTCAGCAGTCGGTCCTTGCCCTACCTAATTTCAACAAGATCTTCCAAGTGGAGTGTAATGCTAGTCACATGGCTATTGGAGCAATTCTCAGTCAAGAGGGAAGACCTATTTCTTTATTTAGTGAGAAGTTGAATGAGGCAAAGAGGAGATATTCATCTTATGACCTAGAGATGTATACTCTAGTCCAATCCTTCAGAAAATGGAGACACTACTTGCTACCAAAAGAATTCATAGTTTTCATAGAAAATCAGGCCCTTAGCTTCATAAATAGTCAAGAAGAGTTGAATCACCAGCTCATGAAATGGGTAGAGACCCTACAAGCTTTCACTTGCATTCTTAAGCACAAGAAAGGAGTCAAGAATAAGGTGGCAAATGCTTTGAGCAGGGGAGTCCTAACTGCAAATCAGATTCAGTTGGAGAGTGTTGGCATAGACTCCTTGAAAGCCGTGTATGAGGATGATGAAGATTTTGGAGAGGCCTATAAGGTATGTGCTTCATTTGATGAATGGTTTCATGTTGAGTATTCTGAATTTTTTATTCAAAATGGATTGTTGTTTAAGGGTGCACAACTATGCATACCCAAATGCTCTATGAGATTGAATATAATTAAGGAGAAACATTGTGGAGAAATGGTAGGCCATTTTGGTCTTGAAAAGACACTAGATTTGGTAAAAAGACACTATTTTTGGCCCAAACTACAAGTAGATGTCAGGAGATTTGTGGAGACATGTGTGATCTGCCAGAAGGCAAAAGGAAAGTCCACCAATGCAGGCTTATACCAGCCTTTACCCATACCTTCAAGACCATGGGAAAGCATAAGTATGGATTTTGTTTTAGGATTACCTAGGACAAGGAAAGGATATGATAGTGTTTTTGGAGTGGTGGATAGGTTTAGTAAGATGGCACATTTCAGCAGACTTGTTCTTTAAGGAGATTGTCCGGATACATGGTTTGCCTTTGACTATAATATCTGATAGGGATGTAAAATTTATTGGTCACTTATGGAGGACCCTTTGGAAGAAGTTTGGTACAAATTTATCCTTTTCCTTAGCCTACCATCCCCAAACAGATGGTCAAACTGAATTTGTAAATAGGTCACTAGGGAATCTACTAAGGTGTTTGACTAGACAGGATGGAGAAAGGTGGGATAGCATATTATCTCAGGCAGAATTATCCTACAATGATATTGTGAATAGGAGTACTGATAAGTCACCTTTCTATATTGTATGTGGCATCCACCCAAGGGGTGTGCTGGAGTTGAGAGAGATACCACAAGGAGAAGCCATTAGCGTAGATGGAGAAACCTTTTCTACTGCCATAAAAGAAATCCTTGACCAAGTTAAGACTCATCTTCAACAATCTGCAGGGAGATATAAAACTCATGCTAACAAAAAGAAGAGAGGTGTTCAGTTTGATGTGGGAGACTTGGTGTAAGAAGGAAAGACTTCCAAAAGAAAAATACACAAAGTTGATGCAAAGAAAGATTGGACCTTACCAAATCTTGAAGAAATGTGGTCCAAATGCCTATGAACTTCAACTACCATCTGATCTTGGTTTGTCACTTATTTTCAATGTTTGTGACTTAACTCTTTATAAATGTAGTGTTGGTGTAGGAGAAGACACAATTCAGGATATTGTTGATGATGACATTCCCAAACATGAACCACCAAAGTTGCAAAAGGTTCTAGACACTAAGGTTGCAAAGTGAACCAAGAGAAAAGTTTACATGGAGTATTTGGTGGCTTGGAAAGGACAACCTGATTTTGAAGCAGTTTGGATGACATAGCAACAAATCAAAGATCATGGTGTCGACCTGCAAACTCTCATCTCAAGTGGACTTGAGATTTCTTCTTCTAGGGAGTATGGTGCAGGAGCACCCCATCAAACCCTTCAAGATGATAAGTCATATTCTGAGAAGGCAGGATAAGTTATTAAATATGTCTTTAGAATGTTTTGTATAGGTTTTCAGTCATGCATTATGTGTTTGTAATAATGAACCCCATCTTGTGAGCCAAACTCCTATTTTGGCATTTCTATTAGCCAATTAGGAATTTAGGACAATAGGGGATCAAATGTGTTGGTTTTAATTTTTTAAGATTTTTTAGGAGGGGTTAAACTTGACCCAAGGCATTAGGAGGTGAAAGATGACATTTTGACAACTTTTGCAAAAGTTGTCAAAAGTTGTCATGAGCAACTTTTATGCACTTTTTGCATTTTGTTAATTTGAAACTCCTCCAACGGCTCTAACCTCTTGATTTTTGGTTGAGAATAGTTTTAGAGTAGTTTATACACCTTTTGGATCCAATTCCCAAGGGTCATTGTAGGGAGAAGAGTTTTGATGCCCTCAAAATAATAGAATTCTAAGTTTTTCCATCCATGGTATGGTACTGTATGGATTGGGATCTATTCCCAATGATGTGAATTAGTTGGAGAGGAGAGTTAACTTTGTTTTGGCTTTGATCTAAAGTTCTATTTGTGTATGTTGCTCCTGAAATTCAACTTTTACTGTAGGTGCTCAGAAAACCAGGGTTTCCCTTGGGTTTTTCCTCCTCCATGGTCATATCTTGTACTTTATCAATCTGAGACCCATGGGATTTGGTGAAAGGCAAGTATGGTCAGTGTAATCTAGGATTCCAAGATTTTTTTTGTAGGAGGAGCAAGGGAGGAAAGTGTTTGGAGCGACCCTAGGTAGACATCTCTATGTGGCTACCTAGACCTTGAACAAGCAAAATTACCTTGAGTGCAATTGGCGATGATTCCTAACATATAACCCTATAATCCCTTATGGTTTATGGTTACCTACATTTGCATGGATTTTAATTGGCTGGTTCATTCATCTAAGTATAGTTTCTTCACAAAAGAGGCCTAATTAGCCCTTTAGGACAGTCAACATCCTACCGGCAAAGACCTTTATTTTCTAGACCCTGACGCTTCCTTTAGGGGATTTGTGTAAATTCCAAAAGGGTGTTTGAATCCATAATTTATTTGCTAAGGTTGGGAAATTTTGAACCCAAGGTCTCTTTACCCGCTAAATAGGGCTATAAGCAACTAGGCCTAATTGGGTGAGTTTCTTAAGGAATGGGCATGAATCCTTACAATTGGTGCTTTGTCTGACCTTGGGAAGTCTTGTATGACCCAAAACTGGTATGCAAATGATTTTTAACCCTTGGAGGTATCATGGAGTGTGTTGTAGCAAGATACC
Organism: Cryptomeria japonica; assembly: GCF_030272615.1. Classification (NCBI taxonomy): domain Eukaryota; kingdom Viridiplantae; phylum Streptophyta; class Pinopsida; order Cupressales; family Cupressaceae; genus Cryptomeria; species Cryptomeria japonica. Next base: position 253,088,090 of record NC_081406.1, read on the forward strand.
CCTAAATGAGTAGGTATGAGTCTTGAAGATGGTGAGAAGATTGAACTAATGTTGTAGAGCCTTGTCTTGATAGGATCCCATTCTTGGATTGAGGGGTCACTATCATACATTTTGAGGTGTTTGGTAGGTTGCAAGGAGGGCTTAGCATCACAAACCCTTGTCACATTCTGCTAATAACTTTGATGTTTCTCAAGAAATCTGATCCTTGTACACACTTAAACACCATCTTATCATTACACAATTTCTGACACGTCATCACTAAGTTATGAACATGATAAGATCCACTGCCAAACCAAAAATCATTACAGGTGAAAGATTTGTTATCGGTATACATTCTTCTTCACAGAGTTTATGACAGTCAATCATAACTCACTCAATATACTAAATTTACTGATGTGGTGTGGAACATAGATGAATGTTTTTGTCTTCAAAACTCTTGTAAAACCACAACATCTAACTCTTCACAAATCATTTGTACCAGTGTCTTGATCATAGCATTGTTCCTGCTTACCGGTATACAGCAACTTAACAATTTTGTTGTCTAACACATTCTTCTATCGGTCAGGCTTTACTGGTAGGCCTAGATGACTTATATGACTCAACAAACATGGTTTCCATCAATGACAACACAAATAAGTCATCAAACAACTTATTTATCTATCAAGAATACTTCTACACTAGTAAATATGACAAGGTATAAGTCTATGATTGGTGGTCTGTTATACTTAACTCAGACTAGACCAGATATTATGAATGCAATAAGTATTGTTTCAAGATATCAAAGTAATCCTAAATAAAATCATGAATGTCTAGTAAAGAGGATATTCTCATATTTGCAAGGAATAATAGAATATGGTTTATGGTATTCTAAAAATGGTGATTTCACTTTATGTGCATATACTAACTCAGATTGGGCAGGAGATATTGATGGCAAGAAGAGCACTTTCGGTGGACCTTTCTTTCTTGGAAAGAAATTGGTTTCATGGATCAAAAAAAAATAGTCATGCATTTTTTTTTATCTACTGCAGAAGCTAAGTATATTGTAGTAGCAACTAATTGTACTCAAGTCTTGTGGATGAAGAAAATGTTGAAGGATATTAGGGTAAATTGTAGGGAGCCGGTAGTTATCTACTCTGATAACTCTGTAGCTATTAACATGTCTAAAAATCTGATATTTCACTCTAAGACTAAGCATATATCAATAAATTATAACTTTATGAAGGACAAGGTAGAAGCAAAGGAAGTCAAATTCGTTTATGTGAACACTAAAGAACATATTGTAGATATATTCACTAAACCATTGTCTAAGGAACCATTTGAGTATTTTAGAGACAAGTTAGGGATTTCTACCCCTCTGGTAGAGACTTGATTGATGCAGTTCGTCATCAATCTAGCATGCATTATCAAAGACATTTTTCATTCTGGCACTGATGAGTGGTGCTACTACTCAACAGGAGTAGTCAGCTTTGAGATACAAAGGTTTATTTTCTTGCTTTGATATTTTTGTCAGATTTGTAGCATTAATGTCAAAGGGGGAGAGATATTGATGTGAAAAATAAGAAAAGGAGTTGTATACATTAGGGAGAGAGTTATTGATATTCAGGAGATTGTTGGTTGTCTTCCACAAGGGGAGACTTGTTTGGCATTTCTTGGTACTTAGATGTTTTTCACATCTAGTGTTGCCATCAATGCCAAAGGGGGAGATTGTTGGAATTATTGGATGAATTGATTATGTGTTGTATTGATATTGTGTCATTGATGTCAACACTAGCTATTATTTTTGGTTATCAGTAGGCAGGTTTTGGTTACCGGTAGAAGATCTAGTGTTACCGACTGAAGAGACTATCTGTTGGACACTTCTAGCATGTTTGGATCAATGGAATGTGATTGGTTAAATGTGGTACATTCTTTTGGAGCATGTCTTGGTCAGATGGTATTGACTTGGTAATCGGATGTTATCATACACTCTAGTAAACCCTTACCGGTACTAGTTTAAGGCTTTACCGGCAGAGCTCTCACTGAGGAATCTTGATAGGATGCATAATTGGTGGTGGTGTAGCTTCTAGATGGATTTTAGGATGTTGAAGATATTCTTTGATCATGCTTTAACTGCTTGAAGACATTGCTTTGGCATGGTGGACCTAGAATAGGTCCGATACCTATCTAGGTTATGGACCGGTATCATGCTAACGTGTACTCTACACGTTACCAGGATGTTTCAGGATGATTTATGGATTTGTTATTGTTGTTTTGGTCTTAAGCTGACATGGTATATCATTGTAATATGGATTTATCTAATGATCTTATTGTAATATCTTTTAGGTGGCTAACCTAATTGGTTTAGGCCTTAAGGTTTGTATAAAATGATGTAAGATCTCATTGTAGACCGTGGCATGGGAACGGAAAAAGTGTCATTGTCTTGTAATTCAATATCATATGCGAAGGAGACTTGATCGATCATAGGTGATCGAATTGGGATTAAGGAAGAGGTCAAAGGCCTTCGGTATTGAGCTTAACTGAGACTGTAACAGGCCTGGTAGATGTTATCTCTGGCAGTTCACTCTATTGGATTGTTGTCCATTTATCTTAAGATGGTTGTTTCCTCTTTGTAGTTAGTGAGACTCTTTTGTAATGAGCAGTACACTCTAGGTAGTGTGCCTTCCTGCATGTGTAGGCCCCTCATTGTATCACATACATTCTACAAAAGTCTCATCTGACTATGGGTAGGCTTCCCACCGTGGTTTTTCCCTTTCCAGTTTTTCCACGTACAAATCATGGTGTTATGTGGTATGGTTGTTTTTCATTGATTATCTATTTAATTGTTAAGTTGTATTGTTTACCAATATTTGTTTCTTCTTTACCGACACTTAATCTGATTAAAGGTTATAAAGTGGATTAAAAGTTATAATTTGTTAACAATTGATTCACCCCCCCCCCCCTCTCATTTTTCACTGGTTATCCTAATATCATCATCAAGCTATATCCACTTTATCGTTTATACAATAATTATCAACTTTACCAGTTATGCCAACAATAACTTTACCGGTCATCTTCTCATCTCATCATCATCTTTGCCAATAATCTCCTCATTATTGTCTTCATTAGATATGGCAACAATGTGCCAATACTTTCTTCTCTATGATTTGATCTAACAAAAATATTTTCTCAAAAATCCCAGCCGGGAACAAGAAGCATGCCACTATTTTGAATCATCTCCCTACCTTCTTCAGGGATGCATCTGAAATTGCTCCTATCAAAATTCCTAATCTCTTCATCAGATAGGTTCTTTAACTTTTCTCTAAGCCAAAAGGATTTGAACTCGGGAGAGTTGACAAAATTGTCATATGCCGTAAAGTTCTTTGAAGCGATAATTCTTTCATCATCCGATTCCACTACAAGGATTGTGCTAGGGAGGATGGCCCTATCTAAATCATTGAGGACCTCAGTAGCTTCATCTTCATGGAATGTTTCCTATGGGGGAGGATGTGGTGGCACATTTGTATCAAAATGTTTTTCAATATCTACAAAGTCATACATTTTTGTTTTTCCTTTCTCAATTTTTTTCACTTGCTCAACAACTTGCCTAGAAGTTCTAGGAGACAATTCTTCAACTATTACTGTATTCCCCTTCACCTTGTATACTATAGAGGTTGGGTCAATTGGCCTTTCTTCAAATTTATCCCCTTTATCCTTGGAATCCCTTCTCTCCATTTCAATTTTTATTATGTCATCTACCTTTCTCATCATAAAAGACATTCTATCAAAATCATTCTGAAATTATTTGTAAAAACCCTCAAAATTAGGATCCTCTTGTCACCTTTCCCTCTCAAGCCTCTTCATGAGTTCCCATTTCTTCTTGTTCTAATCTACCTCAGTAGGGAAATCACTCCTAATCAGATACTCTCTTTCATCAAATGAGTGGAAGTATCCCTTCTCCTTTAGCTTATGTATTCTGAGATCATTTATACTTCCCTCGAGGTCAAAATGCCTATCTTGAGCAACCTTTAATCTGTAATTATTTACCAAAAAGTCTTGTACCTTGTCCAAGCTATCACAACCCACAATAAACTCTCCAAAAATAATCACCCTACAGAGGAACTTGCCTTTCTTATCTATTTTAATTTTCTCCCTCTCCATCCACATTAGTTGTCAGATCAATTCAAGAAATACTAGCCTTGGAGAGACAAAAAGTGGCAAAACATGGGGTTCCTGCTCACACTTGTAGACCCTAATGATGGTGCAGTTGTCATAAAGGAAGAAATATCCAAAAATTTGGATGAATACCCCCTCTAGATATATCATCCCTTCAGCCCTTCAATTTCTTATCCAATAAATTTTAATGATATTCTCGGGTAGTCTTGGTAACCTAACTCCATGCCTTCACAATACTTTCATGACAAAATAATCAAAGAAAACATTGTAATTACTGTACCTAGACCCCTTATCCCACACTTGATTCCACCTCTATACTAGTCATGGAAGACCTGTGTGTGGGTCATTTGTCCTTATACTCAATTATGGACCCCAATAAGCCTTGCTCTGATAAAGAATCAAATGACACAATAAAGAATAATGTATGAATTCCAGCTTCTCATCTTCATTCCTTGCTCCCATTAACCCTGCATGGAGCTTGTCATGGATAATAGCTACAAAATCATATAGCTCATTTATTGAGGGATGCTAGATATTGATGGAAATCATGAAATATATGGACATTTGAGTAAGCCAACAATCCATCCCAAGAACCTGTCCCAATGCATAATTGGTTTTGACAAAGTAGGACTCAAAGCATGCTAATTTGAAAGGTTACTTTTCAGATGGCAGGATATAATTCTATGAATCCTTAAAAAGTTTCCTCATGAAATGAGGAACAAGTTCCTTCCTATATCTATCCCTTTTGTATTGATAGTCCCTTTGTAGATTGCTCCCATTGATTCTCTTGAGGGCAGACCCATCCAAACCAAAACATTCAATAATGGCCCTATGTGAGATGTCCAATAGGACATAGCCCTATGTAGTTCTTACCATCTGGCTTGGGGAATCATAAGAATTGGCCATATCTCTTATCAACATAGGGTCAACAAAAAAATTTAGCACTATCTTTATTGGTTTCCTCTTCTGCATTGGTTTCCTAGCTTTAGGAGGGGGCAGGTTCGTCTAAAGACTTGCTATCTTAAACATTAGTGATAGTATTCTAAATTGTCTTTCTTTTCTTCTTTGTGTTCTTATCCTTCAGAGTGGAGCTTGCTTCGGCCTCCTCAGACTTCTACGGGGTATTTTGAGGGTTTGGCTCTGTACTAGGAGCACTCCCAATCGCTGGCATGGGTGCAATTACATCAATCAGAACAACATAATTAATTTCTAGCATCACAGAGCTAGCACCAGTTTTAGGGACACTTTCAGTAGTGGGAGTAGCAAAATATTTAGCAGTGGAAGATATTTTAACACTTAAAGAAAAGGAGACCTTGGAAAATAAGATGTAGATGCAAACCCTACAATCTCTAGGGCACACAGAGATAGCTCTACATATTCACAACTATAGCACCCTAACAATGCACAAGAATGGTTAGAAAATCAACTTACTGGTTTCACTTGACTGAATTGTTGGAGGGTGCATTGGTTCACTGAGACTTTCTCCTATTCTCGCTCTAGAATTCTTTGAATTCTCTTTTAGATGCAAGGTACGGGAGGAAACCAATGAATTTATGTTTTATAGTGTCACCACTAATTCATCTGTGCCAAACGGAATTAGTCGTTGGCACCAAATTTAAATTCCATTCATTGATTAGGAGATAAATGGTCAAGATTGTCCTTTGATAACTCTTGAATGATGACATGGCATTCATAAGACTCTCTTGGCCACCTTAGACTTTGTAAAAATTTATATCGTTTGAGCTACTTTTACCATCTTGTGATTTTTACCATCTATGTGGGATGAGCCTTCCTTGAGTCCCTCTTATTTTCTTATCCTGCACCATCTTTTACTATCTTAGCAGGATAAGGTTCCTATGTATTTACTTTTCCTTTTATCCCGTGACACCTGGGAGCATCATTTTTATCTTTGCGGGATAAGGCTTTTATATCCTTCCCTTGTCAGCATCTGTCTCTTCTTATCCCACAATGCATCAGTCATATTTGTTTATCCTTGCAGGATAAGCTTCTGAGCATCTTTTCTAAGAATCTCCTTATCCCGCATTTCTTGTAGTTCCTTATTAGTCTCCCTCTTGAAAGTTCTTTTTTTTGTGTGTTCACTCCACGTGGGATAAGAATTTTAAGCTTATTATCTCTTATCTCGCGACCTATCTCTTGTCCCCATAGGAACACACAACATAAGAGATCCTCTTGTTTTCGGATTGTAACTCTTAACCTGCGATTTCATTTGAATAAGCAAAATTTCTTGCAGGATAAGATCTCTTGAGAATCCTTTGATATTCCTTATCTCACGAGACCACTCTTTGTAGATGAAGAATACAATGGGGCAAGCCTTTATACATGTTACCCTTCCACTACCTCGTATCCCACGCTACCACTTTGACAGCTCAAAGACCTTACGGGATAACATTTACCATGTAAATCTGAGTGATTTCTTATCCTACAAGCTCATCTCGTGTCCTTAAGATGTCGTGGGATAATATTTTCCTCAGATTTTCTTAGCCTCCCTTATCCCACATGGTCACAACGCATACTAAAACTATTGCCACTCTTGTGAATGCTCCTTATCCCGCGATGTTGTACCACTTCTTGAAATGTGTCACAGGATAACACTTCTCCTTGAGTAGTGTTATTCCCTTATCCCATAGGGCTGAGACCTTTTGCTAAAATGCTTGTGGGATAACATCTCTTCGCATTCCATTTGACATGATTATCCCACACAACAACAACACTAAGGCAGACACTTAAGTGGATCTTTTGAGCACATGGAAATTATGGGTGAAGTGATTGTGCATGGGGGCCTTCCTGGGGGATTTTAAAACCTTAAGCTATGGGGATTAATTACTACACTTAGGAATATAACAAAAAATTAAAAAACCACTATGATAGATGATTCCTAATGTGCAGGGTCGGTGAATGAATGATAGAAAGGCCTCCCGACCATTACTTAAAACCAGGTCACTGATGAACATAAGTCAACTGTAAATTATAACATGGCCTTAGAGAACAAAGGGAAAATGCAGCAGGGCAAAAACCCTTTAAAAACCTAAACCCTAGGGACTGAGAATAATAGGCAAGGCACAATAAAAAGCCATTTTTTATCACTTCTAACATAATGCTTAAAGGAATTTCTATGATAGAGAGTTTTAGGAAGTAGGCTTGAACTAACATTTGGCTATGCAGAAGAATACCTTTTTTATCATAACACTTGACTATGTAGACACTTAAAGTAGAGTTCACAAAAGTCCAAAGGCATTATGTCTAGCTGAAAAATATTCTCTTAACCTCATTATACACTCTAATATTTTTGTGGAATAAATTGACTAATGGTCACTCTTGAATTGAAGGATCCAACATTGATGAAGGGAAGTACTAAGTAAGAGTTCCATGTAAAAGCTTCTCTAGAGATACCTCACCATCTTTTTCTCCACAACACCTATACTCCATCAAAGTCAAATCACATTTACATTCAACTGTAGATGATTCCTAAGAATGTAGTTCATTATAAAGAGCTAAATAATTTTAATGCAACTACATGTATCTCTTGAGAATCATCACGGGAATTACTTTATAATTATAAAATATGTAATTATTAAAATAGCACAATAACTCCTTTATCTTTACAAAAACACTTTGTTAAGATACAATAACAACAATAATATTTATCAATTAGGAAATATATGTTATATATAAAACTATGAAATATATAGATATATATTTTTTCTTTAGGAAATATATATTATATTTTAAACTATGAAATATATAGATATATATTTTCTTTAGAAATAAAGAAGAGATCCAAAAATTATTATTTTTAGAATAAGTTTTTAATTTTGGTTCAATACATGAAATAGATGAAAAGAGTTCATCCACATGTTGAGTACTAAAAGTTGATTGGTCTCTCAAGAGGTGGAGCTAAGGCCCACTCCAACCAATAGATAGGGATTTATATTTTTTAAGCATTAAGATCTTTATTCAAATTGCATTTTTGTCATTGTTGTGTTTTATTAGATTAATTTTACCTTCCAAAAATTGTTGTTGACCATTGTAATTCATAATTTTATTAGATTCATTTTATTTTCTACTATAATTTACTATTTTATTAGAGCAATTTATATTCAAGAAATAGTAGAAGAAATGAATAAATATTTCCTCAATTAGTCCATTTGCTTCAAGTAATTAGGAGTAGAATACATGGTTAAAATTTACTAGGAGAAATACTAGGTAGAGTCCTGCTACAAATATCCATGCACATTCCTCATATTTGATAGTAAAATTTATCTCTATTTAAATGTAAGGTGTAGAACAACCCTTATCATTTTTGGAAATGTTGTTAAGAACAAGTGATAATAGGAAAATCAGTTGGTAGTTTTTAGATTTAGGATTAGACTAGCATGTGCAAGGTTAGAAAAAGAGATCCACGTGGTTGATCTATTGAAAAACCCTCAAAAATATTATGTAAGTGAAATGTAGTAGGAATGGGATTCACCAGCATAAAAATGCAAACTAGGAATCAAATCCAATCCCATCAATTTCATTGGAGAACAACCAATTAGGCCCAACTTCATACCCTTGAGAGAGTTGGGCGCTTGGGGTTGATCATTCTCTTTTGTGATTTGATATGATTGGATATTGTTATAATAATAAATGATACAATAAATAGGGATATTGGTAAGAAACATAATAAATAGGAAGATACAGATGTAAATTAGGAGAGAAGATCAGATTTGGAAATGGGATATAGAGAGGAACCTATGTTTGTAATTTGGGCCTGAAAGTGTCAAACATTATGTATAGGGTCATTATCTAGGGAGTGTTTTGATTAAGTAAAAGCGGGTATTTGAAAGGTACCCGAACCTTGTACAAGCTAGGAGAACAGAACTGCTAGAAAAAAGTACCTGATCACTTCAAAAAGACAAAATGATCCCACTGAAAGGGATCAACTAACATAACATTTCATTATCCAAGGAGTGTTTTTGTCAGCTCAAGTGCACAAAATCTAAATCGGGATGCTCTATAGATCATCCTCTTGAAATTTTAACAAAAAAGTGGAAAACACTTTTACATTTTAAATATTGCCTAGGATTTTTTGCCTATTCTAAATCTTAAACTATGTATCTTTGTCTGTATTTTTTGGATTAAAATTCTCTATTTCTAAATTTGTCATCTAGAATTGTTGAGAGTGAGTTGTTGGAGGCAATTATTTTTCTTGTGGTTGTATAATGCACATATTAGGTCTTGGAATGCATCAATCACTATGAGTCTTGATACTAGGGAGATTAGAACAAATGACAACAATCTACTCATTTCTCTTGACAAAGCAACTATCAGTGGTTGTTTTTGCCTGCCAAAGAGAGAGGTCTATGCATACTTTTTTTATCATCACACATTTATTTCAATAAAAATAATGGATATTATAGAAATATAATTGATAGAGAATGGTCCACTATCCCAAAGAAAGGAAAATCCCAATTACCCAAAAGATTGCAAAGGTCTTATTTGGTTGAATAGATTTAAGTTATGGTGATATTACTACATAGGCTAAAGAGAAACATGACTACACGTGTTTTTGAGGACTATATGGTTTTCTTCATCCAAATCATCATTGATAGAGATAAATACCTAGATTGGCCAACCCTTGTCAATTACTGGTTATATCACATGATTTTTAGGTTTCCTTCCAACATTATTTTCTACATATCTGCATACCTTCTCTATGCCCTAGTTTGTACTAGGAAGTGGCTAGGATTTCACCCTCTAGACATATATAATGATAGTATTCAAACTTATGACTAATATCATCAATTGTAGGTAGAGAAAACTATAAAAAGTTTAGGAAGGTGAATGATGCATTCACCATGATGCTAGTCAAAGAGCTGCAAGAAGACTTGGGCCAAAGGATTTCCCCTAAGACAATTCAATTGGTTAATAAAGGTGGCAGCCATTTCATCTAGTACCAAAGATTTACTCATATGATGATTGGCAGCTATGATGGTATCCCCTATAAACTACCAGAATATGAAAAATATAAATTTATTCTTATTTAAATTTGTAGGCAATTGGTTGAGGTAAATAAGAGATGTACAAAGAGGAAGAAAGGAGGTATCCAATTCACAATTGGTCTTGGATATTATTCATGTTGATCACAATTTGATACCCTCAACATTGAGAGGGATGTCGTCAAATACAAAACTTAGACTTATGAAAGAATATTTCACTTTGATAGTTGTTGCCCTCATATTTGGCATACCTATTATTTTAATTTCAAATTGTTCCCAAGGTTGGAAAAAGGTCCAATGAGTGTTTACGCGTAGGTAATGAGCGCGTTGTCCAAGGTCATTACTAGTCAAAATCTGAAAAAAGGAAGAATTTTGATAATTACCACAAATTGAGGGAAACCAATTGACAGTCAAGATCTAAACATCATTTTGTATCACATGCCCAACTTTCACCTAAACCCAGTTCATACTTTGTCATATTTTAAACTTTCAATTTTTGGTGTTTGTTGCTCCCAAATGATTAAAATATCTCATTTAAGGCTTCATCATGAGGTGTAAATAATTGTATGGACCTATTTCCCTTCCATTGACGTGTAGTTCGAATTTTAGGACCTAACTCCCTACCATCTGAAACTTATGCCATTTTTCTCCAGCCAAAGTGATATATTTAAAATATTTAAATTATTTCTCAAATGATAATTTAATATTTTAAATTATTTCAATATGTTTGGTCATTTGCGATAAGAAAATCATCTTCATAAATTGGTGGCATTCTTCCTTGATTCATTCTCAATAAAAAATGGTTTCCAAGGTGTAAAGGATAGCTCGTTGAATCACAAGGTTAGAAATGCTCACTTTTTTAGCATTCTTAACCTCGTTTCTCAACCTTTTGTCAAAAAGGTTAGAAATGCTCACTTTTTGAGCATTTCTAACCCATATTTCTAACTTTTAATGAAAATTTTATAAATGCTCACTTTTTGAGCATTTCTAACCTTATTTCTTAACCTTTTGGGTCCCACTTTGTCAGAAAGGTTAGAAATGCTCAAAAAATGAGCATGCTTAACCCTTTTTCATAAGAATTTTTTTTTAAAAAGAGAGGAAAAGAAAGCTTCAAATAGCAGGATTATGAACATCATCAATGCACTGAAAGAAGCATGGACATACCTGAAATGGAGTATGGATGCGAAGTATGGAAGGCGTAGATTGTCAAAATGAATGAATTCCTTTAGCTGAGGTTGAGTTAATCTGACATGATATTCATCAAGACATAAGAGGATAAAGGAATCGCATCAGATTTTCTAGTCGCAGCTGCTCTAGTAAACAATACATAGCATGCTTATGAATGCAAACCATGGAGCCATAGCTCAAGTCATGATTTTCCTTGAATCATATGTTTGAATAGCTGCAAACCGTAAATGTATGATAAAGTCGTTAGTTGTTTTGTCAAAGTGCAATGGCTCCGATAGACAATACACGTAACATGTTTGAATGTTGCAGAATGGGGAAGAATAGACAATATTCATGAGATGCTTGACAAGAATACCACGGATGCTACAGATGATGGATGCACTGACAATGCATGTAAACTGTTTGACAGAATCTCTCAAAGAAATGTCTCTTTAGCAGGCGTTAATCCCAGCAATGTGGTCTTAGGAAATGTGATGGTTGCAGGCTATCCACAAAATGGAATGGGGTATTACATTCATTAAAAGATAATGCACGTAGAGTGTTTGGCAGTAGTGAATGGCATAGACAAAGTGTTTAACAGTTTGACAAACTGCCTCAAGGAAATGTGTCCCTCGACAAATGCAAACCATGGAAGCCTTGACGTGGCACATGAACTGGTTGACAGAATATCATGGCAGACATGAATGCATCATGGAAGAATAGACAATGCAGGTGAAATGTTTGACAATCCACCTCAAAGAACTCTGTCTCCCAGAGAATGCAGACCATGGAGGTATTAACATAGCATGTGAGGGGAATAAATGAGATCTCTCCAAATACAATAATCGTAGGATATACCCAAATTGCCAATAGACATCCATCTACGCATAATAATGGAAGAATTACGTAGGTTTTGTGGTCACAGCCACTCTGGTAGATGAGGTTGCAAATCCGTAAGTTCACACAATGCACGTGAAATTATATGACAGGATGCTCCAAAGACATGTAGTGGCAAGTCTAAACCCGAATTCCATGATTGGTGAATGGTGATTTATTAGACCATGGTTATAATTGTAGCTACTCTGGTACTCATAGATGCAGATTGCAATGCATAGGCACCATGCATATTTGTTTAACAGTGGCATTATGTGGAGCGTTGGATAGTATACTACATAACACGCAATAATGGAAAGACATATTGAAAGTCCAAATAAAGTGGATGAAGACAAAGAAGTACCTCAACATAACTTATTACTTTGTTTTTCATCAAAATTATAAAGTTTCAAGTTGTTATTTTTGTAAAAAGTGACTTATGTTGCTTATGTAACCAAAGGTTAGGAAATTGACTTTTCTATGCATAAGTGGGTAAGTTATTAACTCATTGAAGTTCATGCAGAAAAGAGTTAGTTATTAACCCAGGATTAAAGTTAGTTACTAAGGCGGTTATTCTGGGAAGCCTATAAATACAAGGCTATTTGTAATGTAGGGGGCAGACTCTTACATAGGGGGAAAACTCTGCAAAATTTTGTAGAGAAACTAAGTGAGATCTTTTGATATTCATACCTTTGACTAAGGGGTTTTTGAACTTGTATATTTTCAAAAAGAATAATGAAGAACACATTGAGTTCATGTGTCTTGAATGTATTCATGAGTTATTGTTGCTATTTTTCGCGTATGTTGAATTAGTAATCCCTTTATGTATTGGTGAAATCCATTGATGAAACACATAATTTCATGGTATCTTGACTTGCATGTGCTAGTACAACCTATCTCTTTGTGTGTCAAGTACTTCTTTCATCATTGTTGCATGACTAACCTTTTTGGTGGTAACCCCTTTGTGATTGTTATCATTTATGGAATCCTACTTGTTGTTCGTATGTCTTCTCGTAGGGTTTTTGTTATTAATCTTGTTTAAGTTCTATGTTTTCTCCTTTATGTACTTTTAGGTTAAAAGTACACGAAAATCCTAAACACCCCTATCATACAAGGCAGCTGCCCCTCTCAAACACAGAGGAAGATCGTGTTTCACGGAATGATCTCTCCAACTGTTGGAACGTTTATCATTGCTTATCAGGCAAACAGGGTCAAATTCAGGTAAATGACTGCAGTGAGAAATCTATTTACCAACAATAGTAAAACTTTTGTGAAAGATAATCTACAATTAGTCCCTAGTGTTCATCACATTCCACACCTATAATATTATTGGTTCAATTATGCAGATGATTATGAAGTTATAAAAAGGGGTTGGATGAGAATGACACTTAGAAAAATTGTCATTTTCAAATTAAATTTGGACATCTCTGATGTAGAGGATGATGAGAAAGATTTGGTGGATCCAATTTATGTCAGCCACACTTATATACAACTAATCATACTTGTGGATTGATACCTTAAAGTGCCAGAGGATATTGATAGAATAATTATTGTAGTTATAATGAGATCACAATTGTAGCTCACTAATACAAAGGGTGAAACTTCCAATTTACATCCATAAGGAAGACACAATGTCACAAATCAAAGGAATCCTAGTCAATCAATGGATTTCTCAAGAAATGTACTTCATTCTAGGCAACAAATCTCTACATCAAAACAAGGATATGGTGAAGAGCCTACTGAGAAGAGTGCTAGCACCTTCAAATTTAGAAGAAATTCTTAATGTATGTGTGAAAATCTGACAAAGGCACATAGATATGCCCTTGCAAAATCTTCAGCAAATGCCTTAGGGTTAGGTTTCAAACCTTGCCATGGTTTTAAAGTGCTTTCAAACTTACTTTTGGTGGGGTCTTATGTTTGATCATTTACCTACTTCCCTAGTTACCTTTGGCTTAAGTTATTTCCTCGTGGGTTTTTCATTATTCGAAATAGGCCCCATGTCCTAGTGTTTTCTTTTCCACTGGTAATTATTGTTAGGATAACTGATGGACAACTGAGAGGCGGGGGGGGTGAATCAATTTTCAATAGATTATAAAACTTTAAGCATACAAAACCTTTTAACGGAATGCATAAACCAAATATAGGAATAGAAGACATAACAATTAAGCATAAACATAAATCACAGAAGAATTACCAACCATCCAAAACACATAACATCATGATTTGTACGTGGAAAACATGATAAAGGGAAAAACCACAGTGGGAAGCCTACCCATAGTCAGATAATACTTATACAACAAGTATGTGATTACAATAAGAGGGGCTTGCACATGCAGAAAGGGCAACAGCCTAGAGCACACTGCTCATCACAAAACGAGCCTCACTGACTACAAAATAAATCCAAACTACAATCTAGAAAGATGAATGAACTGCAAGAATAGCATCTCATATGCCTGAGTATAGTTCTGGTTAAGGTCAATACCGAAGGTCTTAAACCTCTTTTACAAACCCAATTCGATCACCTATGATTGACCAAAACCTTTGTATATGATTACAACTTTAATCACACGTAGATAATCCTATAACCCTCATACTGTGATCTATAAAGAGATCTTACATCATATTTATACCAACCTAAGACCTAAACAATTAGGCCAGCCACCTAAAAGATAATACAATACCTATTACATAATCCCGCAAACCAATGATAAACCAAGTCGGCCTAAGACCGAAATGACATAAACCAAACAATAAATCCAACCGGTGACGCATCAGAAGCATCAACGAACACGTTACATAAACTGGTCCATAACCTAACAGAATAACCACCGGACCCAAAATAGGTCGACATAAGCTAAATGAAACACTATGAACAAATGGAACGCAAGCATGATAACCATCAGCATCTTGATAACCTTCTAGAAGCCACACCAACACAACTTATCGGATTCAACAAAAGATCTTCATTAAAGCGTTGCTGGTAGAATCCTTACTGGTAAACAAAAGGCTTACTAGAACATAAGATATCGTCAAAATCATCAAATCATGAACCAACTGAATGTGATACACATCAAGAACACATGAATAAGCAATCCAAACCAATTCCAACAGATGGACCGAAACCAGAGACAAATCTCTAGATCAACATGATAATCCAACCACTCTACTAGAAGTCGATATACAACAAAACAACTAGTGTTGACATCAATGACAAACATCAATGCAACACATAATCAATTCCTCCAAATTGCCAACAATCTCCCCCTTTGGCATTGATGGCAACACTAGATGTGAAAAACATCCAAATGCCAAGAAATGCCAAACAAGTCTCCCCCAATGGAATACATCCAACAATCTCCCCAAAATGATATGACAATAAAGTTTTGAACCAATAGACCAAACTCTCCTTGTGAATGATATCCTTGTTAAGCTCCATTTTTCACATAAATATCTCTCCCCCTTTGACATCAATGCCAAAAATCTGACATAAACATCAAAGAAATGTCATAAAACCTCTGAACCACACAATTGAGTACTCCCCCTGAGTAGTAGCTCCACCACATCAATCTGGAAATGAATAATAGCACTGAAAAATGCATATCGGACGGATTCTAGTCAAAATCACTCAAGTCTCTACCGAAGGGGCACAAACTCCCAATCTGTCTCTAAAGTACTCAAATGATTCCTTAGGAAAAGTTTTGGTGAAGATATTTGCAATCTATTCTTTAGTATTCACATAAACCAGTTTGACTTCATTTGCTTCTAACTTCTGCTTCAAAAAAATATACTTGATAGAAATGTGCTTAGTCTTAGAATGAAATACCAGATTCTTTGATATGTCAATAGCAGCAGAGTTATCACATTGAATAACTATCGGTTCATTACAATCCCACCTTATATCCTTCAACATTTGCTTCATCCGTAGAACCTGTGTACAGTTAGTAGTAGCAACAACATACTCAGCTTCAATAGTAGATAAAGAAGTACATGATTGTTTCTTGATCCATGAAACAAGTTTCTTTGCAAGAAAGAAAGCTCCACCTGATGTGCTCTTCCAGTCATCAACATATCCATCCCAGTCAACATTTGTATATGCACATAGTGTAAAGTCATCATTTTTAGGATACCATAAACCATACACAGTTGTTCCTTTCAAATACCTGAAAATCCTTTTCACCGCACTCTCATGATTCTCTCTAGGATCACTCTGATATCTTGATACAATACAAACTGCATTCATTATATCCGATCTAGTCTGAGTCAGATATAACAAACCTCCAATCATAGATTTATACCTTGTAGGATTTATCGGAGCTGATGCATCATTCTTTGTCAATATCTCACTTGTAACCATAGGTGTACCAACCGGTTTGAAATTTTCCATACCAAATTTCTTCAACAACTCTCTATCATACTTAGTTTGATAGATGAAAATACCTTTATCATTCTGAGTAATCTACAAAACTAAGAAAAATTTCATCTCCCCAATCATTGACATCTCAAATTCATTCTTCATATTTTCAGAGAATTGCATACATAACTTATAATTTCAATAATCAATATGTCATCATCAGTAGTCTTATAATATAAGTTACTATCAACATTACCTTTAGTGAAACCAAGATTCAAAAGATATTTGTCCAATCTAGCATACCAAGCTCTAGGGGCTTGTTTCAATCCATATAAAGCTTTCCTTAACCTGTAAACCATGTTTTTGTCATCTGAAAGTGAAAATCCATCAGGTTGCTCAATGTAAACTTCCTCTTCAAGATCTCCATTCAAAAATGCACACTTAACATCCATCCGATAAACCTTGTATTTCTTATGGGCAGCATAAGCAAGAAATAATCTCACAGCTTCAATCCTAGCTACCAAAGAAAAATTCTCATCATAATCAATTCCTTCCTTCTAAGAATATCCTTTACATACCAATCTAGCCTTATTCCTCACAGCTTGTCCATCCTCATTCATTTTATTCCTAAAATTCAATTTAGTTCCAATAACATTCTTATTTTTAGGTCGGGGAACTAAAGTCCATGTGTTGTTCTTCTCAGTCTGATCTAATTCTTCTTCCATAGCTTTCATCCAACATTCATCTTTACAAGCTTCAATAATTGACGTCGATTCAACTTGAGAAATTAAACATACCTCATCAATTGCCAACCTTCTTCTTGTCATTACTCTTTTGTTGTTGTCTCCAATGATCTGATCTTATGAATGATTTAACCTTACATACCTAGGAGTCCTTTGACTTTCTGTTCCTCTGCTCTGATCTTCAGTTACTGTTGAACTTTCTGATATTGTCAGGGTAACTAGTTCAACATTTTGTTTTGGTACAAGTGCTACTGATTCAGTTAAGATCATCTCCATTTTCAATTCCCTCTCATAAGTTCTAATTTGACCTTTGTACAACTCATCTACCTTGACATTAGCACTTTCCACAATTCTCTTTAATCTTTTGTTATAACATCTATATGCTTTGATTTCATTAGAATAACCAAGAAATATCCCTTCATCACATCTAGGATAAAATTTTCCAATGGAATTATCTCTTTTGATATAGCATTTACTACCAAAGATTCTGAAATATTTAACTGTAGGTGTATGACCAAACCATAACTCATAAGGTGTCTTATCGGTGTCTGCTTTGATATGAACCCTGTTAAATATGTATAATGCCATGCTCATAGCTTCTCTCCAATAGATATGAGGAAAATTAGCTTCCATCATCATAATTTTGGCCGCATCCAAGATAGTTTTGTTCTTTCTTTCCACAACACCATTTTGTTGAAGTGTCTAAGGAGCAGACAACTATCTCCTTATCCCATGCTTCTCACAATAACTGTTAAATTCACCAGATGTGAATTCATCACCCTGACTAGACCTTAAGTATTTAATCTTCAACCCCATCTTTGTCTCAACTTTATCTTTAAAGATCCTAAACTTTTCAAAAGATTCAGATTTCTCCCTTAGAAAAGTAATCCACATCATTCTAGAATAATCAGCAATGATTAGCATGAAATATCTATCACCCTAAAAAACTATTTATTCTAGCAGGACCACATAAATCAGTATGAATAAGATCAAGAACATCATTAGATTTGTCTTCTATACTCTTGAAATAAGTTTTTTGACTTGCTTTCCCATTTGGCATTCCTTACATACTGGATTATAAGGCTTCACAATCTTAGGTATTTCTCTAACAGCCTTAGTTGAACTGATCCTTATAATGCAATCAAAATTGACATGACACAACCTCTTATGCCATAACCAACTATCATCAACTTGTGCAATCAAACATGTCTATTGGCATTATGGATGAATTGATTATGTGTTGCATTGATGTTTTGTCATTGATGTCAACACTAACTATTATGGATGGTTACCGACAGATAGGTTTTGGTTACCGGTAGAAGATCTAGTGTTACCGGCAGAAGAGACTATCAGTTGGACACTTCCGACATGTTTGGATCTATGGAATGTGATTGGTTACATGTGATACGTGATTCTGGAGCATGTTTTGATTAGTTGGTATTGTCTTGGTATTTGATGCTATCATACATTCTGGTAAACTCTTACCAGCATTGGTTTAAGGCCTTACTAGAAGAGCTTTCACTAAGGAATTTTGACAGGATGCATAGGTGGTGTTGGTGAAGTTTCAACATGAATTTGAGGATGCTAAAGATGTTCTTTGATCATGCTTCAACTGCTTGAAGACATTTCTTTGTCATGGTAGACCCAGAATAGGTCTGGTACCTATCTAGGTTATGAACCGATATCATGATAACGTGTACTCTACACGTTACCGGGATGTTTCAAGATGATCTATGGATTTTTTATTATTGTTTTCATCTTAAGCCAACATGGCATATCATTGTAATATGGAATTATGTAATGATCTTATTGTAATATCCTTTAGGTGGCCCACCTAATTGGTTTAGGTCTTAGGGTTTGTATAAAATGATGTAACATCTCATTGTAGATCATGGGGATTATGTGTCATGGTCTTGGAATGAAATATCATATGTGAAGGAGATTTGGTTGATCATAGGTGATCTAATTGGGATTAAGGAAGAGCTCAAAGGCCTCTGGTATTGAGCTTAACTGGGACTGTAATCAGGCATGGTAGATGCTATCTCTAGCAGTTCACTTTATTGGATTGTTGTCCATTTATCTTGAGGTGGTTTTAACCTTTGTAGTCAGGGAGACTCTTTTTTTAATGAGCAGTATGCTCTAGGCAGTGTGCCTTCCTGCATGTGCAGGCCTCTCATTGTAACACATACTTTCTGCAGAAGTATCATCTGACTATAGGTAGGCTTCCCATCGTGGTTTTTCCCTTTCCAAATTTTCCACATACAAATCATGGTATTATGTGGTATGGTTTCATTGCATCGATTATCTGGTTAATTGGTAAGTTGTATTGTTTACTGGTATATGTTCCTACCAGCATTTTGAATGTGCTTTACTGATACTTGATCTATTTTAAGGTTGCATTGTGGATTAAAAGTTATAATTTGTTAACAACTAATTCAACCCCCCCCCCCCTCTCAGTTGTTCACTGATTATCCTAACATTTGGTATCAGAGATTTGGTCCTCTTTTGTAGAAGCTTAACCGCTTGAGGTAGATCCTATGGCACCTATTACTTCTAATCCACTGACAACTATTTTCAGAAGAGAAATCCCTAAGCTTGATGGAAAATATTATGGGATATGGAAAATTTGAATAGAGACTCATCTTAGATGTCTTGGCAAGGATATTTGGGAGATCATTGAGAAAGGATACACACTTTATGATCTAGCATCTGGCAATCCTGCTCCAGTAGACTTGAATAAGAATATTGAAAACGATTGCAGAGCTAGAGAAGCCCTCTTGTGTGCACTTACTAATCAGCAGATCATGGGATTAACTGATAAATCATCGCCTCAGTTTATGTGGGAGAAATTGCAAACTCTGAATTAAGGTGACCTTACTATCAAAATTGCTAAACTTGATGGTTACCGGATAAGATATGAAAACTTAAAGATGGAAGATAATGAGAGAATTATTGTGTTTATGGAAAGAGTAAATGAGATTGTTATGGGAATTCAATGTTGTGGAGGATTTCTGAGTGAAGATGAAATAGTTTCCAAAGTTTTGAGAGCACTTCCACCGGCTTACAAGATGAAGGTAACTGCAATTAATGAGTTAAGAACAATGGTAAACTCTTCCGTTAACAGAGACATTTTGATTGGGAAATTATCTACTTTTGAGCTTGAAGAATTTGAATCTTCTAGAGCTGTAAAGTCTAAACCTGCTTTTCATGCATCATCATCATCATATACCGGCAAAAGTGATTGGAAAGCCTTAAATGAAAAAGAATTGGAAGACATGAGGAAAGAAGATGAAGAAATTGAGCAACTTGAAGCCTTATTTCCTAGAAGAATACCTAAAGGACCAATTGGAAGTAAGTATGAAGGAAAAGCACCTTTTAAATGTTTTGCATGTAAAAAGATTGGTCATTTTGCATCTAGATGTCCTAAAAGGAATGGAAGGTTTGAGGAAAGAGTAAAGAAATATTTTAAGCCTAACCAGAACAGATATAGTAAAAAATGCTACATAGCAGATGAGGAAGGAATAACTGATGACTCTAGAGATGAACCGACAGAAGACTCTGCTAGTGGATCCAACAATGGAAAGGAATGGGTGTTCTATGCTTTGAAGGAAGATGAACCGGAACTGGATATCAAGAATGAGGAAAAGGCCCTAGCAGCAAAATTTGAAGATAAGGATGAATGGGTAATTGATAGTGGATTCTCACATCATATGACTGGAGCTAAAGGGAAATTTTTGTCCCTGCAACAATACAATGGCGGTCAAGTCAGATTTGGAGACAACAAGGCATGTATGATCAAAGGTAGAGGTATTATTTCTCTGGATGGTAAGAATAATATTGATAATGTCTATTATGTAAAAGGTTTAAAGCATAATCTTTTGAGTGTTGGTCAATTGGTTGATAAGGGTTTCCAACTTCAGTTTAAAGAGAGAAAATGCAAAATCATTAACAAGACTACTTTGGAGATTGCAACCGGTATTCCAACTGGAAGTAATATCTTTCAGTTGAACATTGGTAATAAGACGTGTTTGATTTCTTATTGATGAGAGTTGGTTATGGCATAAGAGGTTGTGTCATGTTAATTTTGATTATATTGTTAAGATCAGTTCAACTAAGGCAGTTAGAGATATACCTAAGATTATGAAGCCTCATAATCTAGTATATAAGGAATGTCAATTGGGTAAGCAAGTTAGAAGTTCTTTTAAAAAGAATACATGATAAATCTAATGATGTACTTGATTTGAATCACACTGATTTATGTGGTCCAGCAAAGACTAGAAGATTTCAAGGTGATAGGTATTTCATGTTGATTATTGATGACTATTCTAGGATGATGTCGGTGAGTTTTCTAAGGGAGAAATCTGAAGCTTTTGAGAAATTCAAGATCTTTAAAGAGAAGGTTGAAACAAAAAATGGATTGAAAATCAAATGCCTAAGATCATATCAGTGAGTTTACTTCTCATGAATTTAACAATTATTGTGAGACAAATGGATTCAAGGGACAGTTATCTGCACCTAAGACTCCTCAGCAGAATGGAGTAGTGGAAAGAAATAACAAAACCATTTTGGATGCAGCAAGATCTGTGATGATGGAAGCCAAATTACCTCATATCTACTATAGAGAAGCAGTGAGTACAGTAGTCTACACATTCAATAGAGTTCACATCAAAGGTGAAACCAGTAAGACCCCTTATGAGTTATGGTTTGGACATACACCTACTGTTAAATATTTCATAATTTTTGGAAGTAAATGCTATATCAAAAGAGATGATTCAATTGAAAAGTTTGATCCTAGATGTGATGAAGGGATATTTCTTGGGTATTCAATTCAAAGCAAAGCATATAGATGTTATAACAAAAGATTGCAGAAAATTATGGAAAGTGCTAATGTGAAAGTGGATGAATAGTACAGAAATCATTCTAAATCATATGACGGGGAACCGGTAGTGGAAATGATCATAACTAAACCAACAATGCCTCAACTGGTATAGGAAATTGAAATAGTTACACCGACACAATCAGAAAATTCAATTGTGACTGATGATCAGAGCAGTGAACCTAAAGTTCAGAAGACACCAAGGTATGTAAGATTAAACAATTCTGAAGATAAAATTATTGGAGATAGGAACAAGGGAGTTATGACAAGAAGAAGATTGCAAATGAAGAGGTGTGTCTTATTTCTCAAGTTGAACCGGCAACTGTTATTGAAGCTTGCAAGGATAAATACTGGTTAAAGGCTATGGAAGATGAATTAGATCAAATAGAGAAAAATTAGACTTGGACTTTAGTTCCCCAGCCCAAAAATAAGAATGTTATTGGAACTAAATGGGTTTTTTGGAACAAACTAAATGAGAATGGTCAAGTTGTAAGAAACAAGGCTAGATTGGTTTGTGAAGGATATTCTCAAATTGAATGAATTGATTATGGTGAGACATTGGCACCTACAGCTAGAATTGAAGTTGTTAGACTATTTCTTGCCTATGCAGCTTTTAAGAACTATAAGGTTTATCAAATGGATGTTAAATGTGCATTTTTGAATAGTGAGCTTGAGGAAGAAGTATACATTGAGCAACCTGGTGGATTTTCACTGACAAATTATAAAGATATGGTTTGCAGATTGAAGAAAGATTTATATGGATTGAACTAGGCTCCTAGAGCTTGGTATGCAAGGTTGGATAAATATCTTTTGAAGCTTGGTTTTACTAAAGGCAGTGTTGATAGTAATTTATATTATAAGATCATTGATAATGATATTATGATTATTGAAGTATTTATTGATGATATCATTTTTGGAGGAGAAGATAAATTGTGCATGGAATTTGCTAACAACATGAAGAATGAATTTGAAATGTCCATGATTGGTGAGATGAGATTTTTCTTAGGTTTGCAGATTACTCAAACTAACAAAGAGATTTTTATCTGTCAAACTAAGTATCTGAGGGAGTTGTTGAAGAATTTTGGTATGGATAATTCCAAACTAGTGAGTACCCCTATGGTGACAAGTGAGAAATTATCTATCAAGGATACTTCTACACCGGTAAATCCAACAAGGTATAAGTCTATGATTGATGGTCTGTTATATCTAACTTAGACTAGACCGGATATTATGAATGCAGTAAGTATTGTTTCTAGATATCAAAGTAATCCTAAATAAAATCATGAATGTGCAGTAAAGAGAATATTCTGGTATATGCAAGGAACAATAGAATATAGCCTATGGTATTCTAAAAATGATGATTTCACTTTATGTGCATATACTAACTTAGATTGGGCAAGAGATATTGATGACAGGAAGAGAACTTCTGGTGGAGCTTTCTTTCTTGGAAAGAAACAGGTTTCATGGATCAACAAAAAATAGTCATGCTTTTCTTTATCTACTGCAGAAGCTGAGTATGTTGCAGCAGCAACTAATTGCACTGAAGTCTTGTGGATGAAGCAAATGTTGAAGGATATCAGGGTAAATTGTAGTGA
Source organism: Cryptomeria japonica (assembly GCF_030272615.1). Lineage (NCBI taxonomy): Eukaryota > Viridiplantae > Streptophyta > Pinopsida > Cupressales > Cupressaceae > Cryptomeria > Cryptomeria japonica. The sequence goes on from NC_081406.1 coordinate 253,111,846, forward strand.
ACCGGTAGTTATCTACTATGATAACTCTACAGCTATTGACATGTCAAAGAATCTGGTATTTCACACTAAGACTAAGCATATATCAATAAAGTACAACTTTCTGAAGGACAAGGTAGAAGCAGAGGAAGTCAAATTGGTTTATGTGAACACTAAAGAATAGATTGCATATATATTCACTAAACCGATGTCTAAGGAATCATTTGAGTATCTGAGAGACAGGTCAGGGATTTCTGCCTCTCTGGCAGAGACTTGATTGATGCAGTTTGTCATCAGTCTAACATGAATTACCAGAGACATTATTCATTCCAACACTTATGAGTGGTGCTACTACTTAGGGGGAGTAGTCGGCATTATTGCTTTGATATTTTTGTCAGATTTCTAGCATTGATTTCAAAGGGGGAGAGATATTGATGTGAAAATAAAAATAAATAAATAAAAAATAAAAAAGTTGTATACATTAGGGGGAGAGATTTATTCAAAACTTTATAGAGATATCATTCACGTTGATTATTTGTTGTTTTCCACAGGGGGAGACTTGTTTGACACTTCTTGGTACTTAGATGTTTTTCACATCTAGTGTTGCCATCAATGCCAAAGGGGGAGATTGTTAGCATTATGGATGAATTGATTATGTGTTGCATTGATGTTTTGTCATTGATGTCAACACTAGCTGTTATAGGGTGTTACCGACAGATAGATTTTGGTTACTGGTAGAAGATCTAGTGTTACCAGCAGAAGAGACTATTTGTTGGACACTTCCGACATGTTTGGGTCTATGGAATGTGATTGGTTACATGTGATACGTGCTTCTGGAGCATGTTTTGGTCAGTTGGTATTGGCTTGGTATTTGATGCTATCATACATTCTGGTAAACCCTTACCAGCATTGGTTTAAGGCCTTACTAGAAGATCTTTCACTAAGGAATCTTGACAGGATGCAATAAGTGGTGTTGGTGAAGTTTCTACATGAATTTGAGGATGCTAAAGATGTTCTTTGATTGTGCTTCAACTGCTTGAAGACATTGCTTTGGCGTGGTAGACCTAGAATAGGTTTGTTACCTATCTAGGTTATGGACTGGTATCATGATAACGTGTACTCTACACGTTACCGGGGTGTTTCTAGATGATCTATGGATTTGTTATTATTGTTTTGGTCTTAATCTGACATGGCATATCATTGTAATATGGAATTGTGTAATGATATTATTGTAATATCCTTTAGGTGGCCCACCTAATTGGTTTAGGTCTTAGGGTTTGTATAAAATGATGTAAGATCTCATTGTAGATCATGGGGATTATGTGTTGTGGTCTTGGAATGCAATATCATATGCGAAGGAGATTTGGTCAAATATAGGTGATCAAATTGGGATTAAGGAAGAGGTCAAAGGCCTCCGGTATTGAGCTTAACTGGGACTGTAATCAGGAATGGTAGATGTTATCTCTGGCAGTTCACTTTATTGGATTGTTGTCCATTTATCTTGAGGTGGTTTTAACCTCTATAGTCAGTGAGACTCTTTTTGTAATCAGCAGTATGCTCTAAGTAGTGTGCCTTCTTGCATGTGCAAGCCCCTCATTGTAAAACATACTTTTTGCAGAAGTATCATCTGACTGTGGGTAGGCTTCCCACTGTGGTTTTTTTCTTTCCGGGTTTTCCATGTGCAAATCATGGTGTTATGTGGTATGGTTGCTTTGCACTGATTATCTGGTTAATTTTTAAGTTGTATTGTTTACCAGTATCTGTTCCTATCGGCATCTGTATGTGCTTTACTAGTACTTGATCTATTTTAAGGTTGTATTGTGGATTAAAAGTTATAATTTGTTAACAACTAATTCACCCCCCCCCCCCCCCCGCTTAGTTGTTCACCAGTTATCCTAACAATGTCTTCTCACCAGAGTTCAAATGAAGATGTTACCTTTATTTTGTGTATTGGTTACAATCTCCAATCAAGATCTGTTAATGATTTTGCATTTTCCATTCTTGAATTGTAATTGAAATCCCTTATCCACCAACTGTCCTACACTCAAAATATTATGCCTTAAACCTTCAACATAACAAACATTATTAGTTTTATGCTTACCATCCAATGATATAGTTCATCTTCCTCTGATCATACATGCTTTGTCATCTCCAAATATAACCAGTCCACCATCAAATTCTTGCAAAGATAAAAACTTATTTTTATCTCCAGTCATATGATGTGAACATCCACTATCTATCACCCATTCATCCTTGTCTTCAATTTTAGCAGCAAGGGCCTTTTCCTCATTTTGAAAAACACATGCCGGAGCATCTTCTTTGATAGCCAAAAATACCCATGCCTTTCCATTGCTGGATCCACTAGTTGAATCTTGTGTTGGTTCATCATCAAAATCAGTCACACCTTCCTCATTCGCATAGTAACATGATTTTTTTTGTTTCTCCTTTACTTATGCTTGTTCAAATAATCATGGTTAGGCCTAAAAGATCTTCTATCTTTCTCTTCAAATATTGAATTCCTTTCAAGACATCTAGATGCAAAATGACCTATCTTATTACATGCAAAACATTTAAAAGGTGATTTTCCTTCATACTTACTTCCTGCTGAACCTTTAGGTACTCTTCTAGCAAATAGGGCTTCATGTTTCTAAAACTCATCATCTTATTTCTTCATTTCCTCCAGTTGCTTCACATATAAATCTTTCCAATCACTCTTATCGGTTGATGATGCAGATGTGTGAAAAGCAGATTCAGTCTTTGCAGCTCCTGGAGGACCAAATTCTTTAAGCTCAAAAGCACATAATTTTCCAACCAAAGTATCCCTATTAACAAAAGTGTTAGCCATTGTTCTCAGCTCACTAATTATAGTATCCTTCATCTTGTAAGTCGGTGGAAAATATCTCAATACTTTAGAAACAATCTCACCTTCGCTCTATGATCCACCACAGCACTGAATTCCCATAACAATTTTATTAACTTTTTCCATAAAAGCAGTAATCCTTTCATCTTCTTCCATCTTCAAATTCTCATACCTTACTCGGTAACCATCAAGTTAGCAATTTTAAAAGTAGGGTCACCTTCATTCAAACCCTCCAACTTATCCCATATAGCCTTCGCAGATGATTGGTCAGTTAATATGATGCAGGAGCAGTGGTCTAGTTCTTATCGGTTGAGCAATTTTCAGTGGAATTTATTGAGAGTTTGGCATTTCATCATGTTGGACTATTTAGCATTGTGGTTTGGGGTTTATTCCCTAGTATTCATGGTCTTTACCGTGTTTGAGTTTCATATCTTTTGGCTTTGTTTTCGGTAAGATGTGGATTGCCAGATGCTGGATTATGAGGAGTGTAGCCTTTCTTCATGACCTCCCAAACCTATTTCCCAATACATCTCAAATGAGTTTTCATCCAAATCTTCCATAAACTATAATTTTTTGAATCAAGCTTAGGGGTTTCTCTCCGGAAAATAGATGGAGTTGAACTATTAGTTGCCATAGGATCTTCCTCAAGTGGTTAGGCTTTTGCAGATTTGACCAAGCTCTGATATAAAATGTTAAGATAATTGGTAGATAATTGAGAGGGGGGAGAATCAGTTGTCAACAGATTATAAAATTTTAAGAACACAAAACCGGAATGCAAAAACCAAATACCGGAATAGCGCATATAACAATTAAGAATAAACATAAATCATAGAACAATTACCAACCATCCATAACACATAACATCATGATTTGTACGTGGAAAACTTGGTAAAGGGAAAAACCATAGTGGGAAGCCTACCCACAGTCAGATAATACTTCTGCAGCAACTATGTGATTACAATAAGAGGGGCCTGCACATGCAGGAAGGCCAAAATCCTAGAGTGCACTGCTCATCACAAAAGGAGTCTCACTGACTACAAAACAAATCCAGACTACAATCTGGAAAGATGAATGAACTGCAAGAATAGCATCTCCTATTATTGAGTACAGTTCCAATTAAGCTTAATACCGAAGGTCTTAAAACTCTTTCACAAACCCAATTCAATCACCTATGATCGACCAAATCCTCTGCATATGATAGCAACTTTATTCGTACGCAGATAATCCTATAACCCACATACCATGATCTACAAAAATATCTTACATCATATTTATAGCAATCTAGGACCTAGACAATTAGGTCAGCCACCTAAAAGATAATACAATAGATTCATTACATAACCCCGCAAACCAATGATAAACCAAGTTAGCCTAAGACCGAAACAACATAAACCAAACAATAAATCCAACTGGTGATGCATCGAGAGAATCAGCCAACAAGTTACATAAACCGGTCCATAACCTAACAAAATAACCAACGGACCTAAAATAGGTCGACATAAGCCAAATGAAACACCACAAACAAATGGAACATGAACATGATAACCATAGCATCCTGATAACCTTCTAGAAGCCGCACCAATACCACTTATCGTATTCACCAAAAGATCTTCATCAAAGCGTTGTCGGTAGAACCCTTACCTGTAACCAAAAGGCTTACTAGAACATATGATAGCATCCAGATTATCAAACCTTGTGTAGCATCGTAAATTGTACGCACTTGCTAGGGTGGTACAATTTCACACCTAGTTTAGCACCCGCCTTAGCGCATTTTGCATTCTGCATTGCATTTCTCCTTAAGCACTTAATTAATCAAATTAATTAGGTCTAAAGTCTTATTTCATCATTCTCTACATCATAAAGTAGGGCCCTTTCACTAAAGCGCGCCCTTCGCATTTTTTTCCTCCAATACATCACTTAATCAAAAACCCTAATTAAGTCCTATTTCGAACTTGGGGGCTTGGTTTCGGGGTTTAAACATCTCGAAATCACCTGTAACTTCGGGATTCTCTCTAAAATCATCATATCCGACGGCCCTGAAAATTTGGTGAAAAGTTGTCGGGACCATGGCGCCCATGCAACATGGTCCCGGACATTTTTCCTGAAATTTTGGGAGCACGATCCAATCATAAAATAAAGCTTAACCCCAAGAAATTGGCGGGATATTCAATCTCTAGGTCGGCCAAAATACAAATTTACGACCTAGGGTTTCATACATAAAAGCTCTCTTTCCTCATTTGAAGGGATCCGATTTTTGTTTCCAGGAACTTCATATGCAGCGAAAGAGAAGATCTTTGAAGACTTCAACAACACTCAACATCATTCTATCAAGCATCTATCAAATTCATTCATTCATCCAATTAGGGCTTGGAAGACATTGAAGAACAATAGGAGATTACCGACTGAAGATTGGCTTGTACTCCTCCCTTGAGGGTTGGGTATGATTTCATATTGTTTTCATGTCCTTACATAAGCTTTGATATATCATTTATTCATGCTTTAGATCACATTGCATCTTGATTTAGAGCATTTGCATTATCATTTACAAGCAATTAGGGTTTACTTTCTAGGTTGCTCTAGTTTGCTTTCTTGCATTTTGGACCTTGCACACACACTAGGTCTGCACACACAATACATTTTACAAAACAACTTGGCTATTCGTGGAGGTGGAAATCACCAAAGCGGGGGTTTGACTAAGGCAAAACCCTATATAGCTGCCCTTCCCCCTTTTCAGATATTATTGCAGGTTTCGGGATTCGGACGACGCCGCATGACACAGATCTGGAAAGAGGAGACTGAGACAGAACTCTGTGTGCAATTGCAGCTCAGAAGACTGGGACAGGGGCGCTGGGCGCCCTGGTCCTGCTAGGACAGGGGCGCTGGGCGCCCTGGTCCCTGCGACAGAGGCGCTGGGTGCCCTGGTCCTCCGGACAGACAGCTTTCCGACAGTTTCCAGACAGTGTTTCAGGGTGCAAAACAGTGGTTTCCGGTGCAGTTTTCAGGACAGTGGTGCCCGTGCCCCCGTCCCGAACATTTTCAGTCTGATTTCGACTCCAGGTACATATCTGTATTCTTATTTTATCCTTACATTTACAGCTGTTCATTGTTTAATCTCAATTCTGCAAACTTGTTACTAGTTCATACTTACATTTCGAGGTTAGGGTTTTGTAAAGTGGAAAATCGTGGTCGAACCCTAGTTGGTCTCCCCTCTTCTAACTCCGAGGAGAGAGAAGGGAGGTTCACTAGGATTCGATGGGTTTTCACTTAGGGGGAAGACTTTACATTCAAAAGAGGGGTTGAAACCCACAAGATCCAATCCCACGCAATGCAAGATTGGATGCTAAATGAGTTTCAAGGGTTCGGAAAGCAAGGCTACCCTCTTTTGTAAAGAATGTTGATTAAGGAAATTAAGCTAAGAATGCATAGAAAGCCATAAAGATTCACTTATAAACTGAGTTTAGATTATAGGATGAAGCTGCGGACCTGGAATTAGCAGTAAAATGTCGATACGGCACTGTCCTGCAAATTTGAGAAAAAGTTGTCGGGACGATTGCGCCCGGCGCCACGGTCCTCCGAAAAATCCACGAAACGAAGGGGGATCTGTTCGTCTCTGCACAAGGATTCCAGATCTTTAATTTCAGCCGCGTACCTACAACCTACACACAGAAAAGCGAAGACGATTGGGGGGTTAGGGATTAGGGGTTTGCCTTTAGGTCAAACCCCGGTTTTGGAATTAACCAAGAAATGAGCAAGTGCTGTAAATGTAAATGACTGTAATGTAAAACAAGTACTAATACCTTGTTCTAAGGATGTTTGTATCCTTATGTGCGAAGGTTTAGATGTTGTATGTTGTAGTATGTAGCATGTAATAAGTGATCTCCTCTTCAATGGTTAAATCCTTGACTTGAATGCAACACTTAGCCTTGAATGGAGACTTGAAATGATCAATTGCTTGAAGGAATGCTTGAATGCTTGAATGCTTGAGTATAGTTTCCACGCCTTTTCCATCATATCGAATGAAAGAGGAAAATGTCATTTATATACTTGTCAATTAGGGCTGATAGACTGATTTTCCCGACCTTAGGCCGACCAGGGAAGTATATTTCCAAATTGCAATCAAAAAGACCCGATATCACTTAGGAAACCGGGCCCAAAATAGGACCCAGGGACCAGGGCGCTGGGCGCCATGGTCCTAGAGGACCAGGGCGCTGGGCGCCCTGGTCCTGAGGGACCAGGGCGCTGGGTGCCCTGGTCCTGAGGGACCAAGGCGCTGGGCGCTCTGGTCCCACCTCCCGGGACATCAGGGTGCAAGGAGGTTCAGGCCAGGGTGCTTGAAAAATGCAGTTTTCAGTGTCGTGAGCGAGTTTTGGGGTCTCCATTCAGGTTGCATGTTGCGTCGCCATCGTGAAGACCGAAATGCAGTCGAAATTGCAAGTGTCGCAATTTTAGGAGGCTACATTTAGCCCCCACTTTAGCGGGAGTATGTATGCTCATACTTTCAGTAAAGTACAAGGAAACAACGTTGAAAGACTTTCACCACGTCAAGGAGGCAAGACACACCAAGCCCCCAGTGGACTAAGGATCTTACGACTTCGATTGAAAAAGTAAAAGGGAAGATCATGAGGGAGAACCATGACTATCAGTAGTAAGGTTCCCTCACTATGAGTCATGCAAGAGAAATACCAAAAATTTTCAAGACAAAGCTAAGTTTGCCAAGAAATTTTCAAGTATCTTTGAAAGGATAAACAGGGTGTATGCCCCCCTACGTTAAAGCGATCGCACACACCTCAACAGGGGTGATTGTTTTAACGTAGTGATACACATAAGAAATGAGAAAGGAAAGGAGCACGTTATCACAAAGATTTAGCCCCCAAGTGTGAGATAAACCCAAGGATAATAGACACAAAACACAAAGCACAAGGTGACTTCGCTATCCTTGGGGTCAGTATGCTGTATGATAAGTCATGTATATATCATATGTATGTATGCATAATTGTTCTTCATTCCCCAATCAAGGAAGGTCGCCTAGAAGAAGGGAACACATGTGTCTGTTGAGTCAACATGAGAGAGATCGAGAGATCTCAATGCTTTGCATCATCCTCAAGTAGACAACACTAAGGACGACAAATAGAAGAATGAAAATAACATATAGAAGAAGTAACAAAAGAGAGGGGGAGAGAGTCTGCTATGCTAATGTAACTAGTCTAGCATGTCATCTACCCCCCGATCTTGCTGATCAATGTTTCGGGAAGGCAGGGAACACGCTAGAGGAGGAACATCCAACATAGCAGATGGAGCTATCACAAGATCCAAACAAGGGCTATGTTCATGTTCCAAGCCACATTGTTCTTGTCTAGGAGCTAGGATAAGTGCTTTAGAAAATTCATTAGATAAATGGTTATCAACATCAACAAGTTCATATTCACTATCAGAAGCAAGAGGAGTAACATTTTCATCATGCATAATATTTTCATCTATATCATCATCAAGATTTATAAAAATAGGATCTTTAACTCGCACAGGATCAAGACCATCATGCATCTTATGTTTAGGAGATTTAGGCTCAATATCCGGCTGAGGAGAAAATGGAATAATGCTTGTTGAAGGTGTTTTTGGAGATTGTAAAGTTTGAGAAGCAGCTGCTTGAGCCCTAAGACGATGCTTTCGTCGACGTTCCCATGCAGAACGATTACGTCTAGTCTTAGTAGGAAGTGGAGAAGATAGAGGAGGAGGAATGTTCTCATCCTTATCACTTGGATGTTTAGGTTGTGGTCTCTTAGGCTGGATAATAGGAGAAGAAGAAGGTCTCTTCTCTCTATAAAAGGAAGGAGGAGGAACCGCTCCATATAAAGGAGGAATTTTTGGTTTAGGAAGAAGACCAAGTCCATCATGACGAGGAGGTATAGGTCTATTGTTAGAAGATTTATTAGGTATAGACATAGTCACATTCATAGGGATGGGTTGGGAATCCTCTTGGGGAAAGACATTAGTTTTGTCTTTCAAAGGAAGAATTTCCTTCTCAAGAATGATAGGAATGCCAAGTTTAGGTGCTCTAGGTTCACTTAGAGATAGGATCATATCTGTTTTCCACTTTTGATAAGATTTGAAAAGATGATCACTTCGCGGAGGAAGAGATTGGAATTGTTTAGGCCAAAAGTAATCAAGAGGAACACTAGAGGTTCTTTCAACTGGTTTAAAGAGACTATGATTGACAGTAACAACTTCACCATTATGGGGAAATTTCAAACACTTATGAATAGGAGAAGCAATAGCTTTCATGGAAGATAGCCAAGGATAGCCAAGCTTCACACGAAATTGTTCGGAAGAAGGAATAATAGCAAAGTTCACATCAAGGGATTTGTTATGGACCTCAATAGGCAATGTAATAGAACCAATTGCAGGAGAAGAAAATGCATCAAATAATTTCACAATCACATCTGTTTTGTCATAGATCACTTGATTCAATTGCAAAGTAAAAAGAAATTCTTCAGTAATAACATTAACCATGCACGAAGGATCAATAAGCACTCCACGGCAAGGCATATTCTTGACTTTTGCAACTATGTATAAAGGACCATCAGGTGCCCTAATGGTTTCACTAGAATCAAATGTGATGGAAGATTCTTCAGGGTTTTCTTGCTGCTCTACAAAGTTAATCACATTCAGAGTCATAGACACAAGACCATCAGATGAGAAAGAGGAATCATTAGCCTCAATCACATTAGAAGTATGAGAAGTATGAGAAGGTAATGGATCAGTAAAAATCTGAAGATTTTGGTTAGGAGGAGCTACAGATGTGTTGCCTTTATCATTCACTCCAGAAACAGAAATAGTATTATTATCAATCAAATCTTGAATTTTACCCTTTAGAGAAAAACATTTTTCAGTATCATGCCCAGGCTGACGATGAAAGTGACAAAAAGCTTTGTGATCAAAATAAGGTGAAGTAATCTTTGCAGGATCAATTTGTCTTATAGGAGGAAGGGTAAGCACATTTTGTTCCAATAACTTATTCATAATACTATGCAATGATTCATTCAAAGGAGTATACTTTCTTTCTTTCCTGAAAAATTTAGAAATAGGAGGCACACCTGATGCTGCATTCACATTGTTGTTGATGATGTTTTCATTGAATTTGATGGAATCTCTGTTCGGTTTAAACTTCCCAAATGGTTGTTGACTGCTATCACCCTTATCACTCGGAGCCATAGGATGTGATTGTTCCATTTGACTCACAGTCAGTTGATAATTGTGAAGAGTGGCGCACAACTGTTGGAAAGAAGTAAACTCAGAAAATAGGAGTTTGTCTCGAATGTCTTTTTGTAAATTAGAAATAAAGATTCTTTGAATATCATTATCAGGCACTGGAAAAGAAATTTGAGCATACAAATGCTTATATCTACCAATGAAATCAGTCACTTTTTCTTTAACACCTTGTTTACAATGCATTAAATCAATCAAAGTAACTTTAGGACTTATATTGTTTTGAAATTGTTGAATGAAAGCATTTGCAAGTTGTTCGAAAGAAGTAATAGAATAAGAAGGCAACGAGCAATACCATTGTAGGGCTTTGTCTCTTAATGTTCTGGTGAACAGTTTTGCAAGCAACCTTGGGTCGTAAGCAAAATCAGTACAAATTGTTTGAAAAGTCTTAACATGTGTTAGAGGATCTCCTTTACCATTATAAAGCTCCAGATGCGGGATTTCAACATGTTTAGGAGGGATAGCTCGAACAATGTCAAGAGAAAGTGGGCTCGCAACATCAAATGTGGGCACACTAAACTTAGATTGATTCATAGAGGCAATTTGTTGCTGTAAAGAAGAGACAGTTTGTGCAAGATTATTAATGGTAGCTTCAGTCAAAGAGTTCATATTAGGTGTGTTAGATTGAGATGGAGGTGTGATGTTATTGAAAGATGGTAAAGAGTAAGGTGGTGGGACCCTATGATAGTCAACCATAGGGGATGATTGGATAGGAGGAACACTACAAGGAGGAATGGAATGGTTAAATGAATTGCCCCCTTGCGTCATGTTCATTTGTGAAGATGTAATAGGAACACTTATTGAAGGAATGAATGAAGAAGTCGGATTAAATGAAGGAATAGGGTTAATTGAAGAAGGAGGATTGCCCCCATGACTGGTAATCATAGGAGGAATGTCTTGTATAGAGGTAGCCATGATGTTTGATGTAAAGGTAGGTAAACTAGCAATAGAAGTGGTCAAAGGAATAGAATGATTGACTTGTGTAGGAGGTTGTGTATAACCTAAAGATTCAGCACAACTCTTCATAGGCATCACATTCGAATCCACAATGTGTGCGATACCACGTAAAACATCAATTCCATTCTTATCACTTTGAAGCATGCATTTTAGACCCTCAATTAAAGGAAGAGCTTGACTATCGGGATACTCATGAGACATCCATTGGTGAAAATCGTCAAATTGGTTATCCAATTTGGAAAGTTGTTTAACGGAAACTTCATGGAGAGCTTCTTCATCATTAGGAGGATTAGAGGAATTACCCATGTCCTCGTTAAAAAGACTACTCAAATTAGGTTCCATCTCCTCAGTAGTTAAACCTCGGAAAGACTTAATTCTACGGCTTCGTCTAACAGGAATAGTGTAAGTAGGGCTTATTGTTGTAAAACTCATGCACTAGAGAGAGAGAGAAGATTTTGATTTTAGAGGTAGCAATTTTCAGTAAAACCAGCCAATCTTCCAGATTTAAGCTGTTAAATGCAATCACAACAGTCTCCCGAAATTTCAGAAAAAATGTTCGGGACCGTGGCGCTCGGAGTGCAACACGGTCCTTGCAACTTTTTTCGAAATTTGCAGGGATGAAAGGTATGATGATTTTAGAGCTAATCTGAAAAAATTGAGGGATTTCACGATCTGTAGATAGGCCAAATTAAAGTTGCAAATTCAAAATTGAACCCTATCAAGATTGTCGAAAAATGCAAAATTTGAATTTTGAAAAAGAGAGGGAAACTGAAATTTTGAATTTTATGATTTTAGAGGGAATGTCAAGAGCTATGCAAATTTTGAAATTTAAAAATTGATTCAATTTCACGCAAAATTCAATTTTGAAAGCGGAAATCAAAGTTGTTGTAATTAGGCACTTAATTTCAAAAGTCACAAAATGCAAATATTTGAATAAAGCACTGAAATTTTGAATGAATGCAAATACAATTTTCAGATCTAAGACAGTAAGAACACAATTTTGACACAAAATTTCAGTTTCGATAATTTTTGAATGATTAGGAGCCTTAGACCAAGCAATCACAAGACCAACTTTGACTGTAATTTTGAAAGTGTTATAATTGACAAAATCAGCCAAAATTTTGGATTTTAGCAGGAAAATACAGCAAGATCTCGCTCCCGAAATTTTGGAAAAAATGTCGGGGACGATGGCGCTCGGAGTGCAACACGGTCCTCGCAACTTTTTTCCAAATTTTCAGGGATGAAAGATATTGTGATTTTATTGTAGAATCCAAAGTTACAGCTGATTTGGAGATGTTTTGATTGGTCAAATTGTCGGACAAAGGTTGAATCAAGAGGGTTTCAAAAATTAGGGTTTTGACTTTTAACCACTTAATTTTCAGAATTAAAGCACAAATATGAATTGATAATTTGTAATAGAAGGACAGATCTGAAACAAGCATTAACATTTAGACATTTCGCAAGTTTAATTATTAAAAAGAAGTTTTAGGGTTTTAATGCAATCACCTCTAAAACTTTGCAAAAGATCAAACATGGAAATGTAATCAATTTTTTCAGATCTAAGCATGAAAAATCAGAAAGGATGTTCACGTCGGGTTCACCAAAATGTAAAGCGGAAAATCGCGGTCGAACCCTAGTTGGTCTCCCCTCTTCTAACTCCGAGGAGAGAGAAGGGAGGTTCGCTAGGATTCGATGGGTTTTCACTTAGGGGGAAGACTTTACATTCAAAAGAGGGGTTGAAACCCACAAGATCCAATCCCACGCAATGCAAGATTGGATGCTAAATGAGTTTCAAGGGTTCGGAAAGCAAGGCTACCCTCTTTTGTAAAGAATGTTGATTAAGGAAATTAAGCTAAGAATGCATAGAAAGCCATAAAGATTCGCTTATAAACTGAGTTTAGATAATAGGATGAAGCTGCGGACCTGGAATTAGCAGTAAAATGTCGATACGGCGCTGTCCTGCAAATTTGAGCAAAATTTGTCGGGACGATGGCGCCCGGCGCCACGGTCCTCCGAAAAATCCGCGAAACGAAGGGGGATCTGTTCGTCTCTGCACAAGGATTCCAGATCTTCAATTTCAGCCGTGTACCTGCAACCTACACACAGAAAAGCGAAGACGATTGGGGGGTTAGGGATTAGGGGTTTGCCTTTAGGTCAAACCCCAGTTTTGGAATTAACCAAGAAATGAGCAAGAGCTGTAAATGTAAATGACTGTAATGTAAAACAAGTACTAATACCTTGTTCTAAGGATGTTTGTATCCTTATGTGCGAAGGTTTAGATGTTGTATGTTGTAGTATGTAGCATGTAATAAGTGATCTCCTCTTCAATGGTTAAATCCTTGACTTGAATGCAACACTTAGCCTTGAATGGAGACTTGAAATGATCAATTGCTTGAAGGAATGCTTGAATGCTTGAATGCTTGAGTATAGTTTCCACGCCTTTTCCATCATATCGAATGAAAGAGGAAAATGTCATTTATATACTTGTCAATTAGGGCTGATAGACTGATTTTCCCGACCTTAGGCCGACCAGGGAAGTATATTTCCAAATTGCAATCAAAAAGACCCGATATCACTTAGGAAACCGGGCCCAAAATAGGACCCAGGGACCAGGGCGCTGGGCGCCCTGGTCCTGAGGGACCAGGGCGCTGGGCGCTCTCGTCCCACCTCCTGGGACATCAGGGTGCAAGGAGGTTCAGGCCAGGGTGCTTGAAAAATGCAGTTTTCAGTGTCGTGAGCGAGTTTTGGGGTCTCCATTCAGGTTGCGTGTTGCGTCGCCATCATGAAGACCGAAATGCAGTCGAAATTGCAAGTGTCACAATTTTAGGACGCTACAGGTTTGAACTTGTATCATTTTAGCTTTCAATTTCAACAAGGGAATAGAAATCCTAATAGATATCCTGTGGCTCTCTCTTTCACCAAAAGAAGTAGCCAACCGTGTGATATCTCTAGGCTCTTTCGTATTCCGCAATGTGTGTCAAAAGTTAGGATTAGGGTACATTGTCCTAGTCTCGCTTTTTCCCCTACACATTTTGGTGAACCCGACGTGAATCTATCATTGCTTCCTCTTGCATTGCATTTGTTAGATCTAGATCTAGATTTAGTGTGTTTTTCATTAAAAGAGAAAAAGAAAAAAAAAAGGAGAGAACTTGTGTTTCTTTGCATTGTGTGTTTAAATTTTATGCAATCTTTTCAAAATGTCAGATTTTTATTTGCAAAATGTTCATGCATTTGATGATTATTATGAGTATAGCCAAGATGAATTAGATGAAGCTTTAGATGAGTTTTTAAACCCTAAGGATGCTAAACCTTCATTTTACCAAAAACTCATAAACCTTGTTACTATGCCATTTAGGTGTGATGAGAAAGATAAGTCGAATGATTCCTCTCAAGGATACATTCCTATCCACTCTTCCCCTGAATCTAGTAACATGGTTGTTTTCAATAATCCCCTGTATGAGGAGATGTCTCCTTTTGAATCAAAAGACAAACCTTTTAACCGATATGATTATGCTTTGTTGGATGATGCCCTTGATGACTTTGTGGCCTTGTCGAAACCTATAAACAAAAACAAGACCTCTAAGTTGGTTAACATGATAAATTTGAATGAATATAACAAACCTCTCTTTGAAGTCCAAGGTGCTTATCCTTCTCCCACCTTTCAAATTCCTAAGACTCCTCTCCTTACTGTCCAAGGGAGGTATGATCATGATTCCTTTTGTACTCTGAATAAACCAATCATTACCGTACAAGGAAGACAACCTATAAGTCCTTACAATTATGCTAAGCAAATAACTAGAGAGAGTTATCATGCGGTTGCCCATACTTATCATACCAGAAATAATAAGCAACCTAATCCTCCTCCTGTTGTTCCAGTCTCTCTTCCTAATCCTCAACCAATTCTTCCTCAAGCTCCTCGTATTTCGCAAGTTATGGGTAAGGAATATGATCTCATAGAACAGCTTAAGGCTACCCCTGCTAAGATATCCCTTTGGGATTTGATTCAAACTTCTTCCGCTCATCATGGAATATTACAAGATGCCTTGAAAGATTTGAATGTTCCTCCACCAAATACATCTAGTAATATAGCATCTTTTGTTAACTCTGTGATGAATCCTAAACCTCAAATTGTGTTTACGCAAGATGAGTTGCCTACTAGTGAAGTCCAACAACAATATGATCCCTTGATGATTGTGGTTGTCATGAAAGACACTGCTATAAGACGAACACTAGTAGATAATGGCTCTGGCCTTAATGTGTGTAGCATCAATCTATTGCATAAGATGAATGTGGATACATCTCTTATGGAGCCTGACTCTCGTTCTATTCGTGGCTTTGACAATGTGGCTAAGACTTCATTGGGTATCATCACCTTACCTCTCACAGTGGGACCTGTTACTTTGCCTACTCCTATCCATGTTATGCCGGGAAATTTAACATACAACTTGTTATTAGGGAGGCCTTGGATTCACAGCATGCAAGTTGTCCCCTCTACATTGCATAGACAAGTTAAATTCATCTATAACAATAAGACATATACTTTGATGGGAGATACTAATTTTCAAGCTTGTCTACAAACATCTAATTCCAAAGGAGATTCTTCTAAGCCATCCTCGTCTAGTGATGACTCTTTAAACAAGAAACCTATCGATGAGTCTTCGCTTTCCGATGATCAAAATCCTTGGGATGAATCTGGAATTCCTAAGGAAGATCCTTCTCGGCTTGAAACTACACATAAAAAGGATTTTGATCCTGAGAAGGTTCTCGTAGAAGATGATTGGGGATCTCTTGACTTTAACCCTACCTTTGTGGGTGAATATAAGATTCCTTCTAGAGAACTTAAAGTTGAAAAGAAGGAAGAAGCTGAAAATCACAAAGTTGGAAAGAAAGAAGAAACTAAAAGACAATCAACCCTGCCTGAAGCTATGAGTAATAATTTTGTGGCCGCTTCTCAAACTTCCTCTTCTCACATCTATAACTATGAAGAGTTTGATTCTTTGTCTTATGAAAAACCACCTTCTTTTCCTGAAATGGCTGATTGCTATGGTCGTGGTTTTCGCATTTTTGCTAAGCATGGGTATCATGGAAAAGGTTGTGGTGCTAATGAACAAGGGATTAGAGTTCCTCTAGAGACTAATTTTCAACATTATGCCTTTGGACTTGGCTATAATCCCTGCAGACGTACTAAAGCCTCTAAAAGACCATGCATTAGTGTTAATGCCGTCTCTACATCTTTATCAATACAACACCCTGAGTATATTGATGAGGATTCTTCGGGTGATTGTGCTCTAGATATCTTCCCTACCGACGACGCTTTAGCTGAGTTCTTGGGAGCCTATGACACTCTTCCTCATTATCATCACAATAGGGGACTCCCTTATTGTTTGAACACTGAAGCTTATTTTGGAAAAGAGATTGATAATGATAAGACTGTGAAAGAATTCCCTCAGTTAAAGGATACTCCTCAACAAAGTAATCTCCTCATAAGTGATACCCTTGATGTTAAGATGGATCCTTGCAACAAAGAAAAAATCATTAAAATTGGAAAATGTTTGGATGAAGAGGAACAGAAACAATATGAAGAACTATTGCATGAATTCCCTGAGATTTTTGCTTGGGCATATTCTGACATGCCTGGTATAGATCCTAAGATTGTTACTCATAATATCGTCTTAGTACCCGATGCTAAGCCCGTGAAACAAAAGATTCGAAAAATGAATCCTAAGATAGCTCTGCTTGTTAAAGCTGAGATTGAAAAGTTATTGGAGGCTGGATTTATCCGCCCTATTGACTATTCCCCATGGATTTCAAACATTGTCGCTGTGGCTAAACCAGATAACAAAATAAGAATGTGTACCGACTTTCGGGATCTAAATAAGGCTTCTTTAAAAGATGATTTCCCTCTTCCAAACATTGATATGATAGTTGATTCTACGGCAGGACATGCCCTCTTATCCTTCATGGATGGTTTTTCAGGCTACAATCAAATTTTCATTAACCCTCAAGATCAATACAAAACCGCTTTCACCACTCCTTGGGGTACGTTTTGTTGGATAATGATGCCTTTTGGACTTAAAAACGCCGGTGCAACTTATCAACGAGCGATGACCCTTATCTTTCATGATTATATGCATAAGATTTTAGAGGATTACGTTGATGATATTTTGGCTAAATCCTTTCTTCGCATGGATCATGTTAAAGTCCTTCGTCAAATCTTCGAAAGAATTCGTAAATATCACATGCGCTTGAATCCCCGAAAATGTGTTTTTGGTTTGGATAGTGGAAAACTATTAGGGTTCATAGTTTCGCATCGTGGGATTGAGGTGGACACTAAGAAAATAGATGCTATTGTTAACATGCCACCTCCTTGAAATGTATCTCAACTTAAAAGCTTACAAGGAAAGATTCAAGCTATTCGTAGGTTTGTGTCTCAACTTGCGGATCGTACCTTTCCTTTTACTCAACTTCTTAAAAAGGATATCACTTTTCAGTGGAATAAGGATTGTCAACAAGCATTTGAAGATTTAAAAGTGTATTTAGCTAGTCCTCCTATTCTTCAACCTGCCGAACCTTCTAAACCCTTTATCCTGTATACAGCTGCTTCTTCTCATGCTCTCGCAGCATTGTTAGCACAACATGATAAAGATGGTAAGGAGTGTCCGGTGTATTACATAAGTCGTACCTTACTCGATTATGAGACCCGATATTGTGTGATAGAAAGACAATGCTTGGCCGTGGTGTTTGCGACTCAGAAATTGAGACATTATCTTTTAAATTCAGAAGTCCATGTCATGGTTAAGTTTGATCCATTGAAGCATCTTTTCTCTAAAACTGATTTATCAGGACGTCTCGCTAAGTGGGTTATGATGTTAACTGAATTTGACCTTAAATTTGTTTCACAAAGAGCAATTAAAGGACAAGCGTTGACTGATCACTTAGTTGAGGCTCCTTCACCTTTTTCATTCCCTAACCCTGAGTCTTTTCCTGATGACTTCATTCTTTCTATAGAGAAAGATGAAACTTGGGAGTTATATTTTGATGGCTCTAAGTGTCGTACGGGATCGGGGGCAGGTGTTGTTTTGGTTTCTCCTACAAAGAAACCTATTCCCTTATCATATCGTCTAAATTTCCTGTGTACCAATAACATTGCTGAGTATGAGGCTCTTATAGCAGGAATAAAAGCAGCCCTAGCTCTTAATATAAAACACATACATATCTATGGAGATTCGCAATTAATTATAAGACAAGTAACAGGAATATATCAAGCAAAACAAGACAAATTATCAAAATATAAAGACCTTGCTATATCTTTATTACAAAATTTCGATTCTTATACCATGGAACCTGTCCCTCGAAAAGATAACCGACATGCGGATGCGATGGCATGTGTGGCTTCGTTAGTATCTTTAGAGGACCCTATGGTCGATCTTAACTTCGTTATTCACAATCTTACTTCTCCAACTATTGAAGATGATTCTAGCTTGGTAACATGTTGTGACTTTGTAGACTCAGATGAATGGTTCTCGCATATTGTAAGATATTTGACCGATGGTACCTTCCCTGATTCTGCTAATAGGAACACTAGGGCTAGAATCCGCAAGCTGTCTGCTAGGTATATCATCCTTTCTAATGTCCTTTATCGAAGGGGTTATGATGGTCTTCTTCTTCGTTGTCTTAACAAGTCAGAAATCCCTGTTGCTCTTGAAGAGGCACATTCGGGTGCCTGTGGGGGGCATTTTGGGGGCAAATCCTTGGTTCATAGGTTGCTTCGTATGGGATACTATTGGCAAACTATGCAGAAGGATTCCTTCTCATTTGTTAAGAAATGTCACCAATGTCAACAACACAATAATCTGATTCATGCTCCTGCCCAAGAACTTCGTTCTCAAGTAGCTTCTTGGCCTTTCTCTGCATGGGGTTTGGATCTTATTGGAAAAATTTCTCCTCCTTCATCTCAAGGACACACCTTCATTATAACCGCAACAGATTACTTTACGAAGTGGGTAGAAGCTATTCCTCTTCGCTCTACTACTGCTGAAGTGATTTGTCAATTTCTTCTAGAAAACATTATTTCTCGATTTGGGATACCTTCCACTATTATCTCAGATAATGGAACATCGTTTAAGAACAAGGACGTGAAGAAATTCCTTGAGAAGTATCATATCAAACATCGATTTTCTACACCGTATTACCCTCAGTCAAATGGTCAAGCCGAATCATCCAATAAGATAATTGAGCAAATTCTTCGTAAAACCGTAAATAAGCATGGTAAGGATTGGAGTAACCAGCTAATCTACGCTCTTTGGGCCTACCGAACAAGTGTACGAATTGCTACGGGAACTACTCCTTATAATCTTGTTTATGGTGCTGACGCTATTATGCCCTTAGAGTTAGAAATTCCATCACTTAGGGTTTCTCTTAAAGGTATAGTAGATGATGACTCCTATAGAGAACAACGACTTCAACAGCTTGAGATGCTTGATGAACAGCGTATAAACGCTCTTGAGCATATTCAAGCGTATCACAAAACTCTACAGCGAAGCTATAATGATAAGGTCATTCAACGTTCCTTCTCAGTAGGTGATTTAGTCCTTTATGAGAATCAGCGCAATGTGAATGCCTTGCCGGCCGAAAAGGGAAAATTTAGTCCTAATTGGCTTGGACCATATATCGTCATTGAGGATTATGGATCAGGTGCTTACAAAATAGCGGATGTAGACGGTGCGCCTCTTAAAGAACCTATCAATGCTATGCACTTGCGTAGATATTATGCTTAAATTCTTCACTTCTTATCTATCTTCTTCAACATTGGATAATATGTGAGTGTTTCTTAATTAAAAGCAAAATAGAATTAAATGTTATGATGTTTGATCTATATTGCTTCGTTCCTGACAAGCATTTCTTCTTACTTTATAGTTTGTCTTGAATTCATTAATGTAAATTGTAAAAGGTTTACATTTTTATAATGCTAGCATATTATACAGTGCTTTTATGTGTTAAGTAGAATCGTATCATGTTGTGTTTAAGTTCACAATTAAATCACATTAGTTATATGATTCTTAGACTTAATGCATATTTCTTCCTTATCATCAATGTCGTACTTGATTAAATATTTTAATTAAGTCACACATGTATCAATTTAATCATGGAGCATTAAGAAATCAATCACATAGAAATTAAATTCTGAACATACATGTACATTTACCAAATGTATTAGATTTAATCAAAACAAAATATACATTGTTTTAGGCATTAAAGATAACACATTTGAGACAGAACGAGAAGCATGTATATATACATATATATGTGTGGATCGTATACAAACATAGGTCACTGTATATCCAAAATGTGATCTCTCTCTTACATCATACAATCATCTCCTATCCCTAGGGCTAGTGGCTGGAGAGTGTCGACTGGATGCTCCCTCCTGATCTGGCCGTGGAGGTGGACCCATGGGTGTGTAGCGCGATACAGATCGTGATTGACTCCGAGAGGAACTCCTACGATCCCTATCCATGAGGATCGCACGATAGGTGGTAGCCTCGGTCTGGGCCGCTACTAGATCTCGCCGCACCTGCTGGAGGTCCTCTGATAAGACTCTCTCTCTCTGCCCTGCCTGATGGAGATCCTCTGATAGGACTCTCTCTCTCTGCCGCGCCTGATGGAGATCCTCCGATAGGACTCCCTCTCTCTGCCGCGCCTGACGGAGATCCTCTGATAGGATTCTCTCTCTCTCCCTCCATATATCTACCTGTAATCGGAATGGGAAAAACAAATCCTCATGCCGACCCGCGTTCCCCTGAGGCCTGTAGGTAATCTGTGAGGAACTAGGAATCTGTGCTATCATGGAGATGTCTGTCATTGCCTGCTGAATCAAGGAATGCCAGTCCTGCACATTATCTGTGGTAGTAGAATAGATCTTTGTTAGTACCATTCTATATCATCAAAGCATTAATCAATCAATATAAACCTACTATACCTGGATCTCCCTCGCGCCAGTAGGGATCATGATATGGTAGCATCTGTGACTGGGAACCGCTAGGCTCCCCTCGCTCGAATACTCTATCCACGATGGGTGTAGGCTGGACGGTACTGGTGACAGGTCTCGGTATCGCCTCCTGTTCCTCCTGTTGGGGAATAAAAGGTGGATCCAGAGCTATGGTATCGTCTCCTGAATGGTGGGGAGCTGCATCCGACTCCTCCTCATCATCTCTATCATCCTCCTCGTCGTCCTCCTCATCATCCTCATCCTCATCCGCGTCATCACCTGCATCCTCCTCGTCCTCCTCTCTATCTGCATCCTCCTCCTCCTCGTCACTGGGCTGATCGCCTGTAGGTGGATCAGGATCTCCCGTCTCCTCATGACCCTCTCCCTCATCTGGCTCCTCTGACCTGGATCCCTCGTCCTCATCTCGGTCTCCATGTCTCCATGGGCCTGGATAGCCTGTCGGATGATCTGGTGGAAAGATAGGACCTGGATATGATCTCATGAACCATGAAACATATCTGCGTTGTGCTCCAGGCTCTGCAGAATAGTCAGTGACTACATCCTGATCTGATCCCTCCAAGTCTATCATCTCGATATCATCCACCGTCGGTCTCGCTACTGCTCTAGGTCTGGGAAGGACCCGTGAGTGTCGAGTATAGATGGGCACATCGGCTGGAACACACTGCTCTAGTCCGAACTGCCTCCGTACTCGGTCGAAGTAGAAAGGGACTATGATGTGTGCATATCGTCCTCGTAGTAGGCGATTCCTCTGTAGACATGCTAACTGTCTCTCCATACCATCCCATCTGTGCATCCGTAGGTAAGGTCTCCACACTATCACCTCGGCTGTCAGTCTATCAATAGTCACTCTCCAATACAACAAATCCCCAAATCTCCACTCGCTGGTCAGTGGATAAGCGAACACCCTAGGTCGCTCGCTCGCTATACTCAGTGGATAGCCGACGGGCCTGGTGCATGTGAAGTGTGCATGTCATCAAACTACAACCCTGTCCAAATACATACTCCTCAAGGTCGTGATAGAGATGTGCAAGCATACTCTGACCCCATGCATACACTCTCCTATGTCTCTCCATCGCTCTGATACACCATGTGAGGCCCCCATGCATGTGTGTCCCTCGCCCATTAGGGCAGACGGCTAGTGCTATGATGGCTATCATGAGGCATCTCAGAAGTGGTATCTCTCCTGTAGGATGTAAGAGCCAGCTGACCATGATACGACCTCTCGTCTCGCTCGGCATGACTCTCCCTATGCAGTACATTTGCTCCCTCTGATGATCCTCTGCTACCCGATCAGTCGCATATGTGACTGCCGCTCCTCTGATAGGAAGACACAGTATACGGTACACATCCTCGAGTGTGACCGTCAGCTCTCCTACCGGAAGGTGAAAGGTACAGGTGTTAGGATCCCATCTCTCCATCAGTGCCATCAGCATCGCAGGATGAAATCGAATGGCCGGCATAAGAATCATGTACCACAATCCTACTATCGATAGGGTCTCTCTCTCTGACTGAGTCAACCGTGGAATCTGGTCTCGCAAAGTGCGAAGGATGTGTCCCACTGTGTGCTCTCTCATGTACGGGAGACCCTGCAAAACGAAAATATGACCAAAATCAGTACTCAATCATCGAAATCGCAAATGCAAACTGTTGAACATTGAATGCTTGCCTTGTAACCCCTCGCCGGGCCCTGATTGGGGACCATGGCGCCCTGTCAGGGACCATGGCGCCCCTGTCAGGGACCATGGCGCCCTGCAGGGACCATGGCACCCCTGTCAGGGACCATGGTGCCCTGCAGGGACCAGGGCGCCCCTCAGGGACCAGGGCGCCCTAGGTGGGCCCCGGTCGGCGTTCAGGGTCCGCATTCGATCACGGAAAAGTCAAACATGCGAGAAATCAAAAGTCAAACGTTCAGTCAACTCACCTCGTCCAGTGGCTCGTCGTCGATCACGGCCTGGCGTAGGATCTCGATCCTCGTGGGATGCTCCGGTCGTCGTGAAGGCATGATGACTAGGTGGGCTCCGCTGTACTGAATAGTATCCTGAAATCGGCAAAGTGACGAATACAAGTGTCACTTTCGAAGTATATACTCTCGTTTGTCTATTCTTACTTCTTGAAACCCTAATTTTTCCCCTATCATTCATTTTATCATAACTTGGGTTTGGGAGATGCGATTTTCGAGCCGTTTGTTGCGTTGGAATCGTATTTTCCTTCTCCTACTCTTGGGATGTTCTAAAAAGTGCTCTGATGAAGCCTATTTAGTGAACACCCCTCATCAACACTCTATTACACAATTTGTCGCAAGTAAACATGCTACCCTGTTTCACCTCCCTAAATAAGCAAGTCGAAACAGGGGGGGGCATATAGCTACTCACAGATTTCATCACTTTCCCTAGTAAGCATTAGGTCATTTTGTGATCTAACGTTTGTTTTGTAGGGTGCGGTTCCTAACTGTGTACTGCAGATACCGCTGGGGGCTTCGTCCGACGACTTATGGATATATCCTTTTTCAAATAATGTTTACTTGTCTGTACTTTAGCTTGCATATGCACGTAGTACTCATATGACCGCTAAAGTGGGGGCTAAATGTAGCGTCGTAAATTGTACGCACTCGCTAGGGTGGTACAATTTCACACCTAGTTTAGCACCCGCCTTAGCGCATTTTGCATTCTGCATTGCATTTCTCCTTAAGCACTTAATTAATCAAATTAATTAGGTCTAAAGTCTTATTTCATCATTCTCTACATCATAAAGTAGGGCCCTTTCACTAAAGCGCGCCCTTCGCATTTTATTCCTCCAATACATCACTTAATCAAAAACCCTAATTAAGTCCTATTTCAAACTTGGGGGCTTGGTTTCAGGGTTTAAACATCTTGAAATCACCTGTAACTTTGGGATTCTCTCTAAAATCATCATATCCGACGGCCCTGAAAATTTGGTGAAAAGTTGTCGGGACCATGGCGCCCATGCAACATGGTCCCGGACATTTTTCCCGAAATTTTGGGAGCACGATCCAATCATAAAATAAAGCTTAACCCCAAGAAATTGGCGGGATATTCAATCTCTAGGTCAGCCAAAATACAAATTTACGACCTAGGGTTTCATACATAAAAGCTCTCTTTCCTCATTTGAAGGGATCCGATTTTTGTTTCCAGGAACTTCATATGCAGTGAAAGAGAAGATCTTTGAAGACTTCAACAAAACTCAACATCATTCTATCAAGCATCTATCAAATTCATTCATTCATCCAATTAGGGCTTGGAAGACATTGAAGAACAATAGGAGATTACCGACTGAAGATTGGCTTGTACTCCTCCCTTGAGGGTTGGGTATGATTTCATATTGTTTTCATGTCCTTACATAAGCTTTGATATATCATTTATTCATGCTTTAGATCACATTGCATCTTGATTTAGAGCATTTGCATTATCATTTACAAGCAATTAGGGTTTACTTTCTAGGTTGCTCTAGTTTGCTTTCTTGCATTTTGGACCTTGCACACACACTAGGTCTGCACACACAATACATTTTACAAAACAACTTGGCTATTCGTGGAGGTGGAAATCACCAAAGTGGGGGTTTGACTAAGGCAAAACCCTATATAGCCGCCCTTCCCCCTTTTCAGATATTATTGCAGGTTTCGGGATTCGGACGACGCCGCATGACACAGATCCAGAAAGAGGAGACTGAGACAGAACTCTGTGTGCAATTGCAGCTCAGAAGACTGGGACAGGGGCGCTGGGCGCCCTGGTCCTGCCAGGACAGGGGCGCTGGGCGCCCTGGTCTCTGGGACAGAGGCGCTGGGCACCCTGGTCCTTCGGACAGACAGCTTTCCGATAGTTTCCAGACAGTGTTTCAGGGTGCAAAATAGTGGTTTCCG
The DNA here is from genome assembly GCF_030272615.1 of Cryptomeria japonica. Taxonomy (NCBI): domain Eukaryota; kingdom Viridiplantae; phylum Streptophyta; class Pinopsida; order Cupressales; family Cupressaceae; genus Cryptomeria; species Cryptomeria japonica. Next base: position 253,136,788 of record NC_081406.1, read on the forward strand.
GTGCAGTTTTCAGGACAGTGGCGCCCGCGCCCCCGTCCCGAACATTTTCAGTCTGATTTCGACTCCAGGTACATATCTGCATTCTTATTTTATCCTTACATTTACAGCTGTTCATTGTTTAATCTCAATTCTGCAAACTTGTTACTAGTTCATACTTACATTTCGAGGTTAGGGTTTGAACTTGTATCATTTTAGCTTTCAATTTCAACAAGGGAATAGAAATCCTAATAGATATCCCGTGGCTCTCTCTTTCACCAAAAGAAGTAGCCAACCGTGCGATATCTCTAGGCTCTTTCATATTCCACAATGTGTGTCAAAAGTTAGGATTAGGGTACATTGTCCTAGTCTCGCTTTTTCCCCTACACACCTTGAACCAACTGAATGTGATACACATCAGGAACATATGAATAACCAATCCAAACCAATCCCAATAACTAGACCAAAATCGAAGACAAATCGCCAGATCAACATGATAATTCAAGCACTCTACTAGAAGTCGGTAGATAGCAAAACAACTAGTGTTGACATCAATGAGAAAAATCAATGCAACACATAATCAATTCCTTCAAATTGCCAATTATAACCTATGAAATCCTTAGCTCATTGAATAGCAACAGAACTACTTGTCACAAGAAATAATAGAATAGAGAGAGGAAGGAGGACTCCTTAGTGACAATCCATAGATACCATGATCACATCCTCTCATAAAATGAAACCAAGCTGGAATTAGGGAATCAACAACCTCCAATCCATATCACAATAGATCAAACAAATTGAGCTCAAAGTCTTATGACACAAACTGAAGATCACTAGCTGCAATGGCTCGCACATAACATCCCATCATAATGCAATAATGCACAAGAGGAAGACATAAGTCCGTAAATAAAAACCAAATATAAGAGAAGGCTCAAGACACTTTAGTAAAATTCATAAAATAGTTTGAACCCTAACTAGACTTTAAAAGAAGCTACAAGATTTCACTCAGCCAACTAGGCTTTCTCCTTAGTCCTAAGTGCGACAATCAACTTCCAACAAACACCAATAGACAAAATAATACCATTGACACCACTAAATCTCATTAAAATCACACTCAGACCACCTCAAAATTTCCCTTGTTTTTCCAAGCCCTAACAAGCATATTCAATGACCTAAAATTGCCCCTCTAAGGCCCTGAAAAGCTCATCATACACCTGCACTAGACTAAGACGCTCATAGGGAACTAGAACATCCTACCAAGACATGGGAACACTATAAGGACACTATCACACCACATTAACATCCTTTAGGCACACTGGTGTCCAAACTAGGGACTAGTGTCCTTGGTAACTAGTTTTTCACCCTATTGTCCTCAGATTGTGCTAGTGTCCTAAAGAATGGGTGAACCAAAGCTAGGGATCGGTCCACTAGACATGAAGAGCATGTTGGAGTAGAATAAAGGTGTTGGTTTGACCCTAGGAACACAAAAATTCCAAAAATGACTCTGGAATGAAGTATGCAAATAACTCCTCAACACCCTTAACTTCTATTACAAACTCCAATAAGCTAGAACCAACATTTACAATAGTACAACATGCCTATGAGACTTTATAAGATTCACTAGGAGGTCTCAAACAAGTTTGAAATGACAACATTGCAATGAAAGTAACAAATGCATATTAACTTGTGCTTGGTACCAACACCTACACACACAAGCTACATTAATCCATTTCATTATCATTAATTACAATATCCTTCATGGAAGAGGTTCAATATACATAAATATTGTTACATTTCCTTTGATTCAAATATCATCAAGTTTACATTTACAATAATTTGAATGATAATATGAGCATTAGAGGAGTAGAATGAACTCAAAGTTGAATCTAATGCCAAGATCTTTCGTCCCTAATGGTGGTTATACATGCCACCCAACTATGTGGAACAAAAAATGTCCACTCCCACTTTGTTATGGAGATAATCACATAGCATAAACACTCAAAAAAGGATACATGTGAGGTATAGGATTACACACATGTCAAGCATGAAGTAAACACACAAAACATGATCATAGAGTAAACATCCCTAATGGGAATAAATATCATACTTCTTGATTTCAAATCAATCTATACTAGAGATTAGATAAAGTAGTCATTCAAATATAAAAAAATATAAAGCACCAAGGCATGAAGTCTGACGACATCCCAACACAAGGTAACACATAACATATAAAGCCCATTATACAAGGCAATCACATGATAATCAAATACTCCATACCAACACAAAAGGCAAGAACACTTCCAAATACTACTCAAACTACTAGGACATAGATGCTACAGTCCTAGAAGATAAGTGTCATCACGTGAGCACAAAGGGATGGATCCATGCAAAAACAAGTATTCTCTCATAGAAACAAGGATACACGATCATGCAAGTCCTAATAGTCCTCCCCAAGGAGCGAGCATGTCTTCCCAACTCATAATTAGCCTATTTGAGCACACAAGACATGCAAGTGGCATCCAATTATCTTGAATAATTATTTACCCATGTTTTAATTAAGTTGTCAGTTTAATGACAATAATACCCACACTTTGATTACCAACATGCCACTTTGGATTAGGAACACATTTGTAGCATCGTAAATTGTACACCCTTGCTAGGGTGGTACAATTCTACGCTTAGTTTAGTACCCGCCTTAGTGTGTTTGCATCTTGCATTTATAATTTCCCTTTAAGCATTTAATTAATTAATTTAATTTAATCTAAATTCATATTTCATCACTCCCCACATCATAAAACTGGGCCCTTTACCCTAAGTGTGCCCCTTTTTATTTTATTCCTCCAATAAATTATTAATCATAAACCCTAATTATGTCTTATTTTGACCTTTAAGGACCAATTTTGCATATCAAAACATCTTGAAATTAGTTGTAACTTTGGGATTCGCACTAATATCATCATATCTAATGGCCTTGAAAATTTGGTGAAAATTTGATCGAACCGGGTGCACTTTGCACCTAGTCCCCGACATTTTTCCCAAAATTTAGAAAGCACAATTCTATGATATTATAATGCTTAACCCCAATAAATTGGTGGTAAATTCAAATCCTAGGTCATCCTAAAGACAAAATTAAGATCTAGGGTTTCATACATAAGAGCTCTCTTTCTTCATTTGAAGGCAACTAAGATCTAGGAAAAGAGATTTTGGAGTGAGCATAAGGAGTCTTCTATGTAGTGAAAGAGAAGCTTATGTGGAGTCTTCAACAACATTCATCAAGTATTCATCATCAATTAGGAGCCTTGAAGACATTGAGGAATAATAGGAGATCAAGTGGCTTATATCTCTCATTTTGGGATTGGTGTGGTTTCATGTTATTTTTATGTCTTTGTATGAGCTTCTTTACACTTATTTTCGCATTTACTTTCATGCTTTAGATCATTTATTACATTTAATTTAGAGAATCCTCATTTACATTTACATATATTTAGGGTTTACTCTCCAAAGCATAGGGTAGCTCTAGTTTCTTTCTCATTTTAGGGTCTTGCACACACACAATATTCCTTCACACACTATTTTACTATACAAATTGGTTATCTGTTGAGGTGGAAATCACCAAAACAAGGGTTTTACTAAGCTAAAACCCTACATAGCCACCTAAACCCTCTCTTTTCAGTTGCAAGTGCAGGTGCAGGTACCCAGGAGACTTTCAGGATCAGCAGAAGACACAGGGATAGTTGCAAGCCTCATATTTTCCCTAAAACCACAGGGATAGGGGTGTGGAGCCTTGGTCCTACCCAGGATAGTGACGTGGCACCCTTGTCCTCCCACTTTTAGGTGATTTTCAGTAGGGTGGTGTCTCAAAACCTTCAGATTTCAGCCTTTCAATTGCAGCTTCCTGTCAGACAAAATAGGACCAGAGCGTAGCAGTCCTGTCCAGGTAATTTTGGCTCATTTTTCAACACCAGGTACACATTCAAATTCCTCCCCCTTCTCTTCTTTCAATATCTTAGTTTTAGATCTACAATTTTTTGCAATTTCAGTTCATATATTCTTCACTGTTCATCCCATAGTCTAATTGATCAATCACGCCCTATTTTCACACTTTCTCTTCATACACAACAAGAGGAATAGAAACCCTAAGAGATCATCCTTGGCTCTCTCTTTATCACAAGAAGTAGCCAAAGTGATCTATCTCCCTAGGCTCTTTCGTATTCCCAATGGGTTTGGCAAAAGTGGGATTAGGTCCTAGTCACTCGATCTCGCTTTTTCCCCTCCACATTTTGGTGAACCCAATGTGAATCGAATCTTCTTTAGTTTTTATTTCTGAGTGTTTTTTCTATTTAAAATTCAAATTTATATTTACAAGTTTCAATTCCTTGCAAAATTCAAAAAATTAGAGGTCAATTTTGTTAAAACCCTAATTTTTCAATTCAAAATTTAACTTGTGGATAGCTTAATTTGGATCATTGATTTTAGATCTGATTTAAGAACACATTTCACTCATAAATTTAATTTTCTAAATTTACATTTAGAGTGCTTTCATTGGTTAAAATTGAACCTTTCCTTCTATTTTTCATATGTTATCATTTGAAAGAGGAAAATTGTTGCCATGATGCATTCATTTCATAAGTATGATAATGGGTTAGCTTCCCTTGCTTCAATTTTTCCATCTCTTAAAGAACCTCCTCCTATCTATGACAACATTTTAGTGCCTAGAAGATTTGTTACCAACCCCTTCAAAACTCTCCCATGCTCTAAGGATGAAGATTTGAAGAGTGATCTTGACAATTCTCCTAAAATGTGCCCTTCCCATCTAGCTATCTTAGAGGAAGAGGATGATATCATAAACACCTTTCTTAGTGCTACTTTACCTTCTTTACATGATGTCTCTCTAAGTGAAAAGTTATTGATGGAGATTGACTTATCTTCTCCTAAATTTGGTCTTACCGATGGGGGCATGTTAGTGCAACAAGAGGTTATGAGCACTTCTTTTAAAGATCTCCTTCCTAAGCATGAATATTTGGAGAAAGATGTTCATCTCCCTCCTAATTAATAGTCCCCTCATGAGGATCATTTTGTGCAAGAAGATGGTATTGTCCCTACTTTTCCTATTGATTAAATTTACTCTTTTGACTTCAACAAAATTCCCACTAGAGATGATGCGTTAATGAGAAATGTTTTCCCTTCTCCCAAAATTGGCAATAAAAATAAGGATATCTTTGTTCAAGATATTTCTAACACTTTTTTCAAAGACCTCGCTATTTGGGATGAACAATTAGAAGAAGATGTTGATTATTCTCTACCCCATGAGATAACCCTAACCAAAGGGTATGAAATCATGATTGATAACTCTCTTGATAGCATCTCACCTTCCATGAATCTCAATCATTTTTTCTCTAAAGTTAAGGCATCTCCTTCTCCCCAACTAGGTTCTACTCATATGGATACCTTAGTTCAAGAAGAGATTTTTAACATCTCTTTCAAAGATCTTCCTCTCAAAGGTGAAAATTTAGAGAGTAATGTTTATCCTTCTCCTAGAGAGTCTATTCCCCATGTAGATCTGTTGATGATAGAGGATGATGTGACATTTCCTACTAATACTCTTCCTTCTAAAACGTCAATGCCTACTCCTAGTCTACCTCCTAAAATTTATCTTATCCATGATAACATTTTAGTGCAAGGAGAGACTATCAACAATTCTTCCAACAATCTTGTCCATTCTTCTTCTAAAATTCATAAAGACACCTTTGATATTCCTAAACCATATTCAATCAATTTGATACATGTGAATTAAACACCTAATAAACCTCTTTTCATAGTTCAAGGTGCTTGTCCTTCTCAAAGTTTTCAATGTAAGCATATCTTAGTGGTTCAAGCTGGTTATGCTAATGATTATTTTTACACTCCTAAGAAACATGTTATTACTGTGCAAGGAGGTTATCCTACTAAGAGCCCTTATGAATATACTAAGAAAAACACTAAAGATAATTATTATACGGTTGCTCATACCTACAACACAAGAAACAATAGGCAACCTAAGCCTCTTCCAGTTATCCCAATTTCACTTCCTCCCTCTCAACCTACTCTTCCACAAGTACCTCGTATATCACAGACTCTTAGTAAGAAGTATGATCTCATTGAACAAATTAAAGCTACTCCTGCGAAGATTTCTATTTAAGATTTAGTTCAAACTTCACCTGCTTATCATGGGATATTACAAGATACTTTGAAAAACTTAGATGTCCCACCTCCAGTGACACATAATAACATGGCTTCTTTGATTGATCCTACAAACAAACTCAAATCTCAAATTGTATTCACACAAGATGAGTTACCTTCTCATGAAATCCAACATCAATATGATCCTCTCATGATTGTGGTTATTATCAACAATAGTGCTATAAGATGAACCCTTGTGGACAATGGATCTGTCCTTAATGTTTGCAGTGTGGATTGTTCTCTTATCAAACCTTCTTCTATTTCAATTTGAGGCTTTGATAATATTGATAAACAATCTTTAGGTGTCATAACCTTTCCTGCTAAGGTAGGTCTTGTTACTTTACCTACATCTATTCATGTCATGCCTAGTAATTTGACATATAACCTTCTATTAAGGAGACCATGGATTCATAGCATGCAAGTTAAATTTGCATAGGCAAGTCAAGTTCATTTATAACAATAAGACATACACCTTGCTAGTTGATAACAATCTTCAAGCTCCATTAAAAGTTGGATCTTCTTGTTCAAATACTTCCCATTCTTCTCCCAATCCTCCTACTTCTTCAAATACATCTATTTCCTTTAATGATCATATTCCTTCTAGTAATCCCAATTCTTCTACTCAATCTAAATCTCCTCCCAAAGATATCTTTTCTCTCGAATAATTTCTCTCAGATGATGATTGGGGATCTCTAGACTTTAACCTTACTTTTATAGGAGAGTATAGAGTATCTTGGAAAGGATCTAAGATTGAGAAGGAGAAATCTAAGGAGGAACCTAAAGAGAAACCCACTCTATCTAAACAATTAAGAAACCATTTTGTGGTTGCTTCTAATTCAAATAATTCTTCAAATCCTTCCTCTAATTCATTCAGCACTGAGACCTATGAGGCATCACCATCTTTTTCTAATTTGGCATCCCTTTATGGTCCTGGTTTTCATATTTTAGCTAAGAGTGGCTATAATGGCAATGGTTGTGGCGCAAATGAACAAGGAATTAAATTTCCTTTAGAACATAACACGCATGAAGCTTCATTTGGACTTGAATATAATCCTTGTAAGCCCACCAAAGAATCTAAAATACCATCTCTCAATGTGAATTCTATATTTAGTAGTTATGATGACCTCACCTAAATTAAATCAACTTGTACTTCTTTCAACACCCATCCCCCTCATAAGGAAATCTTGGTGATGAACAAATCTCTTTATGAATCTCCTCAAGATATTTCTAATCCCACTTATGAGACTTTATCTTCTACTCATTCTAAAATCCCTTCTTCTAGGAATAAGGCTCTAATGAATTACACTTATCCCTCTCCTAAGATTTCTTGTGTGAAAGAAAAGTATGACTTAGTGTCATATTCTTCTCCTATAAACTTCTCTCTTTCTAAAGAATTTTTAACATTCATCATCTTATATATGTTTTTAATCCCACTTATAGTAGAGCATTTAACATACCATATTAAAATACCTCATTCAATCTATCATGTCTTTAAATAACATTAATGGCTATTATGTTGCTCATCATTATGTGACATTGGTAGCTCACTTACTAGGGACTCACTGCCATTCATGATGGTACAATTTTACATGAAATCATACTTTTGGAAGCAACATAATAGCCTATTTATATCTCATATATTTTCCCTATGTATATGGGGGGCAAGAGTGATTTCAAACATCTCTCCTTCTTAATATTAAAATTTCCCCTTTGGAATTAGTGTCTTCTTTAAGGTTTTATTATTGATTGTAGAGGTGTATTCATATTTAAATTCCTTCTCCTATTGGAACAAGCATCCCTAATGGGGATCTTAAGTACATATCCTTAATTGGGACCTCCTCCTTGGTGTTGGAAGTCTTTAATCATTCATCAATTCCCTTTCTTCATTGAGTAGTATCTTTTATAATAAACCTTTCTATTTTGTGAGTGTGCATGTCCCCGATGAGGATCTCTTGCCTTATTTAGAAGAGTGTTGCTATAAATAATCTCTCTTTGATGTCATTTCAATCTTCCATTATTTTCCAATTTCCTTTATGGAGTTGCATCTTTTATATCTCTTGCATTTATTCCCATTTAAATCTTTCATCTTGTGTTAGAGAGCTCTCAAATCCTCACACTCTTTTTTGTGTTGGAATTGAGGTTTAATCCTCTTTCTTACCAAATGATTCTCCATTAGTTTTTTATTTTGTATCAAATCTTCTTGTGAGAATTTGTCATCAATCTTCTTTCACAATTCGATGTGGTATATACGATACCCTATTTCAACTCACTAAAATTAGCAAGCTGAAATAGGGGGGCATATAGCTACCCTCAAATTTTCATCACCTTCCTTAGTAAGAATTTAGGTGATTTTGTGATTTTATCTAACATGTGGTTTTGTAGGGTGCGGTTCCGAACTGTGTACTGCAGATACCGTTGGGGGCTTCGTCTGACAACTTGTCGATATATCCCTTTTCATGAATGTTTACTTTTCTTTACTTTAGCTTGCATATGAACATAGTGCCATATGATTGCTAAAGTGGGGGCTAAATCTACTGTCCTAAATTGTACACCCTTGCTAGGGTGGTACAATTCTACGCTTAGTTTAGCACCCGCCTTAGTGTGTTTGCATCTTGCATTTATAATTTCCCTTTAAGCATTTAATTAATTAATTTAATTTAATCTAAATTCATATTTCATCACTTCCCACATCAAACAATTGGGCCCTTTACCCTAAGTGTGCTCCTTTTTATTTTATTCCTCCAATAAATTATTAATCATAAACCCTAATTATGTCTTATTTCAACCTTTAAGGCCCAATTTTGCATATCAAAACATCTTGAAATCAGTTGTAACTTTGGGATTTTCTCTAATATCATCATATCTAACGGCCCTGAAAATTTGGTGAAAAGTTGGTCGGACCGGGTGCACTTTGCACCTCGTCCCCAAAAATTTTCCCGAAATTTCAAGAGCACAATTCTATGACATTATAATGATTAACCCCAAGAAATTGGTGGGAAATTCAAATACTAGGTTGGCCTAAAGACAAAATTAATATCTAGGGTTTCATACATAAGAGCTCTCTTTCTTCATTTGAAGGCAACTAAGATCTAGGAAAAAACTTTTGGAGCGAGCATAAGGAGCCTTCTATGTAATGAAAGAGAAGCTTATGTGGAGTCTTAAACAACCTTCAATAACATTCATCAAGCATTCATCAAGTATTCATCAAGAATTCATCATCAATTAGGAGCCTTGAAGACATTGAGGAATAATAGGAGATCAAGTGGCTTATATTTCTCCTTTTGGGATTGGTGTGGTTTCATGTTATTTTTATGTCTTTGTATGAGCTTCTTTACACTTATTTTCACATTTACATTCATTCTTTATATCATTTAGCACATTTTATTTAGAGCATCCTCATTTATATTTACATTTACATTTGCATACATTTAGGGTTTACTCTCCAAAGTGTAGGGTAGCTCTAGTTTCTTTCTCATTTTAGGGTCTTGCACACACACAAGATTCATGCACACACTATTTTACTATACAAAATCGGCTATTTGTTGAGGTGGAAATCACTGAAACAGAGGTTTGACTAAGGAAAAACCCTATAGCCACCCAAACTCTCTCTCTTTTCATTGCAAGTGCAGGTGCAAGTACCCGGGAGACTTTTAGGATCAGTAGAAGACACAGAGACAGTTGCAAGCCTCGGATTTGCCCTAAAACTATCAGGGATAGGGGCATGGCACCTTTTTCCTTCCCAGGACAAGGGTGTAGCACCCTGGTCCCCCCACTTTCAGGTGATTTTCAGCAAGGTGGTGTCTCGGAACCTTCAGATTGCAACCTTTCAATTGCAGTTTCCTATCAAACAAAACAGGACCAGAGCATAGCACTCCTATCTAGGTCGGTTTGGCTCATTTTTAAACCCCAAGTACACATTCAAATTCCTCCCCCTTATCTTCTTTTAGTATCTCAGTTTTATATTTGCAATTTTCTACAATTTCACTTCATATATGCTTCACTGTTCATCTCTTAGTCTAATTGATCAATCACACCCTATTTTTCACACCTTCTCTTCATACACAACAAGAGGAATAGAAGCCCTAAGAGATAATCCTTGTCTCTCTCTTTCTCACAAGAAGTAGCCAAAGTGAGATATCTCCCTAGGCTCTTTCGTATTCCCAATGTGTTGGAAAAAGTGGGATTAGGTCCTAGTCACTTGGTTTCGCTTTTTTCCCTCTACAATATTATGAGCCACTCCCATAACCCACTCTAGTACCTAATCCTAAGGATAATCCCATTCTACATGAATCAGGAAATAAAACCAAAATCAACAATGAAATATCACATTCGAAAATCCACTCCAAAACACAAAGCAAAAGGCCCTTTTATCACCACTATTCACATAACATGCACAAATATTTCATCCTCATTAACATCATGATAATGGACATGAATCAATCCAATTTCAAAATTCTATAAATATTTTCCACAATTCCACATTATAATTTAACATCATATATCAAAAATTCTATTTTTTTAAACAACTTTTAATTTTTTCCAAAAATAAAAAAGTATTGTTTTCCACCATTAAAATATCTACAAGAACATTAAATTTTTAAAATCCAAAACTCAAAATTCTAAAGATGCTCTTTTGATTCCTATCCACATAACACCAATTTTTCATAATCAATTTCACGAATTTTCCATTCAATCGAAATTTTGACATGGGAATATTTTAAAAACGTAGTTTTCCCAAAACTTCTCACAACAAATCAAAAATTCACTAAAATAAATTAAGTCGTATCAGGAAAATGTTTCTTTTTATTTAAATACAAGAAACCAAAAAATGAAAAGATTAATCAAATAGAAATTTATGAGGTCCTCAACTCAAATTTACACCAAAAATGAAAAGATGAAAATCTCCAAAAACATAATGAAATCTCGAATCCATAGAGCTGCAAGATCTTAACCATATTCATAATCCAATGCATGAATGTATACAAAAATTCTCCAACAAATTCTCTCCCAAAGTTCCAAATTAAAATTTATGTGTAGGAGTGTTTGAGCACTCCACACCAAAATAGGCTGTGTTGAAACTGAAGAGTTTTCCAATATAAAAACCCATTAACTTTTTTCCCTTTTTGAAAAATAATGAAATAAATCATATGTATAACACCCCAATTACCTAAATGCCCTAATTATACAATTTCCATTAAAATGAATACACATAAGACACATATTAATTTTTAAATATTAATTTGCAATGAGAACCTTTAAATTTATTTCCAATTTAAAATTGATGACAAAATATGTTGGAAGTATATGTTGTTGTGGTTGTCATTGATTTCAAACTTGTTTTTACAGATAGATGTTGGTCTGAAAGTCTTTGATGCAAAGATATATTATTGTATTGGTGTTGTAGTTATTCCATTGGTTGTTCCGTCTATAAATTTTTATTGATGTTGTGTGGTGTTGTTATCTTGTTTGGCTATGTTTTTGGCATTATGGATATGTTAGTTTTGTGGTCCAAAAAAAATAAAAATTCTCCAGATATTGTGGTATGTTTCATGACCAAATATGATTTTTTGTGTTGATCCTACTTTTTGGTTTGTATATGATTTGTGGAATGAAATTCAATGTGTTATGGGTCTCACCGTAGCATGTGGAGATCAAGATAAGAGTAGTTCACATTGGAGAATTGTCTTTTGGTCTGATGCTTGTCTATATGGACACGTTACATTTTAGAATTTTGTGGGTTATGTTTCAGTGTTTGTGGATCGATGGATTGGACTTCGAAAGATTTTTTTTGGTCCCTCTTTCTCCCAGAGTGGATCAGCATGTGTATTTTTGATCTGGAAGGTTTATTTTGGTTTTGGCTGACTTGGTTCAAGTTTTGATGATCTATCTTGTATATAAAGAATGTATGTAAATTGTGTGGGTATGAGAGGATGTGACGTGGTAATAGATAGAAAAATTTAGTAAAGAACAAAGCGGAAGAGTTGTGTTTGAATGATATGCAAGTTGTTTGAGACTATAGAAGAACTATAAGACAGTGTGTTGGCAGATGAGGTGAGAATTGTGTGTGTTGATGTTGGTCGCTTGATGTAGAGTTCAAGGACGGCTTCATGATCAAGAGATCCTTATTTTCAAATTAGTTTGTTTTATCTTGCCCTATTGTAGTTAGCATCAAGTTTCCAAGTCATTTTTGTATCTTGCCCCAACAGCAATTAGCCTTGGTCAGCAAGTTAGCCTTGGTCAACAAGTTCAGAGCAGTGAGCTCTTTTATTGTAACCTTATATACATAGTGGGTATATTTTGTGAGTTGGTACTCATTGTGGTTTTTCCCAGTTAGGGTTTACCATGTATAAAATTTTGGTGTTGATGTGTTGATTATGTGTTGTTGTTTGATTGATTAAGTGTTGTGAGTTACTACATTAATTTTAATCAAAACTGATTCACCACCCTCCCTCTTAGTCTTGTCTTGGGTTCAACAAAATGCAAATAAACACATATGCACAAACACTCTTTACTAGTCAACCATAAGGGGATAATAGATTTTTCTGGAGATTACCTATTGTTGTAGTCGAGTTATATACTAGTAAACATATGGGGAATTATACTTAATTAAGTACAACAAGGTTTAGTGACAATTGTTGGCATTATGTGAACCGGTATGAGGACATAATGACATTGTATGTTGTCATTGATGTCAATATGTTGAAGAAGTGAGAACCGGCATATGAGAGAACCGGTAGAACAATGTGAATCGGCATTTGTGCCAAAGTGAAGCAGTGTGTTTGTTCATGATGAACCAGCATATAGTTATGGGAACCGGCACATGGAAGTGTTGTATGACTACCAGTTGGTAGTCTCAACTTCAAGGTTTCTGGTTTAAGTGCTTCAAGCCTGTGTGGCTCAACCGATGACTTTGTGTGATGAGTTAGCATGGTAACAAAGAACAGATCATGTTGCCATGTAAGCCTTGTGCGCGTGAAGGATCTTGCATGAAGGAGATTGTTCCTATCTACCTCAGGAATGTGAGAAGTCTGTAAAACGATGATAACATGTGATGGGTTATCAGCCGCCATAAAATCGGTGGAAATGGACGATGGAGAATGTCTTGAGATTGGATCAAGAACTGCTGCATTTAATGCAATGTGCTCAACGGTCAGGATTGAACCGTTTGAATTCCTTAACCTAACAGGTTTAGGGTTTATGCTACCGACCTATCTGTTTTCCTATAAGGTCGATGTTGTGTCTCTTTCTGAGGTGGTTGGCAAAAGTTGTGTGTGTGTATCCAAGAGAAGGGATACGTGATTCTTGCCAAACCAAAAGGAGAGAAGTGATACCTGCAGAGTGTAAGTGCAGAAGGTGAAGAGGAGCTTGAGTGGATCTGCATTGGCATTGAGTGTTGTTACTAGATCATTGTAATACTTGTTGATCTCTAACCACCTCAACAATTGGAAAATCCCTTAACAGGGTAGCCTTAACAGGGTAATTCAAAGCTATTGAGTTCAAAATCCTTTAGCTATTGAGTTCTTGAAATCCTCTAACAAGGTAACCTTCAACAGGGTTTAACCCTTAACCGAGTATTCTAGCCATCCCTTAACCGGGTGATCCCTAACAGGATCAGTTCCTAGCAAAACCTATTGTAATGTCTCTAACCGGACAAGGCTCCTAACAGAGCGGACTTCTAAAGAGTTCAAAAATAGCTTGTGGGTATTCATCCCCACCGTGGTTTTTCCCAATTGGGTTTCCATGTGAAAAATATGTGTCTCATGTGTGATGCTTTTATCTTGTGATGCTTTGCTATTGTCTATCAAGCATATGATGGTTCTGTGTTTTATGCCTGTCAATAAAACATGTTGAACTAGTTGTTATTATGATCTGATGTTAGATTACCTGTTTATGCATAAGAGTGAAATGATAGTGTAGTCTTGAGTTGAGTGAAAAGCTAAGTGAATAACTGGTTAATGCTTGTCTCAGTCATTCTTAGCTTTACCTGTTGCACTCTGTTTCAAACCGGTGTCACTGTTTGCCAGTCATTTGAAGTGTATGTTGTCAAACCGGTTTAGGATTGTATTTTTGTCTACACTGATTCACCCCCCCCCCCTCTCAGTACCAGGTTAGTACTATCTGTTCATCATTAAGTTGTCAATTGGTATCAGAGCATCCTCCAGGTCTTCTGTGCTATAAGCTTAACCGCTTGAGGTAAAGATCCCAGTCTAATGATGAAGAGGGAAGGTCCAGAGTTTAACAGAGAAAATTTTAGTATATGGAAAGATAGAATGAAGATATACATCAGAAGCATGGGTGCTCAACACTGGAGCTATGTTGAGAATGTCTATGTTGCTCCTACCGGTACTCTCACCCATGACCAAAAGAGAGAGATGCAGGAGAATGGGCAAGTCATGGAAGCCCTAATTAGTAGCTTATTTGACATTGAGTTTATTGATGTCCAGGATAAGGTAAATCCCAAAGAGGTATGGGATACTCTTAAAAATATCTATGGTGGTGATGAGCATGTAAAATAGGCTAAGGAAGAAAGCCTTAGAGGGAAGTTTGAAGATATGTGGATGGTTGAAGGTGAGACCATTCAATAGTATGGAATAAGAATCAAAACTGTTGTTGGAGATATCAAGAGTGCAGGTGGTAAAATAGAAGATTCCACTATGGTAAGCAAAGTCATGAGATCCCTATTGTCAGTCTATGCAATAAGGGTTGTTTCTATTCAAGAGCTAAGATCAAGAGACAAGACTAAGGTATCCCTAGACTCCATCATTGCAAAGTTGATAGCCTATGAGCTAAATAGTTTTGATGGCAGTGTTCAAAAGACTGAATCGGCTTTTAAATCTTCTACAGTACCATCCAGAAAAGGAAAAGAAGCTAGCACTAGTGGTGAACCAAGACAGGGCAGAGAAATGGATGATGAGGAGATTTTGATGGAATTTGAAGCTCTCCTTTCCAGGAAACTTCCTAAAGGAACTGGCAAATACAGAGGTAAGCTACCTTTGAAATGCTTTTCTTGTAACCAGATAGGACATATTGTTGTAAACTGTCCTAATGGCGACAACAAGGACAAACCGGAAAGGTTCAAGAAATTCAAAGGAGGAAACCAAAGAAACTATTTTGTGGCAGTTGATGAAGGTGTCACAGATGAAGAATCAGAGGATGAAGAAAATGAAGATATTGTGTTTGTTGTTGTCAAAGAAGATGTGTCAGAAAAGAAGGCCCTTGTCTCCCGGTTTGATAATTCCAATGAGTGGCTCATTGACAGTGGTTGTTCTCACCATATGACTGGTGACTGGAGCAAGTTTCTATCCTTGGAGGAGTATGACGGTGGTGTGGTTCACTTTGGCAATGATGCACCATGCATGGTCAAAGGTAGAGGGTCCATCTCTCTAAATGGAAAGAGTAGTGTTGACAATGTGTATTGGGTTGATGATCTTAGACACAACCTTCTGAGTGTTGCCCAGTTGAATGACAGTGGCCTCACTCTGGAATTCAAGAATGGAGTTTGCAGAATCAAAGGAAAGAATGTTGAATTGGTGGCCACCAGCATGCAGACCAAAGGTAACCTATTTCAGCTAAATGCAAATATAAGTACATGTCTTATGCCTAAATTTGATGATAGCTGGATATGGCATAGAAGACTCTGCCATGTAAACTTTGATAACATTGTGAAGGCTAGTAAGATCAAGGTAGTTAGAGGGTTGTCGGTGCTAAGCAAACCGGATAATACCTTGTGCAGAGAGTGTCAATTGGGGAAAATGTATTCCTCAACCTTTAAAGGTAAATCTTTCACTACTGACAACTTGCTTGATCTTGTGCATACCGATTTGTGTGGTCCTATGAAAACTAGAAGTGTGCAGGGTGATAGGTACTTCATGATTCTCACTGATGACTGCTCAAGAATGATGTGGGTCACATTCTTGAAAGACAAGTTTGAAGCCTTTGTAAAGTTTAAATCTTTCACAGCATTAGTGGAGAAGGAAAGCGATAAAAGGATCAAGTGCCTAAGAACTGATCAAGGAGGGGAATTCACTTCCGGTGAATTCAACAAGTACTGTGAAGAACACGGCATCAAGAGGCAATTGTCTGCCCCCCAGACTCCACAGCAAAATGGCCTAGCAGAGAGGAATAACCGGACTGTGGTTGAAGCAGCTAGAACCATGTTGATTCAAGGAAAGGTAGCTCACACCTTTTGGAGAGAAGTGGTGAGCATTGCAATCTACACAATGAACTAGGTACTCATCAAGAAAGGTAAGGATAAAACTCCTTATGAGTATTGGACCAGTAAGACACATGTGGTTAGCTACTTTAGAGTGTTTGGTAGCAAATGTTACATCAAGAGGAGTGAACACCAGAGCAAATTTGATGTGAAATGTGATGAGGGAATATTCCTAGGATATTCCACCAAGAGCAAAGCTCTCAAGTGTTTCAACAATAGGACTCAGAGAATTATGGAAAGCATCAATGTAAGAGTTAATGAAACCTCTAAGAAAACTGAGCAAACCGGCAGTGAGCAAGTGATAAACGAACTGGTTGCAACCTTCTGGGAACCAGTTGACAGCCAATCGAGTACCAGTAACAATGTTCCTACACCAGAAAATGTAGATGTTGATACTGATGGAGATGAGGATGAAGAAGAAAAGCAAGAGGAATCTATCAAGACCATTCCTCGATATGTCAAGCTGAATCATGATCCTAAGCAAATCATAGGAGATAAGGATGCAGGAATCCTTACAAGAAGAAAGGTCAGAGAAAACTCATGTATGATCTCTAAATTTGAGCCTAAATCATTCAAAGAGGCACATAAGGATGAAGACTGGATCAAGTCAATGGAAGAGGAACTTGACCAAATAGAGAAAAATGGTACATGGTCTTTGGTACCCAGACCGGAGCACAAAAATGTCATTGGTACTAAATGGGTTTTCAGAAATAAGTTGAATGAGGAGGGCATAGTGATTGGGAACAAAGCCAGATTAGTGTGCAAAGGATATGCTCAAGAAGAAGGAGAAGACTATGGAGAAACCGTTGCTCCCATAGCCAGATTGGAAGGAGTCTGTATGCTTCTTGCATATGCAGCTTTTAAAGGTTTCAAAGTATACCAAATGGATGTAAAATCTGCATTCCTAAATGGTGTACTTGAAGAGGAGGTGTATATTCAGCAACCATATGGGTTTTCCATATCTGAAGACAGTAACATGGTATGTAGGCTACATAAAGCCTTATATGGACTAAAGCAGGCACCTAGAGCATGGTATGAATGTTTGCATTCCCATCTTGTGAAGATTGGATTTGAGAGAACAAGTGAAGATAGTAATATCTACTTGAAGTTTGAAGGAGATCAGATCCTGATCTGTGAGGTATTTGTTGATGACATTATCTTTGGTGGAGATGACAAGATGAGTCATGAGTTTGCAGATGAGATGAAGAAAGAGTTTGAAATGTCACTCATAGGGGAGATTAAATTCTTCATTGGACTGCAGATCCAGTAGATGAAGGATGGAATCTTTATCACTCAGTCCAAGTATGTCAAAGAGGTGTTGAAGACCTTTGCCATGGAAGATAGCAAACCAGTTGGTACTCCGATGGTGACCGGTTGTAAACTATCTAAAGAAGATAACTTAGAATTGGTTGATGAGAAGGAATACCAATCAATGATTGGTAAGTTGCATTATGTAGTGCATAGCAGACCGGATATTGCACATGCAATTGGAATTACTGTAAGATTCCAGAAAAGCCCAAGAGAATCTCACTTGGTTGCAGTCAAGCGGATTCTTAGGTATCTGAAGGGAACTGTTGACTATGGATTGTGGTATCCTTATAGCAAGGATTTCAACTTGAAAGTATACATAGATGTTGATTGAGCAGGCAATATAGATGACCGGAAAAGCACAACCGGTGGTGCATTCTTTCTCGATGGTAGACTAGTTTCATGGATGAGTAAGAAGCAGAGTTGTATCTCTAAGTCTACAGCGGAAGCAGAGTATGTTGCAGCTTTCATGAACTGTACTCAGACAATTTGGATGAAGCATGTATTAAATGGCTTCAAAGTTCTTGTATCTGAACCGGTAAGTATATTTTGTGACAATACTAGTGCAATTAATATCTCCAAGAATCCGGTTTTACATTCTAGAACAAGCACTTTGAGCTTAAGTATCATTTCTTGAGGGAAAAGGTTCAGAACAAAGAGATTGCACTGGAACATGTTTCCAATCAAGAGCAATTAGTAGACATATTCACCAAGCCTCTCCCAAAGGCTACATTTATGTACTTAAGAGGTGAATTAGGGGTGTTTCCCCTTCAGGAAGTAAACTAAAGGTATATGCTCCACATCAGTCAGGTATTGCATAGTCAAATTTTTCTTCAAGATTGATGTGTTGAAGGATGCTACTCCTCAGGGGGAGCAGCATAATGGAACAAGGAAGCTTGTGCCTCCACTTTGGCATTATTGTCAAAGGGGGAGAAGATGTGAAGCAGAGAAGATATTTGCAGAAATTGGGGGAGAAGATGTGAAGCGGAGAGATATCTTTGTATATTGCCATCAATGCCAAAGGGGGAGATTGTTGGCATTATGTGAACCAGTATGAGGACATAATGACATTGTATGTTGTCATTGATGTCAATATGTTGAAGAAGTGAGAACCGGCATATGAGAGAACCGATAGAACAATGTGAACCGGCATTTGTGCCAAAGTGAAGCAGTGTGTTTGTTCATGATGAACTAGCATATAGTTATGGGAACCGGCACATGGAAGTGTTGTATGACTACCGGTTGGTAGTCTCAACTTCAAGGTTTCCGGTTTAAGTGCTTCAAGCCTATGTGGCTCAACCAGTGACTTTGTGTGATGAGTTAGCATGGTAATAAAGAACAGATCATGTTGCCATGTAAGCCTTGTGCGCGTGAAGGATCTTGCATGAAGGAGATTGTTCCTATCTACCTCATGAATGTGAGAAGTCTGTAAAATGGTGATAACATGTGATGGGTTATCAGCCGCCATAAAATCGATGGAAATGGACGATGGAGAATGTCTTGAGATTGGATCAAGAACTGCTACATTTAATGCAGTGTGCTCAATGGTCAGGATTGAACCGTTTGAATTCCTTAACTTAACAAGTTTAGGGTTTAGGGTTTATGCTACCGACCTATCTATTTTCCTATAAGGTCGATGTTGTGTCTCTTTATGAGGTGGTTAGCAAAAGTTGTGTGTGTGTATCCAAGAGAAGGGATACGTGATTCTTGCTAGACCAAAAGGAGAGAAGTGATACCTGCAGAGTGTAAGTGCAGAAGGTGAAGAGGAGCTTGATCGGATTTGCATTGGCATTGAGTGTTGTTACCAGATCATTGTAATACCTGTTGATCTCTAACCACCTCAACAGTTGGAAAATCCCTTAACAAGGTAGCCTTAACCGGCTTGCTGTAAATCCTTTAACAGGGTAATTCAAAGCTATTGAGTTCAAAATCCTTTAGCTATTGAGCTCGAAATCCTTTAGCTATTGAGTTCTTGAAATCCTCTAACAAGGTAGCCTTTAATAGGGTTTAACCCTTAATCGGGTATTCTAGCCATCCCTTAACTAGGTGATCCCTAACAAGATCGATTCCTAGCAAAACCTATTGTAATGTCTCTAACTGGACAAGGCTCCTAACAGAGTGGACTTTTAAAGAGTTCAAAAATAGCTTGTGGGTATTCATCCCCACCATGGTTTTTCCTAGTTGGGTTTCCACGTGAAAAATATGTGTCTCATGTGTGATGCTTTTATCTTGTGATGCTTTGCTATTGTCTGTCAAGCATATGATGGTTTTGTGTTTTATGCTTGTCAATAAAACATGTTGAACTAGCTATTATTATGATCTGATGATAGATTACCTATTTATGCATAAGAGTGAAATGGTAGTGTATTCTTGAGTTGAGTGAAAGGATAAGTGAGTAACCGGTTAATGCTTGCCTCAGTCATTCTTAGCTTTACCGGTTGCACTCTATTTCAAGCTGGTGTCACTGTTTTCCAGTCATTTGAAGTGTCTGCTCTCAAACCGGTTTAGGACTATAATTTTGTCTGCACTGATTCACGCCCCCCCCTCTTAGTATCGGGTTAGTACTATTCGTTCATCATTGAGTTATCAACAATTTGGCCAATGTGATTTATCTTATTTCACCATTGTCAAGGTACACTCAAACCTGTAGAGCCAAGTGGAGTCGATACCGGGTACTTTCATCACTTAACAAACATCAAGGGTACTTGTGCATATACATATGATAGATGAAGCACACATGATTTCTGAAACAAGTTAAAATATGATAGATGAAGCATACATGATTTCTCAAACAATTTAATAACCAACTATGTTGAAACTACATTTCAACATCAATAGTAGTATCTCAACCATATTAAATCAAAATCGCGTCATTATTTCATATCAAAATAATTTCTAAATTTTTTAATAAATTAAAATCAGTATAACAAGTATGTTGTCCCTATAACATCCACAACCCAAAGGCATCCAAAACATCACCAAAACCACAACAGAAAAACTAAAAACAATTATATCCACTATAGTTTGTAAGCAGATAAAAATCACCAGTAAGAGAGTAAAAACAAAGTCCAAAACTATAACATCAACTAATAAAAAACATGTTATAACTACCAACTACAAGATAATAAAGTTTAATAGAGGAGCTAGGCTCCAAACATAGCCAACATAGAAAGAGACCCCTACAACACTAAACATGACCAGGATATTTGACACCACAGCCCACTTGCACCAAGACAGTATTCCAATCCTTAATTAGGAATTTGAACATCTCCTTGTGGATTCCATCCTCCTCTACCACATTGCCCAAAACCTTTTCCTACGTCAGACAAAGGGAGGTTACCAAACTGTGTATAATCGAGGGAAGCTGAACTTGGAAATGTTGCCCATCTTCTTCTCCAGGTCAAGGATTTTGGCCTTCAACATACATATTTCCTCCCCCATTTCCTTCATCTCTTTGTCATCCCTTTGACATCTCATGCAATTTTCATCCATAGCAGTCACCTTAGCATCCTCATCCATTCTATCATCCCTAGTTGGGTTTCCCTATTCAAACTAGCTATTGTTCACTAACTTCTTTGGGTTCTCATCAAAGCCATCCCCACATTCTCTACTTCCTTATTTTCCTCATAATTATTCACATGTTCCTCTTCTTTATCCTTTGAGTCATAATCAACAATTTTTAGTCTTTTACCTTTCCCAGAACTGCAAGAGACCAACCCGTTCGACCTTCATCCACCCTCATTCATGTTGTTTCTCTCTCTCACTTCCTCTTCATCCTTGCTCGACTCTTCTAGAATAGTAATATTTTTGCAGTAGCTACTATTCTTTCCTTTTTTCTTGCTTGTTTAGGGCTTTTAGTCCGTTGACGTACCAAGCTTAGTAATGACCTCTGAGGTAGAGGGGGTTTTAGGGGAAGTGATGAAAGCAGCCTCAAATTGATGAATACATTGTTTCTTCCAAACACCAAGCATACCTATTAAAAAAGAGGGAGCACTCGAGGTTGGGGCTTCCAGTACCATGACATTCCTAGGTGGACACAAACCCAAGAAGAAGGAATAAAGTCTATAAATCAAGCCCTGGTGTAGGGGCAAGTGTTTTTTATCCTAGTTTTTTATGATCTAGGGCCTCTTTAACAAAGTGTTCCAAAGAGTGAAACAAGTAAAATGGAAAGGAGATAATATCAAGATTCCTAGAGTGATTCAAAAGTTGTGTATGATAAAAATAGTAAACTTTAAAGAAACCTTCTAAAGTAGAATACTTCATTATCATCAGGCATACCATTTTCCAATGGTCACATTTAATTTACATTTAGTCAATATCTTGACATCATTAAGTTTAACATAAAAAAATCAGATAAACGCCATCACATTAATCTTTTGTGTTCCCATAAATATAAATAAAGAATAACAAATTGTTGGACCTTTATAATATTTTATTTAATAAGTTTTTAATAATAATAGGAAGATGTTTGGGGTTCTTCCCATAGTGTGTTGGTTACATAGTGGTGTTGTTGTTGTGACCAGCAAGCCTCAAACCCTTGTTGGGTCTTTATGATCGCAAGTGTCTTTGCTCATCCCATGAGCTTGCGGGTTTAAGCCTTAGCATTGTTATATGGGGATCTAAGGTCTCCCATTGGTGACTTCACCAGTTCATAGCTCCAAGTCGAAGGCATTTCATGTGGAGTTGGAGGGCATGTTGTGTCAATGCCAATAGTCACATTAAAAAGTTTACCAAGCACTCTAAAAAAGAAAATAATAGGAAGAAATTCATGAAAAAATAAAGCACAACCTTATATAAAATAAAACTCTAAACTAAAATAGTAAAAGCACTCAAAGCTCAATACTAAAACTAACAAGAGATGTGATGCAGTTGGAGTCCCTGTAGTTTGCTAAAAACTAGTGATTTGTTTCTTTTCTTTGTGAGAATGATAAAAGAATTGATTCTTGTTTAGATTTCACAAGGATCTTAGAAATTGATGTTATGTGGTTTTGTGATTGTAAATGTTTATTATAGCACCAACAAAATCCTTATCAACTTTTATTAAAAAAATGTTTTGGGGTGTTGCAAAAAGTAGCTATTAGATTAGGGGATATGATGAAAGTTCTTGATCTGTGCAGGTGTCTGGTGTACTATCTTCACTTAATCCTATAAGTGCATTCTAATTTTTACACATTTTATAAATTAGTGTCATCTCAATCTAGTGAAGAAAAACTTTGATTTTGTACACAAATTTTCCAATAACAATTCATGGTCATCAATAATTTTGAGACTGGAGGGATTCCATAACGTATATGAATTTTGATCAAAGATGGAAACATTTCAAATTGAAACAAAACGTGACAATGGGGATGAATAGAAACTTTGTAACAATTAGTTAATCAACAAGACACAAGTTTACAACTACTTACACTTCAATTAAACTTCAATTCATTAGCAATTTGCATTTAAATTCCTAACATGTAACCCATTTTTACTCATATACAATTACAAGGATAGGCTTTTCAATAACGATCATAAAATACAAATATAAAAAATTGTATTATTATGTTTACAACCAAACTTCCATCTAAGAAGTGCAGCCAGACAAGATTTATGTTTTCAAAAACTAAGCATGGTATCAAATATTTATTAATGATGATGAGGGAACAACCCGAGAAACAAAAAAACACAGCAAATTGCAATAAAAGAGACACAAGAGATATTATTATTATTATCTAAAAACTATCTGCAACACATGCATACATGCAAATAAGAGGAATAATCCTCATAGGCTACAATACGACAGCTTACAGAGTTTTCTGGAAAAACCCTTACAATAAAAAACACAACTCACAAACTCACATCCCAAAAACTAACTCACGAGTTTCCTCAATGAGTCCTAAATAGCCTTTTCACATATTGGAGCCAAAATTATAATTTAGTAAATTACCTTTTGGCGAAGAATTGCCAAAACATTAAATTGGAAATATGAATATACAGCCAGATTCAAAAATTGAAACTTTTCGAAAAATTGTCCAACTTCCGGCAACCATAACTTTTGATCCAGGAATCAGATTTACGAACCATTTGAAGCATCGGAAAACTCTCTGAGTGTATAATATGCTAAGAATTCTCTTTGCCAATTCTCACCATTTTTGGGCCCGTTCGACATCATTTAATGCCTCAAATCTAACTTGGAAGAAATTTTTTTGATTTTTCAAAAAATTGAAACTTTATTAACTTTCAAACCGTTAATTCTTTTGACCTGATTCTTTTGCCAATGAGCTTATTTTTCATTCCTTAATCTTCCTATAAATTTTGGACTCCATCCACCTTCAAATAAAAACCTGCTATTTTGGGCAGTCGGCAAGAAAAAGCAGCTTGACAATTCTGAGAGTTGGAATCTCTTATTCGTCCAAATGGGTATCTAGAACTGCAAAAAACATAAAAACAAAACAAATGAAAAATAATTTTTTTGGGTGATGCAGGATTGCCCTTACACCACTGGATGCTCCTGCATCAAATGAAAGGTAATTAACAAGTCATTTACAATACAATAAAATAGACATTGCTTCAAACAATATAAGTATGTGAATAAAATTTTAAGCTCTTCAATAGTTGTAACATGGAGCTCTTGATTGCTTTGATCTTTTGTAATCAAAATCTTGCAAAATTAACAAAATTAAGATTTTAAATATTTAAAAATCTAAGACTAGGATAAATTTGCAAATGCTAATTATTTTAGCAAAAAGTTATGAACTAATAGAAAAATTGATTCACAAGTGTCCTAGTTTCAGATAATATAGCAGACGAAAGGAATCATATTTGGCATGTGGAGTAATGTAGATTGTTGAAAATGCATTTGTGTTGCATGCATTAAAGAAGATATGGCAATTTGAAATTTTAAATATAAATAAATAAAAAATACTCAAAATAACATTGCAAACAAAATTAAGCTGAAAATTGGTTCGCCTTTATATTGGGAGATGCCAACAAAAAAGTATCATGTCATTATGCATGATATAGAGGTATAATGAGTAACAAGCTTGTAAATCAATGTTATCATTTGATTGACTTCAAAATTTAAGGGATTCAAATCTTGCATAATTCCACCTACCTATCTGGGGGCAAATTGGTTTGGCTTTGTAGGATGAGTTGTAACAAGAAGTGGGTATGCAAAAGAGTTAAAAAACATATAAATATCAAATATAAGATCTACATATGTGAAATAACACATAATTATTTTCAATAAAAAGCAAAATAATCCTTAAACATTACATAGACTATCTATAAAAACTTGATTTCCTATATCTAGATATTAATTCACAGTATACATGAACTAAAATATTTAGATCTAATTTATGGTATGATTCAAATCTTACCAAATATAGTAATAGATAATAATCAATACATACAAACCTATGCTTAAGAATTATAAAGAACCACCTTATGAAAAAATTCTTTTGCAAAGGAAAGAGTAACATGTTAGCTAAAAGTTTATTTTTTCAAGGAAGAAATTTAAAAAGTGATTACTAGGGAGAGGTTAGGGCACATTGTTTGGACTGTCATTGCACTTATGATTTCACTAGACAAACTTCATTATATTCTGCACAATCTTTATTTGTTTTATGATGCTTTTTGTTTTATTGTTTTTTAATCTATGCATAGGCTTAGTGTTGATTAATGGTCTCTGTAAGGAAAGGAGATTGAGAGAAGCAAATGCTCTCAGCAATGAAATGATAGAAAGAGGTCTAATCCCAAACTATGTGACTATTACTACTATCATGGATGGATATTGTAAAGAAGGAGAAAAAGAAACAACTTTAGTATTGTTTAATGGAATGCTACAAAGGCATATAAGGTTGATGTTCAAAGAAGGGAATTGGCCCTAATGTTGCACATATAATTCAATAATAAATGGCTTTTTCCAAGCAGGAGATGTCAGGAAAGCAAAGGACCTTATAAATAAAATGTTTTTTATTACTAGTTTTGTTCCCTAATCATAACTTTTAACACATTAGTTCGTACACACTTCAATGAAGATAACATGTTAGAAACTTTTACGATGTTCCATAAAATAGAAGAAGTTGATAAAATTACACTGTTGACTTCATTTTTGTATTAGTTATTGTAGAAACTAGTTACAAAAGAGTTTCACAGTTCAATATTGATCACAGACAAAACTTTAAAAAAATTATTGCAACTATACAAAATGCAACTTACACAAGACATTAAATTGACTGTATACTGTATTACAACTGAAATAAAGACATTATTGCAACACGTAGACTACTAGAAACTATGAATTACAAAATCATAACTTCAAAGACTAATCATAACATGATCTAATAACTACAGGGCATTACAAAAAAAGACATAACTACGGGACTGAACATAACATGATCCATTAATTGTGACTTTCACTTTACTTTTCCCACTCCCAGTGGCCCAGTGGGGGCAATACAATTGAGACCTCTTCATTTGACCTCAAAGCCTTAATTCTTGCTTTACTATCTTCATTAACATATGCTCTTACTCTGTGTGCAGCCTTTTTATATTTATCCTTGGTCTCTGCTTTTTTATTGTAGTTGTTTTTGATACTCCATCATTTCCTTGTGGAAGGTAGGATTCTTAAATTGATTGTAAGCTCAAGTATGGCCATACCTCAACTCTTGTCTGTTCATTCTAACCATTGCTTCTCCAACCAATTTCATGAACTTAGCGTTTGAGATTTCCATGGTTACTATTACCTACAAAACAATAGTGAAATAGGTGAGTCTCTTATTGGACACGGTAAGTACCCTTTGCTTCCCACTAAACTTCTCATCATTCCTTGCCTTCCAAATGAACCAAAGAATTTTAATAGACAATGATAACCAAAACATATTATGAGGTTTATCAAGAAAATATATAGTTCCATATAGGATTTCTAACTAGTTGGCATGATTTCCAATTATCCAAACCTGCACAAAATAGATACTAAACTTCCTTTGCATACAAGCAATTAAAAAAGATATGTTTATATTCTTAGGTATTCTACAAATGGAGCACTTGAGTCAATTTCAATATTTTTCAAATTAAAAGGTAACCATTGCAAAATAAAAATCCATCTTAAACAGGCCTTCTTAGGCTCTAATGGACTAGAATTAACTTCAAGTATTTTTACCAGTGCTTTTTATCCATACTAGTATTCCATTTATTATTCAAGTAATCAAAGATATTGCCATTATTAGGTAAGGTTTTATAGATACCTTTAGTATTAACATTGCACAAAAGGGAGCCATCCACCCATTTAAACTTCTTAAACTATTCAATATCACTAATATAGTCAAGAGGATAATGAAAGCTTTTATAGGCTTCTCTTAAAGTGGAGTTCTCCACTTAGTCTAAGGAAGGTCATATTTATTACTAAGGAAAGCCTAATCAATAAATTGTCCATTTTGGATAATATTGTTGAAGCATTGGATACCCTTTTGGTTACACTTATTAGCTGAGCAACCTTGAAGAAGTGCAAGGGGCTTATCTTTGTGTTCAAATTTTGACCAAATGAACCTTTTCCCAATAATATTCATACTGTTATTTTGTAAGATGTTATAGTTAATAACCTAATGTTTTACCAAACCCCAATATTCCCAAATACTCTTAAAAACTAAGGATCCTGCAAGAGAAATGCCACAATTAGCAATGAGTAGATCACTAATGGGAAATGAATTCCACCTCTTAGCTTGTTTGGGTACAGCTAGCAATATATTGTTTCTCACTAGAACCGTTCAAGGTTCTTTTCCATCAAGGGCTTTGACAATCCATTTCACAACAAGTGAAATCTCATGCTTTCTCAAATCTTTGATACCAAGACCACATAAATTTTGTTCATGCAACACCACTCCCAATTAATAGAGTGTTTCATCCTCTTCCCTTTGACATCTGACCATAATAAGCATCAGATTATTATTTTAATTTCATTTACCTAATACTTGTTAAAAATCCAAACATATCTAACTTGCTTATTGGGGCCTCCCTATTGAAAACCGACTTGATTGAACCAACCTAGACAAACTTACTCCATCCTAACATAATGGACTTGGCATTGGATATTTTAGCCCCTAAGGCTAAACAAAAAAAATCAAGTTTTGTAACAAATGGATGACATTATCCTCTTCAAGTTTCACAAAAATGGTAGTATCATTTGCAAACTATATATTTAGTATATCATTATTGTCAGAAGAGTTATTCCCTTGATTCTTGAGATATTCTTTTATTCTCTTAACAAATAATGAACAACATCTAATGCAATAATAAAGAGAGAAGGTGTTAATGGGCACCCTTGCCTTAGGGACCTCTCATTGCCAAATTTGTCAATCATGATTTCATTAACCTCAGTTTGGGCCACTACATCACATAGTAGATTATTACCCATATTACAAAATTCTTTAGGGGATCCAAAGGCCTCCAATGTCATCCTTAAGAATGACCATTCCACCCTATCATTAGCCTTCTCGAAATCAATTAGGAGCACAACAACATTTTGTTTTGAGTATCTAGCCTGCTCCATTGCTTCCCAACTAGTAGTCAAGTTTTCCAAGATGTATCTACTCTTTCTAAAACCTATTTGAGTGTGGTTTATAAATATAGGTAGAATGTCAGGCAATCTTATTGCTATGATCTTAGAAAATATTTTGTATGACACATTGAAAAGATTAATTGGCCTCTAGTTCTTCATCAAGGTTTTGTTCCACCCCTTGGGAGTAATTTGATGATCCCTTTATTAATCTTTGTTCCCAAATAACCCTTGTTGAGGTCTAATTTATAGACGTGCAATAGGTCCTCGCAGATCCACTCAATGTTAGCTTTGTAGAATTCAATAGGGATGTCATCATCCCTTGGAGTTTTGTAATTATTCAAATTTATATTGGATCTCCTGACTTCATCTTTAGTAATCTCAATCTTAAGCCTATTTTTATCTTCTTCTTCAATTTTATTTGGAATCACATATTTAATAGCTTCTCTAACTTGGATGTTGGCAGTAGAACTGTCTTCTGAAGTGAACATTTTTTTATAAAAAAGGAAAAATTATTTTATGATATCTACTTGATCAATGATGACGTTTCCTTCATGGCAAATTTTGTCAACCTTCTCTTTGATGATTTTATTTTTAATGTAATTAAAGAATAATTTTCTACCTTTATCCCTATTATTGAGCCAATTCAATATAGCTCTCACCTTAAGCCCTTTAATTTTATGTTCTTGTAATCTCCTAAATGAATTCTTTTCTAGGGTTAAGTCTTCATATAATATTTTTCTTAGAGGGATCTCTTGGATGCAATTTTCAACATAGAATAGTTTCTCATGCAGTTCATTCTCTCATTTCCTTCTATCCATAGAAGGTTTCTTGCCTACAGTCTAAAACAAATTTTTCAACCCTTCAATATTTTGTTCCCACTTCTTGATTTCACTTTGGCCTCTTGGCATCCACTTGTTAATTTACCTTAGGGTAAGTACGACATCATTGCAATCCTCATCTTTGAGTAGGCTAGTATTGAGGATAAAGCCTTTACCCTTCATGTTTATCTCAACTAGACTTCATTCTATGACTATAATGGTCTTGATAAGGTAATGGTAAAATAGAGTGTAGGGTCAAATAGTGACCTTAGCCCCACCCTTCACATGGTCAAAGCTAAATAACTCCCTATTAACTTAAAACCTATCCAGCCCACAATATATTCTCTTTCCCCCTTTTTGGATATTGCACCAAGTGAAACAAATAATTTGGCTACCCTTTTTAAGACTCTCTAGGGGGTCATGGAGGTCAAGTTTGGCCTTCATTATAAGCCAAAAATACTTCTCATTTCCTTCCTATTCCATATTATTGCATCCACTTTTGTCTTCATTATTCTTTATCTTGTTGAAATCTCCTCGTAGAGTCCATGGAATCTCTTTCAGATTACACAACCAATTCCAAAGATTGATTCTCCCCCTATAATCATTGGATACATATATTGAGAATAAACCAAACTTAAAGTCTCCCTTTTCAATAGTGACCCAAACAATCCGATTATAGGTAGAGGTACCATAATATGAAACATATTGGGCTCAATTATTAGAAAGCAATATCATAGCCCCCCTACCTTTCTCGTGAGTAGTTACAAAGTGGGAGTAGCCTTTCTAGGTAAAGTTTAAATTGTTCTCAATGGTAAATCCAGTGGCCTTCACCTCTTCGAGGAGTACTACGTATGTCCCCTTTTCCATATTGATAAACATCCTTACAACATGTTTCTTGTCTGGGGATTCTAGTCCCATGACATTCCAAGATATCCACTTGATCTTTGTGATAATATTGAATTGGTTTTGCATCTGAGCTGCATCTAAAGCTATTTAAGCATTTAGGGAGTTTATTATCTAATTCTAGACTTTTTTAGTTTGGCTCAATAATAACTAGGCTTATTTTCTTACTTTTGTGTTCCTTTGGGAATAAAAGTTTCCCTTTTATAGTAGGTGTAATCTTTCCTTTTTTAGAGCTCTTTGTGGCAGGGGAAACAAAATTTAGGACATAAATTTCTATCATTTGTCTCCTCCTTACTAGATGTGCTCCTTAGGAGACAATTTTTTAGATCTCTTTGTTGTCTTCTTCGAGTTGGTGGTCAAAATAATTAGGAAACTCACTATGAGTAAGTTGGGGGAGCCCTTCTTCTTCTACGCTTACCTCCAATGAAGAATTCTTATTGCCTCCTATGTTGAAAATGCCCATATAATGGCTCTAATTCTGACTTTCCTTAAGTTTGGTATTAGTGAAGTATAGGACAGTGGTAAACAGAATGTCTTGTCCCTCTAGATTTGGTCCTACTTTATAACTTTTTTAGGAGTCTCAATACTATGTATGTTTCTATTAACATTGTGCACATGCCTATTTGCAAGCTTTATTAGAGTATCTGAAACAATTTATATATCATGAAGGGGTTGAGAGAAAATCTCCCCACCATTGTTCTACTCTTCACTAATACTAAAATTCAAATATAATATTCATAACAATAGAATGATTTTTAAAGATCTTACCCTAGTTTATTTCATTGCCTTCATCAAAACCATTAACATTATCATTGATATTATGATTAAACCCTTTAATAATCTAGTTTGATACAAATTCATTATTATTCACATAACAAATGTTATTATCTTCATTCTTCCTTTGAGAAATATTGTTTTTTATTTTGTCTAAAACATTTTTTTGTGTTTTTTTGCTTCCCACAATAGATTGAACTTGAGGAGGGGCATCAATGTGCACACTTTGTAGAGAGGAGGAGGTATCCTAGGAGAGGGGATGGTATGAACTCCATTGGCAACAAAGAACACAATGGGAATAGTGGTATCTTCAACCAAGACACTAAACAGGTTAGAGGACCTTGCCACAATAGTAAAAGACTTAGAGACATGTCCAATAGATAGGGTAATCTCCTCAACATAAGTAGGTGGAGACACAAGACCCTGTGGTCGAGTGATGGGTGGTGGTTTAGCCCCAACCTCTTCAATGGGAGATTATGCATCCAATAGTTCAACATTAGTCTCAGAATTATAGGGTTTTGAGGTTCCAACAAGGGTTTGACTAGATTTATCAACCTCCATATAATATGTTTGAAGAGTCAAATCATTAGCATTATGTAGGGTATTGGTAACAATACCATTACCCTTGGTATTGTATGCATAGACATTCATTTTGTTAGTAATCAAAGGGCAGTTTTTTTTAATGTGACCCTCTTTTTTGCAGAGAAAACATGCATTAATACCACCCAAAATATCAGTGTTACACTAATTAGAAGAGTCTTCAATATTGATTTCTGAAATCTCTAGTATTGCAATGCCTAGAGATAAGGTACTTAGAACCCTAACATCCATATGTGGAGCAAGGTTCTAGCCTCATCAATCGTAACCACCTTCCCAAAAATCTAAGCATCTAAGGAATACAGGTCCAAAAAATGAGATATTTTTTATAGAAATACATCTTGGACTACACAGAGCCATGATTCATCATTTATGGCCTTCAGAGTCCAAGGTAGGGCTCAAAAGACACAATTACCAATAGTCCAAAATTGTTTATTCATAGTATTGTTCCAAACAAGAACCAATGTAAAGAGCCAAACAAGAACAAATTCAAAGAGCCAAGCAACATACCATCCAAGCAATTCACACAAGCAAAAGGCAGAGCAAGCAAAGGCAAAAAATGAAAAGGTAGTTTGATGGGATAGCAAGGGAATTAGGCTAGATATCGACCCTCGTGGTGGAAGCTTGACCTCCTCCATTGGACATTCAACAATACCCTAGCATGCAAAGGCCTCCACACACACCCTCCTTGAGATATGCTTTGAACAAGTTATAGAGCCTCCACATTCAAAAACCAATTTCCTACTACTCCCTTCTTTTGCAACAACAATGATGGAATTGTTCACGGAAAGTGTGAATGTTCCTTGTATTTCAAATTTTCACATGAGATAGATCAATGTAGACATTTCTATCTTATAATTTTCAAATGGTATATTCATAAGATTAGGAAAGTTTTGTTACAAGAGTTTTTTGTGCAAGTTGCAGTCAACAATACCATCTACAATTTCAATTATGCATTGCAAGAGGGGTTGGTATGTAAAGGTTTTAGTTGTTGTACATGTGGTGTATTGATTAGTGTTGTTGGTTAAGGTATGAGTTAAGGAAACTATGTGGTGGCACAAGTTACAAAGTGGTTGATATGGTAGAAGGTGAACATTCTTTGTTTACAACATTCCAATGACTTACCATTGGAACAAGCATTTTAGTAGACGTGTTAAAAGGTTTTGGAATTTAGTTGATGCCAATAATTATAATTTTTTTAGCATTGAGTGTTTTTGTTGCTTACCTGGATATTGGAGGAAGCAAGCATTTCTAGAAAAGCTTTGCTACATTTGTCATTGAGATTGTCAATGGAAGTGGACAAAGTTGATCTGATGACACTTAATTCTTCAGCAGGAGAAGTGGTGTTCTTCTTGAAGTAAGCATCTGTTCCAAGGTGGCATAGACATCGGTATGGTTGCTTAGAGCTACAACCTATAAAAGAAGGAATTGTGCTAGTCAATGTAGACACCTAAAAATGTCTCATTGATCATGTACTAATTATTCATCTAATTGATTAAATAATTCTTTAATTATTTGATTAATTTAATTAATCTTATTCTTCTAAATTCATATTTCTTCTATCATCTTACTAATTATTACATTTCTATTTCTAATCAATTAATCATTTATACCTTTTCTAAATATTAATTTTTTAATTAATTATGATTTTAATCCTTTAATTTAAATAATCTTTATTATTTAATTAAATTCAATTTTTATATAATTAAATAGTTTCTTTAAATTATTTAATTAACTAATTAATTCCTCTAATTCCAATTTCCCCAAATTCTAATTTCATTAATTCTTCTATTCAAATTCAAATTCATATTCTTCTAATTTCATCTAATCTAAGGTACATATGCATTTCAATTTCATGATTCGAAATATAAATCAAGTTTGCATGAATTCAAATATCAAATTGAATTAAAAATAAATTCAATATTTAAATCAATTCTCATGCAAAGATTAAATTGAAAATATAAATCAAGTTCAAGCACATGCTAAATTAATCAATCCAATTAATTGATTAATTAAATCAATTATCTTTCCAATCCCTATTTCTATCTTCCACTTTGCTTTTTCCCAAAAAGCATTCAATCAATCATCTTCAGTTAACTATTCAATCTATTTTAATTTATTATTTCAATTAATTGATTAATTGCATCATTCTTCAATTCTCCTCCAATCATTCTTTTTCATCTTTCAATCAGCTTTTTTCTCAATCAGTTAACTCAATTAACAATTCAATCTATTTTGTTCCATCTCCAAATCAGCAATTCAACTATCAATCAACATGTGAGCTCACCCGAGTTCCACCTCTTAATCATTTTGTTCCACCTCTCAATCAATATTCTCCAAAAATCTATAAATTCAACAACAATTCTCCATTTTCAACAATCGCGAACTTTGAAATCTTGTGTCATTTGCAAGTTAGCAACGCAATATATGAGAGTCATCATACCACAAGAAGCAGAAGAATAATGGAAGCTACATGTGATCATGGAATAGGGAGTTTTGATTGAAGATTACAAAACCCTATTGTTTTGTTTGCATTATTTCATTGATATTTGTTAGGATTCTTTAATTAGATAGGGATTCGTGATTTCCCTTTGATTCTAGTTAAGCTATGATGAATTTCACACATAAATAGTCAATATAGTTAATAAATTGAATGATGTGAAAAGCATATAATTTGGGTTGATATTTATTAAAAATATCTTACAATAGTTGTATCAGATGGTGACTCTCCATCTTTAAAATGCAATTGATATTGGTTTGGTTCTTGATTACGAGTTGCTACAAGAATGCCTAGTGTGTCAATTGAATAGGTATTTGGTGATTGGATCAACTAGGATATGATTGTATCAAGTATTAGCCTACATTTCTTGTAGACTCTATCAATATAATTTTTAATTTTTTTTTTTTGTAATTATTTGGACATTAATCAACATTCCCTCCATCATATATAATTTTTTCTTTACTGTGAATTTTGCTAGGCGCACACTTGCATTGAGCAATAGCTAGGGTGAAAATGTATCAATTATTTTATTGTCAATATTTGTTGTTATGGTCATTTGGCCATGACAATCAATGAGATCAACATGCTCAATTGTTGCTTTTGCTTAGCTTGTTGGGTCTTAAAGAAAGCAGGTCCATATATGACTTGTACATCACCTTCAAAAGCAATGGCAAATTTTGTTATATAGATTTCAATTATGCTTGATGCATGAGGCACTTCTAACTCTAATATCTAACCTAGTGAACTTTTTTGGTTTGTACACTATTGGGAAAGTATGTGTAAGTAAAATTAGAATCTAGATATAAAATGTATTGTAACAATAGTTGTCATCTATTAGACACGAAAAATGAACACCAATATAACTAATTGATGTATTTTACAAATCTAAAAAATGTATTTCAAATTTTTTAGAAAACACTTGCCTTTTTTGTTGTTGCTTGTCATTGGAATAGTTTCCATTATCTTGGAGGTTTCCTTGATGAGGAGAGCCTATGTGCAAACAACAGAGAAATTAATGAGACAATTTAGTATTTAAATTGACAATATAGGATAAGAGACAAAAGCATGTTTTATTGTAAATAAAGAGAAATATAATGTAGACAAAAGTGTAATGGAAGTACACAATTTCATGGTCTATGTGTTTTTTGGATGGAAAGTTGTGTTGAGACATTTTGTCTGATAAACTTATAAGGCACTGAGAGGGGGGGGTGAATCGGTGCAAGTAAAATCTTAATAAATCTGATAACACCTTTCACCAAATTGAAAATCAATATGCATGCAAGAAATATAACCACATAAGCAAACGTCGAACCATAACACAATAATTTTTCAAGTGGAAACCCAAATGGGAAAATTCACAGTGGGAATTAGTACCCACAAAGATCAGCTATCTGCAGTATAGATATCTGACCAGTTAAGGTCTTACAATATCCTATTAAGGGCACACCCGGTTAAGAGCTATACATTTAGGCTTGTTAGGACCCAACCTTGTTACAAGCTACCCACGTTACTAGGATTTACAAACACAAGCTAATGTGTCACCTTGTTAGAGGATTTCACCTTTGGACCTGCTAGGATTCTGCCGCACCCTGTTAGGAGTGACCTTGTTAGAGGATTTTCTTGTTGTAACTGTTAGGAAGACAATAAGTATGACTGATCTACTATTAACACCTTTGTGCCTGATTAGATCCACTTTTTCTCAGCTTCTATCACTGACTAGACATCAAAACCTAACTTCCTCTTCCACCGCACAATCAAATTCTCACTCTTGATCCATGAAATCATACAATTATCATCTCCTTTTAACAACTTTGTTAGGTCGGTGAAGAACCTTGGAACAATTCCATAGATTCAATGAATCTGGTCATCTTTAACATTTTCCCGCTCATTACACTTTTCTTATGTCGGCAAAACAAAACATAACTCAAAAACATAACATAAAGTCTATCAGTTACTGATCAAAGTAACTTTGTTATACCGGTTCTCTATTCTTCCTGCCTATGATTGTTCTTCCGATCATAACTCACTCAATACATCGAATCTGGTGATGCAGTTTCAATCACAAACTCATGCCAATGTCATAAACATATGTTCCAAACCGCACCACCTAACTCCTCACTAATCATCCATACTGGTTGCTTGATCATCACTATGTTCTTGTTTACCTTGTTGTCAACTGGTTCCACTACCAGTTAGGCTATACCGGTTGGTCTAGATGACTTAGATGACTAACAAAACATGGTTGTCATCAATGAAAACACAAATAAAGTCATCAAACATCCTATTACAACTCTATCATCATCATCAAGCCAACAATATCCCCCTTCGGCATTGATGGAAACACTTAGGAAAAATTTTCTCTACTAAGTATCACATTACAATAATCATGAATGAGTTGAGTCATGATTCTACTGTAAAACTCCCCCTTAGCAATTACGTGTTATTACAAAATTTTGACTGACTTATACTACTCCCCCTTTGACAGCAATGACAAAGGTAAATGAATACAATATATCAAAATTTACATTACCAAATGTATAAGAGTTCAAAGTTTTACAATAATTACGTTTTGAGAAAAATATCAGCAAAATTAGTCTTCAAAACTTTCAAGTCATTCTCCCATGTCTCCAAAAGAGTAGTTGTAATCTCAATATGTATCTAGATCTGGTATGCAAGCTCTTCCATAGCATCAGCAAGTGTAGTCAAAATTGTTTGTCTCTTTGTATCCTCTCTCCAAACTTTGTAGTTTAGGGACTATATGAGTCTGTAACTCCTGCAATGATGAAGTCCTCTTAACCTATTCAACCTCATATACCTTGAGCTTATGTTGTATACTTATAACCGATCTACCAAAAATTGTTGTTGAATCATTTAGAGGATAAAATGATTCACTCAAAACATTTAGCTCTTGTTGTTTTTCCTTTCTCTTCTTATCAATATCATCAAAAAATAATGAAAAGTTGTAAATTGTAGACATAATTTTACCTCCAGTCTTCAATGCTTCTTTGATCTGCTCCATATTTATAGTAAGTCATGTATACAGCTAAAAATGGTTTGAAGATAGTTAATTAAATACGCAGTTATTTGATTAATTCTTCTTCCCAATTAATTGAATTCACAAGCTATTCAATTAATTTCTCTATTCATCTACTAGTAAATAAATCTACATGATGTATTTATATAGTTCATTTCATATCCCCCTTTGATTAATTAATTCTAAATTAATTAATGTCCCCCCATATAAATCAATTCTTCTAATCCTTAATTAAGATTAACAAACTCAAGTTTGTTGAGATTAATTATCATTTTTCAATTATTTAAATTTCTAAATTCAAATGAACACATGGCTCCTAACTTTTAACCACCTAACCTAACCATCCCCTAACCTAACCCATTCCACCTAACCCTGGGTCTAACTAATCCTATCCTATCTTGCACAGTTTAAGCTCCTTATCCTAACCTCCCATGGTGAGGATATTCTCTCCTTGAGACACATGGCACTATTGCCACATGTCTCCTCCCTTGGACACTTTCCCTCTCATGAGCAAGGCTCCTTGACACTTGTCACCATAGAGATGACAAACGTCCCTTTCTCCAACCTCTTCTCTAACTTCCTCAATCTTGGCCCTTGATATCTTCATATTAGATCTGGACTGTCGATTCCTGCCACCTCAGCTTTGGCCTTGGAATTCCTATAAATACCCCTCATTTTGGAGCAATAAGGATCCCTTGCATTCATAGTTTTAGCATCATTACTATAGGAATTTTCATTTCAATCATCTAGTAATTAGCATTTTGGATTAATCATAGCATGTTAATCTAGTTTCTTATATCATGCATTTCATATCATTTGCATAATCAATCATGATCAGGTAGCTACTCAACCCTTGAGTTGCCACTTTGGAGGTCATTGCTCCACTGAGAGCCAATCAATCCAACACCTTCAAGGTCCTCAAGAATAGAGAAAAATGGGACATTTCAAGGAAGGCTTATGGTTTGCATTTTTAATCTAGTTTTCAATTAAGCTTTTCGTTTACGTTTTATTGTCTCATTATATGTGTATGCCTTTCTTATATACCATATTTTTAGCATCACATTAATTGGCACCCACCGTGGGGCCTAGCCCCTTTGATCTTTAACAAATTTGCTTGCAGGAAATTTCATTGACAGGTTGATTAGCTCTTTTGGTGTGCAAATTAGCTCTCTCAGGCTCCCGAATCACGTTCTTGGTCTCTATTGTAGGGTTCTGACATCTCAAATGGCATTTATGGGAGACTTCTTAACTTCATTTTTATGTTTTTCTTTGTTTTAGCATTTTCAGTCTATACCTTA
Source organism: Cryptomeria japonica (assembly GCF_030272615.1). Lineage (NCBI taxonomy): Eukaryota > Viridiplantae > Streptophyta > Pinopsida > Cupressales > Cupressaceae > Cryptomeria > Cryptomeria japonica. The sequence goes on from NC_081406.1 coordinate 253,174,968, forward strand.
GCATTTTTGGTATGTTTTGTAGCGCTTCTGGTATATTTGACAGCATTTTCAGTTAGTTTGACAACATTTTTAGTGTGCAGAATAGCGTTTCTAGGGTGTAGAGTAGCGTTTTGGGTCTATTTGACAGCGTTGTTGGCACATATGATGGCGTTCGTGGTCAATTTGGTGCCATTTTCATTTTTTTATTGATTTTGCAAATATTGTATGTTGCATTCCTCATTTCTACTTCTGGACTTTCATTTTCCCGAATCTAATTTGCAGATTATTGGTTTTGCAGGTACTTATTTCATTGTGAAAGAATGGAGTCATAAACTATTTTGTCATCAAAGAATGCAATATAAACTACTAACTTTGTTTGCAGCCACGGGATTTTGCACTTATTTTTGTTAAATTAGGCACATAAACTAATCACAATGGAAATGAACAAACATGTCTTATGTGTTTTGATGATAGGCAAGTATGCTCTCACCTTTCTTAGGTGATCAAAAAGCCAGACTCATCTTTTTCTTTCAATAGTGCATATCTTTAGCGGGCATTCCCTCCCGAGGAGCCTATAAGGCCAAAGCCATTAAGGTCGGTGAGAGGGGAACGACCCAAGTGGGAACGGCTAACGCCAAGTACTCCAACCCGCTATAAAATAAATGTGATTTGATGAAAATTAAGGCAACGATAGTGCTCGAGAATAGCTCTCCTTCGTACCTTCGAGTATATCAAAACTTGGTTTTCAAGGTTGGGAGACCTCTTAGTTGAGTTTATACCTAGACGCATCGAACGGATCCCTTACTAGTTCTAATTAAATTAGAAGCTACCCGGTTTACCTCCGAATATTATTAAATTCTTAGTGCATGGAGGGGGAATAATCTCTCCTTAAGATACTCACCATATGTCCCTCTTGAGTGTATGTGTGAACTCCCCTTTTGAGACCTTATTTCTAGGTTCATAATGGGACTCCACTAGCTCTCGCAAAGGCAAAAATGTGGGCGCCCTTTAGGGGGTGACAAGGTTGTGTGAGCTGACAGGGTACCAAGTTGTGGGCTAAGAACTAATAATGAAGCCAATCTCCTTAGGATAGACTGATTGATCTATTTTCAATTGTTCAAAACCTATGAAAACTTGGGATTTCTTTAAAGCTTCTTGAACATACACTTTATGTGTCCTTTGGGACAAAAATACAATCTAATTTTTGTGTTTGTAAGTCAAGTCAAGATCTCATCCATTGAAATACAACAAACATTGAAAACTCAAACTTCAAATTGTCAAATTCACAAGTTTCACAGCAGATTAGCTCTTTCAATCCAAATAGTCACACCTACGGTCCAAACAGTCGCATTCACAGTCTAAACATTAGCTATTTTGGTCCAAACATTAGCTCTGTCAGTCCAAACAGTCGCACCTACAGTCCAAACAGTCACTTTTTCGGTCCAAACGTTAACTCTCATGGTGTGAATGTTAACTTTCTCATATTTCAACATTAACTCTCCAAGGTTGAGCACATTAGAGTTTCTGGTCTAAACAGCAGAGTTCCTGGTCTAAACAGCAGAGTTCCTGGTCTAAACAACAGATTTCTTAGTCTAAACAGTAGCTCCCTTAGTCTAATCAACAACTCTTTTGAGATGAATGTCAAATTGCTCATGTTGCAGCATTAGGTCTCCTAGTTTATACTTGCTAGGTCTAAATATCAGTTCTCTGAGTCTGAAAATCACAAAGTTGGATCAAAATTGCAATCTCCTAAGTTCAAACACTTAATTTGCTAAGTCTACACATCATTATTTTGAACTTTAGAGTCACTGCATTGCAGAACAACATTTCTGGTCTGTTTCTCAGTGTTTCTGGTCTGTCTGTCAGTGTTTTTGGTCTGTTTCTCAGCATTTTTGGTCTATTTATCAGCATTTCTGGTCTGTCTATCAGCATTTCTCGTCAATATAGAAGCATTTCTCGTCAGTATAATAGCAGCGTTTCTAGTAAGTTTGTTAGCATTTTTAGTCAGCATAGCAGAGTTCCTGGTCATTTTGTCAACGTTTCTGGTAAACTACATCAATATCAGAAAACAAAAACAACCCATTTCTCAAACAGTCAAACATAGAGACTAGGTCATCTTCTTGGGTCATACAATCAGTTTATCTTCCATCAAAAATAGATTAAAGAGCAAGACACACTAAGGTTCTCAAGTATTCACCTCAAACAAGTTTAAAGATATAACACCTTAAAGCGCAACATCACATTTTATTTAATAAATTGATCGTTCAAACATAGTTTCTCATTAGGATCTATCATCCTTTAATCACAAAACTACAACATTTGGTTAGAATAACCTCATTCTTTATCATAGGATATATTGTTCTTATTGAACTTGGTCATGTCAAAAATCACAAAATTTGCACTCCAAAACTAAGATCGAAAAACTTGCCAACAAACAAATACTTGAAAAGATCATTTCCTCAACAATTGATCACTTATTGCGACACATTATGCAAGATTTAAATCTTGCAAAAACATTAAAAACATGTGTATGCTCATTCTAACCAGGGCTCAGAGACGAAAGATTGTAGAAATAGAAATAGAAATGTTTGAAATAACTGAAGATTATAGAAACATGGAACACGAAGATGAAATACAAGTTGAAGAGGAAATAACAGAACAACATGTTAGAGACATCAAAAAAGATCCTCAATTCAATAAATTTATGCAGAAATTATTGAAGGGAGAAAAAGAAAAATATTTCCTAATGTTAGCAAAATCTGGTGCTACCCTCCTCCAAGATTTTGATGTGAACAAATTGACACAAAAGAGAAGTGACCCCCCCTTAATAACGAACAATATGAGGATATTTTTGGTCTCAAACTCAATGACACGTCAGTTTCTAGTAACACCAAAACCAATGAGGAAATTTACCTTCCCAAAAGGGATGAAGTAGAAATTCTAAATAACGTTCAATCTAATGAGGATACAAGAAGGGTTAGAGATGATACAAGAAGAGATCAAGACCCTCCTAGAATGCAAAATCGTGTTTATACAAGAACAAATCATGTTGATAATCCTATCACAACTCTCACACAACAAATACAAACACTACAAACACAAATTCAAGATATGTAGAGAGGAAATGTTAGAAGATACTCACTTCAAGAAATATGTCCTTATCTATTTGATAGAAATCTAAACATGATACCATTTCCTATAGGTTTCAAAAATCCTAGATATGAAAAAATATGATGGAAGCACTGACCCCCAAGATCATATACGAGAATTTTCCACGATGAGTATGGAGTTTGCACATGAGGATGCCTACTTGATGAGATCATTTCCAACAAGCTTAACTAGACTAGCTATGGAATGGTTATCCAAACTTCCACCTGGAATCAGATCATTCTCAGAATTGGTGGATAAGTTTGTTTTACAATAATTTTACAACATACAACATGAAGTAACAATGCTAGACCTATGTAATGCCAAACAAAAGAGTGGAGAACCTTTCATGACATTTTTACAGAGATGGAGACGGTTAGCTTCACGATATCCTCATACAGTGTTAGAGTATGAAAAAATGGACATATTCATCGACAACCTAAATGATCAAATGAGTTATCATCTAAAAATGCAAGGATATCAAAGTTTTGGAAAGATGATTGATAATGGAATCAGAATGGAGGAAGTCATGATAAAGAAAGGTGAGTTGAAAATATACAAAGAAGGAGTTCACCCTCCTAACAACACTAACAACAACAATCCAATGATAAGCCAAAGTTTTGGAATAGAAATTGTAATGTCGTCAATGATGGGATAGTGGATAACAACAATGTGAAACCAAAGCAACCGGTTTTTAATTTATCCAATCACTCAGTAGCGGCTCAGCAAAATAACAATCACCAAAAAGCAACTATCAAAAATTTCTTTCGAAGGCAATTTACAAACATTGGTGAAACCCTTGGATCCACATTAAAAATGCTTATTGCAAACAAATTTATTACTTTATCGGAAGAAAGAAACTTTGAACCCAAGGTAAAACCTACTTGGTGGAATGACAACCATTATTGTGATTTCCATCGAAACAAAGGACACCAAACAGATGTTTGTCAATGATTAAAACATGCCATCCAAGATTTGATTGATAATGGAATAATAACTATGGATGGACATACAACAAACGAATCTCACACAGCTTTCAAAACTCTGCTTCCTAACTATGAGAAGGGTGAATCATCAACAGGGCAGAATGGTAAAGGTAAAGCAAACATAAACTATGCTCATGCATATGACAATGTGGTAAATGTGATCGTGGTTAAAGAGCAACAACATCAAGAACCCGCTCATATTATCATGGGAAGCAAAGCCAAAGTGGTTTTTCTGGGTCCTACAACTAACACGTCATCCAATACAAAACAATACAATCTAGTGGATTAATTACAAAAGACCCCCACACAAATATCCATCTTAGAACTTTTAAAGCTTTCACCTGCACACAAAGAAATTCTAGAAAGAGCATTAGTCGATACAACGGTATCCAAAGATCTTGATATAGATCAATTCCAAACCATGGTGGGACACCTCACAACCCCTCACTGCTTATCATTTACCGAAGAAGATGACATGTCCTTGCAACATCCCCATAACACTCCCTTGCATATTGCATGTTATTCAGGAGATGCAGTTGATCCCCAGAAAAAGATCACCATCAAAGCATATGATGAAGAAGAGTGTTCCTCTAAAGGAATTGTGATATTACCCATCAGAGTGGGACCTTTTGCAGAAAGACACAGTATGCCAAGTTCTAGACTTGGACTTATCATACAACATACTCTTGGGAAGACCCTGGATACATGACATACAAGTTGTTCCATCCACATATCATCAGTGCCTAAATTTTCCCTACAATGGGCAGGAAATCTCGATCTCGACAGATTCAAATCCATTTCAGTATTGTAGTAATCTCAAACCAGCTCAAGAAGTCATTGTTCCTCATAATAGAAAGGCATCATCTTCAAACATGCAAACCAAAGAAAAATCATTTGCCTTAATTTTGTCATGTATGGAAAAACAAATGCAGCTAAGAGATCGAGGGAACGGAGAGTATTCAATATCCCAATTACCACTTTCTCCTAAATCCAATGGAAAACCATCAAACTCTAAACAACAACCAATTGTGAAATATAGTCCAATATTTGATGGAGCATTTGTTAGTGTTGGGACCTTATCAGAGTAAACAGAAGACAAAGATGTGCTACAGTGGCTATACAAAGATGAAGCAATCCAACAAAAGATCAACAATGTCAGAATACCCACTGAAAAGTATGGAAAAGGATTCAACATTCTTCAAAAAATGGGATACACTGGAACAGGTCCTATAGGAAAAAGAAAAGAAGGTATCTAAGAACTTATCCAACCTCATACTCAGCAGGCTTAGGGTATGGACAAGTTACTCTACTAGAAGAGACATCATCTAACCAACAATAAGAAGAATATGAAAACAAACAAGAACTTGCAATTGAAAGGGAAGAAGCATCTGCAAAGCAACAAGCACAAGAAAACATGAAATGGCAAAAGAAGCAATCTCCTAATCAACAAGAGAAACAAACCAATGATACCTCTCAAGTATTATTAACTCTTAATCAAAACAAGAAAGAAGCTAATACAAGTCAAGGAGAGCTAATAGAAAAGTTGACAGAACTCAATCTCAGTCCAGAAGAAGTTGAATATGAAAGAAGAAAAGATATAGCAAGAAAAATAGAAGAAACACATCAGAAGCTATATGAACAAATTTGTAGATTGCAAGCTACAAGTGAGATAGATTCTGATGAATGGGAATGGGATTCCTATCATTCTGAAGAATCAGCTGAAGAAAATTGCTTTGAAGAAGATGTAGGAGTCGATGTAGTTCACACGTATGCAGGGCAAACGTTAGGAACTAACCCACTTGAATTAGAATCACATTCGGCTAACTTGGACTTAATCGAGGATGATGAGGAGCTTATTGTGCGAGGTCATTCTGATGAGGGTACCATTCTAGACATTGACATACATATCAAAAAATTTGACATATCTATCATGACCCTTGATACCCTTGAAACATCTCAACCTGAGGACCCCTTCCCTCTAATCCACCCTGAACTTATTGATTGGGAAAATGAAGGACATACTGCCATTGATACCTTTCTAAATGACCATGCCATATCTGTATAGCTTAATGTAATCGAACCCACAACAACTTTCACTAGGAATTTCAGCAACGCATCTTCCAGTCAAGTGGATGCCAAATCTCCCAGTCACAAAACAGAAAATAAAGAAAACAATATCAGGTCTAATATTGAAAACCATTTCTTGGAAACATTAGATTAGGAAAAAGTAAAAAGAAAGGACGCATCTAATGGTGAAAACCTCCTCGAGGCACCAAAAGATGGGAGATTTGACACTTTACCTGAGTACTATCAAGAAAGCTCATCAATTTTGATCAAACCAATAGAGGTAGTTAACATTGGGACAACAGAGAAACCAAAGATCCTATATCCAGCGACTTCTCTGTCAGAAGAAGAAATGCAACAATATATGGAATTCTTCAAACGACAGCAAATCAATTTTGCCCGGTCATATGCAGACATGCCAGGATTGGATCTAGAGCTTATTATCTATCACTTAAATGTTCATCTAGGAGCCAAATCGGTTAAACAAAAATTAAGGAAGATGCATCCACATATCACTCTCTTGGTCAAAGCATAACTAAAGAAATTACTGGATGTAGGATTCATCAGACCTATAGCATGTCCTCAATGGATATCAAACATCGTTCCTATTTCAAAACCAAACAAAAGGATCAGACCATGCACAGACTTCAGAGATCTTAATAATGCATGTCCAAAGGATGACTTTCCTTTGCCTAACATTGAAATCATTGTAGATTTAACGGTTGGACACTCCATGTTTTCTCTAATGGATGGTTTCTCTAGATACAATCAGATTAAAATAGCACCTGAAGATCAAGAAAAGACAATTTTCACATGTTCGTGGGGTACTTTGGGTTGGAACGTCATGCCTTTTCGACTAAAGAACACGGGTGCCACATATATGAGAGCTATGACAATGATATTCCATGACATGATGCATACATTCATGGAAGACTATGTGGATGGCATCTTGGCCAAATAATACAACAGAGAAGAACATATAGAGATATTGGAAAAGATATTTGACTGGTTAGAACAGTACAAGCTACGACTAAATCCTAAGAAATGTGCCTTTGGTGTCACTTCAGGAAAGCTATTGGGATACATTGTTTCAACTAGAGGTATCGAATTAGATCCAGCTAAGGTCAAAGCAATCATGGAAATGGCATCTCCCAAGAATATAAGTCAACTCAGATCACTCCAAGGAAGACTCCAGTCAATCAGAAGATTTGTTTCTCAACTAGCAGATAAATGTCAACCATTTACTCATCTATTGCATAAAAATGTTCATTTCAAGTGGGACCATCAATGTGAGGAGGCATTCAACAAGATCAAGGCATATCTCATGCAACCACCCATCCTAATGTCACCAATTCTAGGAAAGTCATTATTACTCTATGTATCGACCACTAAAGTACCATTAGGAGTTCTACTTGCACAACAAGATAATGAAGAAAAAGAATGAGCCATCTACTACATCAGTAGAACGCTAATGGGATAAGAGCTCAATTGTTCCCCAACAGAAAAAGCATGCTTGGTGGTAGTTTTTGCTTCTCAAAAATTAAGACACTATCTATTATCTCACTCCATCAAGTTGATAGCTAAAATCGATCCTCTGAAGTATTTGCTCAGCAAGGCAACATTGCCAGAATGACTAGCAAAATGGATCATGATTCTAAGTGAGTTTGATATTGAGTGTGTAGACAGAAAAGCTATCAAGGGATAAGTCATTGTAGACCAACTAGCCAAGGCACCGCTTCAAGATGATCATCCTTTACACATTGAGTTTCCCGATGCTGATATCCTAACGGTCACCACAAGAACATGGCCATTATACTTTGATGGTTCATATGCATAGCATGGATCAGGAGCAAGTATTCTATTCATCACACCACAAGGTCATACAATTCCGAAAGCATACAAATTAAGCTTCCCATGCACCAACAACACAACAGAATATGAAGATTTAGTTACATGTATCAAAATGGTTGTAGAATGGAACGTTGCACAACTTCAAGTCTTTGAAGACTCTCAACTCAACATCAATCAAATTATTGATGATTACCAAACAAAGGATGACAAATTAATGCCTTACAAAAATATGGTAGATGATTTCAAGAAATATTTTGTAGAAATAATTTTTGAGAAAATTCCAAGGAATGACAACAAAGCAGCAGATGTCATGGCAACACTTGCTTCTCTACTTCAGACACAGTAAAATCAAGAGCGTTATGAATTCCTGGTGGAAGAGTTGTTTTACCCCACTCAAAATTGTCTTGATTCCCAAACTACTGTCACCTTGTTGGGCATGATTCCTCCCACTATGGCCAAACTTACACATACCTAAAAGATAACACCCTACCTCCTGATTTATCAAAGAACCAAAAGAGAAACTTTATTCGCCAATCCTCCCATTTTACTCTTGTCACGGATACCCTATTTAAATGAGGTCTAGACAGTACTCTTTTAAGATGTATCGAACAAGAAGAATCTGAGAAGGCCTTACATGAAGTCCATAATGGCATTTGTGGAACTCATTCAAGTGATCTTACCCTTTGGAAAAAAACTCATACGCTTGGGCTATTATTGGCCAACTATGGAACGAGATTCTTTTCAGATAGCTAGAACATGCAAATAATGTCAGATCCATGGGAATCTGATTCATGCACCAACACAAGAACTTCATTCTTTGGCAACATCTTGGCCTTTCTGGTAATGGGGTCTTGATCTAGTAGGAAAGATAAATACTTCTTCATCTAATGGTCATAAATTCATCCTTGTAGTTACAGAATATTTCACAAAATGGATTAAGGCAGTACCTCTCACAAATATCATAGGAAAACAAATAGTTGCATTTATCTTTAACTACATCATCTGTCGCTATGGAATACCCATGACCTTTATCACTGATAATGGTCGATCGTTTAAGAATCAAGATGTACAAGAAATATGTGAGAAATTCAAGATCCAACACAGATTTTCCATACCCTACTATCCACAAGGGAATGAAAGCAGAAGCATCAAACAAAACTATTTTGAAAATCCTCAAAAAGACAATGAATGATGCTGGCAGAGATTGGCATATTCAATTGAACCCTGCTCTATGGGCCTACCGTACTAGTATCCGCACACCAACAGGTGCCACAACTTTTCTCTCTTGTTTATGGATAAGAAGAAATACTGCCAATAGAAGTAAAGATACCTTCTCTAAGAGTATCATTAAAAGGCCTTATCCCAGATGAAGAATGACGAGTATGATGGTATGATGAAAGAATAAGTATTCAGTGGGATATTGAGAGGGGGGGTGAATCAGTATATTGAAAAATTGATACAAAGTTCCCAAGCTCAAACTCAGTCAAACAAAGTAAACATATCTCAGACAAACAAAGTAAACATATCTCAGTCAAGATCAATATTCTTAGGAATACTTGACATTAACTGGTTTAACTATTATGACAACTTTTAACAATAAGCACCTTCAATCTTGTAAGCATCAACAATGCTTAATATTAACTCAACATATTCATCTCTCAGTGCTTCTACTTAACATGCCTTATCAAAAGTTAACCAAATCAACAAATAAGATCACAACCACAAAAGCATTCACCACTTGACACAAATGTTTATACGTGGAAAACCTAAATAGGTAAAAACCATGGTGAGATGGGACTCATGAGGATAGCTATCTGAACTCTTTCAAAGATCGCTCTGTTAGGAGCCAAAGCATGTTAGAGCTTTACAATAAGTCGTGTTAAGAACTAATTCCAGTTAGGAATCACCCGGTTAATGGATTTACGAATATGCCTTGTTAGAAGCACAATACCCTATTAGGAGTAACCTCATTGGAGGATTTAAGAATCCAAGCTAATGGACCACCTTGTTAGAGGATTTAATGAGTAACCAAGCTTGTTAGAGCTTACCTAGTTAAGGGATTTTACTTCTGTTGTAATTGTTAGAAAACAATAGGTTTTCTTGATCTATCTGCGTAGCACTACATTTGCTTGATCAGATCCTTCTAAGCTTCAATCTACCTTCACTCAAAGTGCAGATCCATTCACTGGTTGGACAACCACACACTCAACAGGTTTTCCACCAATCTTTCCAACAACCTTTACAAACAAATTTGTTGACCTTAAATACAAATCAATTGTTGGTATTTTGGATATGTTGATATGGTATTGTCATTGATGTCAACACTTGTAAACACTTATCAGCACTTGGAGATCTTTGGTTATGTTTACCGGTATGTTCAGTGACTTATGCACAGTCACCGGTATCTGGTTCACCGGCAGATTATATTGTTCACCAGCACTTGGAATGACTTGAAGATTACTTATTTATGTCGAAGACATCATATGGACACTTGGTTTTGATGATTTATTCATTGGTCTAATCGGGTTTGCATATTTGTTGTTATCGGCAAATAGGTCCAGGATATGCATCGACAAGCTTATCTATTCCAGATTAGCACGGCACATCATGAAGATGATTTATTATTATTGTAAATGCATTGAGCCAACATCATGCATCGCATATCGATTCATTTGTAATTGATTTTATTGTAATGTCTTTTAGTGAGCCGACCTACTCATTTGGTCTTAGATTATGATATAAATGTAAGATCTCATTTGTGAGATTGATATAGGATTGCGAAAAAGGTTTATAAGGTTGTAATATTTGGTATATGTGAATATAAGCAAAGCTATACATGCAAACATCATTTAAGATTGAAGGAAGGTTTAAAGAAGGCAAATCAGAACTTAACCAGTACTGAATCTAGCATATGAAGATGCTATTTTGAGCAGTACATTATCATTGGATTTAACCATCCAATTGTAGTCAGTGTGACTCCCATTTTGTAATTGAGCAGTGAGCTCTAGGCAGTTGGCCTTTCTGCATGTGTAGACTCCATATTGTATACGCATACTATCTATAGTAGTATCATCTGATTGTGGGTAAGGTTTCCCATCGTGGCTATTCCCCTTACAAGGTTTCCACGTACAAATATATATGTTATGTGTTGTGGATGTTATTGTCTTTTTGTTTCATGCATTAAACTTTACTGGTACTGCAATTAAGTGTTAAATTGACTACCGGCATTAAAGTTTGGTTTACCAGCATTAAGCATTAAGTTTGGTTAAGTTAGTTTTGGTTTGTTTTCATTGGACAACTAATTCCCCCCCCCCCCCCCCTTCTCAATTGTCTCTGGGACCTAACAATTGGTATCAGAGCTTAGTCCTCTTTTTGTAGAAGTTTAACAACTTGAGGAGATCCAATGTCTACTAACTATTTCAGGAAGGACAGTCTGAAGCTTGATGGAACTAACTATGGTGTATGGAAGATCAGGATGGAAACACATTTGAATTGCATTGGAAAGGACATATGGGATGTTACAAAGAATGGGTATGTTTCTCCTACTCCAGGTCAACCTATTCCACCAACCTTGGCTAAAGATGAGGAAAATGATTGCAAAGCAAGGGAAGCACTTTTGAGTGCATTGTCAGATCAGCAAATTATGGGATTATCAGATAGATCTACTGCTAAAGCTATTTGGGCCAAGTTGGAAACATTTAATGAAGATGATACCATAGTCAAAATTGCAAAATTGGAATGCTTTCAGGTCAGGTATGAAAATCTGAAAATGGAAGAAGATGAAAGAATTTATGCTTTTATGGAAAGAGTAAATGAAATTATTTTGGGTATACAATGTTGTGGAGGAACCTTAAGTGAAGATGAAATTGTTTTTAAAGTTTTAAGAGCTTTTCCACCGGCATATAAAATGAAAGTTACTGCTATAAATGAATTAAGAACAATGCCTAATACATCAGTATCTAGAGACACTTTGGTTGGAAAACATTCAGCTTTTGAACTTGAGGAATTTGGTCCTGTTACTACTATTAAGACAGATTTAGCTTTCAAGCCATCATCATCATCTGCAACATCATTATTATCATCTTAGAAACTAATTGGAAAGCCTTTTATGCAAGAGAACTTGAAGAAATTAGAAAGGAGGATGAAGAACTGGAAGAGCTTGAAGCACTATTTGCAAGGAAAATGCCTAAAGGTCCAGTTGGAAGTAAGTATGAAGGTAAAGCACCATTTAAATGTTTTAACTGCAATAAGATTGGTCATATGGCTTCTAGGTGTCTTCATAGACATGCAAGATTGAAAGAAGAAGCTAAAAGAACATATAAGCCTAACCCTGAATAGCAAAGGTACAGATTTAAGAAGAATAGAGACAAATCTTGTTACTATGTTGATGAAGGAGTTACTGATGACTCTGATGAGGAACCGACAGACAATGGATGGGCTTTTATTGCTATAACATAAGATCAATCAGCACCTACTATTCAACCGGTAGAGCAGGCCCTGCCAGCTAAAATTAAAGACAAAGATGAATGGATTATTGATTCTGGATGTTCACATCGTATGACTGGTGATAAGAGTAAATTCTTAACCTTTCAGGAATACAATGGAAGTCTATTAAGATTTGGAGATGATAAAGCATGTTTAATCAAAGGTAGAGGCACTATATCTTTTGATGTTAAGCATAATACTGATAATGTTTACTATGTTGAAGGTTTGAAGCATAATCTTTTGAGTGTTGGTCAATTAGTTGAAAAAGGATTTTAGTTACAATTCAAGAATGGTAAATGCAAAATCACGAATAGAACTGGCTTAGAAATTGCAACCGGTAATCAGACTAGAGGTAATATCTTTCATTTGAATAACAATGAGAAGACATGCTTGATTGCACATATTGATGAAATTTGGTTATTCATAAGAGACTGTGTCATGTAAATTTTGATTGCATTGTGAAAATGCGTACAATTAAGGCAGTAAGAGATTTACCTAAGATTGTTAAACCTCATAATCTGGTATGTAAGGAAGGTCAATTTGGAAAGCAAGTTAGAACGACTTTTAAGAGTATACTAGAAAAATCCAATAATGTTCTTGACTTAATTCATACTGATTTATATGGTCCAGCAAGAACTAGAAGTTTACAAGGAGATAGATATTTTATGCTAATTACTGATGACTATTCTAGAATGTGTTGGGTTACTTTTCTCAGGGAGAAATCAGAAGCCTTTGGGAAATTCAAACTATTCAAGGTGATGGTAGAGAATGAAACCGGTAAGAAAATCAAATGGTTGAGATAAGATCAAGTAGGTGAATTCATATCTATGGAATTTAATACATTATGTGAAGTGAATGGAATTAGAAGATAGTTATTAGCACCTCGGACACCCCAGCAGAATGGAGTTGTGGAAAGAAAGAATAGAACTATTTTGGATGTAGCTAGAAGCATGATATCAGAAGAAAATCTACCTCATATGTATTGGAGAGAAGCAGTCAATACAGTTGTTTATAAATTCAACAGAGTTCACATCAAAGGTGAAACCGGTAAGACCCCTCATGAACTATGGTTTGGTAATACTCCTACTCTTAAATATTTCAAAATATTTGGAAGTAAATGATATATTAGAAGAGATGAGTATATTGGCAAATTTGATCCTAGAAGTGATGAAGGAATATTTCTTGGTTATTCATCTAAGAGTAAGGCATATAGATTTTTTAATAAGAGATTGCAAAAAATTGTTGAGAGTGCAAATGTGAAGATTGATGAACAATTTAGAGATATTTCAAGGTACTTGGACTCTGAATCGGCAGTTGAGATAATCACAAATGAACCTACAATGAGTACACCAGTACACAATGTTGGTCCAGTCACACTAGCATCATCTAAAAATTCCATAGTGACTGAAGAACAATAGTAAGTGAAAACACCCCGGTATGTAAGATTGAATCACTCAGAAAATCAAATAATTGGGAACAAGTATCAAGGAGTTATGACTAGAGGAAGAGTGGCAAATGAAGTGGTATGTCTTATTTCTCAAATTGAACCAGCATCAATTAATGAGGCATGTGAAGATAAACACTGGATTAAAGCTATGGAAGATGAATTGGAACAAATTGAAAAGAATAACACATGGACATTAGTTCCCCGGCCTAAAGACAAAAATGTAATTGGAACTAAATGGGTATTCAGAAATAAACTCGATGAAGATGGTAAGGTAATCAGAAATAAAGCAAGATTAGTGTGTAAGGGATATTCACAGAAAGAAGGAATTTATTATAATGAAACCTTTGCACCGGTAGCTAGAATTGAGGCAGTCAGATTATTCTTATCTTTTGCAGCACACAAGAACTACAAAGTATATCAAATGGATGTTAAATGTGCATTTTTGAATGGTGATCTTGAAGAGGAAGTTTACATTGAACAACCTGATGGATTTTCTTTGACAGATGACAAAGATATGGTTTGCAGGTTAAGGAAAGCTTTATATGGATTGAAGCAAGCTCCTAGAGCTTGGTATGCTAGATTGGACAAATATCTTTTGAAGATTGGTTTTACTAAAGGTAATGCTGATAGCAATCTATATTACAAAGTGACTAATGATGACATCTTGGTTATAGAAGTTTTTGTTGATGATATAATCTTTGGAGGAGAAGATGGATTGTGTAAAGACTTTTCTAATAAGATGCAAGAAGAATTTGAAATGTCTATGATTGGAGAGATAAAATTCTTATTAGGATTGTAGATTTCACAGACTGATAAAGGTATATTCATAAATCAATCAAAGTACTTGAAGTAAATACTTAAGAAATTTGGCATGGAAAACTCTAAACTGGTAAGCACACCTATGACTACAACTGATAAACTGTCATTGAAGGATGAATCAGCACCTGTTAATCTGACTAGGTACAAGTCTATGATAGGAGGTTTATTGTATTTGATACAAACAAGACCTGATATTATGAAAGCAGTATGTATTGTTTCAAGATTTCAGAGTAATCCTAAAGAAAATCATGAATTAGCAGTGAAAAGGATTTTCCAGTATCTACAAGGAACTACAAATCTTGGTTTATGGTATCCTAAAGATGAAAACTTTGACTTATGTGCATACACAGATGTAAATTGGGTAGGAGATGTAGATGATAGAAAAAACACCACCGATGGAGCATTTTTTCTTGATAGCAGATTAATCTCTTCATTAAGCAAGAAACAGAGTTGTACATCTTTATCAACAGCAGAATCAAAATATGTTGCAGCAGCAACTAACTGTACATAGGTATTATGGATCAAGCAAATGTTGAAGGACATAAAGGTAAAATACAAGGAACCTATAACAATTTACTGTGATAATATGGCAGCAATTGATATATCAAAGAATCTGGTATTTCACTCAAAAACTAAACATGTTTCTATCAAATTCAATTTTCTAAAAGAGAATGTTGAAGCAAAAGAATTGAAATTGGTTTATGTGAATACTAAAGAGCAGATTGCAGATATTTTCACTAAGCCTTTTCCTAAAGAATCTTTTGAGTATCTCAGAGAGAAACTTGGGGTTATACCCCCACCGGTAGAGACTTAGACAATTTATGATTGGCATCAACTGACAGAATTAACAGAGAAATCTTTTTTCGGCTTTGATGAGGAGAGCTACTTCTCAGGGGGAGTAGTTGGATAAATTGATAAGTTGGTATTTTGTGATAAGTTCTTTGAACTGATTGTACTTGGTTTTGTATTGATTTGGCATTTGATGTCAAAGGGGGAGAGATATCTATGGAAAAACACATTATCTTTGGGGAGAGATTATTCCTAAGGGGAGATTGTTGCTTTTTGGTTTTTGGCATTTCTGCTTTGGCACTTAGATGGTTTTTCCATCTTGTGTTGCCATCAATGCCAAAGGAGGAGATTATTGGTCTTTTAGATATGTTGATATGGTTTTGTCATTGATGTCAACACTTATCAGCACTTGGAGATCTTTGGTTATGTTCGTCGGCATGTTCAGTGACTTATGCACAGTCACTGGTATCTTGTTCACTGACAGATTATATTGTTCATCGGCACGTGGAATGACTTGAATATTACTTGGTTATGTCGAAGACATCATTTGGACACTTGGTTTTGATAATTTGTTCATTGGTCTAATTGGGTTTGCATATTTGTTGTTACCGGCAAATAGGTCCAGGATATGCACTGACAAGCTTATCTATTCCAGATCAGCACGGCATGTCATGAAGATGATTTATTATTATTGTAAATGCATTGAGCTGATATCATGCATTGCATATTGATTCATTTGTAATTAATTTTATTGTAATATCTTTTAGTGAGCTGACCTACTCATTTGGTCTTAGGTTATGATATAAATGTAAGATCTCATTTGTGAGATTGATATAGGATTACAAAAAAGGTTTATAAGGTTGTAATATTTGGTATATGCGAATATAAGCAGAGCTATACATGCAAACATCATTCAAGATTGAACGAACGCAAATCAAAGCTTAATCGGTATTGAATCCAACATATGAAGATGTTATTTTGAGCAGTACATTATCATTGGATTTAACCATCCAATTGTAGTCAGTGTGACTCCCATTTTGTGATTGAGCAGTGAGCTCTAGGCAGTTGGCCTTTCTGCATGTGCAGACTCTATATTGTACACACATACTATCTGTAGTAGTATCATCTGATTGTGGGTAAGGTTTCCCACCGTGGTTTTTCCCCTTACAGGGTTTCCACATACAAATATCTGTGTTATGTGTTGTGGATGTTATTGTCTTTATGTTTCATGCATTAAACTTTACTGGTACTGCAATTAACTATTAAACTGTCTACCGGTATTAAAGTTTGGTTTACCGGCATTAAGCATTAAGTTTAGTTAAGTTAGTTTTGGTTTGTTTTTATTGGACAACTGATTCACCCCCCCACCCCCTCTCAGTTGTCTCTGGGACCTAACATCAATTAGGTCAGTAACACAACAAAAACCTAATTCTCATCATTGAGATTACAAACAAGTCGGTTCAATCTTGACCCTTAGAAATCATGACAATCTCTTCACATTCTTCAAGACAATTCCAACCGCTCCATGATCACTGCTCCATTGGACTTTGTAACTCATCACACGTTGTGCATTAAATGTAATCCACTTTGCTCCTTCCTTAGATAATAAGCAAATGTGCCAAACCAATTTGAATTTATCCTCATACAATGATCACACGTGTCTCCATCATTACTGCTCATCAGATAATAAACCAACAAACTTGATCGATTAGGGTTTAACAGCTGATAGGGTGTACTGGTTACATTACATAGAAAGATTTGACCCTTTACACTGGTTCACCGGTTCAACTCACAAACTTTGCATGCCAGTTACAATATCTTCTACAACTTTCTTCTTACTGGTTACTAGCCAATATCAAAAACAACAATATGAGCAATAACATGAATACCTTTTACCAATTCAATTGACATCAATGACAACATATCATTAATGCAATCTCTATGCAAAATGCCAATAAACTCAAAATGCCAACAATATCCCTCTTTGGCATTGATGGCAATACATATATCAATGCCTCTGATTGCTATTGAGATTGGTGAATAGGAATCCTGTTTTACTTTACCAAGTATTCACCTTAACAGACACATAATTCTTCTCCTCAATCACATAATTCTTCTCCCCCTTTGACAGCAATGCCAAAGTGAAAGTAAAACATGTAATTCTTCTCTCACTGTGCATCAGCATCATTTTGCAACTTGATGCTCCCCCTCTGGAATACATCCACTCCTTCATCAATCCATATAAGATTCTACAAGTAATTCAGGGACTGATGCAATCAGAATCATGTTCAACTAACTTCATGAAGAGGGATAACCCCTAATTGACTTCTAAGATACTCAAAAGTGATCTTAGGCAGAGGTTTGGTAAAGATATCTGCAAGTTGCTCCTTGGTAGAAACATGCTCCAAGATAACATTTTTACTTTGAAATTTTTCCCTCAAGAAGTGATATTTCAATTCAATGTGCTTAGTCCTTGCGTGCAAAACAGGATTTTTAGAAATGTTTATTGCACTTGTATTATCACACAAAATCTTTATAGGTGCTATGATTTTCATCTTCAAACCTTCCAAAATGTGCCTCATCCACATAGCTTGTGTGCAATTCATATAAGTTGCTACATATTTAGCTTCAGCAGTAGATTGTGAAGTGCAACTCTGCTTTTTACTACTCCATGAGACTAGCCTTCCTCCTAGAAAGAATGCTCCACCGGTAGTACTCTTCCGGTCATCAATATTTCCTGCCCAATCAACATCTGTGTATGCCTACAAGTCAAAATCTCCACCATATGGATAGCATAATCCATAGTAAATAGTACCTTTCAGATATCTAAATATTCTCTTAGTTGCCATCAGATGTGCCTCCTTTGGATTCTTCTGAAATCTAGCCACAATACCAACTGCATGGGCAATATCCAATCAACTGTGAACAACATAGTGTAGTTTGCCAATCATTGACTTGAATTCCTTTTCATCTACAGACTTAGATGCATCTTCCTTGGACAATTTACAACCTATAACCATTGGGGTTCCAACTGGTTTACAGTCACTCATACCGAAAGTCTTCAAAACCTCCTTCACATACTTGGATTGAATAATGAAAATACCATTCTTCATCTATTGTATCTATAAGCCTATGAAAATTTTTATTTCTCCTACTAATGACATCTCAAATTCATTCTTCATTTCATCCACAAAACAATTACTTATGTCATCATTTCCTCCAAATATAATGTCATCTACAAACACTTCACTGACCAGTATATCATCTCCTTCAGACTTGAGATAAATGTTGTTGTCATCACTGGTTCTATCAAAGCCTATCTTCATCAAATGAGTATAAAGTCGTTCATACCATGCTCTAGGTGCCCACTTTAATCCATACAAATCTTTATACAGTTTGCATACCTTGTCTTCCTTATCTGTAAATGCATAACCATCAGGATGCTCTATATAAACCTCTTCTTCCAGTATCCCATTCAAGAATGCAGACTTGACATCCATCTGGTATACTTTGAACTTCTTATGAGCAGCAAATGCAAGTAGTGTTCCTGACACCTTCTAGTCTTTCTACTGGTGCAAAAGTTTCTCCATAGTCTTCTCCTTCTTCTTGCGCATAACCTTTGCATACTAATCTTACCTTATTGCAAACGACAACACCATCTTCATTTAACTTTTTTCTGAATACCCATTTACTACCTATAACATTCTTGTTTACTGGTCAGGGTACCAGGGTCCAAGTGTTGTTCTTCTCAATTTATTCCAACTCCTCCTCCATAGATTTCACCCAATGATCATCACCAAATGCCTCCTTAGCATTTTTGGGTTCAAAGGTGGATAGCATGCAAGAGTTCCCTCTTATTCTCCTTCTAGTTAGTACTCTAGCATCCTTATCCCCAATTATCTGTTCAGGACTGTGATTCGGTCTCACATACCTAGGAATAACATGATCATTCTCTTCAGGTTCAACTTCTTCATTTTCATCTTCCTTTAAATTTATTTGTTCTGGTTGAACAAGTACATCAGGATTTGCTTTACCGATTTCTAATTTAACAGTTTCAGGTTCTAAAAGCAAAATGCAAGGATCTTCATCCTTCTTCTCAGAACTGGTTCCTTCTGAAATTTCAGGATATTCATCTACATGAACATCAGCACTCTCAACAATTTTCTGTGTCTGGTTGTTGAAGCATTTATAGGCCTTACTCTTGCTGGAATAGCCAAGAAATATACCTTCATCACTCTTAGCTTCAAAATTGTTTATGTACTCACCTCTTTTAATAAAATATTTGCTACCAAATATTTTAAAATAGCTAACATTAGATGATCTCCCATACCAGTACTCATATGGGGTCTTGTCCTTACCTCTTTTTACCAGAACTCAGTTCATTGTGTAAACTGTTGTACTTACAGCTTCTTTCCAAAAAGTTTTTGATACACCTCCTTGTATCAACATAGTTCTAGCAGCTTCAACCACTAACTGGTTGTTTCTCTCTGCTATACCATTCTGATATGGTGTCCTTGGTGCAGAAAGTTGTCGCTTGATACCATTATCATCACAATATTTAGTGAACTCTACAAAAGTGAATTCACCGCCTTGATCTATTCTTAGATATTTTATCTTTTTGCCACTCTCTTTCTCAGCTAAGGCTCTAAATGCCTTGAATTTGCCAAAAGCTTCATTCTTATCCTTCAAGAATGTGACCCACATCATCCTTGAACAATCATCAGTGAAGATCATGAAGTATCTATCACCTTGAATTCTTCTTGTTCTTATTGGTCCACATAGGTCTGTATGAACCAAATCTAACAAGTATCTGGTAGAATACTGAGAGAGGGGGGTGAATCAGTATATTGAAAAATTGATACAAAGTTCCCAAGCTCAAACTCAGTCAAACAAAGTAAACATATCTCAGTCAAGATCAATATTCTTAGGAATACTTGACATTAACTGGTTTAACTGTTATGACAACTTTTAATAGTAAAGACCTTCAATCTTGTAAACATCAACAATGCTTAATCTTAACTCAACATATTCACCTCTCAATGCTTCTACTTAACATGCCTTATCAGAAATTAACCAAATCAACAAATAAGATCACAGCCACAAAAGCATTCACCACTTGACACAAATTTTTATACGTGGAAAAACCAAATAGGTAAAAACCATGGTGAGATGGGACTCACAAGGATAGTTATTTGAACTCTTTCAAAGTTTGCCCTATTAGGAGCCAAAGCCTATTAGAGCTTTACAATAAGTCATGTTAAGAACTAATTCTGGTTAGGAATCACTCGGTTAAGGGATTTACAAATATGTCTTGTTAGAAGCACAATACCCTATTAGGAGTAACCTCGCTGGAGGATTTAAGAATCCAAGCTAATGGACCACCTTGTTAGAGGATTTAATGAGTAACCAAGCTTGTTAGAGCTTACCCGGTTAAGGGATTTTACTTCTGTTGTAATTGTTAGAAAACAACATGTTTTCTTGATCTGTCTGAGTAGCACTACATTTGCTTGATTAGATCCTTCTAAGCTTCAATTTGCCTTCATTCAAAGTGCAGATCCATTCACTGGTTGGACAACCACACACTCAACAAGTTTTCTACCAATCTTTCCAACAACCTTTACAAACAACTTCATCGACCTTAAATACAAATCAATTAGGTCGATAACACAACAAAAACCTAATTCTCATCATTGAGATTACAAACAAGTCAATTCAATCTTGACCATTAGAAATCATGACAATCTCTTCACATTCTTCAAGACAATTCCAACCACTCCATGATCACCGCTCCATTGGACTTTGTAACTCATCACACGTTGTGCATTAAATGCAATCCACTTTGCTCCTTCCCTAGACAATAAAAAAATGCGCCAAACCAATTTGAATTTATCCTCATACAATGATCACACGTGTCTCCATCATTACTGCTCATCAGATAATAAACTAGCAAACTTGATCGGTTAGGGTTTAACAGCTAATAGGGTTTACCAATTACATTACATAGAAAGATTTGACCCTTTACATTGATTCACCGGTTCAACTCACAAACTTTACATGTCGGTTACAATATCTTCTACAACTTTCTTCTTACTGGTTACTAGCCAATATCAAAAACAACAATATCAACAATAACATGACTACCTTTTACCGGTTCAATTGACATCAATGACAACATATCATTAATGCAATCTCTATGCAAAATGCCAATAAACTCAAAATGCCAACAGAGTATCTAGATTGTAGGAGTTAGAATTGATCCATGAACGAAGACAAAATGTCTTTGATCATTTAAAGGTATATCAACAAAGAATGTGCTGAAGTTATAATCATAGGGTCAAACCACGAGTCTTTCAAGTTGGGGAACTAGTACTAAAGGAAAATCCACAAAATGAGTCAGCTCGAGAAAAGAAAGGAAAGTTTGAACCAAACTGGTTAGGTCCATTTGTGGTCACAGCAGTATTTGGGTCAGGAGCATATTCAGCTATCAACACAGGATGAGGATCAGCTCGACGAACCCATCAATAGCATGCATCTGAAGAAGTTTTATGTCTGAAAAAATAGAAAAATAAAAAAAACAGTGAAAAACCAGAAAAATCAAAAAAACAGTGAAAAAGCAGAAAAATCAAAAAGTAGAGAAAAAGCAGAAAAATCGAAAAACAGTGAAAAAGCAGAAAATACAAAAACAGTGAAAAATAACGAAAAAATAAAATAAAAATCAAATATGAGAAAAAGTGCAATAAAAACATATGGTGAAAACTTGGCAAACATGCGCTATCTGTCGGCTAGCTCCTCCATCTATTGGTTCATGCAACCTTCCGCTTGCATTCTTTTCCATCAGCGATGTTCATATCCATCATAAAGCCTTTGTACATACATAGGTATCCCAGGTGATTCCTCGCCATGGTTTGGATCATTGTATATATCATAATAAGGTTTGTTTCTAGACTGGGGGCAAAATCCTGAACCTAGTTGGGGGGAAAATTTTTGATCATTTTGAGCTTAATCACAGAGGTAGAATAGCAGTTAGACAACACTGGTCAAGCAAAAAAATGAGGCACATCGAACGTTGAACATAAGATCACATTGTCAACCATT
This sequence comes from Cryptomeria japonica, assembly GCF_030272615.1. Lineage (NCBI taxonomy): Eukaryota > Viridiplantae > Streptophyta > Pinopsida > Cupressales > Cupressaceae > Cryptomeria > Cryptomeria japonica. The sequence continues at coordinate 253,197,630 of NC_081406.1, forward strand.
AACTATCACATATCAATCTAAACATGATAAAAACACATATCAATGGCTGATATATCTTGACTCATGATTTTAACACTTTGACAACAATGGTTCAACTATTTTATTTTGATTTTCGCTATCATGATTTTTGAGTAACTCCTGGGTGTCTTTGACTAGAGGAACAAGGAAGGAACATGATATTTTTATTGTCTATTGTTTGTAATTAATCATTAATATGTGAAAGGTTGTCTTAGGACATGATCAACGGAGTATCATGGAAGACATTTCAAACTTGCATATAGAAATGGTTAATATTGCCTGTTTTACACAAGAAACACTCAGGTCATCTTAGTTCAATTATACCTCAATGCTTGTGCTAACTTGCAATATCAAAACACAGGAAAGTAGTGCTTAGGTCATCATGGTTCAAATATACCATTGATGTTTGCACTCACTTCCCATATTTTAAAGGCTCAATGATGAAATAAAGCAATGACTCCATGACCGGTCCGATCACCGCATTGCATTTCATTTTGCATTTGCATTTTAAAGTAGATTTGCATTTCATTTTGCATGGGATCACAATGCTCATATTTTCCAAGGCCAAAGACTAACATGGTGTTATCTCTCTTATTACGTGATTGAGTACATTGGACAATAACAAAAATAATCAATTCATTCATCCTGCATGATAAGCTAGTTCATCTCATATAACCATTGCATACTAAGACATCATTCATATAAAGCATCTAATCATTCATTCATTTAGTTAGATCATTGCATGACATTCATCTAATCTCATATCATATAAAGTAGCACCATTGCATTGCATTGCATCCATCTCATATTAACATGCATGAGAAAATCAGAAAAATATCATAAACATAGAAAGCATTACATGGCACATACATCACATAGTACTTATAAGCATCGCCATACATATTTGCATTTCCATAACATCATGTAAATACTGCATCATCATATATCCATCATCTAGAATCCATAAGCATATAGAAAATAAAGCATACATCATGAAAGTAACTACACAGCATAATCATATATATATCGAATAGAATGCATCCATCATCTCATAGGTCATGTAGAGAGAATAGGATCGACTGCATATCATATCATCAAAATAGGATCAATGTCCAGGTACAATGATATCACAAAATATATGAGATATATCACAAATATACATCGCATTAATCATCAATATCTCATCACAAAAAGGTGTGTACATGAATGGATAAATGTCCCATATCACTATGACCACTAGGACGCGAAATGGAACTCTGTCCTGAATGCGGCAGGTATAGTAACACCAGCTGGTACCCCTATAACTGGGTCCCCACCTGGGGGATCTCTCTGAAGGGGCCCTGTCACTCCTCGACTCTCAGTCTCACTCTGTCCCGATCTCCTGCTCAGCTGTGAAAATCTTGGAGCCCTACGATTAGCAGGAACAACAGTAAAGTATAAGGTCTTGTAGTACTCAGCCTCTCGGATCCCCTGGTGCATCATCTTCAGGGCAGTCTTTCCCGAAATAGACTCTCCTGACAACTGTACCTGTGCCTTGGCTTGCCGACACCTAGCCCTAGTTGCATCTCTCTCGAGTATGAGAGAAGCCATCTAAGAGTCCCTCTCTGCTAGTTGACTCTCTAGTTGTTGAACTTGAGCCTATAAGTCTGTAATCTAAGCCTACTGCTGATAAGACGACATCCTAATGAAGATCCATCGAGGTGCCTCTGCCTGTGATACTATCATAGGTACCTGCTCAACCTAGGGAATCTTCTACTCTGGGCCTGATGCCCCTGATTCCTTGGACCTGATCTCCTTCGTCTGACCACCTGGGCCATCCAATCTTTATATACATCTTTGGGAGATCTATAACTGCTAGCTCCTAGTGTACCTGCTACTACTCGACCATCTCCCCCATCATCATCTCTCCCATCCCCCCATCATCATCTCCTCCATCATTATCTCCAGCACCATGATCTCTAGCATCTCCTCCATATCCAACTCCATCTCCACCATCATCTCTGCCTCAACCCCCCCCCGCCAATGCAAAAAAAATGCGGCATTTTTTTTAAAATTTGATTTTTTTATTTATTTTTAAATGCATGCGTAATAAAAAAAAATTTTCAAATGCACGATGAAAATTTTCAAAAAATCCTACGAACCCATTTAGTAAATCGAAAAACCCATCTCGAAAATGTAATTTTTTTCCCAACCCATTTGACGAAAATGCTAAAAAATGATTTTTTATGCAAATAGCTAAATTTTTCAAAAATCAACTAAAAATTAACAAAGTTGGGTTTTCTTGAAGTACGTACCGATGGACCGTATGCCGGAGGATTCTCGTATCGATGAACTCGCTCAAACCTATGTTGGTGGTACGGGATCGCCATTCCTTCCTCCAGAGCAATTTTTCTCAAACAACTGAAGTGCACAAATGAAGAGTGGTAAAAGGAATTCACCTTTTTAAACTCACAATGGGGCATTTAAGTGGGATTTTTATTCCACTGATTTTTAAACATCTATTCAACTAATCAACCTAATAGGGCAGGGTTTTCAAATTTCTTATCAAAAAATAAATCGGATTGACTCTGAAAATCTCTAAAAATTGGAAAATCATTAAAAATCTAAAAATTTCAAAAATTTCAAAAAAACAAAAAATTGTGAAAAAATCAAAAAACATTCAAAAATTATTCGATTCATCTCCCGAGGGGGCATCCTCACATCAATATCTATCAGTCAGCGTCTGGGGCATCATATCGAGATTTATCATCTCAAAGATCGAAACCACATCAAATCCGCATCATATCAAGATTTATCATCTCAAAATCAAATCAGTATCATATCAAAACCAAATCTGCATCAAATCAAGATCAAATCTGCATCCTATCGAAATCAATATCAGCAACATCATCAATCAAGTTTTCTTTGAACCAACTCATCGTCACAAATCGCTTCAAAGAGGGGCAAAATGTATACAGCTAAAAATGGTCTGAAGATAGTTAATTAAATACACAGTTATTTGATTAATTCCCTTTCCCAGTTAATTGAATTCACAAGCAATTTAATTAATTTCTCTATTCATCTACTAGTAAATAAATCTACATGATTTATTTATATAATTCATTTCATATCCCCCTTTGATTAATTAATTCTAAATTAATTAATGTCCCCCTATATAAATCAATTCTTCTAATTCCTAATTAAGATTAACAAACTCAAGTTTGTGGAGATTAATTATCATTTTCCAATTATTTGAATTTCTAAATTCAAATGAGCACATGGCTCCTAACTTTTAACCACCTAACCTAACCATCCCCTAACCTAACCCATTCCACCTAACCCTGGGTCTAACTAACCCTATCCTATCTTGCACATTCTAACCTCCTTATCCTAACCTCCCATGGTGTGGATATTCTCTCCTTAAGACACATGGCACTGTTACCACATGTCTCCTCCCTTGGACACTTGCCCTCTCATGAGCAAGGCTCCTTGACACTTGTCACCACAAAGATGACAAATGTCCCTTCCTCCAACCTCTTCTCCAACTTCCTCAATCTTGGCCCTTGATATCTTTAGATCATATCTGGACCGTCGATTCCTGCCACCTCAGCTTTGGCCTTGGAATTCCTATAAATACCCCTCATTTTGGATCAATAAGGATCCCTTGCATTCATAGTTTTAACATCATTACTATAGGCATTTTCATTTCAATCATCTAGTAATTAGCATTTTGGATTAATTATAGCATGTTAATATAGTTTCTTATATCATGCATTTCGTATCATTTGCATAATCAAACATGATCAAGTAGCTACTCAACTCTTGAGTTGCCACTTTGGAGGTCATTGCTCCACTAAGAGCCAATCAATCCAACACCTTCAAGGTCCTCAAGAATAGAGGAAAATGGGACATTTCAAGGAAGGCTTATGGTTTGCATTTTTAATCTAGTTTTCAATTAAGATTTTCATTTATGTTTTATTGTCTCATTATATGTGTATGCCTTTCTTATATACCACATTTTTAGCATCACAAGTCCTTCTCTGTCTTTGTCAATAATCTTGATCGGCATCTCAATTCTTTTCTTTTTATATTATTTCTCAACATTCTGTATAGCAGCCTCTCCAAGACTCTTCATTTGATCCCCTGCAGATGTGACCAAGTGATCAAGTTTTTAAATGGGAGTTGTGAGACTATTAGTGTCAATCTCCGGTAATAGACGAGAAAATATATCAACAACAGTCTGTATGGTTTGTGCTTCTCTCCTTTGAGCTCTTAACATCTTCTTCTTAGCCTTGGATTGCATTGCAGATGCAATCTCCAACAACTCTATTGGACTCATCATATCCATGTTTATCGGTCCTTGGATAGACACTGTGTCATCATCTTCATCATCATCAACGATCTTCTTTGAAGTAGATAACTGGGGGGTCACTTTCTGCTCTTATTCTTCTTCACTTTGCTTCTCTTCTTCCTTCTTTAGTGACTCTTTAGTTGTTTTCTCAACATCAATTTGTACATTCTCCTGAGTATCTTTCTACATTTTTTTATCTTTCTCTTGTGGCTCAGTGATTTTCACGTCATCTACTTGTGTCTATGTCTCTTCTTCATCTTTACCAGTTGGAATATCTTCTGGTATCAATGGTTGTTCTACTGTAATAGTAGGGACTGATGTTGTATCACCTTCTAGTTATTTCCTTGTTTGTGTAAATATCTCATCAATTTCAAATACATTTGGTAGTTCACTCTCAATTACCAATGCCTCAAGAATATCTTCTTCCTCAGAAGATTCAATTTGTTCTAATTCCTCTTGTTCAAGTCTTGAAAACTTCTTCAAAATTTCCTCAATCTCAACTTGCACCAATTGGGACTCACCAACAAGTAATCTTGTTAACCTCTTTTTGGTTCTAAATAATGGTTTTGATTTCAAAAGAATTTTCTTTACTTCCTCCTGAGATATCTTTGGTTGTAGATGCATGAGTACGTACTCAATTATTTATTTATCCCACCTAATAGAAATCTACCATCTAGCTTCCAGTTTACTATACAAAGAATCAAGAATTTGTCCTTGTAATTCAATCAATGCTTTGCTATAATGATTCATGAACCAAACAACTGAATCTATGAGAATTTGCCAAGATCTAGAGGCAATGGAAAGCACAAATAAGAGAGAACAAAATGTGACAAGAATAAACTGTATTCCTATCAATGATGCAAAATGTGATCAATTGGATCATCAAGATTATTACATACAATATAGAATAAGCCTGATTATAAAGATAAGGCTAAGAGAAAGGAGAGCACACAATGATGACATGTGGCTCAATGAGATGCAAGGGTAGGTAGGGGTAGGTAGGAGAAATAGTAAAATATTTTACATGAGGTGGATCACCCACCGAAGGTGAATTATCACTCCACAATAAGTGGATATGTTAGAGTAGTAACAAGATCGCACCATAAAAGGTGAAAATTCTCCTACATACACACTCCCAATGTAGCACATCTCCCTAAGTGTCTCATATGCAAACTATAATGTGGTGCATGTACCTAAGTAAACTTAAGTAAAGTGTAATTATATCCATGAATAATTAATTACACCAACAAAATCTTCAAATTTTTTTCCTCTTCTTCATCAAAATGATTATAGTGCTTATGAACACCAACCAATATACCATACTTCCTTATATTACTCAATAATTTTTCAAGTATAGTAAGTTTTGTTACCTATGGCTTAACTATTATTGTAGACACCTAAAAATGTCTCATTGAACATGTACTAGTTATTCCTCTAATTGATTAAATAATTATTTAATTATTTAATTAAGTTAATTAATCATATTCTTCTAATTTCATATTTTCTCGTAATCTTACTAATTACTCTATTTTCCTATTCTATCATCATTTAATCATTTTCTAAATATTAATTAAATATTTATTATTTAATTAATTCTGATTAATTCCCCAATTTAAATAATCTTTATTATTTAAATAAATTCTACTTTCAATTTCTATCTCTAATCATCTAATCATTCAACCCTTTTCTAAATATTAATTAAATATTTATTATTTAATTAATTGTAATTTAATCCTTTAAATTAAATAATCTTTATTATTTAATTAAATTCCATTTCTAAATAATTAAATAGTTTCTTTGAATTATTTAATTAACTAATTAATTCTTCCATTTCCAAATCCCCAAATTCTAATTTCATTTAATTTCATATTCTTCTAATTTCTTCCAAATTCAAACACATGTGCATGATTTCAAAAACCAAATTTAAAATCAAAGTCAAGTTCTAAATATATTCAAATACTAAATTGAATTAACAAATTCAATTATTTGAATTAAATATCATGCAAAGATTAAATGGAAAATCTAAATCTAAATGCAAGCACATGCTAAATTAATTAATTCAATCATTTATCTCTCCAATCTCTATTTCCATCTTTCAGGTAGCTTTTTCTAAATTAAGCTTTCTGTGTCATCTTCTTTATTTCCACCAATCATTCTTTTTCTTCTTTCAATCATCTTTTTTCTCAATCAATTGACTCAATTAATCTATTCATATTGAGTTTCACTCCTATAATTAGCAGTTCAACTATCAATTTTCATTTGAGCTCACCTGAGTTCCACCTCTTGATCAATCTGTTCCACCTTTCAATCAATCCTCTCCAAAAATCTATAAATTGAGCATTCAATCTCCATTTTCAATCCTCCTCAATCTTGAACGATTCCTCTGAATCACGAACTTTGAATCTTTGTGTCACTTGCAGGTTACCAGTGCAATATCTGAGAGCCAACATACCATAGAGAAGAGGAGAGCAATGGAAGCGATATGCAATCTTGGAATAGGGAGTTTTAGTTTGATTTGAATGATTTATAATTCTTAATCCTTGTTATTGCATTATTTCATTGTCTTGTTTGTTTGATTCTAATTGATTACTTTGTTATTGAAGATGAATTCTACATGCATGCATTTTGGTGAATTCGACGTGAACTAACAGGAATTTAACCTTCTTTATTATTTTTTGTGATTTTTGCAAATTGTGTGGATTTTTCTTTTTTTTTCAGGTTGCACAAATTTCGAGACAAGATTTTTCCATCACGCAATTGAGCTTACATTGTCATGCAATCGCATAGACAAAATCATGCATTCACTTTGACGAGGTTACGCAATCGCCCTGTTCAGATCACGCAATCGCCCTTTCTGGATCACGCATCCGCAGGGTTAATTGTTGTTTAATTTTTTCTTTCGTATGTTATTTGTTCTATTTAATTCTGTCTCAAATTGGGTTAATCTAGGATCAAATTATTTTTATTTCATGATTTGGTTATAACAGTTTATGGCAAGAAAAGTTCAGTTCAGGATTTCAGGTGCAAGAAGGACGAAACAACAAAGAAGAGAAGTCGAACGCTATCAAAAGGTTCTCCAGGCAGAAAAATTGATACAGGATTCAAGAGAACAACTGGCCTTTGATAGATATAGTAGCTTAGTGCTTTCTTATCAAGTTAAATATGATCTAATCAATATTGAATGGATGATGAGAGATTTGGCTAGGGCTTCACAGTTGGTTGTGTAGGTTCCTGATCGGGTTTAGTTTTCTTATGTTTTTTAGTTTTTAACTTTTTTTTGTTGTCTGCCTTCTGTCACGCAATCGCCCAGTTAGTGCTACACAATCAATCATTCTTCGTCATGCATTCGATCTGTCAGAATTACACATTCGCTCTGTCAGGTTCACGCATTCGCTCTATAAGTATCACGCATTCGCACAGGTAAAATCACGCATTCGCCTCTGTCAAGTTTTGAGTTTCTATTTTCTGTTAGTTTGGTTTTACTACTAATCTTTTGTTTACAGTCTGTGGTGGATTTGCAGAGAGGATTAGATTAGTATTTTTGCATGCACACTTTACACTTCATTTTGGGTGCTTAAAATTAACAACAGTTAAAATGGACATGCATGGATAATCTCACACTTCGTTGTTGGTGCTTAAAATGAACATGGGTTAAAATTGACATGCATGTATCTCACACTTGGTTTTTGGTGCTTAAAATCAATAAATGGTTAAAAAATGACATGTATGCCTTCATATTTTGATTTGGTGTTTAAATAGACATGCACATGTGTATCTAACACCTAAATTTGGGCTATAAAATGAACGTGAATCAGGCTGCATTAGATTAAATCATTTGTCTTTTTCTTAAGGTAAAAAAATTTTATTGTGTCTAGGGTGGACCTACTGTTGCACTAACTGACTTTCCACTCGCCTTCGGGGTCTTGGGAGAAAGGAGGAAGGTGACAACGACATCCAAATTTTCTTTTATTCTACGTAGTGAGGGGTATCTTTGACTGGGGATTTCATCACCCCACAAAGGTACTTCGAATTGGGATGTGTTGGGGATATCATCTCTCCCAACATACTCTCGAGCGGGTTTTTCGAGCCACTATATAAATATACTGGTCAGGCAGCTAGAGTGTTGAGTGAATTCGATGTATGTGGGGGCCTTCCCTGCACCGATAAGCTCAACTAAAGCCTTAAGTGGCTCGCTCTAAGAATCCATCGTTGGATTGGGACCCCTCAAAACATAATACTAAGAACCAATTTAGTTGCCAAAAAAACCCTACATTCAGTGATTCCGGGAGTGTGGATCATACCCCATAGATACCCTTCATGTACCTTATACTATGATATAGGAATCCCTTGGCTATAAGATCTTTGGATCTTCGGGGTAAGAGAGACTGGCATGCCCAAGAAGTGTGTGTCATGGAGTGGAGCCAGTGCTGCTAGACTCTCTATCTGTTCATTTTGTCTCGGTATTTCGTAAGGGCCTCATTGAATGGTGTCCACTATCTGGCCTAAGATTGTATTTCATGCTTTTTTATGTATCATTGTGCTAGACCAGTATTGAGTCAGTCCCTTGGGCTATTTCAGGCCCTATCCCATGTATCTCCGAATTTTTTGAGATTGTATGAAAATTGAGTCAGTTAGCTATACATACCTACTAGCCATTGTTCTCAGATTTGGAAAACTACAAAACATTGTCCCACACACGAAGTTACAGAAAACAAGGTCCATTTTGAAACCAAAACTCAATAGTCCTTACATACGTGTAACCCTAGGCAGTCTTTTACATAGTCCCACTCATGTCCTCATTATCGTCCTGCATCTTTTACATAGTCCCACTTACGTCCTTATTATCATCCTACGTCTTGTCCATAGTCCCACTTACATCGTCATTATCATCCCTAGTCTTTTGCATTATCATCCATATTAGTTACATAGTCCTACATTATCATATATGTCATCATCTAGACCGCATATGCGTCTACATTCATTGTCAGTTATAAGTTCATAGCATGTGTCTTCATGGGTCTCCCAGGTGATGGTTTGCTCCCCTTCGAGCAACCTAATCTAGTTCCAAACGACGGTCAACAAGAAATCATTGATGGTCTAGCTAACTTAGCTTGGGACTTAAGAAGAAGCGCACCTCAATATATAGGAGTCATACATGAGATAAACATTGAGTCTAAGATTTCCCATAGAATTGATAGAGAGATCGAGGTTGAACAACTTAGTCAAGAAATGGAAAGACTTACATTAGAGAAATCTAGAAATGCTCAAAAGGTCTCACGTCAAAATCCTCAATAGAGAGTCTAGTATAGCCTTGCATACCTCATATTTACGTCTATAGTCTAGTGTTAAGTCATCGTCTTGCATAGAACCACCCTCATATAAGCAATTTTAGATTCCCGTCACAAGGTCACAGAAAGTGAAAGGAATAATGGACCTGAACAACACACAATCTGTAAACCCTACTTGGAATTTGGACATGTCAACATATCAACACTCAGGTACACAGACAATGTCCACCCTAAATGAATTACAACAGCATTTGACAAAGGAAGAAATTGAATCCGCACAACAACACCCACATGTCCTAATGATCCTAGATGCACTTATACATAGCGATAGGGACAAGTATCTTTCGTTGTTAATACAAAATGGGGCAAAACTACCTGAGGATTTTGACGTCACAAAAATCTTACCACCAGGAAAAAATTTAGGTCAAGATAACAATCAAACACCACCCTTGACACAATTACAAGCAACGACCTCCAGTTTTCCTCAAAACATACCTATCTAGACAAATGTCAACACAAATGCAAACGTTCAAACAAGTGTGTCATCCTCGGCGATCAATGCTAGTATACCATCACAAAGCATATCGATAATATCAAGTGTCTCAGCACCTATTCAAACACAAGCAACAAGTGTAACCCAACCTCCAGTTTCCTATTCTATGGGATCAACATATAGTCATCAAAATGCAAATCTAGGACTTGCCAATACAACAAGTACAATTCAATCAAACCTGGGTTCACATATCACCTATTTCATATTACCTAGTGGAACGCACAACACACAAGGTTATAATCTTGGTACCTTCCAACAACCTCCTAGTTATGCAACCACGAATCCTTTTGTGGGACATACACAAACACAAGGTATACCTTTGACACAAATAGATATTCTGACACAATAAATACAAAATTTACAACAACAAATGACGACCATGCAAACCAGTAATGATAAAAAGAGCTACACCTTGCAAGACTTACATCCTTATCCATTTGATCACACATTATACATGTCACCTTTCCCACAACATTTTGAAACGCCCAAATTTGATAGATATCGAGAGAAGGATGATCCTAGAGATCATATCAGAGAATTTTTTACGGCGTGTATAAAAGTTGCCTCAGAAGATACTTATTTAATGCGACTATTTCCTAAAAGTCTGGGAGGCCCAGCTTTAGAGTGGTTTTCACATTTACCACCAACCATCACATCATGGGGAGAATTAGCTGAACAATTTATTACAAACTTCTCGCACAACATTGACACCCCGGTTACTTTGATGGACTTGTGTGCCACTAAACAATATGAGAATGAAACATCTACATCCTTCATACAACGATGGAGGGCTCTCTATAGGAGGTGGAAGACAGTTATCCCAGAAATAGAGAAAGTGGATATGTTCATAGAAAATTTGATTCCTAAGATTAAATATCCGATACAAATGCAATGTTTAACCACATTCAAACAAATCACGGAAAAGGCTCTCAAATGTGAGAAGGGACTAGTAGAACAAGGTCTTATTAAGTATGGCAACACCAACAATAATGACAAATCTAAGTTTTGGTCAAAAAACAAAAATGTGACCAATGATGGTATTGTAGACGCCAGAACGCTAAACAGAGCTCAACCTGTTTTATCTTTGGGAATGAGTCAGTCATTTAATCCACATATATGGAATAACACAACCTCAGCAAATATTAATGCTACACAAAACATGAACACAAGATACCCCAAGGTAAATGCTCCAAGAAGAACTTACACGCCTCTAGGAGAACCTATTGAGTCAGCACTCAAAAAATTAATACAAACAAACATGATCACTTTACCTAAAGTAAGAGTGTATGAACCAGGTCCTTTCAAACCCACATGGTGGAATGATAATGATTTCTGCGATTATCATCGGACAAAAGGTCACAAAACAACAAGTTGCTACAAATTGAAAAACTTGGTCCAAGATATGATAGACCAAGGGGACATCACAATTGATACCGATAAAACCTCAGCAAACACAAATCATACGATTTTTAAGGATACTTTTGTTAAGCATGACAAAGGGAAAGCTACCATATCAGGTACCCAAGACAATATAGCTAATTACACAAAGGTCTCATAGGACTACACTATTCATGCCATTAGCTCAGGAGATATAGCAAACAATGATTCATAAGAAACACTTGACCAAGATGACCAACATCAAGACACTCACACAAATAATAACCAAATTTGCATGATATCAGAAGCACCGAAGTACGATGATGATAGAAATATTTGTTTCAAATACTGGGGGCATGATCAACCATCTCACTTAGGCTGGTTTGAAGATGAACTCATAGAACACATTATGGATATCAAACATACACATAAAGACTATGAAGAGGGATTTAACATAAATCTTGATAAAACAGCCTATGATTCAGACAAATCTTGTAAGTCAAATGATACAGTCGCTACAATCACCATTACTCCCAGAGATAGAGACTGTGCAGTAGTTACTCGCATATCAAATGTGACTTTACAAGGAATACCACAAAATCAACCACCAGCAGTAGGAACTTACAATGTTGTTGAGCAACTTAAGAAAACTTCGGCACAAATATCATTATTCGAGCTATTGCTAATTTCACCCACTCATAGAGCTATACTAGACAAAGCACAAGATTTGATAGTGGACATAGATATAGATGAAAATTTCTTCCAATCTATGGTGGGAAATCTGACACAAGGCACACGTATTGCATTCACAAAACAAGATATTCCTAGTGAGAGATTGCTTCGTAATGACCCACTACATCGGGAAGCTTACATTCATAAGAGAAGAATCAGAAGAGTACCCATAGATGGGGGAGCCGGTCTCAAAATTTGTACTTTAAAGCTGGTCAAAGCACTAGGATATTCTGAACTTCACATTGATTCTTCCAAGAGGATAAATATCAAGGCTTACGATGATGAAGAACATCCATCTAAAGGCATTGTAACATCACTTGTACAAGTGGGACCTATAACACAAAGGTCACTTTTCAAGTCTTGGATAGAGAACTGGGATATAATATGTTATTAGGATGCCCATGGATCTACACCATGCAAGCAGTACCATCCACATTTCATCAGTGTGTCAAATTCCTATACAATGGTATTGAGATCACCATAAAGGGTGATCCAAATCCATTCCAACATTGCAATTACCTGAAAGACATTATGGATAATCAGGTACCTATCAATCAAGCCGCACCTCTCACTACATAATTGGAAACATTAAAGATCACCGAAACAAAAAAGGATATGCCTACAACATCCTCCTTACAAATAAAAGATATGGGTTGTGGAGAGTACTCTATTGCAAATACGTTAAGTGGGAAACAGTTGTCTCTTTCTCCTAAGCTCTTTGGGAAACCTCACACTACAGTGCAAAAATAGGACAAAGGAAAAGAAATTGTCAGATACACAGACTCATGCTCTTTCATTAGATGGGGTGACTTGCAAGAAGAAACCTTGAATGAAGATGTTGACCATTGGATATATAGAGAAGAAGATCACATGACGATACCCAGAATACCCACAGATCAATATGGCAATGGATTCAAAATGCTTCAGCGACATGGATATGATAGAACTACAGGCCTGGGGTTACAGAAACAAGGAAGGCTAGAACCTATTGTTCCTAATGATAATCCAGGAAATCAAGGATTGGGATATAGGCATATACAACCTATCACAGAAGCAAGACAGCGTACCCTTGATATACTAAATCAACCAAGGAAACCATCAGACTACATATCACAAAGGAATTTCTCAACACAGGCGCTTCCATCTTCATCTCAAATAAATAATCAGGTACCTACATCACCAAGTGCAAAATCAGACGGAGAAGACATGAGACAACTCCTGCAAGAACCTACCACTGAGTTACAAAATGATGCATTTGTTGACACAACAGTACAGGCTAATGTGGCAACAGATGCAAGTTTACCACCACCACCTGAATCCCACCCATGGTTATTGTCACTACTTCTACCATGAGAAGCAACTCAGGCTCAACCTAACGAAATAGATTAAGAAAGATTGCAAAGGATTATACCAGGCTTAAGAAGGGTAACTAATGTCCAAAGAAGACCAGTCAATCTAAAACAAAATCATACGCAAGAACAAGAAGAAATAAGTGATGATAACTCATATGATGAAACATATGTTGAAAGTGAGATAAACTCTCACGACTACGAATTCTTATCACTCCATGATTCTAGTCCACCAGAAAGTGTCATATCAAGGTATCAAATAAAGCTTATACAGGATGAAGATACACAAAGTCAGTCAAACAATCAAGTCTTCATGTTATCAAAATCTACTAAAGAAGGGAATACTAATTTACTCCTAGTGCATTCACACTTGATTGATTGGGGGAAAGAAGGAAAACCAATGCTGGATTTGTTTGAAAATGACGAAGCAATTTCAGAATTTCTAGGAGTCAGAGAGGGATTTCCACAAGGTGATCATCAAGCAGGATTTTCTATAGCCCTGAATAGAATGACATACTTTGGAGAAGAGATTTCTTCTGCAACAGAAGATAAGGATCAAACTACCCATAAGGACAGGAGGGACTTGGGTAATCTTCCTATGGAAAGAGAAAGTTCAGCATTACTTATAGAGGAAACAAAAGAAGTAAACATAGCAGAAGGGGAGGTTGTACATAACATCCATCTGGCAAAATCACTAAGCAAAGAATAAAAAGACAGATTCATTCATTTTTTCAAGCAATGAACTATCAAATTTGCTTGGTCCTATTTAGACATGCCAGGATTAGACTCTGAATTAGTGTTGCATCACTTACCTTTGATACCGGGAGTTAAACCTTACAAGCAAAAATTGAGAAAAATGCATCCAAGTATCGCATTACTGGTTAAAATAGAATTACAAAAGTTGTTGGATGTAGGTTTTATTAGACCTATTGATTATGCAGAATGGATATCCAACCTAGTAACTGTGACTAAGCCCACAGGAGGCATAAGAATCTGTATTGATTTTCGGGATCTAAATAAAGCTTGTCCTAAGGATGACTTCCTGCTACCTAATATCAATATGATAGTTGACCTAACAACTGGAAATGAGATGCTATCCTTAATGCATGGTTTTTCATGATACAACCAGATTAAAATTGCACCAGAAGATCAACATAAAATGGCCTTTACATGCCCATGGGGAACATACTGCTGGAGTGTGATGTCATTTGGTCTCAAAAATGCCGGAGCAACATACCAAAGAGTCATGACAACATTGTTTCATGACATGATCCACAACATAATGGAAGATTATGTGGATGACATATTGGATAAAACAAAAACAAGAGAAAGTCACCTTGCAGTTCTTACACATATATTTGATCGGTTGGAACATTATAATGTCAGATTAAACACGAAGAAGTATGTGTTTGGCGTAACAGCAAGTAAACTGTTAGGGTTTATAGTATCAAACAGAGGAATAGAAATAGACCCTCCCAAGGTCAAGGCAATCATTGATATGCAACCTCTGTCAACACTTAAACAACTTAGAGGGTTACAAGGAAGACTACAATCCATAAGGAGATTCATAGCACAGTTGGCAGATAAGTGTCACCCATTCCAGCATTTACTCAGGAAAGGAGTTAGTTTTAAATGGATAGAACAATGTCAAGAAGCTTTCCAAGCTCTAAAAGATTATCTTTTGAACACACCAATGTTAATATCTCCTACTCCAGGAAAACCTCTATTGTTATACATATCATCAACAAACTCAGCTCTAGGAGCTCTATTGGCACAGGATGACAAAAATGGAAAAGAAAGAGTTATATAAGTAGGACTCTGATCGGCTATGAGCTTAATTATACCCCCATAGAGAGAGCATGCTTAGCAGTAATCTTTGCATCCCAAAATCTCAAACATTACATGTTGATTCATAAGTTACAACTCATTGCACGCTTTGACCAACTCAAGTACCTATTGAGCAGAGCAACATTGACCGGGTGATTGGCTAAGTGGGTTATGATCTTGAGTGATTTTGATATAGAATACATAGACATAAAAACCATCAAAGGACAAATTATAGCAGATCAATTAGTAGAAGCTCCTTTACAGGATAGCCACCCATTGCTGATAGACTTTCCAGATGAATCCGTGTTTACATTAACTACCTTTGTAATGTGGAAATTATACTTTGATGGGTCATATACAAGTCACGGATCTAGAGAAGGGATTATCTTCATTACTCCTCAAGGGGATGTTATACCTAAGTCATTTAGGATCAATTTCCAATGCACCAACAATATGGCTGAATATGAAGCTCTCCTCATCGGGCTTCGTACAGCTATACAATGGAAAATACAAGAGTTACAGGTCTATGATGATTCGCAATTGGCTGTAAACTAGGTCAATGATGATTACAACATGAAGGATTACAAACTCATGCCTTATAAGAAGTTGGTCAAAGATTACAAGGAGCACTTCAGCAAAATTACTTTTGAAAAAATCCCAAGGATACAAAACAAGGCAGCAGATGCAATGGCTACCATAGGATCTCTTCAGAATATGCTTGCTAACAAAACTCAATTTGAGTTCATCATAGAACAATTGATGCTACCGACATATAAGACTCCCCTATCATAATATGTATGTGCAATTGTGGGTCCAGAATCACCTTGGTACAATGAAATATATACATATTTACATACTCAATACATGTCCCCAGATCTGTCCAAGAATCAAAAGAAGACCTTTATTCATCAGGCATCTAGATACACCGTTATAGCTGATACTTTGTATAGAAAGGGTTTCAATGGAACTCTTCTCCGATGCTTGGATGAGAATGAAGCACACCTTGCTTTAAAAGAAGTCCATGATGGAATCTGTGGGGCTCACCAAGGCGATCCACCATTGTCAAAGAAATTGTTGAGAACAGGTTATTACTGGCCAACTATGGAAAAGGACGCTTACAAGTATGTACAGAAGTGTAAACAATGCCAAATGCATGGAGACCTCATTCATGCACCAGCATAATATCTTCAACCCATTACATCACCATGGCCATTTTCACAATGGGGATTAGATCTAGTGGGTAAAATTAACCCTACTTCTTCCAATGGGCACAAGTTCATCTTGACAGCCACTGAGTACTTTACCAAATGGGTTGAGGCAATTCCTCTAACATACACTACTAGAAAGAAGATATCAAAATTCATGCTCAACTACATTATACATAGACATAGAGTTCCAATGTGCTTTGTTACAGATAACGGATGTCCATTTAAAAAATAGGAAGTGAAAGAGTTGTGTGACAAATTTCATATACAGCAGAGATTTGCCACACCATATTATCCATAAAGTAATGGACAAGCAGAGGCTACAAATAAAACAATATTGAAAATTCTTAAGAAAGTAGTCACTGACACAGGATGGGACTAGCATCTCCAATTAAATCTTGCTCTTTGGGCTTACTGAACAGGAGTACGCACACCTACAGGAGCAACACCATATTCCTTGGTCTATGGGATAGAAGCGATACTCCCCATTGAAATAGAAATACCATCTCTAAGAGTCTCCTTACAGAACATCATATCAGAGGAAGACTACAGGGTAGCAAGGTTACAAGAACTCGAAACCCTTGATGAAAAAAGACAAACAACATTTAACCATCTACGAGGATATCAAAACAGACTGAGACAGAGTTATAATAAATGGGTCTACCCACGAACTTTTCAAGTGGGAGATCTAGTACTTAAAGAGAATCAAAGGAACCTAGCAGAATGAGAAAGGCCAGGGAAATTCGAATCTAACTGGCTAGGTCCTTTCATTATAACAAGGGTCATAGGCAATGGAGCATATAATTTGGCTACCATGGAGGGATATCCACTCTCTGACCCTATGAACAGCATGCACCTCAAGCGATATTATACCTAAGGGCTGTATAGTTTAGGTTTTAATTTCTGCATTGCATATCATATCATTTAAAACACTGTATTACATATAGTTTCTTTTTTAAAATGCATCGCATTGTCAAAAGTTTTTGCATTTTCATATAGCAGCATCAATAAAACAAGGCAATTGTCCAAGTTTATCATTTGTTGTCATTTAAGAGAAACAAGGGTCGTCTCCTTTCTTAAATATCTAGACATGAAGTCTTTGAGATCCTAAGGTCATTCATTTTCAACATTACCCTATGACGATGCTTTACTTATGGTTGGGTAGCCATTTCACTATTTCAGACTTGTTAACCCAAAATCTATCAATTGCTATATCTCAAACACAATAAATCTCTAATTTACTCGAGACACCTAGTTGATCATATGACTGGTGAAAAATCTAAAATTCTACTTCAGTGCCACTGTAATTGTCACACCCGAGTAGGTTTCATTACTTACAAGTCAAGGCAAGAAAATAAAAAGAAAAAGAGCTATGCCAAATATCCATCTCAAGGCAAAAGAGCAATGATATATAACTGAAATATCACGCATACAATGTGTGACAAAAAGATTGACTATGGGAGCATGCAAGTAACTCCATCAGGGCTATGGATGCCTATTGGCAATGGAGCAATATTTGAAAAATTACAGTCTATAACCTCGTCAGAGATCTCAAGGCTTGTTGGCAACGAGGCTCTATTCGGGATTCTTTTGAAGTTAGAATAATCCATGTGGCTAGTCATATAGGATGATAAGGATCTTTAGTGAACACAAGAGCAGGAATTAACTCATCTGCACACACATGGGCAAAAGAAGATCAAAGTTTCAAGAACCAATGGGGAAGTTTTCCGCGTCTCCATTTGTAAATCCTAGTCACTAAGCATGTTGATTTGAATGTTCCAAAGGGCCTTAGGGATCGATTGATCGCTTATTTATGAAATGTTTTGTACCTTCATTTCAATTGGTGTATTAAAAATGTTAAAACAAACACAGTCAACCTTATTCTAATAAGAAATGCATCTTGATCCTGCATATTGCATTCACATAGGTCATACCAAAAATTCATTGTCTCCACATGCATTCTACAGATCAACATGTCATATAGATCTGCACACTGGGGGCATAACTGAAAAAATCCTAAAAATCATATAAAGTCCTGAAAAAATCCAAAAACAATGAAAAACTCAAAATTCAAAAACATTGAAAAACACAAAATCCAAAAATAATGGAAAACTCAAAATTCAAAAACATTGAAAAACACAAAATCCAAAAACAATGAAAAACTCAAAATCCAAAAACAATGAAAAATTTAAAATTCAAAAACATGAAAAACCATAAAATCCAAAAACATCATACGATCCTGAAAAAATCATCCAAAAACATTCAGATACAATCCTGAAAAAATCAATCAAAAACATTCAAATATCGATCTACATAATCCAAAAACATCAAAAAAGCTCTTGGAAAAGAACTAAAAATTGAAAATCAATCAATCAGAAAAAATTGCAATAAAATGTCTTGTGAGAAACAAATACCCTAGCAGATATCCAGCAAACACTTCGCACGAAGTTAACAAAGGATACGACTATCTAGTCAAACATCTACAATCAATTGATCAAACTATCTTATCAATCGTATCATATCCATATCAACATGATCATTATCTTGTCTTAAGCAGAAGAGGATACACTCAAAATCAAACAGGTCAGTCTTAAACAGGGTCTGCAACTTTCTGAGATCAAACATTATCAACCATCACATCAAGCAACTGAGAATGAAGGCACAAGGTCAGTATAGCTGCTGAATTTTATCTGGGTCAGTCTTTATCTTTTTATCATTTGGCGACAAATATTGTTCCTATGCTACTCAAGGATGTCTACAAGTGACTAGAGGAGCTATGATGGGCATTATCTTTTGTTGTTGTTGTTGTTTGTGGTATGAACATATGAAATTCTAGGGAAATTGCTCTAGTGGGTGTATGTGATAAGAGCCTTCACATCAAGGTGAAATCACCACACATACCTCGACCCCTAGCATAATTCCCAGAATGGAGGGTTCACTCCTTGTTTGCTACGTGTTTGTTTCTACAATGAGATATCTTTGCATCTTGGTTCCTTATACCTTGATGTGCTAAGCTTCATTGTTCGATAATAAGGCTCAGCGATGAATATATATTGATGCAATAAATATGTGACACAGGTTCGTGATTCATTCATTTCATGCTCATTCTCATCTCATTTGCTTCTTGATAGTTTGTTGATTTCTCATCTTCTTTCTAAATCGCATTCTTTCTAACATTCTTTCTATAATCAATTTTTCTTTCTATCATCTAACTAACACTTCTTCAAGGTGTATCTGAGTTAAAATTGGTTCAACCATTATCATACAAAAAATATTCATTATAGATTCATTTGCATTCATTATAGATTCATTTGCATTGATTTAGATTTCATTTGTATCGTTAATACATACATGTACTATCATTGCATTCAGAATCACATAAAACTCATAGCATCATATAAGCATAAATGGGAAGCAAAACATAAATAGATCACTATCAAAAATCTCCATATCATATATATAACTCAAAAATGATAATGTGTGTGAATACAATAAATAAGTTTGAAGGCTCAGATAACATGATCAACCAACACTACCTCTGTCAGCAGGTGGATCTTGTCCACTAGATCCTGCCCCAGGATGTCAAGGTGGTCCCATAACGCCACCACTGCTAGTCAGTTGTGAAGTAGATCTACTCGATCTCCTCCCCTTAAATGCACTGAAGCTAGGCTCTCTTTGACCCTCAGGGATGGCTCTCTCATATGCCTGTCTATAATAAATAGCCTTTTGCGCAACAATGAAATACCTATCTGTCTAGTCGGGCGCATCTATACCTACTCTAAAAAGTTGATCAAAGGCATCCATGGTAATCTACATCTTCGCACTGCCTCATCTCTCTCCCTCTGGAGACGATCTCTCTCAGCATCAAGGGCACCATAATCTACATGGTAGGTCTCACACTCAATATCTCATCTAGCGACCTCATCCTCCAAATTCTGGAGCCGCGCTCTAAGAGTCTGCAGCTCATCCTCCTCACCAACCTATCCTCTCCCACCCTCAGCAGCAGGCACATCCTCTAGCTTTGGCATATCCTCATCATCATCTCCACTCTCGCTGCTCAATGACTCAGAAGAATCATCGCTGTCCTCACTGCTAATAGACTCGGTGTCTCCACCAATGTCTACATCCTCGTCTCCCTCATCTCCTCCCTCATCTCCACCACCTCCTCTCTCAGCTCCACCCTCTCCTCCTCCTCCGGCTCCCTCCCCTGCGACTATCCTCAACCGTTGTCTAGGATGCTGAATTTGTTGTGATGTAATAGGAACAACAAGATCAGTCAAAGGCACTGGCCTATGCCTAGCGAACCATGCATCATACTCCATCGTCGTCCCTGGGTCCGCTGCACCTCTACCCCAACCCCAGAGTAATGGCTGCAGAGAATCAAACTCAACAGAAGCAACATGTGGTTGTATGCACACACCCCAATCAAATACCTCACGCGATACACGAGCAAAGTACGCAGTAACCACTAGTGTCACTTGTACCTCACCGAACTGTCTCAGAACCCACCCTGGAAGATACATCTCGATAATCGGCTGGGTCTCAAAGGTCCTACTAATAAGATATCTTTGTTGTCGGCAGAAAGGCAAGTGTACTGCATCATCCTCCCAACTAGGGCAATCCAAGTATGGTCTCCAAATAAAATGCTACAATATGTCAAACTGATGTCTCCAGTACAACGTGCTCCCCAAACCCCTGTGTCTGATACCTATTGTATATCTTAAAGCATAAGGCTCACCAGGCTGCAAATCTACATGAATAACAGGCCTAGAAATAGAAATGTGCTCCCACGCCCATGTCTGAAGCAAAGTAACACCACAACTGATAGAATGGTATCCAAGGTACACAATATCATGCATCTGATAGTATAACATGGCTAGAAGACAAGGACCCCACGCATACAATCGACGATGAACAATCATATCATGGAGCACTCTGCCCCATCCAACTGGAAACCCATGACCTTGTCTATCAGGTATCAGTAAACCACTGACAACACCGCATAAAACAATAGTCACGTCATCATAGTCTAATCGGGCCCAAGGGATGTCATAACAGCCACTGATCTGCAAGTCCTATATCTCACACTCGAAAAGTGCACATAGTCTAGCAATGCCATCATCATGGTCATATACAACTCTCTCACCATGAATAGGAATACATAGTATACGCTATACATCCTCTAAGGTAATGGATGCCTCACCCGTTGGTAGATGGAAAGAATAAGTCTCAGAATGCCACCGCTCTATCAAAGCTGTAATCATGGCCCTGTTGGCCATAACCTCTGGCAAATGCAAAACATGATATAGACCAAGTTGTCAGATATGCTCGATCTCCTCATCCAGTAAGTCAACTCGAAGATCAAGTCCACTAGATCTGCTCTATTGGCGGTATAACACTCCAATGTTCTCCTGCAATGAGAAAATGCCCAAAATATCAGATATCGGATCCCGAAAAAATAAATATTTTCAAATGCATGACAAAAAATGACATATACAATGAATGTGTGATAGTTATGACTAATGCGGAACAATAATGACTCTTGTGTGTTGTTTGATGCTAATGCGTAATGATATGAATACTTGCGTAACAATAAACACTTATGTGTAAAGCTATACATGAATGCGGCATGTTTAAAGCTAATGCATAACACTTAAGGTGCATGCGTAGCATTTAGAACGTTTGTGGTACATTAACAACGTATGCGTAAACATCGACGAGCGATTACGTGACATAGTGCAAAAATTGATCATGGAAATTATTTTTTGGAAAGTAGCATAAAATCAAGAAAAATTTGAAAAAATACCATGCCACCAGTCCCAGGAGGTCTCTGATATGAATGTACTCAGTCAGACAGGTGCAATCAAGCTCTATAACTAGCCATGACGATCAAATACTCAGAAAAAAGCACAAAATTTGCAAAGAAAACCAAAGAATTCCCAAATTGCAAATGAGCAAATGAAAACCTAAAAATCTCTATTTATAACTCAAAATTAGGGTTTTTTGACACCTCGACGCCCGTGGTCCCCGCCAGCTTCAAACACCTCGTAGCCTACTCAAATGATCTTGAAATCGCACAAAATTTCACACCCTTGCTCATTAAACTGATATCGAAAACATGGTCTCAATTTTGGAATTTTCCGACTACCTTTTCCGAGGGGGCATATTTACACTATACAGCAGTACCGAGGCATACTGGGGCAGAATTTTTCGTTTTCTTTGAAACAATGTCATTCTGACTTTGTCTCAAAGAGGGGCAAATGTAGACACCTAAAAATGTCTCATTGATCATGTACTAATTATTCCTCTAATTGATTAAATAATTCTTTAATTATTTAATTAACTTAATTAATCATATTCTTCTAATTTCATATTTTTCTAATTTCATATTTCCTCATAATCTTACTAATTATTCTATTTTCCTATTCTATCATCGTTTAATCATTTTCTAAATATTAATTAAATATTTATTATTTAATTAATTATGATCAATTCCCCAATTTAAATAATCTTTATTATTTAAATAAATTCTACTTTCAATTTCTATCTCTAATCATCTAATCATTCAACCCTTTTCTAAATATTAATTAAATATTTATTATTTAATTAATTGTAATTTAATCCTTTAAATTAAATAATCTTTATTATTTAATTAAATTCCATTTCTAAATAATTAAATAGTTTCTTTAAATTATTTAATTAACTAATTAATTCTTCCATTTCCAAATCCCCAAATTCTAATTTCAATTAATTTCATATTCTTCTAATTTCTTCCAAATTCAAACACATGTGCATGATTTCAAAAACCAAATTGAAAATCAAAGTCAAGTTCTAAATATATTCAAATACTAAATTGAATTAATAAATTAAATTATTTGAATTAAATATCATGCAAAGATTAAATGGAAAATCTAAATCTAAATGCAAGCACATGCTAAATTAATTAATTCAATCAATTAATCAATTAAATCATTTATCTCTCCAAACTCTATTTCCATCTTTCAGTTAGCTTTTTCTAAATTAAGCTTTATGTGTCATCGTCTTTATTTCCACCAATCATTCTTTTTCTTCTTTCAATCAGCTTTTTTCTCAATCAATTGACTCAATTAATCTATTCAATCTATTGAATTTCACTCCTACAATCAGCAGTTCAACTATCAATTTTCATTTGAGCTCACCTGAGTTCCACCTCTTGATCAATATGTTCCACCTTTTAATCAATCCTCTCCAAAAATCTATAAATTGAGCATTCAATCTCCATTTCCAATCCTCCTCAATCTTGAACAATTCCTCTAAATCACGAACTTCGAATCTTTGTGTCACTTGCAGGTTACCAGTGCAATATCTGAGAGCCAGCATACCACAGAGAAGAGAAGAGCAATGGAAGCGATATGCAATCTTGGAATAGGGAGTTTTAGTTTGATTTGAATGATTTATAATTCTTATTCCTTGATATTGCATTATTTCATTGTCTTGTTTGTTTGATTATAATTGATTACTTTGTTATTGAAGATGAATTCTACATGCATACAATTTTAACAGTGGGTGATCCAACCACTTTGAACTTCTTGCAACTTGCTCTTGATTCCTTCTTGCCTCCTTTAGATTCTGTTTCCTCTACCTCTTCTTCTGTTGCAGCCTTGAAAACTCTTTGGACTTGTTCTTTCTTTCTCTTTCCTGTAGCTTTAGGTGCTTCTGGTGAATCTTGCTTTGATTTTCTTCTGATTTGTATCTTTGGAGGAGGAGGGGGATTCTCCTTCTTGACATCAACACTCCTTGTTTGTCTACCGGTGAGTGCACTAGATGTTCCTACCTTCTTTTCGTCAAACCTGGTTCTAGCTTCATCAATCATTTCCTTTATGAAACCTTGTTCAACAGCAAATTCCTCAACCTCTTTTCTGGCCTTTTTGGCTATTACCAGTTTGGCCAATTCAGCATGTACCTGTATAGATTTATTTTTAAAGGTTCGAAATCTAGATACATTAGGATCTACCGGTTTGGATAGGAGGTGATCAACATAAATTATCAAGATATCTGTCTCTACCTCATACCCCATAGGCATCACCCATGAAGTTCTTGGATCTGCAGCCTCCATTTGACAGGTATGTGTATTGACTATAAAACAAATAGAGTCTTTGTATCTTTTCACAATATGCTCTAGTATCCTCTCTCTTTCATGCATTCTCTTATGGAAATCCTTGAAGTATCCCCAGATATTTTTTATGAATTCATTGCCAAGCATTTTGATGTTGTTCTTAATTTGGAACATTGTCGATGTATGCTCAGACCATTCAATATCACCTATACTGGGAAAGAAATTTTGGAAGTAGAAAAGCAAACCAATGATCAACTGACCAAACATGATTTTTTGTCACTTGTCCTTCTTGATTGATTCAAGATTCAACATCAATTGTTCTCTCAAGGCTTCTGCAAAATCATAATCAACATTCTCCTTCAACATCCGGTAAGTTGTGTGGATAGAAACATCGGGAATGCTATTCATCTAGCTTGAATGGTAAACCCAATAACCAATGACCATACATGCAAACTTCACTACTGGATCACCTATATCATTTACCGTCATAGAACAACCATCCCATTTAGACTTTTTCAATTGGATCACCTCATCCTTTGGGATTGATCTTAGAACAAGAACTTCATCGGTGGCCCATAATCCGGTGACAGCATGGATAGCCTCCTTAGTAATCTTGTGTGGTCTATCCAACCACATAAACTGATCATGGATTCTGCTCAAAATATATCTGACATGTTCTTCAAAATCGTCTATAAATTTAAAGCATGATGAACACCCTTGTCGGTTACCCTCTTGAATTCATCCTTCATCACACCTTGTTTATCACACAGTAATAGGTATTGATCAAAGATAGCAAATGTGCCCAAATCTTCCAGTTTGCAATGAATGTAGGATCAGATGTCCTCAACATGCAGAACATCATAGGGTACGCTGGATAGGGCTCCAGTTGGATCAGTTTCTGTCAACTTATGAGGATGTCTCTTGAATTTTGGTCGAGCCCTTTCAGTAACATCAACAATATGTGGTGTATCCATTGCAAAAATTGAATCACGAAATCATATTCATAGAGAAATACCTTTCAACTTCTTTGCAACTGCGGTTTCCAGTCTGAATGCACTACCACCGATTCACTTTTCCACAAATCTTCACAATCTGCTATCAAGTTCACCAAAGTAGCAATCAAAAGCTCTTCTGTATTTCTGTCGCTCTTCAATATTTTCTCAAAAATTATAGGTGAGAAATGAGATGTGTAAACACCTTTATTTGCCTTTTACCGACTACATTTAATGTTATACCAGTTGAACATACCCTAATCACCATTCAACCCTAAAACTTGTTACCGGTAGTCGTATCACATCCAATTTATAGGTTTGAGTTATAACCGGTTCAAAATCACTTCATAACATCATGTTACATCAAAACATGCAGATTTGACTTACCACACACCATTTAGGGGGTCCAAAAATGGATCTGACATTATGCTCCCCCTAAGCTTCATACACAGCTTAGTTTACCAGTGATGAGTTCTCCACACTAGGTGAAGAATTGGAGTCTTCTGATGGTTTCTCTTCACTTTTCTTCCTCCATATATTATTCATCTCACTTTTGGTTTCTTCCACATCTACCTTCTTCTTTCCTTTCCAGTAAGTAGACTGATTAACCGGTTGGTTCATTCTAGCTCTACAAAATCTTGCAATATGTCCCAGTTTGTGAAAATGAAAACATGCCATTTCAGATGCTCTCCAGGGTCCATCATTGCCTCTAACAGTTATTCTCTGACATTTCATAGCAACATGACCATAGTTGTGACAGATTGAGCAAGTCACATTCCATCTCTTCTCCATTTCATATGGAGACCAGTTCATATAAGGTCTCTGCCAAGTAGGGTTTCTCCGGTCATTGTAAGATCTCTACCATTCACCATTAGACCTCTGATTCATGTAAGATATCTTATTGTTCATTCTTGACTTGCACTCAACAACTCTATGCCCATACTTGTTGCAATTGAAGAAATATCCATCAACAGTACTAGGCTTATATTTTTCATATGAATTAGGTTTATATCCATCAAAAGTATTGGATCTACTTCTACAAACATTGGCAGTTTTCTTACCGGTGTTCTTTTGGGTCTTAGGTGCATATTTGATTTCATGCATGAAGGCCTTGGTACCAGATGACTCTCTTTGTTCAAAGGTTTGTATCCCAATCCCTATGTATCTCCTTTTTGCTTTTGTATCTGAATCTTCTCATCAAGCATAGCAATGCTCTTGTTGAATTTAGCTAGTAACTCATTTGCATCAGCCAACTCCTTGGTAAGCTCCTCGTTCTTCTTCATAAGAATTTCTCTAAGAGATATGACCATGTCTAGATCAGCTTGTATATCCTCTTTTTCTTCTCTTTTCTCATGAAGATGTGCATGCAGGGTACCAGTCTCCTAGTTTAGCTTAAATATCTCATGCTTCTTCTCTCTTATTTTGTCCTCAGTTGTCCTCTTGGCTTCCAACTCTTGACTCATCCTGATGGTAAGGGCTTCCAACTCTCTCCTCAGATTTGACTTTTCATCATTCAACTTTTCCACCTCATTAGCCAAGGCATCAATGTTTGCTTCCTCAGATGAACTATTTTCACTAAGTTCCATCAACTGTTCAGCCAACTCTCTTCTCTTAGCCAAAGAAGTTGTATACTTGACTCTAAGTTCACCAAGGGATTCTTCAGATTTTGCAACCCTGTTTGAAAGCTCTTTGTAACTCATTTCCCCCATGTTAGCCTTAGGGATCCTTCCCAAGTGGTTAAGCCTTAAGGGAATTAGGCTCTGATACCAATTGATAAACTTATAGGGCACTAAGAGGGGGGGGTGAATCAGTGCAAGTAAAAACTTAATAAATCTGATAACACCTTTCACCAACTTGAAAATCAAT
This sequence comes from Cryptomeria japonica, assembly GCF_030272615.1. NCBI lineage: Eukaryota > Viridiplantae > Streptophyta > Pinopsida > Cupressales > Cupressaceae > Cryptomeria > Cryptomeria japonica. The sequence continues at coordinate 253,225,262 of NC_081406.1, forward strand.
ATGCATGCAAGAAATATAACCACATAAGCAAACATTCAACTATAACACAATGATTTTTCATGTGGAAACCCAAATGGGAAAAACCACGCTGGGAATTAGTACCCACAAAGATCAACTATCTGCAGTATAGAGATCTGATTGGTTAAGGTCTTACAATACCCTGTTAAGGGCACACTCAGTTAAGAGTGTCTCAGCCCGGTTAAGAGCTATACAATAAGGCCTATAAGGACCCAACCCTGTTAGGAGCTACCCACATTACTGGGATTTACAAACACAAGCTAATGTGTCACCTTGTTAGAGGATTTCACCTTCGGACCTGCTAGGATCCTACCGCACCCTGTTAGGAGTGACCTTGTTAGAAGATTTTCTTGTTGCAACTGTCATGAAGACAACAAGTATGACTGATCTATTGTTAGCACCTTTGTGTCTGGTTAGATCCACTTCTTCTTAGCTTCTATCACCGACTAGACATCAAAATATAACTTCTTAATCCACCTCACGATTAAATTCTCACTCTTGATCCATGAAATCATACAATTATCATCTCCTTCTAACAACTTTGTTAGGTCGGTGAAGAACCTTAGAACAATTCCATAGATTCAATGAATCTGGTCACCTTTAATATTTTCTCTCTTATTACAATTTTCTTATGTCAGCAAAACAAAACATAACTCAAAAACATAACATAAAGTCTACCGGTTACCGATCAAAGTAACTTTGTTATATCGGTTCTCTGCTCTTCCTGCTTGTGATTGTTCTTCCGATCATAACTAACTCAATACATCTAATCTTCTGAAGCAGTTTCAATCACAGACTCATGCCAATGTCATAAACATATGTTCCAAACCACAACACCTAACTCCTCACCAATCATCCATACTGGTTGCTTGATCATTGCTTTGTTCTTGTTTACCTTGTTGTTAACCGGTTCTACTATTGGTTAGGCTATACCGGTTGGTCTAGATGACTTCGATGACTAACAAAACATGGTTTCCATCAATGGCAACACAAATAAAGTCATCAAACATCCTATTACAACTCTATCATCATCATCAAGCCAACATTGTCTTCCATCTTGGCTTGTGCAATAACTATGGTCTAGAACAAAATGTTGAAACAAGTTTTCAAATGGAAGTTAATTGTGTGAAATTATTTCTATCGTTGATTATTAGAATAATTTCTCCAACCAATTTATTGATTAGATTGGGAGTTTATTGCCCAATTTTTTAATGAGTGTAGACAAGTTAAGCAAGAGCATAGACAATTTAATCATGATATAGAGAAAGGAAAATGAAAAATTGATGGATCATTAAATATGATTTGAAATGTTGTTGACAAAAATTATTACATATTTAAATTCTAAAATAGTCATAGATAAAGTCAATAAACAATTTGGTGACCAAAATATAGTTGAAAGTTAGATTGGACTAAAATACAACCTGCAAAAATTGTCTATAAGCTAATACATGGAATGGTTAAAATTGAATTTTTTTCCAACACAAATTGCATACATAAATTCTAATGAATAATCTAATGTTGGAAATATGCTTGGTTTTGAATGACCACTAGATTGATCTAGAATTGATTTGTTATAATTCTTTATACTTTAATCAAGTGTAGATACAAGTTTCATTGCAGATACACAAAAACCATATGATAAAGCAACTTACAGATAAACTACATGCTATACTAATATTGGCCCATAGATTAATAAAGGTAGCGGAACATACTTGTAGTTAGTTTTGCACTTCCTAGTTGTGTTAGCTTTCAAATTTTGGTATAGACTTGAATAGTGCAAAAAATGAAGAGAGTGTAATGTTCTAAGCTAAATAGGACAATATATCATACGTAATTTCAACAACTAAAATTGTTTGAGGAGCACGAAAATAAAGATTGTATTGTGAGTGGAGGTAGCTAAATTGGTTAGTAATATCACCATAGCATTTGTAATCCAATTGCTTTTCATGTGTCATAATATCATAACCTTTAAGGAAAACTTTACCTGGTGTGAAGAAGTTGGACAAATTGTGTCAGTGAAGTACAGGGTATTGAGAAAATTTTCTAGGGCTTTGACTTGTGTTGCACATCAAAAGTATATTGCTAGTTCATGTTTTAAAAAAGCAATGCAAGATATTACAATATTAGCAAAGAATGGTGTAGGTTACATAAATCAATTTAGTTTTTGTATGGAATGTTGAGTTTTGAATGGACTAAAATAATGTGAATTATCTAGATCAAGGTGTTGTATGAATTGGAAAGCAATTCAAAAGTATTGGAGTGAAAGCCAATACATAATAGAGTATGTGGAGGTCACTACTCAGCAAAGACAACTGCCAGTAAGATAATTAAGGAAGGATATTACTAGCCTACCTTGTTCAGGGATACTCACAAATATGTCCAGAAATGTGACCCTTGTCAGAAATTTTCTTCAAAATTGAAGTATGCAGGTGCTCTGCCGCTCAACCCTGTTACAACTGATGCCCCTTTTTCTCAATGGGGCATTGACTTTATTGGAGAGATAACAAAAAAATCAAGTCGAGGTCATAGGTGGATCTTGGTGGCCACAAATTATTTCATAAAATGAATTGAGGCCATACCCACCAAGTAGGAAACTAGTATAGTTGTGGTTGATTTTTTAATGGATAACGTATTGACAAGGTTTGGTGTGCCTGTGAAGTTGATTATGGATAATGCCATGTGCTTCAGGTTTTTTTATAAAAAAGGAATAGGCTAGTGAGGGATCACTTGCAGTTGCGGTGGCTTGTGATTGTTTTTGCCCATTTTCCATAATGCTATTACCAATGAGGAGAATTATCATTGTTTTTAACTTTTTTTTGGGAGGACTGTAGACTTGTAGTTGGTATGTCTTTCATTATTATACCAAATATAGAGTTTTAGAGTGCAAATAACCAAAGGAATTTGCAAATCAAAGAATTGGGAGATTGTAAACATCCAACAATTAGAAGTTGCAAATCAAAAATTCAAATATAAGTTCTAAGTTATGATCAATTAGAGATTTAAAGGGTGCAAAATTAAAGGGCATGTTGTGAGCTAAGGTGGCTAAATTGTTCAATAATGTCAAAAGAGAATTTGCAACCTAACTAGCTTACACCTATCATAATTTCATAAGCTTAAAGGAAAATTGTACCTAATCGCAAGAAGTCCAATATCTTCTACTAGTAAATCAAGGATGTGATGTTGAGGAAATTTTCTTGTACTTTTCTTAAACTAAAAAGGGGGTAAAAATTTATTCAAACATAAAAGAAATACAAAGCACATGCATTAAACAATCATGTCAGTCTAGACTAATTTTTCCAACTTTTCAGACAAATCCAAGGGTAATTGATGACTATCCACAATGTTCCAATTGTACATCTAATTAGAGGCCCATTTGGCTAAACAACCTACAACTCCATTCCATTCTCTAGGGATATGACTTAAAATCACAGAATCCAAGGAAACACACAAATGAATAATTTATTTAACAACCAAAGATAAATGCCAGCATACATCATCTAACCTATGCCTATTCAACAAAGTCACCACCACCTTAGAATCAAATTTGAAAGTGATCTTTCTCCACCCAAGATTGCAACTATGTTCCACAACATAAAGAATGGCAAGAGCCTCCATCAAATTGTTAGAATGTATGCCCTTATAGACAAAAACAAAAACCAAAAAAAAAACCTAAACAGTACCAAAACTATCTCTCCCAACTCCACCAATACCAACATGACCAAGATTTCCATGAGAAGAACCATTGGTGTTGATTTTCAAAACTCCATGAGGAGGAGGGCACCAATGACCCTCCCTATACATCTTTTGAAGAGGATGTCAATATTTATAAGGCATGACCTGTCCAACAAACCTCAAAACATCTCCATGAGGAGGAATGTTGAGGCGATTGCAAAAAACATCTCTTGGATCCACCTGTTCACCCAAGTCACACTTTGTTGAAGCAATTTCACCAAGAGAACGAAGAATTCCCCACCAAACATTTTGGACAACGGTCTTAACATCTTGAAAAATCTTGTGATTCCTCTCCAACAAAATATGCCAAATAATGAAGGTGGTACCAAGAGCCCAAAAAACTTGAAGAAAGAAGACTTAACCAGGGCTTGCCCCAGCGAATGAAAAATTTGGCCAAAGAAGAGACATGCCAGCAAGCTTGATTCCAAACACCCCACCAAAAGTGTTAGATCTCCCTAGAGAAGGAACATTGGAAGAATAGATGAGAAACACTCTCCTCACAATTGCAACACAAAGCACACATCGAGGGACCCTAGAACCCGTGCCTGCACAAATTATCCCAAGTAAGACACCTATTTTGAACCACCAACCACAAGAAAAAGTTACACTTGGGCCAGGAGAACTTGTTCCACACCTATTTCCACCAAGGTAGCTTTGAACATTTATATATCAAGCTCCACATACCCCAAGGAACAGAGAACTTACCAGACGAATTGCAACCCCAAGCTAAAAAAACATGCCCAACCAAGGCATTACATTCATGAGAAACAAGAATTTAAGCCAACTCTTTCCTATCCTCCTTCGATCCACCTAGCGGCCATTCACCAAATTCCTTCCCTCTGTAACTAGTAGCTTGTCCAAAATTACAAGCCACCTTATAATGTGCAACCTTATCCAAACCAGCCTCAATAAAAATATCACAAAGGGATTGGAGGTGTGGATACATTGTAAGGATAGGAGGATTACCATTCCAAGAATCCAACATAAAAAGGGCCTCTGAGCCCGAATTACATATCCAAAAAATACCATTTTTAACCAATTGAGCCCCCTTTTCAACATGTCACAGATCATAGAGCCCCCTCCCTCCAAAGGGTAGCAAGGAATATCCCAAAATCTCACACCTTTAAGATACTTATGAGTAAGAATACGAGCCCAAATCTGATGTTGACTGGTACACCAACGCCAATATAACTTGGCAGCTAAATCCTAATGATTCAAAATAGCAAAACGAAGACCAAGGCCCCCTTTCTTCCTTGGCCTACACACAGAGTCCCACTTCACTAAACTCCACTTAGTAGTTTCCAAATTACTATTCCAAAGAAATTGTCGTGAGAGAGCATCAAACTCCTTAAGGAAATACATAGGAGCCGCTTGAACAAAACACCTATAAATAGGAAGAGCCTGAATGAGAGATTGGAGAAGAGTCACTCTAACAGTTGTGGATAACCAGTGATGAGTCAAATGTGTAGCCTTACAACGTAGCTTGTCAAACAAGTTTTTCCAAGAAGCTTTGGGATGCCTACCAATAGTAAGAGGAATACCTAGATAGATAAAGGGAATAGACTCAATCTGAAACCGCAAAATATGAGCAATCCTCCTCTGAATAGCTTTACGGGTATTAAAAAAGAAGATAGAAGACTTGTGCTCATTGAATTTTTGGCCTGAGGCAGCAAGATAAGTAATGTGAGAGGTTGTTGTATTAGCAAAGCATTAGCATTGAATATTATGTTAGACTAAAATAATGTGAATCATTCAGTTTGACATGTATGAATTGCAAAGTAACTCAATTGTATTAAAGAAAAGATATAAATTGGAATAAAAGAAATTCTAGTGAGGAATCACTTGTCATTACAATGGGTTGTGATTGCTTTTTCCCTAATTCAGAATGTTATTATCGATATGGATCACCATCACTATTATCTACTTGGTTTTGCAAGGACTGTAGACTAGTAGACTTTCCACTTCTCTTGGCATTTTAAAGGCAAGCCATTTGTTGATAAGTAGAGATGAAACAATGGATTGCAATAGGTTTTGTTGTTGCTTTGAAACATTATTGTCTATTCATGTTTTTGCTATATTTTTTTTTATCTTGGGCTGGTAGATGGTATGGTTCAATATTTGTAATAGACTAATTGTTAAAGACAGAAAAATATGCACTAACAAATTGCAATTGTGTGGGATACAGATGGAGTTGTACAAATATTGCAAAGTGGTCTATCCAATATGTATCTAGTGTAGTGAAGTTCACAAGAGCAATATCGATATTGCATATCTAGAATTGACCCAACAAATTGTCTACATCCGTTGTTGGATTGTCAACAAGCAATGAAAATTTGTGTTGTTGCATAAATTCAAGGTGATGTGGGAGCATCCCCGGTCTTTCAGCAATCTTGCATCAACCAAAAAAATAAAAATTTCCTTTTAGTTTTGTTCTTGTTCAATTCAGTGTTGTCGTTTTGTGTTTCTTTTAGTATGTTTTGGTAGCTATCCCTTTCTTGTTGCGGATCATATTTTTAGTTTCCAGACCTGTTCTTGATCTTCATTCCAAATTCCTAGTTCATTTGGATTCTTTTCCAGTGAGTTATCCCTTCTAGAATGTTTGCACTTGGTTCTGGAGCAGTTTTGAACTTATCGTCTATGTTGGAGATTTCTTCTCGTGCATAGCAATTTCTTGGATTATAGATCAATTTGGCACCACACATGATGTTCTTAGGCCCTTTGAAAACCTTCCTATGTGGTCCACACTTCTTGATTATTCTTGGTGGATGAGATCTTCGCATTTTGGGGCCGACCTATCTTACACATTTCATTTTCCTTCCTTGGTAAATGTAATCTTTTATGGCCGACCCGGATGTGTTCTGGATGGTATATATATAGTTGTATGTGATATTTTGAGATATATCAAAGTAGTATGATAATCAAGATACATAATTTGTAATTTGAATATCTCTTCGAGATCTAGATGGATTTTATTCTGGGATGTAGTCTATAACTGGGCATGTTAGCTTGCATGTAACTCAGATGTTCTATGAGAATATTTGATGATGAGGATGTCCGATTTTTCATTTTCTCTATGTGTTGTTGTTACTTCCGTTGTGTTACTCTTGTTGCGTGATCTGGTTAGTTCTCTTTGAGGACCCACCAGATGATGGCTGCACCAAGTGGTATCAGAGTTGGTTGCAAACCTTGAGGCATTCCTTTGGGTGAACAGATCGTCGAGTTGAGGTAGTTGCACCGAAGCAAAGGAGGAGATGCCACCAAGAAGGATGAACCCTTAGAGGGTAGAGCAAATGATGGAGGATTTCATGAATGAGATGAGAAATGAGATCTGAAACGCTTTGGCTGGTTTGTGGAGGAATCCAGAATCAGAGGATGAGTATGAAGAGGTAGGAGAAGAGCTTGAGACCGAAGAGGTTGAAGGACTGGTAGCTGAAGGAGAAGAAAGATTTCTTAGAGCAGTGGAACAAGTGAGTAAATTTCATAAGGTTGAGGTTGAATTAGGTGTTAAGGGTTGACTTGACCTTGTAGTCAAGGTTGATGATTTGTATAAATGGGTGTTACATTCGTGTAATTTGGCGATAGTGGTGATGCCTGCATTATCGGAGAGTGGTGTATAAGTGAATAAGAAAATTCATCTTTTGGTGTGGAGTATTGAGTAGAGAGTGTTGTTGGGAAGACAAATGAGCTTAACTGGAACTATCATCAAGCATTAGGAGATGTTATTTTTTCAATTCATCTTAACTAGATTGTAGTCTGAATGTTACTGTAAGGTAGTGAACCTTCCCCAAGGGTTGTAGACTTTCAGGTCATTATATTTTAAGCAATGAGCTCTAGGTAATGTGTTTGGATGCATGTGCATTCCCCATTGCAATATTTACACATACTACTACAGAGTATCATTTTATTTTGGGTAGGTTCCCACTATGGTTTTTTCCTTAATCAAGTTTTCCATGTCAAAAATCTTGGTGTTATGTGTGTTGTTGTTATTGTGATTACCTTTATTCTTGATGCAGTTGATCAGATTTGAATTTGTGCTTAGATTGTTTAATCAGGTGAAAACTAATTCACCCCCCTCTTGGTTTTCTTTCATTGTTGTTGCCAACAATTGGTATCAGAGATAAATCCTCCAGAAGAATCTTGATCGCTTGAAGAGATCCGAGATGACAACTTATGTTTTCAAGAAAGAGAGTATGAGATTTGATGGAAACAATTACACTGTATGGAAGGACCGAATGGAGTGTCATTTGAAGTTTCTTGGAGATGATTATTGGAAGATTACAAAGAATACCTACAATGTTCCTTGGAATGGTCTGATTACTGTTGTTGAGATCAAGGATGTTGAAAATAACATAAAATCTAAAGAAGCGTTGTTGAGTGCCTTACCGATTCAGAGATGACTAATGTGATGGGTCTATAGACTGCACATGAGATCTGTGAAAAGTTAGAGACCTTTCATGAAGGAGATAAACATGTCAAAGTTGCTAAACTACGGAGTTTGACAGGAAAGCATGAGATGTTGAAGATGGGAGAAGATGAGAACATATCATCCTTTATGGCTAAGGTGAATGAACTTGTTATGAACATCAGATGTGTTGGTGGAACTCTTGAAGAAGATGAGATTGTTGCTAAGGTGCTAAGATCATTTCCTCTTGCTTACAAACATAAATTTGTTGTTACTAATGAGATCTAGACTATGACTACTGTGACAAGAGATATGCTGGTTGATAAGCTTGTTTCTTTTGAGTTGAATGAATTTGGAGAATCACATGGTAAATCTGAGACTGCATTTAAAGCCACTGTATCTGGGAAGTAGAAGTATGATTTGGGAGAGACTTCATGTAGGGTTTCTAGATATGAAAGAGAAATGAGAGAGATGGAAGAACGGGAAAGAGAGTTGGATGAGCTTGAAGCACTTATTGCTCGAAGATTACCTAAGGGAGTCGGTAAGTATGATGGAAAGTTTCCTTTGAAATGTTTCTCTTGTAATAAGATATGACATTTTTCTTCTAGGTGTCCTAAAAGAATGTCAAGATATGATAAGCATGATAAATTTGAAAGGCATGATAGATTTGATAAGCATGATAAATATGAGAAGCGTGATAAGTACATGATAAGTCCTGTAAGCCTAACCGGAAGTACAAATATCAGAAGAGATGTTATTATGTTGTTGATGAAGGTGTGACATATGAAGAGTTTGAGAATGGGAATTCAGAAGATGAATTTGTATTTATTGCTATCAAGGAAGATGATCTGGTACCACTGAATTCTACAAGCTACATTGTAAAGGAGAAAGATTTGTTGCTAAGATTGAAGAGAAAGATGAATGGTTAATTGACAATGGTTGTTCACATCATATGATAGGTGATAAAAGAAAATTTGTGAATATGGAGAGGTATGATGGTGATGTAGTGAGATTTGGAGATAATAAAGCTTGTGTGATTAGTGGTAAAGGTTCTATTTCCTTTGATGGTAAGCATAATATTGATGATGTCTTATATATTGAAGGTTTAAAGCATAATCTTTTGAGTGTTGGATAGATGGTTGATAAGGGATATGATTTGCAATTCAATAATGGTAAATGCAAGATTCTAAATGCCTCTAGTATAGAGATTGCATCAGGGACTAAAACTGAAGGTAATATCTTTCACTTGAATGTTAGTGAGAAAAGTTGTTTGATTTCTCAGATAGATGAAAGTTGGTTGTGAAATAGAATGATGTGTCATGTTAATTTTGCTTGCATGATAAAGATAAGTTATACTCAAGCTGTCAGAGATATGCCTAAAATTGTGAAGCCTTCTAATCCTGTATGTAAAGAATGTCAGTTGGGAAAGCAAACAAGAATTTTGTTCAAAAGTAAGTTGTATGCATCTAATGGTTTATTGGATCTTGTGCATATTGACTTGTTGGTCCTACTAGAGTGAGAAGCATGTAGGGTGACATGTTTCATGTTATTGATTGATGACTATTTTAGAATGACGTGGGTTACTTTTCTAAGGGAGAAATCAGAAGTATTGGAGAAATTCAAGATATTCAAATCTAAAGTGGAGATAGAGACATGGTTGAAGCTGAAGTGTCTGAGATCTGACAAAGGAGGAGAATTCACATCTAGTGAGTTTGGTTCATTTTGTGAAATAAATGGAATTAGAAGGCAATTATCTGCTCTTAGAACCCCTCAATAGAATGGAGTTGTTGAAAGGAAGAACAAAAAAAAATTGGATGTTGCTCGGACTATGTTAATTAAAGGAAATGTTGCACAAACCTTTTGGAGAGATGTTGTTAGCACTCAAGTGCATATAAAAGGTAATTCCGGTAAGACTCCTTATGAGCTATAGTTTGGTCATGTTCCTATAATTAGATATTTTAGAGTTTTTGGAAGCAAATGTTATATTAAAAGAGATGAGGATATGGGAAAGTTTGATGCAAGATGTGATGAAGGAATCTTCTTGGGTTATTCTACTAAGAGCAAGGCCTACTGGTGTTACAATAAGAGATTGAAGAAGATAGTGGAAAGCAGAAATGTGAAGGTTGATGAATGTCATGGAAACTAGATTAGAGCATGCGGGAGATTGATTATCAGGATGTTATTTCAAAGCCTGTGCAGAATGAGATCCTAAAGCAGAATGATCTGGTAGAGATAATTAATTTAAATATTGTTTTTGTTGGTGAAGAAGTTTAAGAACTTGAGAATTAGAACAATCAGAAGACTCCAAGGTATGTGAAATTGAATCATTTATAAAATCATATTACTGGTGATAAAAATAAAAGTGTGATGAATAGGAGAATGATTTTTGCTGAAGAGATATGTTTGATTTCCAAGATTGAACCTAAAGATGTTGCAAAAGCATGTAATGATGAGAATTGGATAAAAGCTATGGAAGAAGAGTTGAATCAAATTGAGAAGAATAACACATGGGAGCTTATTCTGAGGCCTAAAGACAAAAATGTGATTGGTACTAAATGGGTGTTCCAGAATAAACTGAATGAAGTTGGTGAAGTGGTTAGAAACAAAGAAAGATTGGTATGCAAGGGATGTTTACAAATGGAAGGAGTTGACTATGAGGAGACTTTTGCTCTGGTAGCTAGAATTGAAGATGTTAGACTACTTTCATATGCATCTTACAAGAATTTCAAGGTATAACAGATGAATGTTAAGTCAACCTTTTTGAATGGTGATTTGGAAGAGGAAGACTACATTGAGCAATCAGATGGGTTTTCATCATCAAAATGAAGGAGACATGGTATGCAAATTGAAGAAAGTATTGTATGGACTTAAGAAAGCCCCTAGAGCCTGGTATGCTAGATTGGATAGGTATTTGATGAAGTTGAGATTCTATAAAGGTACTGTTGATAGTAATTTATATTTTTTGGTTGATAATGATAACATTTTGATTGTTGAAGTTTTTGTTGATGATATCATTTTTGGAGGAGATGATGATTTGAGTATGAAGTTTGTTGGTGATATGCAAAAAGAGTTTGAGATGTATATGATAGGTGAGATGAAATTATTATTAGGATTGCATATTACACAAACCAACAAAGGCATTTTCACTTCTCAATTTAAGTATGTGAAGGAATTGTTGAAAAAGTTAGGATTAGATGATTCTAAACCCGTTGGAACTCCTATAGTGACTAGATGCAAGTTGTCTAAGCATGATGAATCTCATAAAGTTAATCAGACTTCATATAGATCTATGGTTGGTGGATTGTTATACTTGACTCAGACTGGACCAGATATTATGCATGTTGTTTGTTTTTGTGCTAGATTTCAAGCCGATCCTAAAGATAATCATGTTACTGTTGTGAAGAGGATTTTCAGATATTTGAAGGGGACAGTTGATTATGGTTTATGGTATCTGAAGAATGATAATTTCATGTTATGTGCTTACACTGATGCTAATTGGGCAGGTGATGTCGATGATCGAAAAAGCATTGCTAGTGGAGCTTTCTTTTTGGGGAAGAAGTTGGTTTCATGGTCCATTAAGAAATGAGATGCTATATCTCTATCTACTGTAGAAGATGAACACATTGCTGCTGCTAGCAACCGTACTCAGGTAGTTTGGATGAAGCAGATGTTAAAGGATATCAGAGTTGTGTATGATGAGCCTATTGTTATATATTTTGACAATTAAAGTGCAATAAAACAAAGCATATATCAATTAAGTATCATTTCTTGAGGGAGAAAGTCAATGATGAAGAAGTCAATTTGGAATATGTATCTACAAAAGATCAGATTGTAGATATTTTTACCAAGACTTTGTTTGGAGATAAATTTGTATATTTGAGAGACGAGTTAGGGGTCTCTGCCCCTCCTAATGAGAACTAGATGCATTGAGATGCATCAATCAAGTGGACTTCATAGTCTTATCTTCTTATTCGGATTGATGAATTTGTGTTGCTACTCAGCCGGAGTAGTCAGTGTCTAGTTCGGATGTTTAGATTTGTGAGTTTGTTCTAAGGGGGAGAGATTATTTGGTAAGAGGGAGAGAATAATAATTTGTATTTTGTCTTTGGCATTGTTGTCAAAGGGAGAGAGAAGCATGTGAAAAACTGCCTTATCTTGAAGCTTTGTGTGCATGATCTTAAGGGGAGATTGTTGAGATTTTGGGTGTTGATTTTTTCCTTTACATTGATTGTTTTTCACTTCAAATGTTGTCATCAATGCCAAAGGGGCAGACTGTTGGATATTGTTGCTGCTAGGATATTTTGTTGTCATTGATGCCAACATATTCTTGTATTTTGGTGTTCTGGTGATTGCAAATAGTTGAGTTGGTATTTGATCTGTTGGGCTCTGATATGATTAAATTCTTGGTTGTGGATTTGGGAGAGTGTTTGGGATGTTCGTGTGTATCTTCAATTCAGATGGTTCATGATTTGGTGCTCTGCAAGCTATCTTTCTTGTCCCAATTGTTGTTGTTAAGTGTTCTTGAGTGTTAGCGTGTTGATCGATGAAGATTTGATTAAGTGGTATTGGTGCAGCTATTGTGGATGGTTCTAACGTGCTTGTTGATGTTTCCTAATCATGTCCTATTTGTTTTGGTGATTGACATTGATCCTTGTGTGTGTTATGAAGATCTTATGGGTTTGGTGATGTTCTTCATGTTATGCGGCATGTTCGGTGGTGTAGCGTGTTGCAGTTGATCTTGGCAAGATTTTTGGTGGTGTTGCATGTTCAAGGATTTGATTTGGGTCCATGCTATGTCATCTATGACATTGTATTAGTTCGGTGGTTTATTTATGTATCGTGTGATGTAACTTTGTAATTAGGTGTTGAGGGTTGAGCCGACCTTGTAGTCAAGGTTGATGATTTGTATAAATGGGTGCTACATTTATGTAATTTGGTGATATTGGTGATGTCTATATTATTAGAGAGTGGAGTATGAACGAATAAGAGAATTCATCTTTTGGCGTGGATTATTGAGTAGAGAGTGTTGTAGGGCAGACAAATGAGCTTAACCGAAACTGTCTTCAAGCATTAGGAGATGCTATTCTTTGAGTTCATCTTAACCATATTGTAGTCGGAATGTTATTTTAAGGTAGTGAACCTTTCCTAAGGATTGAACCTTCCGGGTCATTATATTTTGAGCAGTGAGATCTAGGTAGTGTGCCTGAATGCATGTGCATTCCCCATTGTAATATTTACACATACTACTACAAAGTATCATCTTATCGTGGGTAGGTTCCCACTGTGGTTTTTCCACATCAAAAATATTGGTGTTATGTGTGTTGATGTTATTTGTTTATCTTTATTCTTGCTATAGTTGACCAAATTTAAATTTGTGCTTAAATTGTTTAATCCGGTGAAAACCGATTGTCCCCCAGTTTTCTTTCATTTTTGTTGCCAACAAACCTTATAAATAAAACATTGGGGATTGCCATAAATTTATCCTTTATCATTGCCCATTTGTAAGAAATTATTTCCCTCGATTTTTAATTAGAGAGTCAAAAGGAGTGCTAGCAAAAATATGAAGGATGAATAAAAAAAAGTGGAAACCTCATAAAATTTCATGTTGAAAATCTGAAGGTTGCAAACCATAGTAAATGCAACTTATTTCCCTATTGGTGTGTTTTCCAAGAGGCAACTAATATGCATCTAGCAAGCTTAAAAAATTAGTCTCCACCTACACAAGTAACATATAACAAGGAATATAGTGACTATTTGACAAAATGTCTCAAAGAAATGTGGTTTCATGGACTTACATGATTTTGTATACATAAAAAGTGTTTAAGAAATTGCCCATGAAATGCTATGATTGTAGGATATATCCAAAAATATTTCAATCAAGTGCAATTGGTAGGTGTAAAGCTAAAATCTATGACTTCTTCCAACATCCTTGCTTCTTGCACCATGATGGGAGCTTTGGAGCAGGGTGCAGACTTACATTAAAGCATAAACCAATAGGTAGCAAAATAACTGAAACCCATAAATTAATAAATAATAAAAGCCTTGGAAATTTCTTTATATATAGAAATTTTGTATATTGGCTAATGCAAGACTTGCAACTACAACATCTAATAACATTTACTTTCAATTGTACTTTGATGTATGTCAAAACCTTGTTGCAAATCTACCATTTTAGCACAAGCTAGAAGGATGTTGGCAATACTCATAGAGACTTGTCTCATAGCTTCCAAATGCATTTGCTTACAAATTTTGAATACCTTTTTTGTTAAATTAATTTTTACATATTCTATAATCATTGCATTCCATTTAATGCTTATGACCCCAAAGATTGTTGAAACCTTCATTTAATTTCATAGTACTATACTATGAAGGATATATTATTATTTTTGATGTTGTTAGATAGTTCAAATAATCGAAAGACAACTGAGAGGGGGGGGGTGAATCAGTTGTCACAGATTCCAGGAACCATTAGCAATTTAAACTTTAATACCATAACCTAAAACATTAATATCGGAATAGTAGATAAATCAATTAAGCATAAACAATAATCACAAAATAAAATCCATCCACATAACACCAATATTTGTACGTGGAAAACCCGGTAAAGGGAAAAACCATGGTGGGAAGCCTACCCACAGTCAGATAATACTTCTGCAGTAAGTATGTGAATTATAATTGAGGGGCTAGCACTTGCAGAAAGGCCAACAACCTAGCACGCTGCTCATCACAAAAGGAGCCTCACTGACTACATAAAAGTCCAGACTACAATCCGGAGAAGTGTTGAACTGTAAAAGATAGCATCTCCTATGCCTGAGTACAGTTCCGGTTAAGCTCAATACCAGAGGACTAAATCCTCTTACATAAACCCAATTCGATCTCCAATGATCAATCAACTCCTCTTCCTGAATGATATTACATTATTCGCACATTACATTCCTTGACCATGACCTCTAACATTAACCATGATGGTCTACAATGAGATCTTACATCTATATATACAAACCCTCGACCATAAACAATTAGGTCGGCCACCAAACAATAAAACCATTTACATAATTACAAACCATGTCGGCCTTAGACCAAACAAATAATATCAACACATAAGATGTCACACAAATGCATTAATAGGTCCTATCCACATGTTACATTAAAGTCGGTCCATAACCTAGATCAACCGAGACCAAGTATAGGTCCACACACTTCAGAAATGATCTCCATCCATCAAGTCTCGAACATGATCACCAACAACATCCTGAAACTCCACCAGAAGTTGCACCAACGCCACTTATGCAATTCATCAAAGATCTCCATCAAAAGCTCTACCGATGAAACCCTTGCCGGAACTAGAAACCAATCTTCTAAGCTAGAAGGATATCAACCAATCACCAGACCAAAACTAACTGACCAAGTATGAGTATGAGTATCATGAAAAAACCAATTCCATCACCAGATTATATCAGAGCCTACCGGATCATGCCGAATCCAAGTTAACCAAAAACCACTTAACCTACCAGGACCAGAAGGGTGTCGGTAAAGTATCCAAACTGCTAGTGTTGGCATCAATGACAAAACATCAATGCAACACATAATCAATTCCACCAAATGGCCAACAGATGTCTCCTTGCATATTAGAGGAAATACAAATAGAAATGCAACTGTAAATATACTCCTATTGATGGCCATTATGATGGAATGAATTATATTATATGTTCAACAAATAGCCAAGGCTCACTAAGACTATAATGTAGAGTTTTCTACCTTGTACAGATGAAAAATGTAGCATGTAATAAGTAGATAATTGAAACAAGAACTATATAGAACAAGATAAAAAAAATTGAATCAATTGTACTTGTTTCCAATTTATACGCAACCCATAAGTCCTCTACAATGCAACATAAATTTAATAAGCATGGGCTTAAAGTTAAGACTATAATAATGGGAGCATCACACTAAAAAGAGAAGAAAATAATTTATCTAGCCACTTATTTGGAAATGTTGAACACCCTGCATTAGTTTAGGGGTAATAAACCAACGAACTCTTATTTATGAATAGTGAAACTAGAGATTTTATTTCTGTTTTTTTTTTTTCACAAAGATTAGTCATAACATTTTTGGAATTTGTTTTTGGGTAATGTAATTTATTCTTGATGTGGACTTTTAGGAGTTTGTACCCAAAACTTAAATGTGTTGGAATGAAGATTTACACCACATACAATGTGTAATTCAGTGCCAAATTCCTTGAAGTATCTAATACTGATTTTGCAAGCTCTTAGCAAGATTTTGATTGTCAATGATGTTATAAAGATGTAATTTTTATTATACTATAGCTTTTTAGATGCCCTACACTTAAAACTATCGCCTAGTGTTACTAGCATTAAGTTAAAACTAAGATGCCAAAATTAAGTACATTCACACTTGCATTTGACTCTAATTTTTTTTAGTACTGCAAATTTTATTTTATTTTTTTGGTTTTTGAGTGTATCCATGTGACCCAACCCAACACCCATTAACGAGGCGAGCTAAGGCAAGACTAATTCATGTGGTGTGGGCATGAGCTGATACATTACACGCACTATATAAACACCAAGCTCAAAGAGTCAAACATGAGACCAATAAGGAGAAAACCCACTGCCCAAGCCAACTCTCCTACCCATTGGAGGTTGTAGATTTAATGAATTTTAATATAAAAATTTTCTTGAAAAAAAAATTCTACAAGCCATGAAGATTATGAATAACACAATCACTAATTTTTTTACATTGGCATGATGTCACAAAATACACCATGTTTATGAGATGAAACTAAGTGTTACCAACATAAACTAATGACCCAAAAATTATAAGACTACACATAAGCTCCCAAATAAAAAATAGAGTTTTATCAAGTAAAAAAATCAAGACTATGCAAAAGCTCTCAAATGCAAAATAGAGTTTTTCATAATTAAAAGAATACATATCCCACATACATATTGTGGAGTGACTATAAAAATCCCTTAAGAGAGTTTCCAAGCATATGCAAATTTCAGGTGTTAATCCAAATTATCCTCCCCATTGTTGCCTAAATGGGAGATTTAGAATAAGTATGGGCATCCATCAAAACTTATAGGACATAAATTTTGTCAAATGTTGTAGTTACAAATGCCTTGGTGCATGTGTATGCAAAAGGTGGAAGCATAGACAAGGCATTAGAAGAGTTTGATGAAATGATGAACCTAAGTACTACCAACTTAAACTAATGCATAGAAAAATTAAGAATGCACATAAGATCCCACATGCAAAATAGAGTTTTTTCTCAAAAAAATCAAGACTACACAAAAGCTCCCAAATGCAAAATAGAGTTTTGCCTAATTAAATGAATACAAATCCCACATACAGATCATGGAATGACTATAAAAATCCCTTGGAGAGTTTTTAGGCATATGAAAATGTTAAGTGAGAAGCCAAAGTCCACAATATTTACTAGCATCTTCCCATTCATGCTTAAATACGAGCTTTAAAATAGGTACATACATCCATCAAAACTTACAAGACACATTTTTTTCAAATGTTGTAGTTACTACTGTCCTAGTGCACACATATGCAAAATGTGAAAGCATAGAGAATGCATTATAAGTGTTTGATGGAATGCCTCTATGATGTATGGTCTCACACATTGAAACCATTACAAAACATGCAGAAAATGGATTAGATGAAAAGCATTTATAAAGTTTCATAAAAATTCAATTGGTAGGTATAAAGCTAAACTCGACAACCTTAGCCAACATTTTGCCCTTTGTCCCAAAGTAGGAGCTTCATAATACAGTATGGAAATACATGAAAGCACAATGAAAGGGGGATTTTTCACATGTTATAGGGTAGCCACATATTATAAATCTAGCTGCCCTGATAAGCATGTCTGGAAAATGTGGAATCATATATATGGCATGGAGTGCTACATAGAAACTAGCAATGTGGCATTTAAACTTCAATTTTTGAGCATATAATATGCCAAGAACGCCATCAAAGAAAATGACAAATATAATAATATTAGTTAGCTGTCACCAAATAATGTAGCATTAAAAATTTGTGCAACTTACATGAAGATTTTGCACAAATTGTGGCATGCAATCAATAATGTTGATGAAGAAAAATGAACAGTTTGCATGAAACAAAACCCACCCCTCCACAACAACTTCTTCAATCTATTCACAATCAACAAAAATAAGATCTAAAATAGGAGACAAAAACTAGATCTCTAAATATTGGCATTTTATACCTACAATATTTTTGGGCCTCCTATCACGTATGTATGCAAAATGTGATAGCAGAAATGAACTGCGTGAAGTGTGTTAGAGAACACTAACTATCCACCTAAAAGATCCTAAAAACCAAACATTAGAAAATGCAATAAATTTTTCCTTATTCGTTGCCCATTCACTTTAAATTATTTCTTCTAGTTTTTAATTGAAAAAGACCACAATGGACAATCATAATAAAATAAATAAATAAATACATACAATTTTTTTTGTAATTTAATGCCAAAAAAATCCGAACATTCCAAACCATAGAAAAAACAAGAGTTGTGATATACAGCTACAGTCCCTGCCTTTAGCTAAATTTGGTGAGGGGAAGGTAGTGATTATGGGCATTAGGAGGAAAGGAAATATGTGAAACGAAGAAAGAAATATGCGAAATGAAGAAATATCAGCACTCTAAAAGTATAGTCGAATTGAAATTGCTCAAACTTTTTTGATGATTTAGAGCTTAGCATCTAGATTATTCAAGTCCGTAGTTTTTTGTCTAGGTGGAGTAACACTAACTGGTCAAACTAGAGGTTTCAAAATAAGGAAAAGTTTATGGATACGAGATCAAAGTATTTCTAATTCTCTACAAATAGCGTGTAAGTAACATAGAGTGAAATCCACATTTAAATAATGCTTGAGGCATAAAAATATAAATAGGAAAAGAATAGAATGCTATTGACTTTAGGTGTAGTTATGTGTCACATAAAGCTACACACATGTATCAATGCACGTGGAAAAAAACACAAGGCATAAATAAATAAATAGAAAAAGAATAGAATGCTATTTACTTTAGGCGTAGTTATGTGTCACACAAAGCTACATACATGCATTAGTGCACAGGGAAAAAAACATAAGGCATAAATAAATAAATAGGAAAAGAATAGAATGCTATCGACTTCAGGTGTAGTTACGTGTCACACAAAGCTACATACATGTATTAGTGTACATGGAAAAAACATATCCAAATATAAGTTGTCATGATAAAGTTATGGTCTAAAAATATATTTGTCAAAGGTTAAGAACAATTTACTACTATAAAGTTATTTTGAGCATTTATAAAATGTATAAAAATAAATAATACTATATATTTGAAAAGGCAATTGCTTTTCTCATTTTATTGCTTGGAGGAATCTTTATTAACAAATACAGATTTCAAGTACAACACACAAAAACATGATAAACTTAAAAAATTTGGGTGAGCTTATATTTGACATAGTAGGAACTTTTTTTGTTCATATAATATAATTTCAAAAACAGTTTACAACTGATATTCAATGCAAAAATGATAAATGGTTGTAGTGTTCTATGAACCAGTTTTCAAAACTAGTATAAAGTGGGAGTTTGGAAAGTATGGTGTTTAATAGTATGCGTGTTCTGAATGTGATTGAATAGTGCACAAGATTTACATTTACAAAAAGTAAGCATGGTATCGAATGTTTGTTGTGAAAGACAATTAACTAGTTATTTACAAAATAAAAATAAGATAGATGATGCTTTGAATATTATAGGTATGTGAATAATATTTCGTGTTGTCCACTAGTTGAAGCAAACATCTTTTGATTGTTTTCTTTTCATTTGGGAACCTACAAAATTAAGGAAATTAAGATGTTAATTATAAAAGTTTGAGACTAGTTGAAATATGAAAACAAACACTTTTGTGCAATATTAAGAAATTTAAGAATATAGATGACAATATGGGGAAGAATAAGGTTTTAAGACACATAAGACAATAACTTGAAAGAATTATAATATAGAGCTATTAGGTTCTAACTATAGTTTTTAGTGCCTACACACATTTTATTTTGAAATCTATATACATTGCAATGAATTTGGTTTTGAGTAAAAAATGTAATAATGTGTGTGCATTTTTGAATTTTTACAGTACTCAGAAATCTATGAGCTATGCATGTATTGGAATCAATTTGACAGGGCATAATGGCATTTGCATGCTTAGTTGTAAAAACAAAAGAAGTTAAATATGAGCAAGTATTACCATTACATTGAATAGCCCAAACTCTTCAATGAGCCACCCTTGTGTGGAGAAGCCATCAATGCCTCCTTTATAATTCTAGGTGAAGCCTTCATGATTTCAAAAGACTCTCTATAAATGATTATACAACTTCTTATAATGGGGAAGGATATGGGATACAAAAGGAAGTCTGCTAGTAGTAAATCTGTTTGACCAAGCAATCACCTTTGATATGTGATTGACTGATTAGTCACCCTCAATGTAATTATTTAATACTGTGTGAGAAATCCTAAGCATGCTTCTAAGTGGTTCTAGTTGCCCTTTATTTTATTCTACTTATTGCGTGCCAGTGCTAACTCTTCATTTATTTTAGTAATTATATGTATTAATTAAACTATATGTACAGATTTTAACTGAACAAAAGCTATCCTTTATTTTAGGAAAATGAAGTTGAATAATTGTTTGATGGGTGGTTCATTAGTGGTTGCCATTTTATTGCCTCACTGTTGGTTTGTATGTATGTAGCTATATTGTAAATATTGAAATGGATTGATGTGTTGGAGTAGAAGAAAAATCCTTTTCCTAGAGATATAAATGACACTTGCTTGTAAACAAATATTTGAACATATGTAATAAATATTTTTCTTAAATACAACAGAGTAGGTTACATTTGGAAGGAATGAATAGAAATCTCAAGTTTACAATCTTCTATTATATATGGAAAGAATAGGTGGAAACCCCAAATGGGTGGAAACCTCACATCATGTTATAAATTTGGAAGGAATGGGTAGTTCCAATGAGAACAAGCTAAACAATCAATCAACACATTTAACTTTCATAATTTTTTTTGGACCGATAGTTGCAATTTAAATGTTGAATTTAAACTATTGAATTATCGTCCATAAAATATAATAGAAAATTTTGTACTATTTTGCTTTTCCATACCAACGACGTTATGACAATTAAACTTAAGGTAGACATTAACTATTAGAAATAATGCAAAAGATATATTGTTACCTGCAAATACTAATCTCCACCTGTTTGTTGACTCCTTTTCAACTTGCTCTATCTAATTTCACAACACATATTAATAAGAATATAGCCAAAAAGCAACTTATATATGATCATTTGTCATCGAGACATTTTAGATAGTATTTTAGAAAAGAGTTATTTAAAAAGTGTTACATATACATTACACTATACATGAAAAAATGGTTTAATAACTTATATTATTTCAATATTTTTCTATATATAACTCCCTTTTTAAAATATCTTTATAATTGTAACTTACTTATTGTAAATCATTTTTATGTCTAAAATAATATTCACTTTACGTATAAAATTTAAAATTATAGACATCAAATTTCATCCTAAAATACCATATATATAGACTTTTACAATCCATTTATGGACAAACTAAATCGTAACTAAAACTATCATATAAAAACATAGTCCATGATAATTAATTTATTATGTGGTGAATAATGAAATACTTTTGAAAAAAAAGTTACTACATTGAAATCAACCCAAGGCACTTCCACAATTCCACTAATCAAATTAAATACATATGCACAATATTTAATATTTACATATATTAAGAAAACAAACATACGTGTTGACCAAATTAAGAAACATTTCCTTCATAAGTTCATTTTTTTTCCACCTATTAACCATTCCACCAAAATAAATGTGCAAGATTTTACTTAGGAGAGAATTTGAATGTCCGTGTTATTTATATTATCAATTGTCTAAAACCTGTGGAGATTGCGGATTGATTATCTCGATGATTACTGTAGACACTGAAAATTGCCCAGTCTAATTAAATAAATATATTATTTATTTAATTATCTAAGCTTAATTCTTCTATTAATTAAATAAATCTTTATTTATTTAATTAATTCATTTATCTTCTTCTAGCCTTATTTCTCATTTAAATAAATACATTTATTTATTTAAATTATCCTTTTCCTAAATTAAATAAATATCTTATTTATTTAATTGATCCCACTTCTTCTATTAATTAAATAAATCTTTATTTATTTAATTAATTCGTTAACCTTTTCTACCCATGACACATGTCATTCATCTCTTAATTCATACACTACCTACCCCTTTCATTATTTTGTTATTTTCTTTTACCTACCCTCTAATCATAGCCGACCATTTATCTTTTACACCTCTTAATCTTATCCCTCCATTTCTTATGATGTTTTCTATATAAGGAGATGCTTCCTTCATTATCAAACCCTAACTATCCGCCTAATCAATCTATGCATCCTAACTAACTCACTATACATTTAGCCTCGTTGACTACTTGACTACACTATGCTTTTGAACATAGGCGATCCTACTTGCAACCATATTTCCATTCTTTGTTGAGCTCTTGTGCACACATAAAATCTGAGAGCAAATATATCAAGCAAGATCAATGGAGATAGGAAGAATGGAGATCCAAACCCTATCGGACATGTGATGGTATAATCTTTGTGATTTCATTTGATTTGCATTGTCTTAGGTAATCTTCATATGTTATGGTGGATCTTTGTTGTTGTTAGGCTAAGGTTTTGTGGTTGAATTCATTTAGCCTTTCAATATCGTTATTATTGTTATCCATTATCACCATATACATTTTGGCACGCCCCGTGGGACATGGATTTTTGTTAGATCTGTGTTTTTTGCAGATTTTTCTAACCCTATATTGCTGTTTTGCAAAACGATTTGGAGAATAACCTTGTGCAGCTAGGGTTTTGGACACAAAATCAAGATCTTGGAGAGATTTGATCATATCTCACAAACGGCTTGGAAATTTTGCACCAATTTTTTTTTTAAGGTTTAAGAAAGTATCAGGAGCTCTCAATACAAAATTCAAAATTTTTGGAGCACATTTTCATTTTCTATGAATTTTTTATGATTTTTCATAAAAAATTAAGTTTGAGAGCAAATGAGAGAATTTTTTGGATTTTCTTACATTTTTGGAAATCACTCGGAATTATACACAGGATCTGTTCTTTGTGATTTTAATTTTGATGCAGAATATTTCCCTAAAAATTGGATCTTTAAAAATTAGGGTTTTTCCTTATTTTGATCAGATCTCACAAACGACTTTGAATTTTGGCATCAAATTTTTTTTGCAGGTCAAGAAAAGTATCAGAAAGATTCAGTAAAAATTTTAGATTTTTTGGATAACTTGTTCAATTTATATGATTTTTTAATGATTTTTCATAAAAAATTAATTTTGAGAGGAAATTAGCCAATTTTTCAAATTTGCTTACATTTTTGGAAATATCTCAAAATTTTACACATGGTCTATTCTTTGTGATTTTAAATTTGATGCAAAATCATTCCTAAAAAATCAGATCTTTGAAAATTAGGGTTTGGCATTATTTTATTCATATCTCACAAACTGCTAAGATTTGTTGCAGAAATTTTTTTATGCAGGTTTGGAAGACCATCAGGACTCTCCAGTAAAAATTTTATATTTTTTGGATCGATTTTGCATTTTATATGAATTTTTTATGATTTTTCATAAAAAATTAATTTTTGGAACAAATTAGCAAATTTGTGGGATTTTCTTACATTTCTGGAAATCTCTTGAAATTTTACAGGTGTTTTTTTTTACAATGAATCAGATCTTTGAATTGGTCAATAAAATGCATTGTTGAAGGCCCCTATTTCACAAAGTCTTTTGGATCTAAAATTTACCTAACTTGTGTGCTTGCAATAAGGGGTGATTATTTCAAACAATCCAAACTACTAATAAATCTTTGTTGCAGGTCCTTGGCAAGGGTTTTTGGATTTTTATTATGTGCCTTGTTTTCATAGACTAGCAAACACTTCAATTGGTGCACTAAAATTGAATCATTGTCTTTTGTGTCTTGAGCAATAGGCTCTTTTTGTTTAATCTTTAGAGGGCCTGTCTTCCCGTGTGGTCATTAGGACTACTAGTGAGAAGAGAACGACCCAAGTGGTAGTGAGGAAAACCCACCTCTTTCGAACCACTATAAACAACTGTATTCATGGTGAAAACTATGGATAACGTGTGCTGATTAGTTCATACCGACACTATGACTCCCCATAAACCCGTTTGATCAAATTTATTTGATCAGTTGTAGGGTGTAACCCCTACTGTATGGGAGCCTTCTGTATTTACATAGCTGAAAGTGCCGCATGTATGGCCACACGAGCGGATGCCCTTACTAGCACCTTTTTGTTTTAGAAGCCAAAATCCTTCTAGTTGTTGAGGCAAGAGGTCGGACCTCTGGTAGCGGCCCACACACATACGGTTCTTAGTAGAGATATAAAGTTCACCACGAGGAGTTTTCGTGGGGACTGATGCTTGGCTGACCCGAGAAGTGAGTGCTGAGGGTGGAGCCAGTGATGTCAAGCATCTAAGTATCCGCTCTGAATAGCGTAGCCTCGGGGGTAAAACGTCATGTGGGATCAACAATTATTGTCTTGGTCAGCCATAAGAATTGTGCTTGACTTATTTTAAACATTCAAAACATTCAAGACCAAACAACAAAACATTGTGTCTTTTGTGTCTTCAAGTGTATGCAAAACATTTTTACATCAAACAACACACTTTTCTTGGAGTCATTTTGAGTCTAAACACTTGCAAACATTGAGTCCTCATCAACATTGTGCCCCTTGTCATGAAAAACATTCAAACATTCAGATTTGGTCACAACCAACAACTTCACAAATTGGAAAAATTTTATAGTCCAGCAAACAAGAGCAATCAGTTTCGGAATTCTTGAGCTTCCTAGGTTGTTTCTCCAGGTTTTCATCTAGCATTCAACTTGTCTTTGGGTCTCACAAAGTCCATCATTGCTTTACATCTTGCATTAAATTTACATTTGTCTAAACTTGAGTCAAAAGGTCACTTGCTTGTCCTCATCATACTTTGTCAACACACTACCTACAACAACATTTTGCTAAGTGGTCCCTCATCAAGGTCTATCACCTTTGGGTATCGTTTGGTCTTACTTAGAGTCAAGGTCAACTTAACTCATCAAGAGAAACTATCCTCTCTTTGGAAGTCACACCTACTCTACTACATACATACTTGGTCTTACACTTTGGACATTGCAAGTACACCTCAGATTCATTTACATTCCATCCAACTTTTGGTATTCCATACTTTTTCCATTTTCATCTAGTCTCACACATCTCGGTCAATACCTAGTTCATGGTTGAAACCCGTCTTCAAAAATCTAGGAGAGAAACTAAAGAGGCTCAAGAGTCCACAAACATGAGTTCTTATGAGTATGACAATGATATCTTTTTCAATTCTGATCATACTACATTACCTAACATGGATGCCTATAGAAACATTCCAAATGTTGAGAACATGGACACTACAAACAACAATGATACACACAATGATGATATGGACAACTTTTCAGTACATTCAGCAGATGTGGAAGAATCCATTATGGATCTTCATTTCAATCAATTGGTTGAGGAAATAATGAGGGGGGATAGACAATACTTCTTACAAATGATGGCACAAAGTGGAGCCAAGATATCTCGTGATTTTGACATGTCTCAAATAATGGAAATCGACCTTTGCAACAACCTCACTCCAACATGGATCAAAGGAGGCCTAATAGTGGAGGCAATAGAAGACCACATCTTGTGCCTGAATCACCATCATCTTTGTTTCAAAAACCAGAGGTCCCACATACACATGGTCAAGCATATGATACTCACCTTCACAGACCATTATGGAAGTTTTATGCAGAGAAATATGTTCAATCACTTATCAATGCTAAGGATCAACCACCAAAGCAATTGGATACTCAAAGGCATGCTCAAAATTTGGACACAAGGAAACCCCGTGTCAAATTTGGGGGCAACACATTAGAACATGACATGCCTGTAGAGTATGGTATACATGGACAAAATAGATATTTTGTTCCTCAACATGAATCTATACCAAGTGGTCCATATATGCAACATCATTATAGACCTCCTCCATATGAACATGTGTATGATCAATATCATCCATATATGCAACATGCTCCTCCTCCAATTGGTGCCTCAAGCATAGGGTATGGTCCAAGAAGTTGATCTCCACCTAAGAACAATTTGGAGCAACAAATCAGGGACTTACAAAAGAAAATGGAGGACATAAATACACTGAAGCCAACATACACAATGAGAGACATATGTCCTTATCCATTTGACAAGAGAATTCCAATGCCTCCTTTTCCTACACACTTTGTGACACCTAAGTTTGATAAGTATAGAGGAAAAGGGGATCCTAAGGCACACATAAGATAGTTTTTCACAACTTGCATTGAGGTAGCTTCAAAAGAGATATTTTTGATGAGATTATTCCCACAAAGCCTAGGTGATCAAGCTATGGAATGGTTCTCCCAACTTCCACCTGGTATTAAGTCATGGGGTGACTTAGCAGAGGCATTTATTCAACATTTCTCCTACAACATAGAGACAGACATATCAGTCACTACTTTGTGCAACACCAAGCAAAAAGATGGAGAATCTTTTTCATCATTTTTACAAAGATGGAGGAATCTAGCCAGAAGATGCTCTTGTGAAATTCCACAAAAACAAATGGTAGAGATGTTCACTCAGAATGTTAACAAAGACATTGGTTATGACTTGAGAAAATCTTTTTTGTCCACCTTTAAGGACGTCATTGAGAAAGGCTTAGCGATAGAGAAGGTCTTAATTGATTAAGGCATTATCAAAATATTCAAAGAAAACAAAGATGACTATAAAGGAAAAGACAAGCCAAGATTTTGGAGCAAAAACAAGAACATAGTCAATGATGGTGTTGTTGATGCCAATACAGTACGACCCAAAATCATTTTTTCTAGATCAAGCTCTACAAACAATCAAGTGAATACTCAAACAATTTCCAAATCACGAAGGAAGTACACTCCATTGGGAGAACCACTTGAGTCAGTTTTCAAGAAGCTAGTGGCAAACAAGATAATCACAATTCCAGATTTGCCTCCATATGAGCCAAAGGTTAAACCAAATTGGTAGAATGACGATGAATATTGTGAATTTCATAAAAGCAAAGGTCATAAGACAGGAAATTGTGATCGACTGAAGAACATCATACAAGATCTCATTGATAGAGGTGACATTGAGATTGAAGGATACTCATCCAATCAAGAACATGAAATGTTTAAAGAACCATTCCCAAAACATGACAAGGGAAAAGCTAAAGCCACAGATAAGTAGACCAACTATACCAGAGCATCCTATAACTATGATTCAATTGTTAATCATATTTCGATGGACAATTATGTCTCTACCATTATCATCAAGGACAAAACACCTGAGAATTCTACCCAAAGACCCAAGATTGTCCTAAAAGGCATTGGATCTTCTTCCGAACCTACCTCTAAATGTAATGTTACAACTCATCAAGGTAAATTCACCTTGCAAGGTGCTCCAGCTAAAAACACCGCTTCCTCATCAACCAAACCTGAGTATGACCTTGTAGAAACATTAGGGAAGACACCCGTGCTTATCTCAATCCTTTAGCTCTTACGCATATCCCCTACACATAAGGCCATTCTTGACAAAACTTTAAGAGACACTTCCGTCCCCACTGATCTGAACGTGGACCAGTTTCAAGCCATGGTGGGATACCTTTCCATTCCACACTCCCTTACATTCACAGAAGCTGATGACGCCTCCGTAAGTCAGCCACATAATGCACCTTTACACATTGAAGCCTTCATACACAAACATAGAATCAAACGAGTCCTGATAGATGGAGGAGCAGGTCTAAACATTTGTACATTGAGCACTATTAAACAATTGGGATATTCCGACAAAGATGTGAATTCTACAAACAAAATTACTATCAAAGCATATGATGATGAAGAGCGTTCATCCAAGGGTACAGTCACCTTGCCTCTCAGAGTTGGGCCAGTTACAAAGGATGTGGTTTGTCAAGTCCTTGATATAGATCTCACATACAATATACTCTTGGGACGCCCATGGATTCATGAAATGAGCGCAGTCCCATCTACATATCATCGATGCATCAAGTTTCCATACAATGGAGTTGAAGTGACCATCAAAGCTGATCCAAATCCATTCATATATTGCAACAATCTACCATCTAGATCAGAAATAACAATCCCAGTCAATCGACAAGCTATTCCATCTTTAGCATATGTGGATCCAGAATCCTTGAAAGCTTCTACATCCAAACAATCAGAGCTAAAAGAAAAATTCAAGATTAAAGACCTGGGATGTGGTGAGTATATCTTTCACGTTGATCAACTTCCACTAACTCCTAAGGTATTCAGTCAACAGGAACAATCTATAAACAATCTGCAATGCCAAGGAATTGGGTGTGAACCACCTAGTGTTGTGGCTACTAAGTCTGAATGCAAATCTCCTTTAGTGGTGCAAGCAACTCTTGATATCGATAGTCCTAAGAGTGGTTCCAACAAAGAATCTATTGAGTGTATCACCAACCCTCTTGAGAACTCACATAGCCTTACCATTTCATCCACTCATTCCATTTCCACTTCTCTCCCAGACTTGGATCAACAAGAATCACAAAAGCCCTCACTTATTGGGGATCAAAAATCAAGATTTGAAAAGAAAAATATAAAAGTCAAAAATAAAGAAATGTCCTTTAGTACAAATCAAAATCAAAAGCTATTGGACTCTACAAAAATCAAAGTCAAGGATAAAAATCATATGAAGAAAAAAGAGCAAGAGTTGATCTCCCCTAATATCAAAATAACTGGGGGCAAAAGTTCTAAAATTTCAAATCAAAAAGCATACTTGTTGATCCTAAGTCTTCATCATGTCATGATACTTTCACTTCTTTTCACAATCATAAGCCTTCATCACTCATTCACTTGTTCTGCACATCCTTTCCCTTCTGGCGATACATCATGGACCTTTAATGGAGCTACCTTGAAGGGCTTTGTTATTAGGGATGCCCAAACTTCTGCAGGTGACATGCATACAGGCCTACGTAGTCCACACACTACTAATTCTATCTTAGTTCCTTTATCAAGGAAGATAGTCACTCAAGCTACACATCATTCAGTCAAGGAACATCACAACTACAATCATAAGGTTTAGCCTCGCACATTTGAGGTGGGTGACTTAGTTCTCAAAGAAAAACCTAGAAATCAACAAGACAGAGAGAAGAAGGGCAAGTTCGAACCAAATTGGCTTGGTCCTTACATCATTACAGCAGCATATGGATCTGGGGCATATCAGCTCTCAACTACAGAAGGTGAACCTTTGGAGGATCCTATCAACAACATGCACCTTCGCAGGTTCTACACATAGCTCTTTGGAATATCCTAATTCAAAAAAATACAAAAAAATCAAAAATTTAAAAAATACAAAAAAATAAAAAATTTAAAAAATACAAAAAAAATCAAAAATTTCAAAAATACAAAAAAATCAAAAATACAAAAAATACAAAAAAAATCAAAAAATTCAAAAATACAAAAAAAATTATAAAACAAAAAAAATCGTTACTTGGTGAAAACCTGGCAAACAGGCGCCTTGTGACACAAAAAAAACATTGAAAAATAGAAAAAAGTAAAGAGAAATAATTTCGTCCAATGGTGAAAACCACTTCGGTGGCACCCTGGGCAAGTACCATGGTGAAAACTGGGTCACCAGCGCCATGTGTAGAGACATTGCTCCTCTCTCCTTCAGGATTCACTTTCATCCTTTCACTTTGCACACACTCACAACCTATCCATTCATAATAAACTCACCCATTCCCATCATGGCTTGATATTGATCTACCCAAGATTGGTTAGCCATTCATAATAAACCTCCCTTTTCACCTTCCTTTCCATCCATAATAAATCAGATCCTATCTGTGGCTAAGGCAAATCCTACGTCTAGTGATGGGTGTGGAACTGAGAACATCACATGTTTCGAGGAGTACAATTTCTTACAACTTTCTTCAGTTTATCCGCGCCCAATTCGCACTAAAGCAACATTTGCATCACACAATCCGCAATAAAGTTCCATCTTCTTTGCAATAAAGTATCAGTTTCATGGATTCAGTCAATTTCAGATGAGACACAACAGCGACAATGGGCTTCAACAAATCAAATCTTTCAGCAGACTCAGACAACATATGGTTTAGTGCTATCTATCTTTTTTGTGAAAGTAAACATTGTGACCACAATCAAATAATTTATACAAGTGACAAGAGACACTAAACTTGAGGACTACAGTGGATGTTGGTGTCGAGTCTTGGTTTTCTTTTGATTTTATCTTTTTGGTGACATATCTTTTAGCTTTTCCAGGATGTCTCTGACTAGAGATTTTATCTCCAGGATGTCTTTGACTAGAAAGGCGAGGATGGGGTATCGTCACCTATTTGTATTTGTTGTTTGTGGATTGTCTTTTAGTAATGCTATGACTTGTCCAAGGATATGAGGACATTGTGAGTCTAGTATGAACTGGGGCATTCTTTGTTTGTGACTGTCTTATCTCCATGCAAATAGGTACAATGACTTTCTGGGTCAAACATATGCCTCGATTGTCATAACCTATTTTGCCATAATAAAGCTCAATGATGATAACCCACAAGAAGCTCTTTCACTTTCATATCTTCTATCTTTCACCCCCTTCTTGATTGACTTCCATCGTCCTTCTTGAGTCCATGTAGCCCACTATCACATGACCAAGTATAATGACACGCAAAAAACATTTGCATTTCATGTAGTTGCACCTGCATTATCACATATTAGGCATTTCATACATAGATATAGATATCACAATCGCATCACATCCTGCACACAACACATATTAGCACATTTTACATTTTAATCATGTAAATAATCATTTGCATTTCATACATTCACATTTGCATTGGCATAAAATATAAAACATAAAAGAACACAAATATTGCATTTCATTATGTATATATTTGCATCCATATCATAACCATCACATAGAAACATACATCATAAAACATATAGAAACATCACATAAGTACACATGCATATAGCCGCTGCAAAGATGAATCATCTCATATATATAATCATAAGTGTCACGATACAATGATGTCAAAATCATATGGCTACAATCACCCGAAGGTGTCTACATCATCATAAAAAATGGTACAAAACTGATACATAAGAACCCACTCATCACTCCTACCAGCATCACTGCTAATGCTAATCCTGCCTGTGTCATCGTGTCCCATGCCATGTGTCTAGCCCTCATTTCCAGTCCTGGATCCAGAAACACTCGTCTCAATGCATCCATGTCTCCGTCTCGATCGTAGGGTACTAACTCCCCATCGATCGGTATCCACAGTATCCTGTATACATCCTCCAAGGTGACCGTCATCTCACCCATCGACAAATGAAACATGCATGTCTCTAAGTGTCATCTCTCAACCAGCGCAGTCAGCAATCCCATGTTCGCCCAAAACTCAGGCACATACAAAATATGTCGCAGGCCCATAACCTCAATGGCGGCCTTGTCCTCGAATGTCAACTCTGGTCATAACCTCTAAGTCGATGGGAATCTCTCCCATGACTTAGCATAGGTAGGTACTCCTGCAATCAAACAAATCAACTATGTCAGTCAAAGTGACACTCACTGTTCATCACAAAGTGTTGCTATCTATCCTAGTGACACTCACGGTACATCACAAAGTGCTGCTCATATTTTAGTACTCCCTGTTCATCACAAATTAATATATGTTGGTCCTCACTGTTCCTCACATAGTGCCTTGATCTATCTTATCCTGGGGCCTATGCTTGAGTGAATCCTCTTGAGTAGTTTCCTAATTGGCAAAGTATGTTCTATCACAAAATTGTCAATCTTAGCCCTATTTGCTATCCTAGTTTTCCCTAGAGGACTTGTTTGAGTGTATCCTCTTAGCAGAGTGTCCAATCGACAACGTATGTTCATCACAGAATTGTCGATTTGACCTAGAAGACACAAATTCACATTTTTGGACACAAACGTGCTTTCATGACATAAACGCTCTTTTAGACCGCATAAACGCGCCTGGCACCAACGCAGACGTGCCTACATGTTTTTGACATTTTTTGGACCCTATTCTAAGCGCATTTATTACTCTACCTAGCATGCATTAATGACAACAATAAATGCATCAAAGTACAAGGAGGTTTTGTGGTACTTATTGGCTCTCCTGCCTTTGCTGGCCTCTGGAATCGGCGAACACGATCGAATCTGTGCACCAAAGCTATCGTTGTTGACTACTGCTGCTCTATTCTCTCTCTGCACTCTGATCTCTTGGATGTGTGGATGACAATGAGGATGTATTCCCCTCGTGGTCTATTTTATAGACTACCCTAGCCCTTGTTTCCCGAGTCAGTCTTCATTATCCCGTGACTCTATCACTTTATCCGATCAGTCCATTCTATCCTGTCTTTCTTATCGAGAGATTGTCTGCGATCTTTTCAGACATTTTTTCATCCAATCTCTCGAGGGGGCATATCATTCCCATCTTGGGGCAACTTTGTATTAGTTCATATTATCTTCTTTGAAACAACGCGACAAGCTGCATTGTCTCAAAGAGGGGCAAAATGTAGACACCCAAAATTGTCCAGTCTTTTATTTATTTAATTATCTAAGCTTAATTCTTCTATTAATTAAATAAATCTTTATTTATTTAATTAATTCATTTATCTTCTTCTAGCCTTATTTCTCATTTAAATAAATACGTTTATTTATTTAAATTATCCTTTTCCTAAATTAAATAAATATCTTATTTATTTAATTGATCCCACTTTTTCTATTAATTAAATAAATCTTTATTTATTTAATTAATTCATTAACCTTTTCTACCCATGACACATGTTATTCATCTCTTAATTCATACACTACCTACCCCTTTCATTATTTTATTATTTTCTTTTACCTACCCTCTAATCATAGCCGACCATTTATCTTTTACACCTCTCAATCTTATCCCTTCATTTCTTATGGTGTCTTCTATATAAGGAGATGCTTCCTTCATTATCAAACCCTAACTATCTGCCCAATCAATCTATGCATCCTAACTAACTCACTATGCATTCAGCCCCGTTGACTACTTGACTACACTACGCTTTTGAACATAGGCGATCCTACTTGCAACCACATTTCCGTTCTTTGTTGAGCTCCTGTGCACACATAAAATTTGAGAGCAAATATATCAAGCAAGATCAATGGAGATGGGAAGAATGGAGATCCAAACCCTATTGGACATGTGATGGTATAATCTTTGTGATTTCATTTGATTTGCATTGTCTTCGGTAATCTTCATATGTTATGGTGGATCTTTGTTGTTGTTAGGCTAAGGTTTTGTGGTTGAATTCATTTAGCCTTTCAATATCGTTATTATTGTTATCCATTTTCACCATATACAATTACATATCCTTTCTCCATTTGGATCTGATAATTTATTAAGTGATACATACTATCAGGAGATCTACTTATCCTCTAGGGTTTCATGTGCAGTAGGAACTCCATTTTCAGAGCATGTGCTCAAGAGTTTTCTAGCTAAGGTTTTGAGCATGGTGAAGAAGCTATTTAGATTCAAGTTGTAATACCCTATAAATGGTCATCTAAACCATGGGCCCCTAATCTCTATTACATCACCAAGGTCCTAACCAAAGGCAAATTAGATTAATCTTGAGCACCTAATTAATTAATTCTCAATCATCAATGTCACGTGGCAAATAAATCATTCAATATTAATTAAATAATCATTTAATTAATTAATCATTCCAAGTAAATAATTTTAATCAATTATCCTATTTATTTTATTAAATATCCTAGCATATTTAATTAATAAATTAATTTGCCATTAAATAATTAAAAAAAGAATTAATTTAAAATATAATTAAAATTGAGAAAAGAAATCAAAATGGAATTAAATTGAAAAATCTCAGAAAAATAATTAAATCAATTAAATATAAAAATATGAAATAAAATAGTTTTTTCTATTTTTATCTTAAAATTAGTTCAATTTCCTTTAAAGCTGAGAAAAGCAACCAATCACATCAATTCACCTGAATTGTGCTTCCTCTTGGAGAATCTCTGCCACTCATCGTTGATCGATCTTGACCATTGGTCTCTCTCTGGATTTTCTATAAATTCAGGCTCTCATCTCTCATTCAAAAAGGAACATGGAGATTATTGTTATTATGTTGTTTTTGCTCTAGGCTTATTGAGATTTGTGCATTGAGAATATTACATATTAGTTATTGCATATTTAATGTTCATTCATATTACTTAAATCATGTTAGCTTAATCATGCATATCTAGCATACCTTGCATCCATTTAGCTCAGTTTCATATTCATATAGATTAAATCCTTCGTTTAGGTGTCGTCTAGTCACCGGTGTTGCATAAAGAAATCTGAGATCAAAACTAAACTCACATCTACTAGAAGGGAATAGGTCGCTTTGTTATGGTTTTATTATCCATTGATTATTGATTTACTAACCATGCATCTAATGACTTAATTGAAGTGTTGTGTATTCAGATACAAATACAAATATAAATCCACTTTTCACACACACACAAGTCACTGGGATTATCTAGGGTTTTGCAACAATGGGATACTATTTCTAGACAGTAAACACTTCAGGTTGAATATCTAGTTCTTAAGGAGGCAAAGCTAGGGCCAATTTGACACACTATACTTGTCATACAACCTAAATAAGCAAAATTTCATAATATAGCACCCAAAAAATAAACATAATTAAAAAAAAATTACTTTCAAAATCGGGTACGTTATTTTTGTTTAGCCAAATAAATTATTGAACTTTACTGTGCATTTCATAAAATGCTATGAAGCAAAATGCCATTTCCAACATGATTCTTGCAGAGAAAAGGAACACATAGTATGCACCCATTAGCCCAAATCATCATCAGTATAAATCATATGCCAAGCCATGTTAGTAGGAAGCCCATTTATCTCTTTTAGCTTTGTGGGGTGGGAGTTATCATTTATGACTGTCTGTATATCACTTGGCTGAAAAAACTTGCAGTTTTCTTTGTTGTGGACACGTCTCTTGTAGACAATTTTTTTGGCATATGCAAAATAGTAAGTATTGTTATGGATTTATGAACAAAATAGGAAAAATATTCTAGGAAATTTGTATTTCTAAGGACTAAGTTCTTTTAATCTTATCTTTATCAAATTTGGTTCTTTTGAAATCTTTTGTTTCCATAAAACAAATGATGTTATTAAATTAATTTCAGCTCATGCCCAAAGCCCTTGGGTTTCTTTGTGAACTCATAGGAATTGGGGATTGGGAAAAAAACATGGTAAGAACTATGACATAAAATGTTTGTTTAACATTCCACAATCAAATCATGTAGCAAAATTGTCTCTCATAGGTTTTCCATGCGACTTCTTTGTAATTGTAATGGATTGCAAAGGTTGTCACAAACTTATAAATCAATCTATTTATAAACCTAGGGTTGTAGGAGGGTTGTCCATGACAAGAAAAATAAGTAAAACTTTGAGTCCTCCAATGATATCTTAGCATATAATATTGGGGCATATAGGAAAAAATGAATCCACTAAAGAAGGGGAAAAACTTGAAGTCTTGATCATTCATATTGATGGTGAGCCACAAATCATGAAAAAGTACATTCCTAAAATTTATTTTAGACAATTTTTGTCTGAAATCTCCTTTCTAACATTACACCAGGGATTGCAAAACCATCAAATTAGATAGAATACAAACACAAATGCAGAACACAAGCCCATGAGATTATGTGACACATACCTTTGAAAAATAGTAGAGAAAAAATGTTGCCTTTGTATCAACGAACAAATGAAGAAGCAAGACTAATTTAGCTTGAAGCGAAATGTAGAACAATTTTCACAATGCTACAATTAATAAAAATATTTAGATTGTAGCTGGCATTTACTAACATTTACTAATGCCAGTTGCAACTTAACATTCACATTAAAAAACTGCCAATGCTCGTACCATGGCGGAAGCAGATATTAATAATTATAATTTTTTTTGATAAAATAATAAAATAAACCCCAACAAAATATCAAACATCCAATGATAAATAAAAAATTAATGAATTTTAAAATAATTTAATATAAATAAATAAAAACTTTTGCTAGGCTTAAATTTTGATAATAACATTAATAACAGGGACTAATAAAGATGAAAACATTAAAAGCGCTAAGTTAGGATGCACAACTAATGAGTCCCCTCTCCTAATGTACATTTTCCGAAGGAGAACATTAGTATCTGCTTATACATACAGGCACCAGTAATAAAAACAACGAACATTACTAAGGGGAGACACCCCAATTGAAGGTCACTTTACACCCCACAAAAGTAAGGCAATATCTACCCAGCCCCTACGATGCACCGACATGCAGTTATATATATACGTAACATGTATTGTATGCAAAGGATGTGATAGACGTTGCCATGCAGTTATATGTATGTGCAACATGTAATGTATGTATAACATTTATTGTATGCATAAAATGTTGGCGCATCATAGGGGCTGGGTACATGTTGCCCAAAAGTAAGTGTATATATACATAGTTATCGTTTTGGCGGGAATTTTAAAACCCACTCGCGCTCCGGCACTGCCATTCAGGGCTCTGGATAATTCTACTGAAACTTGTCAAAATACTTATACATTCTAGTCAAAAGAATTCAGAAATTCCATTTGATCCTAACTTCGAGAGATAAACACAACAGATGGATTTTGACGATGAAATAATTCGGCAGGTAAAAGCCTCAGGCTTCTCAGAGTCTTCCTTTCAGCAGCTGGAAAGTCTAATTTTGTCCAAAGACGATGAAACCATTCTCAACCATCTCGATAAAAGGTCGCGGGGTCTAGACTCGGGACAAGCAATAATTGACTACATCAGAGCCATGTTCTCCATATTGGGGCGATCTGCGAGGGAAGACCAGTTATCCAGGCCTGCCAGGCTTTTGCTATTTCTCGCTATGAAATGTCTTACCTTATTCCAAGCCAAAATTGTTAACAACGACAGAAAATGCATCGACTGTTTTGATTTTATAGTGCAAGAAATGGACGTCCTTCCCAAACCATTATTACCATCTATAACCGAATTTATATGTGTAAATGTGGATTCAATTGACGGTCCAGATGACGGACATGAGCTCAGACTTTTGCCTAGGGCTTTGAGGTTTATTTTTTTGACGCCCGAGGTTAAAGTGCCGGGGCAGGATGGGGACGAGATGGTGAGCACCGGCTCAGAGTATGCAGGGTTTGTTATAAAGCGAATATTACATGCAAAATGGTCCAATACAATGCTAACCAGAATGGTGAGTACAGACATTATTGACTGTATTTTTAAAAAGAATCATATGAAGCCCTATACTTATGTTGGGTATATACATCTAATTGTTCTCAGTATATGTTTTTGGAGTTTTAAATACTTTTAGACTTTAATTTGTGCTGGTATCTATCAAAATCTGCTGGAGTGTTTAGGCATATATATTCTTAATATTGATTTTTTCTGAGCCAATCATTAATTAAAGATTGTTTTCTTAGCGTTCACTTAGATACAGAACCTATCTTCTAGCCTAATTTTAAGAGGCATGCCAGTGCAAAGAATGTGGTTTCTAATATTTTATCCAATTTTAACAATTTATCATGTTTCGTGTAGTTTGAACCTAGGGTTCCTCTTTGATGCTTATTCAATTTCATAGCCGAGTTCCTTCTTATGCACACCTTAAAGGCTGTTGAATGGCGCATTTTCTTTCAGTTAACTGTTAGGTGCACCTGTGCTTACAGTATAATTAATCTGGGGTTTATAATTTTGTAAAGAATAGTTTATACTCCAAGTACTTCTTTTATATTGGATATTTAGGCAATCTAGTACTTTAGAGAATATGATCTTTAATGGAATATAATTTTATGTTGAATGTTGAGGTGCAACTGGACTTGCCATGGTTATTACGAAGTTTATATTTCTTTAGGTATCCATTTGCTCTGATTTTTTCAAGTCTAATGGATATTTAATTATATATGTATTCGGTTTAGATATTCTGGATCTTGAAGTGTCTCATTAGTTAAGGATTGTTTTATGCTTTTTAAAGTATAGTAAATTCTTAAGTACACATTTACTTTTCCTATTATTTTCCTGGAGTGTATTGTTTTTTGAAGGTTTATATATGCAGGTATATCGATTATTTAGGCACATCTGATATTCTGGTGTGCATCACTTGTTAAATATTAATTCATGATAAATCCTTTTTGAGGGTAGTAATAATCAATACATGTCTACTCTAATAAATAGTTTAAGTTTATTATTCTTTAAGGAGTAATTTATGCAGGGCGTTTTTAAAGTATATGTAATATTTACGTACATCTGTAATCGGTATAAAAGGGAGTGTATTTTTTCTTAATTATTGCTCTATGACTATATTTTCTTAGCATGTTAAATATTTAGGTACATCTGTATTCTCAGCAGTTATTCTGTAGCGTCTCATTCTTTCAAAATTAATTTATGCAGTATTTTTGTGGTAGGTTGAGTTTTAGTTACATTTGTACATGGTATAAATATTCTGTAGTTTGTCGGTCCTTTTGGATTGTTTTATGCCTTTTTCTTAAGTACAATGGATATTTATGTCTACCTGTAAAATTAGTAGCTGTAGTGTGTGTTTTCTGTTATTCTCTGCATATTTACAGTTCAGCCATTTTTTTTCATTACAGGTGAGTCTACTGCGTGAAATGCAATTGGACAGGTCCCATGTCGAGGAGTTTTTGAAAAAAATCTTTGGCTGCATGAAGAGAGTGGATCCTCAGGATCTTCCTTCACTTGTTTACCAGCTTCTGCTTTTTGCCTCAAAGGGTTTGCACAAGAAATTAGTACTGGGAGGGATTGTTAACCTGTTTGGTGAAGTCCTGTGTAGGATTTCAGAGGAGAATCCAGTTATTAAAAGGCCAGGTGTGAAGAAATCTTCTGAGGTTTTACGTCAGGTGGAGGGGACAGTGCTATTGCACATGAATTTTGCAATTAAGCAGGATCCATCTCTAGGTCAAGAATTATTGAATTTGGTTCGTGTGGATCATCGGCCAATTGCACCATTTACTGTTGCTTTATTGCTGTCAATTGCACGTATTCAAAGGTTTGAAGAGGTTTCCATGGTCTTTTTGAGGACATTGATGGTGAAGTCTCATCAAGACTATAAGCAAGCAAGGTAAGCACTGCTTTGAATTTCTTAATGCTAGTCCAGATTAAGGTCATTTCTCATGGCTTATAAAATTTAATATAAATCTGATTTTCTGGTTTATCACAGATGCTGTTGTTTGCTCCCATTCAGCAATCCTGTTAAAATGTTTGTGTTAAATCTGGAAAGAAAAGCGGTTCTGTGGAAAGGGGTTCTGCTGAGAAAATTTGGGAGCCTTTGCAGTAAAACTATCTGATGGGCTTCTTAGATTTCCTCAGCAGACACACAGATCCAAAGACACCCCCCAAAATCTAATAGAATAACCACATGCCATCTGCTACTTGGTAATAGATATCTTGAGACATGTTACAAATGCCCCTTCTAATGTTTGAAATTAATCATGTTACAGTGACCTGGGTCATAATAATTCAAGCACCAGCCTACTGTAGCCTGTCCATTTATTTTAGTCTTTCTTGAAATGTTTAACCAGAGAAATATAGACTTGTGCCAATTAGCTTTGATTTATTTTAAGCATCTGTTTAAATTTCTTTAGTTTGTGTATGTAGAAAACTTCAAAATTAAATGAAAATGTCTAAACATCAGGGTAGTCTTCAGTTAACAAAGAGTTTTTTGTGGCATTAAGGCCCCAACGTGTACTATTATTCAGTGGTCTTAAGTAGAGTGTATACCCTAAGTTCTTTCAACAGGTTCTACTTAGTAAATTTATCTATTAATTGAAAGTCCTACTGAAATTTTAGCATGTAAGCTGAGAAAAAAAATGATAAGGAGTTTGCAGTAAAATAGTCACACGGAGATGGCATTTGCAGCTCTGCTTTAGTTTTCTAGGAGCCTGCATCCAATATTATACATTGACATATTACAGAAAAATTAACAAATTTTTAAAATATTTGATTGACTATCACAACTTCCAGCTTCCCTTTCCAATGGTCTCTCAATATCTCAAGCCTAAAAAATAGTTGGCCAGGGTTTTCAGGAAAAGTGTTTGAATTTTGCAGTTTTTATCGTGTGGCAGGTTTAATGGGATATTTTGAATATCTTAGGTCCTTTTGCAATGAAAGATTCACTGGATGTCAGGTTTTCACTTCAGCTCAATGATTTAAGGAGCTTTAGTTAAACTAAGGCCCATTCTGGCAAAAAACACTCAAACAGTTGCGACATATCTTCAACTGCTCTATCTAGAATTTAGTTGAGATTTTCCTACTAAACAGTAGCCTCTGCTATTTTTAGAGGCAAAATTTCATTTTTGCACTTCTAGAATTCATTGCCTTTGATAGTATCACTGAGGTTAAAAATTGGATTGGTCACCCTACTCAATGGGACTTCCCTTTGTTTCCTAGAGAATTTTTTTTCTTATTCTTACATGTGCATTACATATAAGTCCACATGTGGTTGGCAACTTGTGAGTTTTTAACCTTCAATGCTATAACACCAATCAAATTGACTTCCTAGCAAGGTCTGACTGTAGAGATCTAGGTTCTCAGCTTGCATTTTCTTTTAGTTCTGGCTTTGGTGCTCACAATATCTATATGCAAGTGATGCTATAGTTTCGATGCAAATAGCAAGCAGTCATATGAACAACTGGCTGATAGTTGCCCAGAGTTGCACAATGGAAGCACAAGAACAATGAAGATCAAGGAAAACACACTCAATATGATATTTATGTGAATCCTGTTGGCCATTCCAAAATTGTATGGAACCTAACTATCCTATGATACCTAATCAATTAATAGTCAACTGGTGTAGAGACTCTTTGTAGTACATCTAAACCATTTTACAAGGCCAACAATGCCCATGAACCATTATGTTCTCACTCTTTGCTCCAACTCTAGCAATTCATTTGCAACATTTCAGTTTCTTGTGCTTAACTTCAATTGAGACTTATTTCCTACTTTAATAGTAATTTTCCACTTTTATGTTAATGTGGTGATGGTTGAACTTCCCCACATATGTGGAATTGAAGTCTTTTTCATGCTACTTGTTGGTAGCCAAAGCTCCAATAAACTTGACACTTCAGCTTCCATCATGCAACTCTATAGATTCTTTGTCTTTCTCATACGTGTATGAATGCCAATTGAACACTTTTGATTGGTCTGAATATTTTGACATAACCAACAAAAGAGTGTTTGTCATTTTGAACCTATCAGATATAGAATGGCTTCTCAACATATCTAGTCTCCAATGTGTGGACTGTCATGTCCCTGTCAATAAATATAATTGCAGCCATATAAATAAGGTCGCAGCCATAAACTCAGGTGAGTAGGACTGACGAAAAAGATAATAAATTAAATATAGTCCAAGAAGGGCTGACCTTACCCTAGGCAAGATAATTAATGGGAATTCAAAGATCGACCTAGATTTAAAAGATTATAGCAAAGGGCCGACTGAGTTTAGTTAAAGAGTCAGGACTTGAGAGGTCATAACTTAGAACAAATTCTTGATGATGCTTGGTGCCAGAGCCTTGATCCTGCCAACTTGAGGATCAAGAGGAAAGGTTTAGACAAGCAAGCCAAAGAACTCAAAGGGCACTAGAGAGAGAAAAGAGGAAACTTGCAACAAGCAACGACTCTACCCAAAGCAATACAATAAGTGAATAAGTGGGAAGCTCACCTCGTTGGATATGAAGGGTGCAATTTGGGGTGCATGTGCAGCGAGAACTGCAAAAGCAATGGCAGGGCCCACTCCTTTGACAAGAGACAACACAGTCATTGCCTCTTTATGTTGGAATGCATTTGCCGTTGTGCCAAAAGATTGACTTGCTAACGCTTGATACAAATGCTAGAGATAAACAGATCCATGAGAGGCGGTTAGTCCATGTCTCAAATCTGAAGGAGGACACTGGCAATTAGTCCAACAATCCCCCTTCAGCATCACCCGAGGGGATTCAAACTTGTGACCTTGCTCCTATACCAATTATTGGAACATATTTGTCATTGCGCCAAAAGATTGACTTATTAATGCCCGATACAAACTCCAGAGATAAACGGATCCACAAGAGGCGGTTAATCCATGTCCCGAATTCAAAAGAGGACGCTGGTGATGTAATGTCCCCATTCTTGAATCAGTCATACTAATACAATTAAGTACTTCGTGATCAAGAAGAGGCAGATCTGTGAAACAAGGTCAATTTAATCACTAATCCATTAAGACGGCAATTAGTATATTCGGTAGAGGCAACGATGAATCAAGAAGGAGAAGAATTAAAGGTATTATCTTGCAGATAGTATTAGAGGAGCGATTAATGATAATAAGGGAATAACATTTAAAGTGGTGAAGGAAGTAATAACAATTAAAGACAGATTCATTATGCAGCGATCATATTAGTGGTCAGCATTAATCAGCATTAATCGTATACCAGACTGATGTGCAGTACTGGGACTATTAAGTACAGTGACCCATGTGCATCATCCTACATGCTGACAGAATAGTAT
This sequence comes from Cryptomeria japonica, assembly GCF_030272615.1. Lineage (NCBI taxonomy): Eukaryota > Viridiplantae > Streptophyta > Pinopsida > Cupressales > Cupressaceae > Cryptomeria > Cryptomeria japonica. Next base: position 253,268,257 of record NC_081406.1, read on the forward strand.
GAAGGTTGAATAAATTATTAGAAGCCACATATGTTACGATTCATACAAAAGCTCAATTAATATACAGTGACTGAAATGCAAGACAAGTCAGCGATTATTCATTACCATGCAGTTAGTAGTAAAAAGAAGACAAATCAGCATTAGTCAAAAGACAAATCAGACCCATTCATAAATAATGTAGAGATTAATAAGCCTGATAAAGATTAAGAAAGAGTCTGATTAGTTAGTAATAATCAAAAAGTCTTATTAGAAATAGAAGGGTGCGAATTATTGTAACTACTAATAATTATCAAAAGTTAGGATGAGATTACTATTAGTAATGTCTCCTCATAAAGGTGGTGTCTTAATTGTTGACTGATACATTTAAAAAGAAACAATAATAAATAAACAAAAGGGAAGTAAAGGGGTGTGACTGATAAATGATACCGTTCAATAAAGTATTAAAGGAGATAGGAATCACAATTCATAAGGAACCCAGACTACTGGTGTCAGAAAGACTGCCTGCGTTAGAGATTGTCCCCCAGCATTAGACAATGATAATACTCCCAAAGTAACTAATAAGGAAATCATTTAAAGTAGCATCGTATCATATAATCCTATAGAGATAAGAATTAAGGTATTAAGGAAATCTTTCCAGAAATAGGAGGACACTTGAAGACTTTAATTTCTTATTTTCAGATTTGGATCTCTTTAGTAGAGCAGAAGTTTATGCTATAGAAGAACTACTCTCAAGTATATAAATTGGGATAAGCATTGATCATAATCATTCATAATTAGGATTGCATGACAAGGGTACAACATTCGGATTGATATTTTTAATTACTGATATAACAACGGTGGGTAAGAGCAGCGACCATCAATCATTTTAGTGAGCGGCAGAAGCATTCACGAACAAGGGTTGGTAAATATAATTGGATATGTACAGTAATGATTGTGAATTACAGAAACAAGAAGAAGACAAAGGTTATTCCAAGGCAACAATAATATTAAGCATGTTGTGTAAAGAAAGTTAGCTACGACATGTCCATGATGACCATCCAGTTTATAGTAATGAAGAGGATATGAACTGCAATACTGGGCAGGTCCATACCCTATGATAGTAGGATTGATTTCATTAGAAAAAATTGAAGTTATTTAGAAAAGACAAGACAACGTGTAACGCCCCGCCAGGAAACCCCAAAGGGATAAAACTAAAACACTAGATAAGAGTGCAAATAATTTTTTTTTAAAACTTTAATAAGTTTAATGATACATTGAGTTAACATTAAGATTAAATTGCACAACGAAAGACTTAACACCTAAAGGGTTTGTTGAAATTGGTAGCTAGCTCTGATTATGCTAGCCCAGATTATCAAACTTTAATGTTGCTAAAAGCAATTCAAGTTTGATTATTATTCATGTGTTTAAACTCATATAAGGCTGGCCCTATTTGGGCGTATAAGTAGTGTGAAACGTGTTCTAGGGCAGGACCCAAATTGGGCGGGTAAGCAAACAACATATAACGTGTAATAAATATTATTTGTATTTTTGGTGGCAAGTGTACTTAGCCGACCTAGCCTATAAGGCAATGTAATCATGTATAAATACAAGATAGTGATGCCTTGTTATAAAATAAAAAAAGCAATAGCTCTTCCTCAGCAAATATCTCTGCAATATCAGCGAACTTGCCTTAGGCATCAATGAACTTGTTTTGGACATCAGCGAACTTGTTTTGAACATCAGCAAACACACATTAGAGACCAGCGATCACACCTTGGAGGCTTGCGATCTTTATTTGCCGAATCTGCCCTATTGGTTTATCTGCCGAATCTGCCCAATTGGTCTATTTGCCGAATCTGCCCTACTGTTGATTGAAGGATATTAGCAAGTTCAGATCAGAAGTTACAAGTCAGATAAGTTAGTCTTGCCATTGCCTTAGCAGGGTGAATTGTATTTGATCAACTGCTGATATTAATAAATAAGATCTGAACATTGTTGCTGGGTTTTTCCTCCAAGAGGGAGGTTTTCCCAGGGTATATGTGTGTCATGTGTTGATTTTGTGATTGTTTATCTTGCATCTTGATTTTCTATTCTTTAATGCTTATCTGATTACTAAAAACTAACATGGTATCAGAGCTTTAGGTTCATTCTAAGTAATCAGATTAACAGTAAGCTTTCACTTTCAGTTTGTTGTTTTATTTTCAAGATGGTGACAGGTCTGAAAGTAGAGGACAGGCTTGATGGGGCTCTTAACTTTACCTCTTGGAAGGTTAGTGTTCTCCTTGCCCTTGAGGAGATTGATCTGTTGCAATTTGTAGAAGATAAGGATCTGTCTGAGCCCTTAGATCCAGAAGAGTAAAAGCAGTTCAAGAAGAATGCTCTTAAGGCCAAGAAGTTCCTATTTGATTCTGTAAAGGATCATCTTGTCCCAACCATCTCCAAGCTACCTTCAGCCAGGTAGATGTTCAAACACTTAGAGGTAATGTATGAGATCAACAACATTAGCTGGGCACTTACCCTAAGGCAACAACTACTTCAAGTCAAGATGGGTAAGGGAGATTCAGTAATGTCTTTCTTCATGAAAATTTCAGAATTGAAGAATCAACTCAGCTCCATTGGAAATGAAGTTGTGGACAAGGACATTGTCATGATTGCACTAAATGGACTTCCTGATTCTTGGGATCCATTCATTCAAAGCATAAGCGGAAGATCTGAATTTCCCACATTTAATCACCTTTGGTCTGATTGCATTCAAGAAGAATCACTCTTAGCTGCAAGAGGAATGCTCAAGGGCACTCATGGAGGTGACCATCACATGCTTGCATCTTAATATGTCAAAAGGAAGGGTGGTCATTGGAAGAAAAACAACTTCAAAAGAAATAGAGATTTCAGATCTCTTGCTGTTCACGATTCAAGGAAGAAGCCAAGGGATCTTTCACGTATCCGTTGCTTCAGATGTGATAAGTTTGGACACTATGCTAAAAAATGTCAGAATTTGCCCATGCAAGGAGAAACAAACCTGAATGAAGTTACGAATTCGAAGGATAACGAAGACTTCCTCTTCATTTTTGCCTTATCCAACAATGTGCCAATTGACAACAACACTTGGTTGATAGACAGTGGTGCATCCAGACATATCACGGGATACCGGGAGCACCTCTTAGACTTAATGGAGGAAGAGTCCAACCTTCATGTGGTAATTGGTGATGATACTCGGTATTTGGTAAGAGGTTTTGGCAATACTTCTTTAAATTTAGAATTTGGTATCTTCTTGCATCTCAGTGATATTTTATTTGTTCCTGGAATTAAAAGAAATTTAATCTCCATTTCTGCCCTAGAAGATAAAGGTTATCAAGTAGCATTTTCTGAGGGTAGAGTACTTGCATGGCCTAAGAAATCTAGTTTTAAATCTGCTCGTGTTATTGGAAATAGATATGATAGTTTGTATAAGCTTTCAGTTCACCCTGTTCAAGCACTCATTCATGAGGCTCCCGAATCTAGCGAGCTATGGCACAAAAGGCTTGGTCATCTTCACTTCCAAGCACTTCCCTCACTTGAAAAGATGGTTAAAGGTATGCCTAAACTCAATCATTTTCATGATGATACTTGCAAAGGTTGTGCATTAAGTAAGAACACTAAAAGTCCATTCCATAAAAGTGAAAGTAGAGCCAAGGAAAAATTAGCACTTGTTCATTCTGACTTATGTGGACCCATGTCAGTTCCTTCTTCCAGTGGATTTCTATACTATGCTACATTTATAGATGATTTTTCTAGAAAGACTTGGATTTACTTTCCAAGATCTAAGGAATCTGATGAAGTACTAAGTAGGTTCAAAGAATTTAAGGCTCTAGTTGAAAATATATCTGGTAAAAGGATTAAAGTGTTAAGATTTGATAATGGAGGTGAATACACCTCAAGTAGTTTTCATGACTTTTGTGTAGAGGCAGGAATTAAGAGAGAGTTTTGCATCCCCTACAATCCTCAGCAAAATGGTCTGGTTGAAAGGAAGAATAGAGCCATTGTTGAAGCAACTAAAGCTATGATTCATGATCAGGACTTGTAGACTTTCCTATGGGCCGAAGCATTTAAGACTGCAGTGTATATTCAGAATAGATGCCCTCATCGTGTCCTGAAGAACATGACTACCGAAGAAGCCTTCACTGGAGTCAAACTTGATATCAGTCACCTAAGGATTTTTGGATGTCCTGTCTATGTTCATATGCCAAAAGAAAAGAGATCTAAGCTAGAACCATTCGGGAAGAAAGGTATCCTTGTTGGATATAGTGAGTCCTCCAAAGCATTTCGTGTTTACATTCCAGGATAAAGGTACATTGAGGTAAGTAGGGATGCCATGTTTGAAGAAAATATTGCTTTTAAGAAATCTAAAGGTTCCCTTGTCAATAATGATTAAGAAGTTAATGATAATCAAGGTATGGATATTGATACTAACCCTGAGATTCAGAGGGAGTCTGTTGAGCCTCTCAAACCTATTGAGCATGGTGATCCTCCTGAGCCTCTAAATCCAACTGATGGACCTAGAGATATTGCAGTTAGCAAGAAAAGACCACTTTGGGTTAGGAGCACAATTCAAGAAGCAGAAAAGTTTGTAGCTCCCCAAGGAACATTTAGAGAAAGCCGAAGACCTCAAAAATTCTCAAACTATGTTGCAATGATGTGTAATATAATTGAGACTGAACCATCAAGCATAGAAGAAGCAATGAATTAGCAAGCATGGAAACTAGCTATGGACTAAGAGTATCAATCTATCATCAAGAATGATGTCTAGGATATTGTGCCTAGACCTAAAGGTAAGTCTGTTGTTTCTTCTAAATGGTTGTTTAAAATTAAACATGCTGCTGATGGTAGTATTGAGAAATATAAAGTTAGATTTGTAGCTCGTGGTTTTTCTCAAAAGGAAGGCACAGATTATGAAGAGACATTTGCTCCTATTGTTAGATATACTTCTATTAGAACTATTATAGCTATTGCTGCAGCTAAGGGTTGGAAGTTACATCAGATGGATGTAAAGACTGCTTTCCTTCATGGTGTCATTGAGGAAGAAGTCTATTTTGAGCAACTAGAAAGATATGAGACTCACAATAGAGAATCTCATGTATGCAGATTGAAGAAATCTCTTTACGGCCTCAAGCAAGCTCCTCGAGCTTGGTATGAAAGAATTGATAAGTATTTGGTTAGTTTAGGGTTTTGTAAGAATGATGCCGATCCTAACCTTTACTGTAAAGTATTTAATGGTGAAATGCTAATTCTGGTTTTATATGTGGATGATTTATTTCTAACTGGTGAAGATAGTCTCATCATTAGATGTAAGAAATAATTAGCCACTGAATTTGAAATGAAAGATCTAGGTTTAATGCATTACTTTCTAGGGTTAGAAGTATGGCAAAGATCTATTGAAATTATACTTAGTCAAGGAAAATACACCATTGATATATTGAAAATATTTGGTGCGTTGGATTGTAAACCTATGCTTACTCCTATGGAAACTAATTTGAAGAAATTGAATTTATTTGCAGCTAACTCTGATTTTGCAGATCCATCGGAGTACAGGTAGTTGATTGGATCCTTGATGTATCTAGTTAACACTAGACCGGATATTTGTTATGCAGTGAGTGCCCTCAGCCAGTTCATGAACAAGCCGAAGCATGTTCCTCTTGTTGCAGTCAAGCATATCGTGAGATATTTGCGAGGCACAATTGGCTATGGGTTGAAATATCCAATCAACACTATCATCACCTTGGAGGGCTACTCTGGTTTTGATTGGGCAGGATGTGTAACTGATAGAAAGAGCACTTCAGGAATCTGTTTCAGTTTGGGTTCTGCCATGATTTCCTGGGCCAGCAGGAAACAGTCCTCAGTTGCATTGAGTACTGCAGAAGTTGAGTACATTGCATCAAGTGTGGCGTCAAGAGAAGCAGTATGGCTTCAGAAGCTTCTTGCTGGGTTGTTTGGACAACCTTGGGAACCCACAATCATTCATTGTGACAATCAGAGTTGTATTAAAATGTCTGCTAATCCAATGTTTCATGACAGGTCAAAACATGTGGAAACTCATTATCACTATGTTCGTGATATGGTACAGAGAGGTGCCATTCAGCTGAAATATGTTAGCACTGATGAGCAGATTGCAGATGTTCTCACCAAACCTTAGCTCGAGTGAAGTTTGAATACTTCAGAGAGAGGCTTGGAGTTGTGGAGAACGCAACCTTGATTGAGAGGGAGTCTCAGTCTCAGTGATGCAATAAAGTTGCATCTTCCACCCTTTGCGGGCAATGCAAGGTGGAGTCACCCTTTGCGGGCAATGCAAGGTGACATTGTGTCCTTCTTTGGGAGAAGGATGAGGTGTAAAACCTCTTCCACCCTCTGCGGGCAATGCATGGTGGATCCATCCTCTGCGGGCAATGCAAGATGGATGTCATGGAAGGTCCATGACGTGTTATGGTTACTTGGTGTTATCCTCCCTAGCTAAGAGGGAGTGTTGAAATTGGTAGCTAGCTCGGATTATGGTAGCCCAGATTATCAAACTTTAATGTTGCTAAAAGCAATTCAAGTTTGATTATTATTCATGTGTTTAAACTCATATAAGGCTGGCCCTATTTGGGTGTATAAGCAATGTGAAATGTGTTCTAGGGCAAGACCCAAATTGGGCGGGTAAGCAAACAACATATAATGTGTAATAAATATTATTTGTATTTTTGGCGTCAAGTGTATTTAGCCGACCTAGCTTATAAGGCAATGTAATCATGTATAAATACAAGATAGTGATGCCTTGTTATAAAATAAAAAAAGCAACATCTCTTCCTTAGCGAATATCTTTGCAATATCAGCGAACTTGCCTTAGGCATCATCGAACTTGTTTTTGACATCAACGATCTTGTTTTGAACATCAACGAACACACATTAGAGACCAACGATCACACCTTGGAGGTCTGCGATCTTTATCTGCCGAATCTGCCCTACTGGTTTATCTGTCGAATCTGCTCTACTGGTCTATTTGTTGAATCTGCCCTACTGTTGATTGAAGGATATTAGCAAGTTCAGATCAGAAGTTACAAGTCAGATAAGTGAGTCTTGCCTTTGCCCTAGCAAGGTGAATTGTATTGATCAATTGCTGATATTAATAAATAAGCTCTGAACATTGTTGTTGGGTTTTTCCTCCAAGAGGGAGGTTTTCTTAGGGTATATGTGTGTCATGTGTTGATTTTGTGATTGTTTATCTTGCATCTTGATTTTTTGTTCCTTAATGCTTATCTGATTACTAAAAACTAACAGGGTTTCCCAACTTGGTTAACTAGGTTCACCACTAACATTACTTAACAATAAATAATCCAATTAAGTTGATTAAACTTAATAACATAATTACACTTAATCAATGGTTAATTCATCCAATAGTCTCAATTATAGAAAACATGATTAAGTTCATTCATCAAGAAACTAACCATTACATTACATCTAATATTCCAGTGAAACATATGCATTACATTAAATTTCCATACATACATTGTTTGCATCATAAGATAATAAATACATTGCATTTCACTAAATCACTAAGTTACAAAATCAGATAATGTTACATTACAATTTACATCTTGCCATGAAGGCATACAATTTAATAATTACAACCAACCATAAAAGGTCCATGATAGACAAAGAATGATCCATGACACGTGGGAACCAACTGGATAGCAAAACGCTCGAATCCAAGCACAACTGGAACACCTGTGAAACCAACTCCCGCAAGAAGGGACGGATACACCCGATGGAAAGTGGCACTACCACCCGACCATGTGGTTCAAAAAGAACCACCCCACCGTGCTAGGAGATAGAAATAAGACCCACTAGCACCCTATAGGTAAGCACCCACACATGGTCAAACTCACAACATCAGAATGATGCACATGAATTAAAACTCGCAGAACATGACTTCACATCAAAATCAGGTGAAATCAACAAGAATACACACTAGTGACCATAAGGGAAGAGTGTCATCACATAGCTTGGTATGGTTACCCTGGCAGGCCTCCATAGGTCCTGACCCCCATCTTGGGTTACTTTGGTAACCTCTCTTGAACCTTCGGCTCCATCCAAGTCTCATGTGGACCCAAAAAATCCTTTCATGAGGACAAGGTTGTTGGTTTACCATTCTAGGCCTTCTCACTGCATCTTGAGTCTGTACTAGCACTCAACCAAGCCCCCTAATATATTATTAAGTTATCACTTAAGCAAAATTTTGATGGGCTACCCTGCTAACCACTTTGGGTGCGACCCCCAATCGAAAGCCACTCTCCCTTATGACACTTAACCAAAAACCAAACGAACTCCCAAAACCAAGGTATACACATGAAATAGTACATGGAGTTCAAAATGACAGAAAAACACTTGGCCAAACAAGCCCTTACACGAGGTTAACTAACTGACAAATCCTTGACAAGAAACAATAACAACCATGAAGACAACCACATGACAATATCTAATACGTTCGACAAAGGACTTGCAGTTTCGAAAATAAAGGCGAATACAGTAAATAAACATGCATCTTCGCTAATCTAAATTGATAATAATTTCCATTTCATTAAAAATACATGTATGAAGGTTTGCTAATTCATTTATATTTCAATTTACACCATAAAATAAATATCAACACCTCACAATAAATTTAGAACCAAAATCTCATTTATATAATTATATATATATGCTATACATATAAAAATATAAATTAATTAAACTAATATTTTTTTTTCCAAAATAAAATAATCAATTACATTTTTTCTTTTTTAAAATAAAATATCCATTTTAATTTCCCAAATAAATATATTTTTTATCACTAAAAAAAAATTAAAAATTAACTTGAAAATAAATATAAATAAATATAAATAAATATATATATATATATATTTATATTAATATTAATAATAAAAATTTAAATAAAATAATAATAATAATAATTTTTTTTTAAACCCCACTTTACAGCCACTTGGGGCCCCTTTACAAAGGGGTGGGCTCGCTGGGGGACCATGTTGTGGTCTCCCCACAGCCCATGGCTGTGTGGAAGTCACGACATGGCCTCATCGCCATGGCTTGGGGAATCCACGACTCCAAACCGCCTCGCCGTTATTAAAATAACTTTTTTTTTTATATATATCTAAAAAAAAAAATTTCAAACAACTTTCTCATCAGCTATAGAAAATTTTTGAGTCTAAAAAAAAACATTAACAGTTAATTTTAATTTTTCTTTCCCTATTCTTTTTAAAAATAAATCAAACCCCCCAATTCAAAGTATATACAAAAAAATGTTTTGATTCCAATAACTGAGAATGAACAATTTTTTTTTAAACAAAACAACTTCCAGAAAACTAAATCTGGGCAAATTTTGCCAGCATAACCCCATGTAGGGGTGAAATTCAACCAATTTCAAACTTTCCCCAAATTAAAAACACCATATATAACTAATTTTCTATTTCTTAAACAAATGGCAAACTTAAAAAAAAAAGGAAATCTTTTTCCAAATACTCAGTAAACAGCCATTCACCAAAAAAAATCAACTTGAAACTAATTCTTTTTCAATAAATTAGAAATGACCGGGGAAAAGAAATGAAACTAAAGGGATTTAAATTTCAAATCTAAATGCTATCTTTCCATTTCAAACAAAACTAAATTGAGTTTGCAATCAAAAGAATTCAAACACACAGAGGTTTTTCTTAAGACAAATAAACTTGAAAACAAAGGTTTTTACAAACCAACCTCAATAAGCTATCTTGGAAGATAATCTCAGAAGAGCTAAGTCCTGCAACTGAGCAAATTCTTCAACCAGAGATGAAGACCAAATTTTTCCAACCAAAAAAACTTTTTCTCTCTCTTCCCGTGAAAACTTAGATAAATAGAAAAATTTAACCTAAAAGTCTATTCTAGGTTAAAATTTTCTCCAACCAATCAAAATTTTTCTTATAAAGTGCATTTCCAAAAATGCCTTTTCTCTCCAAATTTTATTTTTCCAATTTAAATTAAAACTCAAATTTCTATTTCAAAAAGTCAATGAGGAAGATATTTTCTTTTTCTAATTTCTAAATCACTTTTCAAAATGCATACACATATTTAATTTCACAATTTAAAATAACCATTAATCAAATTCCCTAATTTAATTCATTGAACAAATTGATTTAACAATTTATGATACTAAGGATCTAATTAACTTTTTATCCCTTTATTTAAATATGCAAATAAAATACATTAACTAATTAAACATTTAAGATTTAATAGTTAATTTCACAACGCAAAAAACGCAACTCAAGTAAACCAGATAAACACATGACTTGCATACCAGACATAGGGAACTAACGGACGACTGATGATGCTCACTATTGAGCTTGGCTAGGGTTAAAATGTAGGGCCTTACAACTATCTCTTCCACTTCCATCAGGTCAATAAGGTATGCTCAGACCTGTGAAGCCAGGTGGAGACGATACCCCATACTTTGTACCTGCAATTCCCTGCATCAACGAACCACATATGCATATATATACAACCACAGTAAACACACCGGTGGAGGAGAATCATGACGTTCCCTGTTTCACTGAAGTGAGTGAAGGAAAATCATCTCCTAGCACCTCATACACTTACAAACATGAAGCATGTATATAACGCATTGCATGTATAAAATGAATGTGTCAATCTATGTCAGTAATCCCATAAAACAACATTTAACTGTTAATAAGGAAATACTGTATGAACAACATACACTGCAACTCAAAGTAATGCATAACAGATCATAGCATAATGTCTGAGTAAAATATCACAATATAATGTATCCACTAATATCCACTGAAAAAGTTAACTGAAGTCAAACATGAATCTAAAAAGTCTGATTGAGGGAGGGGTACTACACAACGAATCAAGATAAGTTCAATCTTTGTAGCTATTCTTAAAATGTTTAGTTAAATATTATAATAAAATATATTCATTTTTTATAAAATTATATTTATTAATACATAATAACTCTCATTCTAAGGTGAAATTGTTGTTCCAGGATTAAATTAAGGAAATTCTCAAATGGGGACATTACAGGTGATTAGTCCGACACTTTCAAATTAGGAAGTGCTACAAAGGCCTTTTGTGATGCTTTTTTCACTTCCTCTTCATCCGCTACAAAAACAAAGCTCAAAAGCCTCAACTTGCATTACACTCTTAATTGAGGACACTATACTCAACAATAAAAGCTTATCTTCATACACAACACTTGTCCATTCTATGATCTTTTTGAGCTCTTCTTTGGTAATGTAGGAAGTAGGGTTTCGAGCTTGTAATATAGGAGGAAGAGTCTGCATGTAGGACTTATCCAATTTTGCTAGTTACCGTTTATGCGAAGGGCATAATTGCAAAGCACTTTTCTCCATTGTTCAACATCACAACCACTAAAATCCATCTATATTAATGCGTACCTCCAATAACAACATTCAACTTTTAGTCTCCACTGTAGTTGTTGAGTTTTATTGCTAAGCTGAATTATCAATTCGCACAATAACAACCTTCTTTTCGTGCCCTTGGGTGCACCATCTTTGTTTCCTGAACCAAATTTCACAATAGCATCATCAAGAATTTGCTTTAAGTTATGGCGTCTCAAGTCCATACTCTTTAACTAAATTCAGTCGGCCTTTTGCTATAATCTTTTAAATTTGGGTTGGTCTTTGAATTCCCATTAATTATCTTGCCTAGGGTATGTTGAAAATGTAGCTAGGTCATATCCCTTGATTGGGCCGACCTAGCTTGGTAAATTTTTAATGTGGCCTTTGGCTTTAAAATTTATTGTGTATGGGCCTATTTGGGATATTATGTAACTTGAATTAGGGTTGGGCCCAATTGGGCGCTCAAGATTATGAAACTTGTAAAATAAAAATATGTATTTGTATTTTGGCAGCAACAGAGATGGCCGACCTAGTAAAGTTAAGGCAAGGTACTCATATATATTGAAGGCAAGTTGACGCCTCATAACAATCAATCAGTATTCATTCTACTATCAGCGAATACCTCTGAAGATCAAGCGAATACACTTGCAGATCAACGAATATACCTTGAAGGCCTGCGAACATATCTTGGGGGTCAGCAAACATACTTCGAAGGTCTGCGATCTCAGTCTGAGCCCTAGTGAATCTCTTCCTAGCTGGGCGAACTTCATTACCAGCTGAGCGAACATCACCCTAGGTCTGTCAAGGCTGTTTTGAGGATGCCGAACTTGCTATAGGCAGTGGTATCTGCATTTTAGAGACTTCTTCAAGTCTGATCTCAGGTCCTAGGATCAGATAAGTTTTGTCTTGTCACTTGTGTGTGTGCCCTAGCTGGGCAAAGTTGTAACCTATTTCTGTGATTAATCTAAGGCAGATATGAGACATTAGTTGCTTAATTTTTTCCTCCAGAGCAAGGTTTTCCTAGGGTATATTTGTGTTGTTTGTCCTTCTTACTATTCATTTTGTTTTCTGCTCATTAATTGTTAATCTGATCACCAAAAACTAACATGGTATCAGAGCCAAGTTCATACTAATTGTGATCAGATTATTGAGAAGTCTTTATCCTCAGTCTATCATTCCATTCTTCAGTTAGCATGGCATCATACATTAGAGCTGAAGATAGATTGGATGGTGCATCCAATTTCACTGCATGGAAATTCAGAATCATGATGGCATTGAATGATCTCTCTGAGTTCATCAGCAAAGAGTCTTCCGAGCCCTCAACTGAAGGAGAAAAGGAAGCTTGTAGAAAGAAAGACTTTCAAGCTCAAAGGATAATAGTGGATTCCGTCAAGGATCATATCGTGCCTCTCATCGCCAAGCTAAAGGCAGCAAAATAAATGTTTAGCACCTTGGAGAAGATGCATGAGATCAACAACACCAGTCGCATCCTATCGTTGAAGCAACAACTTCACCACATCAAGATGGCAAAAGAAGAATGTGTAGCTGCATACTTCAAGAGGATTTTTGATCTGAAGAATCATCTCTCTTTCGTTGGGAAAGTTGTTGAAGATAGCGACCTATCAATGATGGCTCTCAATGGTCTTCCATCATCTTGGGAAGCATTCATTCAAGGAATCAGCGCAAGGATTGAACTTCCACAATTTGATTGCTTGAGGACAGATTGTTTACAAGAAGAGTCACGACTAATTGCAAGAGGACTTGAGCGTGATCTTTATGATGTGGAAAATCAAGTTCTTGCTTCGCATATGGAGAAAGGTAAAGGAAGAAAGTGGGATAGAGACAGAGGTTCTGATTCTGCTCCTAAAGCAAAAAGGAAGAAGGATTTATCTCACATCCTATGCTTTAAGTGTAATAAGTTTGGTCATTTTGCTCAAGATTACAAAATCGGGACTTCTCTTGCTTCCTCTGCAGAAGTTGGTATAGGAACTCCTCAGAAGGAACATAAGTCAAATGAAGACTTCCTTTTGTAAAAGGAAGATATGTCAGAAGGTTTTTCAGCTTCAGACAGAGCTTGTTGTATTTTGCTTCAGAGAGAGCTTTGTTTCAGCTTTAGAGGAAGCCATATCCTTGGTTAAGGCAATCTTCTTGGAGAAGATTGAGGTGAAAGCCCTTGGTCAAGGCAATCTTCCGGGAGAAGGTTGGGGTGAAAGCCCTCATTCCACCCTCTACAAGTAGGCATGGTGGTGTTGTATTCTTCTCTGGGAGAAGTCTGAGGTTAGAGCCCTCATTCCACCCTCTACAAGTAGGTATGGTGGGCATCATGGATGAAATTCCATGATGAGTTTGTTCATCCTCTGGGAATAGCCATGGTGAACGTATCATGTGTCTCATCCATGGGAGTAGCCATGGTAGTAGTCACGATGTGACTTGATTGATCAAGTGATCCTCCCTAGCTAAGAGGGAGTGTTGAAAATGTAGCTAGGTCGTATCCCTTGATTGGGACGACCTAGCTTGGTAAATTTTTAATGTGGCCTTCGGCCTTAAATTTTATTGTGTATGGGCCTATTTGGGATATTATGTAACTTGAATTAGGGCTGGGCTCAATTGGGCGCTCAAGATTATGAAACTTGTAAAATGAAAATATGTATTTGTATTTGGCAGCAACTTGGAGATGACCGACCTAGTAAAGTTAAGGCAATGTACTCATATATATTGAAGGCAAGTTGACGCCTTATAACAATCAATCAGTATTCATTCTACAATCAGCGAATACCTTTGAAGATCAAGCGAATACACTTGCAGATCAACGAATATACCTTGAAGGCCTGCGAACATATCTTGGGGGTCAGCAAACATACTTCGAAGGTTTGCGATCTCAGTTTGCGCCTTAGCGAATCTCTTCCTAGCTGGCCGAACTTCATTACCAGCTGAGCAAACATCACCCTAGGTCTGTCAAGGCTGTTTTGAGGATGCCGAACCTGCTACAGGCAGTGGTATCTGCATTTTAGAGACTTCTTCAAGTCTGATCTCAGGTCCCAGGATCAGATAAGTTGTGTCTTGTCACTTGTGTTTGTGCCCTAGCTGGGCAAAGTTGTAACCTATTTCTGTTATTAATCTAAGGCAGATCTGAGACATTAGTTGCTGGGTTTTTTCCTCCAGAGCGAGGTTTTCCCAGGGTATATTTGTGTTGTTTGCCCTTCTTACTGTGCATTTTGTTTTCTGCTCATTAATTGTTAATCTGATCACCAAAAACTAACAGGGTAAGGTCAGCTCTTTTTGGACTATATATTATTTATTCTTTTTGGTTGACCCTGCTCACTTGAGTTTATGGTTGTGACCTTATTTATATGGCTGCAATTTTATTTATTGATGGGGACATAACATAGATCCTATATGCCTTACCAATGCTTGTGCAATGACATGTGACACCTTGGTGATACACACTACTTTGTGCAATTTTGGAAGGGTTTAGTCTATCTTAAAAAAGGCAATAGTTTGCTTTAGCTTGCGTGCTTTGTATGGAACCAATGTCACAATCAATGGCCTTTGGGTAAAAAATTGGATTACTCAAGCTCCTAAACACAACTTCAAACCAAACCACAACTAGTTCACTACATAGACATACCATTGTTAGAATTTTCAAAATAGATATTAACCCAAAACCTAGTGAAACAAGATGTTATATATCAAACCAAAATATCAATTGATATAAAATTGTTAATGCAAATTATATCAAACCAAAATAGTACAATAGAGTTAGTTTCTAATAACATGAGAGACATGCAAATGCTCAAGAGACACAAATTTGCAACAAGAAAAATAACATAAAGAAAGCTCACATGAATACATTCTAGAGGTGGATACATATATAGGAACCAAGGGAGGCAAGACCGACCGATGAGAAATGTAACTCTTGTTACCCAAAAATAGGTGGGAGGCACACTCATGAAAAGATGCCATCTATCAATATTTGACCCACTCATTACAACTAAGTAAGCTAAACTAAGTGTGTAGGAAAATACATAATATCTAGCTAAGAAAAATAACATAAAGAAAGCTCACATGAATACATTCTAGAGGTGGATACATATATAGGAATTAGGAGAGGCAAGATCGATCGATGAGAAATGTTACTCTTGTTACCCAAAAATAGGTGGGAGGCACACTCATGAAAAGATGCCATTTATCAATATTTGATCCACTCATTACAACTAAGCAAGGTAAACTAAGTGTGTAGGAAAATACATAATATCTAGCTAAGAAAAATATTTTTTTTACACTAACATCCCCTCAACGCAACTTTGGGGGGTGAGCGGATGGGTCCAAATAAAGTTTGATGAGGCACCCATGTACATAGAAACACCTAGTCCTCTATCCCTTCTTGCCCAATGTCATGTCCCCATCTTTAACCCAAAAAGATAAACAATTAAATAAGTTTAAATTAATGATTTAAACTTATTATTAAAGGGAGCAAGCATACAAGAGTCTATTATAGAGTTGAAGCTGATATGGAAGACCCACCGTCAGTTCATGAACATGTGCGTGGCACTCAAAATTTAATGATAAACAAATTAAGGATATTATATACCATTGTTGATTGTATCAACAAGGTTGATAATGGAACGAAACATTAATAGCAAACGTCGATAGTAAGTTTGGGAGACGACAACTCATATCCATGACTAATCAATAGTAGCAAATGACTCGGCTAGTTAATAGTAGGAAGGAACATGAGCAATGTGGATATTAGCATCAATACCAAAGAGAATAAAACGACAATTGAGAAGTCCATCGTATTTGAAGGTGTCGTAATAAATGCAAACCATAGTTAACAACTATTGACTGATAATGAGTAATAATGTCGACTCAAACAAGGAGACAATCCAATATCTTTCATTGATAATATTCCTTCTGGAAACTTTAGAGTCTTCTGAAATCGAGCCATGTTAATATCATCGGGTTCCTATATCATCACTTCGATTACCTTCTGGTGTGAATTATTGAAGACCATTGCAAACGAATATTAAAATCATTATTTAAGGGACTATTACGGATATGCTATGTTTCGCCAAAGACATGTCGTGCGAATTGAAACTCAAAATTAATGATTACCTAAAACAATCGAATCCTTCAGAGAAAGAAAGACAAAGATCGATGTCTTCATATAAGATGGAGGTTAGTTTACAAATCGCCTATACAATATACGATGAAAGGCAAGCATTAACTTAGCCAACATTGATTAATAACATCGATTAGACAAGTGGAGATTAATCATGAAAGGCAGCGAACTATACAAGGAATCTAATCAATCATTTGATATGCTTTGGGGAAGCCTGATTGAGATTAATATTAATTATCAATAATAAAACGTGATTTGGCAATAATTAGTCAAGAATTCTGCATAAATTCTGCATATTGACAGTGAATTTTGACAATGCTTTCTATAAGCAATTTGACTTTGACACTCAATTTAACACAAATTTGGAATAAGAACTCTACTAGTTCTTATATGTTAAGGTTCTATAATGTATATATACATGCTTTATCCATGTTTTCATCTGAATATTTTAAGTTTCTCTATATATTTTAATTTTCCCTATTTTTATATATTCATCCCCTTTGCCGTCACCTAGCCATCGCCAAAATTGACAAAAAAAATCACCATCCCCAAAACGCTTACCCCCATCCCCTGCCGTCCTTGTCTCAGAAACTCAGGGTAACATAGTGCATTCTAGGATTAGAATAGGACTAGAATAGAATTCTTAAACACTTTCTTTTTGTATTTTATTTTTAAAATCTTTGTTGGAGATGGGAAAAAGTGGCTATCTTGCTAAATCATAAGTCTTTTCAGAACCGTGGAAAAGTACTTCTATTCATGAGGATTGAATGTTTCATTTGAACAATTGTGTAAGTCCCTTTGTGCATACAACAAATCACACCATACATACATTGAGTCTATTTTGACATAAGAGTCAAGACTTGGCTAAAGGAACCTTGGAGTCGTTTCATTTGATCACATAGTTTAGCATCTGAGAGGTCTTTGTTCAAGAGAGAATAGAATACTTAGTATTTTATTCTATGTTAGAGGTGTCTATAAAACACATCAACACTACCCCCTTCCTACTAAAGGAAAGATGGAATAACCTCAAATAAAGAGAGAAAAGCCCCCCTAGAGTAGAGAGAGAAAGTGAGGACTAAGTAACCTCCTTGAAGATGAAGCCTCCTACACACCCAACAAAGCTTGTACATGGAGATAGTTGTAGAGACTTGCTTTTTGTAAAGGGTTTGGGGAAAATGTCGATAATCTTTTCAAAGTGAGATGGTATTGAAGATCAATTATTTGTCCCTGGATAAGCTTTCGAATGTAGTGCTTGTGAACCTTATGTGCTTGGTTTGTTGATTATGGATTGGGTTCTATGAAATTTGGATGGCACTTTAGTTGTCGCAAAATATGATTGATAGTTGTCAAAATTGGATACTAGACTCAATGAGAATATGTGGAAGCCAAATAGCCTCAATGGTGGCTTAACAACCACCCTATACTTGCACTTAGTGGAAGATAGAGCTTTTTGCTTAATGAAAAAATAGGACTTGAACCAAATGAGTTGTAACTTGAAGTGGATTTCCAATCTTGAGAATCGCTTGCCTAATCTGAATTTATATAGCCCAAGATATCAATATCAATGCCGATTGCGTACTAAATGCCAAAATTGTGAGTGTAATGCCCTTGTTTAAGTCCATTGGAATACCTTTCAATGCCACTTGAATGTCTCTCAACATTTGTAAGAGTCTAACATAGTCAACAAAAGGGTGTTTGTTGTTTTCCACTTGTTGGCTAAAGAATGCCTTCTCAATGTATCCAACCTCCACTTGTGCCTTTCTATGAAGGTTTACTTTGCCTCAGGCAATGGTTTGCTTCACCTTGTGTCCCTCATGTGGTACTGATGCCACAACAAATGGCCTTCATGGTAATGTTGTAGATTACTTAGGTTCCCAAATACACAACCAAAGCTGAATGCCTAAATTCACAATGCATAACAGCTATCCCACCATGTAGACTAACCGATACAAAGCAAAATGAAAGGACACCCTTTCTCGGTGATGCTAGATTACTTAACCCCTAGGATGCTCTTGCATCAAGCTTATGTTTGAATGCAACTAAAATGTTTCGAGGCTTCAAGGTGTATGTTGCACTTGCATTTGATTTGTCTTAAAAATTGTAAGCAATTTATGTTGTAACATACTGAGTTCTTCTAACATGAAATGTAACTTTATATAACTTCAATGTAAGTAAAAGTTGCAAGTAAATTTGCATATGAATTTTATTTCCATTCAAAAAAACTTTTAAACATGTAATGATTATGTACAATGTAACACATAAGAATAACTCTGAAATGCTATGATAAATTTTCAATATGTTTCTAACATGTTCATTCTGAATAACATCATATATTAAATTAAGCAATGAAATAACATAACATGTAGAGGGAGAGAGAGTTTAGAGTCTACTATAATCTGGACTGATTGAGTTGTATCACAAGTCTCAGTGTGATTGTATAAGAGGAAAACCATCATTGGAGCGTTTTACTCCAACTGCAGACCTAGTGCCCCCCTGCACACCTTCCTATTGGAAGTGGCCCTATCCTTCACGAGGGTATAGATACAAGAACTGGTCAAGGTGGCCATTCGAGATTGGTGTTGTATCCTACATAGTTCCATTCGACCATACAACTATAGACACCTGCTAACTATGCATGACCAACTGGTTGGACTATGCATCTAGACTCAGTGAATTGATTGGACACAAGTAGACCTTTGCGTCACTTTGGCCAAAGTTTTTAAACAATATCACTTAACATGAAGTGCAGTCATCTATTCACCCACCCTTACTCGATTTGGGTACTTCAGACATGCAATAGTTTCAGACTTATTGGTTTCGACAAACAAGGTTGACAAGGAACCTTTGGTCATGCGTGCTCACATTCTCTGGCCCTGGCATCTACCTTTGGTTCTCATGTCAATAACACATAAAGGAAGATGCAAACTCATCTTAATATTATACTTGACATTCAAGTTGAGAAAATGCAACTTTATCAGCCCTCACACTCTTGTGACTAAGTGAATTCAAATGCCATTAAAACAGGCAGGCTTATGTTTGACTCATCAGCTTCTTCTAAGTGCCTATCTTGCTACTTCTAGCCATGACTCGGTCTTAGCTTAAAGCTCTATGTGACTCTTATTGAGTTCATTATATTAGACACCTCAAGGGTAACATATACACGGTTCTATATTAAGAAAAAGACAATAATGTAGTACAGCTCTCTTGCTGTCTTCTTTGGTCTTATCACAATTTTCTAGATATTTCTTATCATAATACGCTATTATGATCCCATAGGTTTCGATGCAACCATATGTGAGCATAGAGATCAGCCCTTGTTCTTATATGCTTACATACGATTTTTGATAAACCATGAGTATACTTGCTCAAACATAGTGGACCATATAGAATACACATTTCCACAAGACTGAAAGATAGGCATCATAACAGCTCTTGTTCATATAAGAACCTTTAAGGACTGAGAGATGAGCATTATAGCAAAGCTATGGTTCATATAAGAACCATTAAGCATTATAGAAAAGCTATGGTTCATAACAGAAACTTTTTGAAATAAGATATGATTGTCTTTAAAAGTCTACGAGTCTTGTTCTTCACATAAAGTCATTCTAAACTGGAATATTTCATTCTGCTTTATGGTATATAATAATAGTATTGAAATCCACACTTTCTTCTCATGAAGTCTATGTATTTACAACTAAAACAGAAAATGCGATAGAAGGAGCACATGCTCCATAACTATGGTTTTATAATGAAAATACAATTCATATCTGAATCCTTCTTATGACTGAGTACGAAGGATTCTCAAAAACTCATTCTGCTGGTGAAAAGAGTAAACTAGTAATAAGTAGGAGAAGCTTATGCCTGTAAATCAAAAGCAGATGCGATAGAGAATATAGCATTGCAAAGTTCCCTCTCTCAAGCTCCTAAAGATCTTGTCACACCTCAAAAATTGTCAAACTTCCTCAAGCTCTTCCTGAAACTAAGAAGACTTGGTTCTTTCTAACCTCCAATTCCTTACTATCAACTTTATTTCATATTTCTCCTCCTACTAATGGATTCATTGCCATGTTCTCTAACTTGTACTTCACAAAAGGTATAGATTCTTTCTTAAAGTGCTTCAGCTACTCCCTAATATCGAAGTCAAGCTTTATTCTTCTTCTATCCAAATCGCTCACCTCATTTTAACTATTCTCCCCTTTCAAGAAAGATACAGAATGAACAAGAATTGAGCGTATTCTCTATACCGTTCTTCCTCGAACTTCAACCCAAAAAAATGTTATTAGTTTTGCTTACGGACTTAAAGATAATACATAAGGTTTGAACCAATAATGGTTCAAAAGTAAGATACCTGCATCCAAACCAATGTTCAAGCTATTTAGGTGTAATCAATTCTATACCAAGGAAGCGGTTTGAAGAAACAAAATATCTCTATGTTTCAATACAATAGTAGATATGGTTTTAGGTTGGATACATTGTTTCTATCTTCCATATAATTCTCTTTTCAGGCTACTCATGTATAATTCGATTCCCTTAAGAAACGGTTACACATGCTCAATATCAACTTGCTAATGTACCTTATTAGATAGCTCCCACAGTGATAAATCCACATCTTTTACTTTCAATGCTAATAACTGTAGTGTCATAAAATTGCGACCCTTGCAATTTTAACCACATTTGAGGCCCTCACCTTGGCACCGGTATCTTCTTCTCCAACTGAGACCCCTTTTTGCACCTTCACCCTTGAATTTCTCCCGTTTGAGCCCTGAGATGGCCTTAGGACCCTGTCTGGACCCCAAGATAGGGTAGGACAGGGGCGTGGCGCCCTTGTCCCCCCCTCTTAGGGTGGCCCCAAGATAGGTCCCTCCGGTCCCTCCGGTCCTATCTGCATTTCGGGATTCCAAATCCCTTCGATGTCGGCCTTTGGTGAGATGAATTAATTTTCTGAGGCATGTATAAAAGGGGAGTTGGTCCTCTCATTTGCATATATAGGAAATACATGAAATACAGGATAGGAGAAATTCAAGCGAAAGGTCTTCATCAAGCATTCAAGTCTTCAAGCATCCATCAAGTCTTCTTCTTCATGTGTCTTCTTCATTCATCCATTAGAGCAACATTACAACATTCATTTGCAAGCATATGTGTGTGTTTGCTAGGGTTTTGTCATGTTACATGCCTTTTCATGCAAACACTTGTGATTACATTCAAGAAGCAAAACAATCATCATCAACAAATTGCAGATCTACAAGGTATACATTTCCATTATTTACATTTAAGCATTTGCAATTACTTTGTTTCAAGGTTGATTCCTCAACCGGGGTTTGACTGAGGCAAACCCCTATCCACAACCCTTCTTCCCTTCTTTTCTGTGTGTCGGTTGCAGGTGCGCAATTGTAATTGCATGTTTGGGCTTCATTTGCAGAGACGGAGAAACCCTTTTCGTTTCCCGGATTTTTCGGAGGACCGTGGATACTTTCAGCATGGTCCCGACAACTTTTCCTCAAATTCGCAGGGCAGATCCGTATCAGTCTAAATATCTCAGATTCAAAGTTACAACACGATCCCGAACCGGTAGCTCCTCATTTCACTCATTTTATCTCTCTTTTCTACATAGTCAACAAGTCAACTCTTCTACTTACAAAAGAGGGTAAATTACATTCCAACACTTGCAATTCACTTAAAATTCACATCCTTGTTTCCCTTGGATTTGGATCTGGTGGATTCAACCCCTCTTTTGAATGTAAAGTATCTCCCAAGTGAAAATCATCCTAGTGATTTCTTTTCTCTCTCTTAGGTGGGGAATCACTAGGGTTCAATTTTCCACTTTACATTTTGGTCAACTTGACGTCCTACATCTTAATTCTGATTTCTTATTTGTTAGATCTGAATAATTGCAATTTGAACTTTAAAATTTCATTTCCAAGTTTGATCTTTTTGCAACATTTAGAGGTTAATTGCATATAAATCCTAATTTTTCATTTTAGGGAAATTAAGCTTGTGAAGTATAGCATTTTGGTTGCTTGTTTCAGATCTGATTTTTGTTTCAAGATTGCAATTCAAATTTGTCTTTTCATTTTGAAAATTAAGTGGTTAAACAGTAAAACCCTAATTTTCAAGAATCTCTTATTTCAACCTTTGACTGTTTATTTGATCAATCTAGACATCTCTAGATCAGTTGTTTTTTTGGATTTTGCAATAAAATCATAATATCTATCATCCTTGAAAATTTCGGAAAAAGTTGGTCGGATCGTGTGCACTTTCAACACGGTCCCTGACTTTTTTCCCGAAATTTTGGGAGACGGAATTGACTGTATTTTTCTACTTAAATTCAGAAAATTGGCTGATTTTATCAATTTTTAAACCTCCTAAGGTCGAAAGCAAATTCAAAATTGAATGTTTGATTTTCTTGCAATTTACAAAAAATCTAGTTTGAAATTGAATTTTTGCAAAACTTGGATCTTACTTCAATTTTCACATTTATCATTGTTGTTAGACTTGTCTTCTTGCCTAAAATTCAAATTTTCAGTTTCCCTCCTTTTCCCAAAATTCAAAATTTCAAAATTCAGTGGTTAGGTCTTAAAACCCCAGTTTTCAAATTTAATTGGATTTTGTGCACATTTCAATCAATCTCAACCAATTTCAGTTTTCTAAACATCATCTAAGGTGGCCTTATCCATTAGGTGTGACCTTTTTCAAATTTGCAATTCAATTCCTCATCTTTCTCAAAACCCTAATAGGGTCCTATTTTCACATTCAAACCTTAATTTCGCCTATCTAGAGATTGTAAAATCAATCAATTTTTTGGGGTTAGCTCTCAAATCATTGTAGCTTTCATCCCTGAAAATTTCGAAAAAAGTTGGTGGGACTGTGTGCAATTTCAACACGGTCCTTGGCTTTTTTCTCAAAATTTCGGGAGACTGTTGTGACCGTATTCATTTGCTTAAATCCAGAAAATTGGCTGATTTTGTCGAATTTTGATCCCATGTTTGTATTCCTCTCTAGTGATGCTCCCCCTCTCTTCCCAGAGGACAAGGTGAATTATCCTGCTTCCATCATAGAACCACAATTGTAGTTAGCCCATAACATATAATCATCATCAATACATCGAAAACAAAACATTAATCACATGCCATTGATCATTAAAGATAAGCATTTCATTCACATAAGCTCATTGAAAATCATCCATCTGATGCAAATCATATCCATAAGTAAATTCACCACAAAAATACCATGCAAGTATAAAGCATTATCAGCGTCATAAAGAGGGGTGTAACGTATGTTTCCATTATGCAAGAAATTCCTAGAGGTTATTTTCATAAATTTATTTCTTGATAGGATACACATCCATCAGTTATCTATGTTAATTGGTATGCTTCAAATATAGGTTGCTTAGATGTTTTGTAAATCACTTATCTACATAAGTATTACATTTGACTATAGATGGCATATGTATATTTTTTTGATAAAGGTTTAATATGTATATTAAATAAAGCAGCTTAAAACCTTCAAGTACATAAAGCTATAAAGCTTTGATATGGTGGGTGACGAAACTAATGTCACTTAACCTTAGTGATTATCCAACCTTTTAACAAACACGATAAAAGTACTAATGATACATCTATTAAATTAAGCAAGAGCCAAAAGACTTATCATCTCCCAATATTTTTGTCATAATTTTATGTTGTCCTACGTCTCAACTTGGTCTATATAACCAATATTATGGGGATATAATTGGTAAAAAATTATTTTTGTATTTACGAATGATCATGAAGATCATTATAAAGAATTACAAAGAAAAACAAAATAGAAAGTTTCTAATAAGAAACTAAAATTACAATATCTTACAATATATTACATTATTGAGCATTAATAACTTAGGAAAATATAATATTAATACCCTCCCTTAATGCTCAATCTATCAACTACACCAATAGATCCCCTGAATTTTACAAACTTATCTGGATTGAGGGGCTTGGTGAGAATATCGGCTTGCTGCTCCGCTGTAGGAACATACAGCAACTGAATGGATTCGTCTTCAACCAATTGTCGAATGTAATGACAATGAAGCTCTACATGTTTGGTTCTTTCATGGAAGATTGGATTCTTGGTAAGTTTGAGAACTTCTTGATTGTCAGAGAACAAGGGAGTCGGACCTGCTTGAGATATTTGCATATCCGCAAGCATCTGACGAAGCCAAACTGCCTCACAAGCTGCCTTAACTGCTCCACGATATTCTACTTTTGTCGAGGAGAGAGCCACTGCTTGTTGCTTCTTACTAGTCCAAGTGACTGCATCGGATCCCAAACTGAACACATATCTAGAGGTTGATTTCCTGTCATCAACTGAGCCTGCCCAATTTGAATCTATGAACTCACTGAGTCTAGGATCATGACTCCTAGTGTAAAGAAGCCCATAATCAGAGGTGCCTTTCACATAACGCAGCACACGCTTCGCTGCTACCCATTGATCAGCCTTGGGGGCTGTCATGAAGCG
Organism: Cryptomeria japonica; assembly: GCF_030272615.1. NCBI lineage: Eukaryota > Viridiplantae > Streptophyta > Pinopsida > Cupressales > Cupressaceae > Cryptomeria > Cryptomeria japonica. The sequence goes on from NC_081406.1 coordinate 253,293,265, forward strand.
TGAAATGTAGCTCACTGCAAAACTAAGATCAGGTCTAGTAGCAGTAAGATAGATGATATTAAAATAATACTTTATTATTTTATTATTAATGCTCAATATTGTAAACTTAGTGTAAATATCTTAATAAGATATTGCTCGATCTTATTGGCAGTTTCTTTTTAGAAACTTGCCCTCGTGTAATTCTTTGTAATCCTATTTATTGAGCGTTTGCTCATTGTTAACAGACATTCAATTTTTTACCAATTACTTGTGTAATATGGTATCAGAGCTTGAATAAAGAATTTGTGAATTCTTTTTTGAGATTTTTCGGGCCTCTTGGTTTTGTTGTAGATTTTCGAATTTTTTTTTGTTTTCAAAAGTCCGTTTTTTTGAAATCTTCTATTTTTTGAGGTTGTTAAGGACTGTGTTCATCCCGTGTAACGGGATTCTTCCTGTTTGGGTCTGTCTGGCGAGGGTTTTCAGCATTTTTCGGCGCAGTATAGACCTGCCATTTTTTTCTGCAACCTGCAACTTGGTCAAACCCACGTTTTTTGACTTTTGGCTAGGGTTTTGACCCTCTAGATTCAGTCGATTTTTTTTTTGAGCACAGATTCGTGGTGCGTTTTTCGAGATCTCAACTAGGTCGTTGTCATAATTTTTTGGGTGCCTCAATTTTTGAGCCAACGGATCCAGATTCCGATAGCAGATTCTTTCTGGGTTTTTCGTAGGGATTTCTAGGTTGTCTTCAGATTTTTTTGGGTTAGTTGGAATTTTTTTCGAAATATGTGCCATCCGTACTTCATTTTTTGAAGTATGTACCTGCATCTACCTCTGTTTCTGCATTGGGATTCGAATTTTTTGAATTCTGTGCCAGCGCCTCTTCTCAGTTTTTTTTTTTCGTGCATTGGGAAACGTGCAAGATGGCGTCATTGACCAACTTGATTTTGGAAGGTAGTCAACGATTTAATGACAAAAATTATAACACTTGGAAGCAGCGCATGCTAACAATCTTCGAATATCGCTGCCTAGATGATCTTGTCTCGGGAAAAGAATCTCGTCCTTCTGCAACCGGAGCTGATCAAGACAAATTTGATGACCGCAATAGGGAAGCTGTCATGCTTCTCAAGCTCTCTGTTATAGATGACCAACTACCTCAGATTCCTTCCGGCAAGTCAGCGGCCGAAATTTGGAAGCATTTGAAGGAGTTGCATGAGACATCCGACAAGAGTCGAGCCTTTTTTTTGAAGAATCAGCTGTTCTCCATTATGATGGATGAACGCATGTCCTTACAGGAGCATCTTACAAAGATTAAGGACATTCGGGATCAGCTCGAAGCTATTGGTCGGAAAATGGAGGAAGAGGATATGGTAGTCATCACTCTAAAAAGTCTACCAAACCGTATGAGCACTTTATAGAGACTCTCAACATTACTTCTACTAATGTTGATCTGAAATTTCCAGAGTTATGCACCAAACTTTTGCAGCAGGATCGTTGGAAACAACAGTTTGGTAGCGGTGCTACTTCAGCCTCCTCAGAACATGCCTTTGCTGCCAAATCCTTTCACAAGGATAAAGGCAAATCCCAGTCATCCCAGTCCTTTCAGCAGAAGGGCTCTTCTTACTCTCAGGACGGTTCCAAGAAAAAGAAGGTGCAATGCAAATACCTGTCACAAATTTGGTCATATGATCAAAGATTGCCGTACCAGATTGGCTTCCGAGCAGCGAAAGCAGGGAGGGTCTCAGCTTAAAGCCAATGTTGCTGAGCACACAGAGTAGAAAGAGTTTGCCTTTTATGCCTTCATGGTTAAAAGACCTGCAGATCATGTGAAGTCTTCTGCCTGGTACATTGATTCTGGTGCTTCTCGTCATTTCACTCACAGGCGTGACTGGTTTGTTGAGTTCTCTCCCTACACTGATTCAGTTATTTTTGGAGGTGGTGAAGAGTACACTATTGTCGGCAAGGGCAACGTTCAGATACAGTCTGGAGGGAGGAATCTCATATTCCTCAATGTGTACTATGTTCTTGGTATGGAACTTAGCCTCCTTTCTGTTAGTCAGATTATGCGGCATTCTCCTCAGCTGAATGTCGTTTTCAGTACACATAAGTCCTCGATTGTTGATCGTGCTTCTAGCACTACTGTAGCTATTGGCATTGAGGATCATGGTCTATATAGACTTGTGGATACATGCGATTCTCTTGAGCATGCCTTCGCAGCTAAATCTTCATCTATCAGCAGTCTCTGGCATCAGCGATATGGTCACCTGAACATTCATTATCTTGCACAACTTGTTCGAGAAGACTTAGTACATGGTCTACTTGATATTCAGACTCAAAATCATCGCGTTTGTGAAGCTTGCCAGGCTGGGAAGCAGCTTCGCACACCATTCAAGGATGGTGACTCATGGCGAGCCTCTAAGGTACTGCAGCTGGTCCACGCTGATGTATGTGGTCCTATGAATACTACTTCTGTTACTGGGTGCAGGTATTTCTTGCTTTTTGTTGATGATTTTAGTTGTAAAATGTGGGTGTATTTCCTTAAGCACAAATCAGATGTGTTTATTGTATTTCAAAAATTTAAGGCCTTAGCAGAAAAAGAGTCTAGTTCTTCTATTATTACTCTTAGGTCTAATAATGGGGGGGAGTTTTGTTCTTCAGCTTTCTCTACTTTCTGTGATACACATGGCATAAAACGTCAGTTAACCACACCATACACCCCTCAGCAAAACGACGTTGTAGAACGTCGTAACCGCACCATTACGGAAATGGCTAGGTCTATGATGGAACATAGAAACGTTCCTAAGAAATATTGGGCAGAAGTAGTGTTCATAGTTGTCTATCTTCTTAATAGATCACCCACTCATGCTGTTAAAAATAAGATTCCTGAGGAAGCATGGTCTGGTCGCAAACCTAGGATCAGCCATTTGAAAGTTTTTGGCTCTTTAGCTTATGTGTGGATTCCTGATGCCAAGCATACTAAGTTGGATTCCAAGAGTCAGAAGCTCATGTTTATAGGGTACAGTGACAACCATAAGGCTTATCGACTGATTGAAGTAGACTCTGATCGTCTTATCTTCAGTCATGATGTTGTCTTTGATGAAGAATGAGGCCCATTTCAGCTTTCCTCGTCTCAGCAACATTTTGAGGATCAGCCTTTGAAGGCTTCTGACTTAGGTATCTGTCTTCCATTCGGTTCACCTAATGGGAGGGATGATGCAGATTCTGTATTTGATGATGCACTACCTGAGTTTCCTCCAGAAGATGCTAATCTTCCTCCTACTCTTGATCCTGATCCGCTTCCTCTTCCAGTTATTCCTCCTACTCCTGATGTTGGCACATCTACCCTTCAGCCTGTGGGCTAAGACCATCAGTGCTCTTCGTCCCGATGAGCTCATTGAGGGTAGAACTTCCAGAAATAAGGGCAAACAACAAAACACAGTTAGTTTTGCTCTTATGGCTAACATCCACAGTATCTATGAGCCTCAAACATATGCAGAGGCCAAAGGGATTCCAGAGTGGGAACAAGCAATGGATGCTGAGTTCCAAAGTCTTCTGAAGAATCACACCTGGGTTCTTTCAGATCTTCCTCCAGGGAAGAAACCCATTAGCTATAAATGGGTATATAAGGTCAAGTATCATGTAGATGGTACCTTAGATAAATATAAGGCTAGATTAGTTGCTCGAGAATTCACACAGTGAGAAGGCATTGACTATGAGGAGACTTTTGCTCCTACTGCCAAGATGAGTACTATTCATCTTCTTCTCACCATTGCAGCTCAGTATGGTTGGAAAGTCCATCAGATGGACGTGAAGAGTGCCTTCCTCAATGATGAATTGCAGGAAGAAGTCTACATGATGCAACCTCTTGGTTTCAAGGTTGCCGGTTTGAACCGCAAGTGCGTAGGCTCCGGAAGGCACTCTATGGACTTAAACAGGCTCCTCGAGCATGGTACATAAAAATTGATCAATACTTGGTTGCTCATGGCTTTCAGCGTAGTCCTTCAAACAGTAATATGTATATCAAACACTCTGGTAATGATATTCTCTTTCTTATTGTCTATGTGGATGACTTGATCATTATTGGGAATTCAACACATTTGATTTCAGAAATCAAATAGGATTTGTGCAGCACTTTTGATATGACAGATTTAGGACTTCTTTATTATTGTTTGGGTGTTGAGGTTTGGCAGACTGATAGTAGCATCTTCCTTTCTTAGTCTAAGTATGCCAGAAGCTTGCTTGACAGGTTTCGAATGAGGTTGCAAACCTGCTTCCACACCTATGGAGATTGGTTTGAAATTATCAACGAAGTCTAATTCTCCTCTTGTAGATGAAACACAATTTAGGCAACTAGTGGGCAGTCTCATCTATCTCATTGCCACTAGACCTGACCTCAGTTTTGCAGCGAGCTACATCTCACGCTTAATGATGACCCCCAGGGCTGATCATTGGGTAGCAGCGAAGCGTGTCTTGCGCTATGTGAAAGGCACCTCAGATTATGGACTTCTTTACACTAGGAGTGATGATCTTGGGCTCAGTGGGTTCATAGATTCAGATTGGATATGTGTTCAGTTGATGACAGGATATCAACCTCTGGATATGTGTTCAGTTTGGGATCTGGTGCAGTCACCTGGACTAGTAAGAAGCAGTAGGCAGTGACTCTCTCTTCGACAGAATTAGAGTATAGAGGAGCTGTTAAGGCAGCTTGTGAGGCAGTTTGGCTTCGCTAGATGCTTGGAGATATGCAAATATCTCAAGTAGGTCCGACTCCCTTGTTTTCGAACAATCAGGGAGTTCTCAAACTTGCCAAGAATCCAGTCTTCCATGAAAGAACCAAACATATAGAACTTCATTGTCACTACATTCGGCAGTTGGTTGAAGACGGATCCATTTAGTTGTTGTATGTTCCTATCTCGGAGTAGTCAACAAATATTTTCACCAAACCCCTCAGTCCAGATAAGTTTGAAAAATTCAAGGGGTCTATTGGTGTAGTTGATAGATTGAGCATTAAGGGAGGGTATTAGAATAATACTTTATTATTTTATTATTAATGCTCAATATTGTAAACTTAGTGTAAATATCTTAATAAGATCTTGCTCGATCTTATTGGCAGTTTCTTTTTAGAAACTTGCCCTCTTGTAATTCTTTGTAATCCTATTTATTGAGCGTTTACTCATTGTTAATAGACATTCAATTTTTTACCAATTACTTGCGTAATAGATGAGACTGCCCACTAGTTGCTTGAACTGTGTTTCATCTATAGGAGGAGAATCAGACTTAGCTGACAACTTCAAGCCAGTCTCCATAGGTGTGGAAGTAGGTTTGCAATCCTGCATTCGAAACTTGTCAAGCAAGTTCCTGGCATACTTAGACTGAGAAATAAAAATGCTACCATCAGTTTGCCAAACCTCAACACCTAAACAATAATGGAGAAGCCCCAAATTTATCATATCAAAATCCTTGCATAGATCTTGTTTGATTTCTGCAATCAAATGTGCTGAATTGCCAGTAATGATTAAGTCATCCACATAGACAACAAGAAAGAGAATATCATCACCAGAGTGTTTGATATACAAATTACTGTTTGAAGGGCAACACTGAAAACCATGAGCAACCAAGTACTAATCAATCTTAATGTACCATGCTCGAGGTGCCTGTTTAAGTCCATAGAGTGCTTTAACGAGTCTACATACTTGATGTTCTTTGCCGACAACCTTGAAACCAGGACGCTGCGTCATGTAGACTTCTTCTTGCAACTGACCATTGAGGAAGGCACTCTTAACATCCATCTGATGGACTTTCCATCCAAACTGAGCTGCAATAGCGAGAAGAAGATGAATGGTACTCATCTTGGAAGTAGGAGCAAATGTCTCCTCATAATCAATGCCATCCCGTTGTGTGAATCCTCGAGCAACTAATCTGGCCTTGTATTTATCCAAGGTACCATCTACATGATAATTGACCTTATAGACCCATTTGCTGCTAATGGGTTTCTTCCCTAGAGGAAGATTAGAGAGAACCCAGGTGTTCTTTAGAAGGCTCTGGTATTCTGCATCCATTGCCTATTCCCACTCTGGAATCCCTTTTGCTTCGGTATAAGTCTGAGGCTCATAAATGCTATGAATGTTGGCCATGAGAGCAAAGTTAGTATTTTGCTACTTGCCCTTATTTCTGGAAGATCTACCCTCAACGAGCTCATCAGGACGAAGATCACTGATGGTCTTAGCCCACCACTTAGGCCGGAGAGTAGATGTGCCAACATCAGATGGAGGAGGAATAGCTAGAACTGTAGGTGGAAGAGGTTTTGGAACAGGTGGAAGATTAGCATCATCTGGAGGAAATTCAGGTAGTGCATCATCAAATACAAAATTTGCATCATCCCTCCCATCAGGTGAACCAAATGGAAGACGAACACCTAAATCAAAAGCCTTCAAAGGCTGATCCTCAGAATTTTGCTCAGACAAGGAAAGCTGAAATGGTCCTCGATTTTCATCGAAGACAACATCGCGACTGAAGATGAGACGATCAGTGTCTACATCAATCGGCTGATAAGCCTTATGGTTGTCACTGTATCCTATAAACATGAGCTTTTGACTCTTGGAATCCAACTTAGAGCGCTTGGCATTTGGAATCCAAACATATGCAAGAGAGCCAAAAACTTTCAAATGGCTGGTCTTGGGTTTGCGACCAGTCCAGGCTTCCTCAGGAGTTTTTCCTTTAACAACATGAGTGGGAGACCTATTAAGGAGATAGACTGCAGTAAACACTGCTTCTGCCCAATACTTCTTAGGAACATTATTGTGTTTCAACATAGACCTAGCCATTTCTGTAACGGTGCGGTTACGACGTTCTACAATGCCGTTCTGCTGAGGAGTGTATGTTGTGGTTAACTGATGTTTTATGCCATGTGTATCACAGAAAGTGGAGAAAGCAGTAGAACAAAACTCTCCCCATTATCAGACCTAAGAATAATAATAGAACAACCAGACTCTTTTTCTACCAAGGCCTTAAATTTCTGAAATACAGGAAACACATCTGATTTTTGTCTAAGAAAGTACACCCACATCTTACGACTGTAATCATCAACAAAAAGTAAGAAATACCTGCACCTAGTAACAAAAGTAGTATTCATTGGACCACATACATCAACATGGACCAATTGCAGTACCTTAGATGCTCGTTATGAGTCACCATCCTTGAACGGTGTCTTGTGCTGCTTCCCAACCTAACAAACGTCACAAACTCGCTGATTCTGAGTTTGAATTTCAGGTAAGCAATGTACTAAATCTTCTCGAACAAGCTAAGCAAGATAATGAATGTTCAGGTGACCATATCGCTGATGCCATAGACGGGAGATAGAGGAGCATTTTGCTGCGAAGGCATGCTCAAGAGAATCACCTGTATCCACAAGTCTATAAAGACCATGATCCTCAATACCAACAACAACTGTAGTGCGTGTCACACGATCAACAATAGAACACTCATGTGCACTGAAGATGATATCAAGCTGAGGAGAATGCCGCATAATCTGACTCACAGAGAGAAGGTTCAGTTCCATGCCAGGAACATAGTACACATTGAGGAATATGAGATTCCTCCCACCAGATTGTATTTGAAAGTTGCCCTTGCCGACAACGGTGTACTCCTCACCTCCAAAAATACCTGAATCAGTATAGGGAGTGAATTCTGTAAACCAATCACGCCTGTGAGTGAAATGCCGAGAAGCACTAGAATCAACATACCAAGCAGAAGATTTCACATGGTCTGTAGGTCTTTTAGCCATGAAGGCGTAAAGATAGACTCTTTCTGCTCTGTCTGCTCAACGACATTGGCTTTAGGTTGAGACCCTCCCTGCTTCTGCTATTCGGAAGCTATCCGAGTGCAACAATCCTTAATCAAATGGCCATATTTGTGACAATAATTGCATTGAACCTTCTTCTTTTTCGAGCCTTCCTGTGACTGACTAAAGCCCTTTTGTTGAGAGGACTGAGATGATTGAGATTTGCTTTTATCCTTGTTAAAGGATTTGGTTGCAAAGGCTTGCTCAGAGGAGGATGAAGTGGCACTGCTACCAAACTGTTGTTTCCAACGATCCTGCTGCAGAAGTTTGGTGCATAACTCTGGAAATTTCAGATCAACATTTGTAGACGTAATGTTGAGAGTCTCTATGAAGTGCTCACAGGATTTTGGCAAGCTTTTCAGGGTTATGACTACCATATCCTCTTGCTCCATTTTCCGACCAATAGCTTCGAGCTGATCTCGAATGTCCTTTATCTTTGTGAGATGCTCCTGTAAGGACATGTGTTCATCCATCATGATGGAGAACAATTGGTTCTTTAGAAAGAACGCTTGACTTTTGTCAGATGTCTCATGCAACTCCTTCAGATGCTTCCAAATTTCAGAGGCTGACTTGTCGGAAGGAATCCGAGGTAATTGGTCATCTGTGATAGAGAGCTTGAGAAGCATAACATCCTCTCGATACCGGTCATCAAACTTGTCTTGATTTGATCCGGCTGTGGTAGGACGAGATTCTGTTCCCAAAACAAGATCATCAAGGCGACGATATTAAAAAATATTCAGCATGTGTTGCTTCCAGGTGTTATAGTTCTTGCCATTAAATCGTTGATTGCCTTCCAACATCAAGTTGGTCAATGACGCCATCTTGCACGTTTCCCAATGCATAGAAAATGAAAATCAGAGAAGAGGCGATTGCACAAAATACAAAGCACAAATCCCAATGCAAAAAAGAGAGGCAGATACAGTTACAAACTTCAAAAAAATTATGAAGTACGAATGACACGGATTTCAAGAAAAAATTTCGGCTGACCCAAAAAAATCTGAAGACAACCCAAAAATCCTTACGAAAACCTAGAAAGAATCTGAAATTAGAATTGAAATCCGTTGGCATGAAATTTGAGGCACGGAAAATGATGCACCCACAAAATTCTAAAAACAACTCAGTTGAGCTCTTGAAAAACCCACCAAGAATCTGCAATCGGATAAAAATTTTGACTTGATTTTGAAGGGTAAAAACCCTAATAAAAAATGCAGATTTTTGTTTGAAAATGGCAAAAAAAAAATCGCAGGTGGAAAAAATTGCGTCACGCGCAGAGGATTAATGGCGCCGCGGGACGAAGGTTTGGTTAAAATCTGCCACAGAAAACATGAAGAACAACAGAAAAAACCGCCTGGAAGAAAACCCTTTAGAAAAAAAATTTGAATTTCGAATTCTGAAAAAATCGTAGGCCCTAGATTTGTTTTTTCATTGATGAAAAATTTCATTCGAAATTTTTTAGAAAAAACAAAATTTTTCTTTCTGCTCTGATACCATATTATGGTGACATAATTGGTAAAAAATTATTGTTGTACTTACGAATGATCATGAAGATCATTATAAAGAATTACAAAGAAATAAAAAATATAAAGTTTCTAATAAGAAACTAAAATTACAATATCTTACAATATATTACATTATTGAGCATTAATAACTTAGGAAAATATAATATTAATAACCAAGGGTTTCTTTTGGTAATGTTGTATCCATATCCATTCTATTTGCATTCTTTGATAGGAATACAATTTATTTTTGTCTTAATGATCTGAGTATTTTATGCTTTCCATTAGGCCTTTAGATCTTGGGTGGTTGTTTCCATAGCCAAATCTTACAATGAGGATGGAAAAGGTGACGACTAATAGTATGAGTCAAATAGAAAGAGTAGTTATTATGTTGTTTATAGAAAAGAAGGAAAGAAAAAGAGGGTTATATTTGTTTAGTTTCCAATTTGGGCATACTAATTGTTCACATCATCAATGGTTAACTTGAAATTTCCCTTTAATTGTAATAGAAGTCCCCAATATGATGGCGAGTTTTTAACTAGCAACCAACCCTTCACCCTCAACAATAGTCTTAGTTTATGACCAAGACTTATGTACTTTAAAAGTTGACATTCTCTCCTTTGGATTCCTTAATATTATGTGAACGCTAATTGGACCTGAGTTTCTTAGTGGGTGATATAGATATTAAATGTAGGTTGCTTAGGAATTAAGTAATGATTGAAGTGATCCTTTGGCATATAGTTTTATCAAATGGTTTTGCTTCTTGAAGACATGTACAAAATAGTTTGTAAAGGAGTGTTTTGGTGGAATAAAATTTGCTTGTAATTTTGGGATATTAGAACTAGCTTTAACTCTTTGGAACATGCTTTTGACATTGTAGTGTTGAACCCCTTGGAATGAAAAAGAAACAACTATTTATCAAAATATGAATCATTGCTTTAATGTTCTTCTTCAAGGCTTTAACCCAAATCATAAACGAGCACTGATAATAATCATCAATTAAATGAATTGGCATTGCAAGATCATAGTGCTCTTATAAGTTGGGAAGAGGAGGAGTGAAAATCGACTCCATCGACTATCCATAATTTTAATAAAGTTACTGTCAAGACATTTGGGGGATCATGAGATATTACTCCTAATAGTATAATACAACTCCTATGCCTAAATGTAGTTCTTCCCCTAGGATGAATCAAACTTGAATTTGATGAAGCCTTGATATACAAACTAGGCAATTTAATTGGTTTCTCTTTGAATTTTTTTAGGTCTTTTTATAGCAGCCTATATGCATTGCACATGTAGACAAACAAACAATATGGCTGAATTACCCGTTCTTGAGCAAGGAATGCCAATCATTGGATCTTTCAATAGAAAATTTTATGATTTTAGGGGTTTAAGAAGTTCTTGGTCAAGTTCAAGTAGACAAAAATTCAAAAAGAGCTCAACCAGTTAACAAATGTAGGCGATCTTAAAAGAACCCATCACTTGGCTCCCCAATTTAGAAACATGGGAATAAAACAAAAGAGAGTTGAGCTTTTGCGATGAATATGGTATAGTTTTGGCCTATTTGTTAGAGTACTACCTACAAGGAAATGAACATTTGGAGTATTTGAACAAGAATATTGTCACAATTGTCCACAAGTTGGTAGAAGAGAATCAAAGAACACAACACACAAAATTGTTTGATGTACTTCGGGTTGACCAAATCATGCCAAAGAGAGTAATTGATATTTGTCCTTTCATCACCATGTATGAGATATGTTGGGTCCCAAGATTTTTGCTCACACTCCTAAAGGAATCAATCTTCTTTAGAGCTAGGGAAATATCATTTTAAAGGTGGATTGATCAATTCATCAACAAAATATGAGTGATTTAAGGCCTATTGGTGAGGGTGGATATTCTCTCCTTCACTTTGTGCTCAACTCAACCAAAAGGGGGTTCCTAGAGATATCCTTAACAAGATTGATCACAATAGGTGATATGCAAATTGAAGTAACAACATTGGTATCTATTGTATGGTTGGTCTCAAGGCTACCACTAGGCCCAAGGCTAACCTACTAAACATATAATCTCTCTTAAGTTGATAATGACATCATTGTACAAGTGTAAGATGAAGACATGCAAAACACGACTTTCTAGGATTTTGTTGAAGATGCTTTCTTTGAATAAATCATTGAATCATGTAGTGTCTGCATCTAACATTCCTATTGTTAAACTATTGGTCTAAGATATTTTCATTTGTGGGTGTATGGTGGATCATTAGTTTTTGGGATCGATGCCTTTCTTATTGGGTAACAAAGTGTTTGTTTATCAGAAGAAATAACATATTGAAATAATAATAGAGATATGATGTCAAAGAATTGAACACATTAAATAATCCTTCTCCAACTCTAGAAATTCATTTGCATTAAGGAAAAGACCTCTAGCCCCCATTTCTAGAGGGTTTGTTGAGAAAGTTTGCCTAACTATTAAAAAATTAGTGCACCTATGCCAACTTTATCCAATTCTTTATATTCTTCTAGTTCAGACTCTTGATACCAAGGATTTGTAGATTTATTTCTGGTTAATTCCACATTTTGGTAATGTTCTATTTGGGTGGATGAGGAGAGCCTATTTTAGGTTGCTTTCTTTTTCATTGGTTTGATTCTATTTGCTTTAAAGTTTTTTTTTTTACATATTTTTTTGTTGCTTTTAGGGGCTGCTTTATAACTTTGATTTTTAGGGATAATTAATTATTGTTTTCAAATCCCTAAAATCTTATTCATTAGTTCCCAGACTCGTCGCGAGTTAGGCGAGTTTGTCGAGTCGAGCCAAGCTCGGCGAGTTTTGACAACTCGTGACTCGGACTCGGCAAGTTTTTCTCATAACTTGCCTGACTCGTGAGTCAGGCGAGTTATGGAAAAACTTGCCAAGTCCAAGCTCTAGGACTTGCGCCACGACATGTCAATGTTTTGACTTGCAAAAACAAAAAAAACATGAAGTTGTTTGACAAGTTAGTCTCTCCGTCAGGATTCATATATGGAATATAACATTTAAGTATAAGTGGCATATAAGTTATATTCCATATATATTGTCAGGATGTTTGAGAGTGGTTTCGGACCTCCATGAGTTATAATGCAAAATTTAGTCTTTGGAGGATCCTTCAAATTTCCAGACAGTCAAATTTCAGGTCATTTCAGGATCAGGATGACATTCCACACTTCTAAGGCGAGTTCACTCTGACCTTGATGTAAGGGACGGGACCTAGGAGGACAATATGCATTCAACCAAGGTTTGATTTAGCAACTTGAAGCGTGACCAGATAGTACACAAAAACCCTAGGAATGATCTAAATAACCCCTAATCACTCAACTGACCTAACCTCCTTCACTCCACCTTGAGGAGATCCACCTGACTTGATGACCTTTGAGAAACTCAATCCCTTCAATGCAAAGGCTAAGACACTAAAACGACCAACAACAAAACTAAAAGAGCTAAGCCTAGAAAGCAAAAAGTGGGGGTCCCCTTTGCAATGGGGTGATGTGTGAGTACCTCACAACAAGGATGTTTCTTAAAATTTTGAAAAAAGGGGGTGAGTTGGGGACATTTCCTACTTGTCCCCACATCCCAAAAAATCCCCTTATGGGGCACAAGGTTATTTTTGGCAAGGGACATGTCTCTGAGGAGCATGTTTTCAAACCCTTTTGGCCTCACAATTCCCCCTTCCATCCAACATATATATAGCCCCAAAACTAAGAGGTCCAAGAAAGACCAAGGTCAACTATAGTCCCAAGGTAAAACCTAAGCGTCAAGGAAATCGTTGCAACCCTTGTGACACCAACTCTCACCAAATCTCTCCCTTGAGTGTGCTCTCTCATCACATGTAGAACCCAAGGGTGATTGTAAATATATTTCGTGATCCTCCTTGCATCTTTCACAACTGGAGTCACCCAGTCAAGTTTTCCTGTGTCCTCCAAAAGAAGGTCAAGGACATGTGCTGCATGAGGTGTCCAAAAAAGAGGGGTGCCTATCTTGGAGGATTCTACCTGCAAAAAAAGAAGTTATTCTTAAGAAAGATATAGCCAAGGAAAACAAAGCCACAACAAATGAAAATATTGCTAAAGGTGATAATTCAAAAGGATTCTACCTGCTGCCACATATGCTGCTGCATTATCTATGGTGATTTGCACCACATTCTCTACTCCCACCTCCATGACAATGTGCTCCAACATTCCAGCCAATGTTTTTGCATTTTTCACCATACTAGAGGCATCAACCGATTTCAAGGACACAATATTATCCTTGCAAGCAACCGAAAAATTAATGATGGTGCTGTTTTTGCCATCTGTCCATCCATCAGAAAGAATGGTGCAGCCATATTTTCTCCATTCATTTCTTTGGTCCTCCATTTTTTTTGCCCTATCAACTACATTTGTGAGCAACCTACAAGAACAAAGTGAAATTAGGTCTTAGAACACAATTTTGATTTAATAAACAAGAAATCTAAAAAACAATTAAAAATGAAATCAAGTGGACTATTTACTAACCTCCCACTCAAATCCTTGCGAGAAGGGGCCTTGTACCCCTTTCCTGAAACTGCCATTGCAGTCACCAAATTCAGCCAATAAGAATTGTCTGCCACATTGAATGGGATGTTGTTGAAGTACCAAAAATCAGCACATGCAGTGTCTGTTTTCTCATGTGCCTCCTGTTGATGTGTGTTTTATGCACATAACATTTCAGAATAAAATACCAAGGTAATTTACCCTCTCTTGAACAAAATCACCTTAGATGCTAAGGGTAAGATCAACTAAAATGATTCCAAGGTTTCTACATGTCAGGTCTTGACGAGCGGGTAACTCAATGGTTGATGTGAATTGCTGTGTTCACTTGGGGACTTACACAAATGTTAGAATTATCTTCTTCAATCATGAAATATATGGAATATGTATGCAAACAACTTAGGATTTAGCAATGTAGTTCTAGATTTAATTCTTAGTAAAAAAATGGGCAAAAGGAATAGGGTTCAGGAAATCTATTCTAAGCCTAAGAATGTAGGAAATGATGAACAAGTTCAGTGGAATCAAACTAGGCAAGGTCTCACAAACAGGTATTGACACAAGCTTAGTGCAATCGTCTAAGGTATACTCAAGGATTTTCAGACTATCACCATCAAACGTTGACACCATCCAAGTTGATGCTTGCCAAAGGACACATAATAGTTGAAGTTAAGCTTACTCAAATTTTCGGTCGACCACACAAGGCACTTTTACCAGCGGCAAGAGGCTAGTGGTATGGATTAAGGATTTTACACAAATATATTCAACAAATCTTTCACTCAATCTAATAAACATGAAAACAAATTTTAATCTAAAATTCTAATCTAACTTGGAGGAATTGAGAAGCATGAATGCAAAGACAACATTTGAAGAGCAAAATCACCAACAATTGAATAATGATTTAGATTCAAATAGCTGCAGCATATACCAACAATTCTACAAAAACTCTCTCTTACAAATGAGAGACAAGGAGGTATATATAGAGTCTCTTACAAAAATGGATGGCCAAGATTGATTCAAGATCAACGGCCAAGATCATGCCAACAAAACCCTAGAATTGCCCTAATTAGGGTTTACATAAAAAATGGTGCCACCAACCTATGACCCAATAAAAAGATACCTAATCATCAAATAGAGAATCTTCTAGAAGATTCTTCCCTGCATCTCTCTCTCTCTCTTAGCATACTCCAAGAATCTAGCCAATACAGAATCTAACTCCTCCATGGAAATGCTAGGCAAGGTATCCTGCTGCAAATCAATCACGTCCAATGAATCCGAGCAAATGTCCAAAGTGTTCTCCCAATCTGACATAAGCTTCTGCGAACTATGAACATGAATCAACAAAGAGACCAAATCATCTATCTGACTCTTCTTCAAAGAGTCCAACTGACAGAAATACATAAGTTTCATCTTGTCTCTTAATTCGGCTAAGCGTAAACCACTAGCATCACTAACATCAACACCCAATAACTTCTCAATTGAGGCAAGGATCTTCATCTGAATGTCGTGAATCAATCCTTCCATCTCTGTACAACTCAACTAGGCGTTCTCAATAGTTGATTTCTTCACGGCTAATGAACAATACCAGCCATGGAAATCGTATCTCTCTCCACTGTGCACAATGCTCTCGCTGATCAACGTGGACTTGGGAATCTTCTTCAAAGCTTTGAGGCGTGGAATAGTCTTCTCCTAAATAGGCCAAAATTCCTCCCAAACTCCCTCCAAATACTGGATTTTAAACATGAGCCATGTTGTCCTATCATATGCTTGGACAAACTGAGTAAGGAAATCATCTACCTGTTTTCTTGCATTCTCAATCCACATTTCCACCTCCAAGAGTGCATCTCTCACTGCCTCATAGTGTGAATGTAGTCTATGATCAATCACAATAGGGGAAATAAGGGTGGGATTCTCACGCCTTATCCCCACAATATACTCTCTAAGTTTGATATTCTCTTCTTTGTACTTCTCCTTCTCTTCAATTTCTCTATCTAACCTTGCATTGATCGCCTTGAGGTTATCACCAACCTTCTGAAACTCTTGTTCTCTGGATGTACGACCAAGGGCAACAGAAGTAATTTGGAAATCCATAGGAGTAGGAATGTCCGCTGTCACACCTCCAATAGGAACGACCACCTGTGCAATCCGCATTCCTGTCTCATCTCTAGCTATGTGCGACAAAATCTTAGCTCTCTTGGGTTCTTTCTCCTTATTGCTGCTAGCTAGGTAGTCATCAATGTTATCAATAAGTTGTACCTCTATCATTTTCTTACTCTTTTCCATACTTCTCATCAGCCAATCAGGAATAGCGGCCATCTCCATACCATCATCGAGACACATCTCTCGATCAAGCCTTCTCAGTGCCGAGATAATATTATCATCATCATCAGGATTGCTCCTGGTCAAATCATATACCTCATTTCCCAAACTAACCTCCAAAAGGACAGTAGGGGACCCCGACTGATCATCATTCTCATTTGGTGGAGCAGATGTCTCTGTGGCATGTAACTCCTGAATATTCTCTGGTAGTATCACTGTGTTGGAACATTGCTGGGTCTCCTTGTTCTGTTTTGTTATTTCAATTTCTTTCAGTGATGAGACACTGAGAGGTAGTGAAGGGATGATAGGTGAAGGAATGATAGTCTTTTGTTTCTTCTTTTTCACTTCCTCAATCTTCTTACCTCTGGCCTTGACTCCTCCTGGCGTGTTTTTCCTTCTCTTGGGAGCTTGACTCTCTTCGTCTGCATAAATACCGACATCACTGATAGTCCTCTGATCATCTTCGGAAGTAGACTCTTCTGGCTTCATCCCTTCTTAAGTGAAGGGAACACCCATGTCAACTAACTTATTCATTTGAATATCTAGCCATGTACGAGAGAAAATCAAGACCACTCTCATCAATACATTCAAATCAATCTCTTCTGATTCTGACCAATTAGGCAATAAGATTGTCTTCTTCATTTCATTCTCATACTGTGGATGTGTATGATCCCTGTCATCTAACACCTAATCAGGAATGAGTAAAAGTCCACACTTTCTCATGAAATCCACTAACATTCTGGACCACATTCGTCTCTTCACTGCTTGCTTGTTCATCAAGTTGGTCCAATAATCTTCTATGTCTACCTTGTGGATGAACTTCTCTCCCCTGATCCTTCCAATTTTCTTATCTGGATCAAATCTTCCTCTTTTCTTGAAGGTTGCAAATCGATAGAATG
Source organism: Cryptomeria japonica (assembly GCF_030272615.1). Classification (NCBI taxonomy): domain Eukaryota; kingdom Viridiplantae; phylum Streptophyta; class Pinopsida; order Cupressales; family Cupressaceae; genus Cryptomeria; species Cryptomeria japonica. Next base: position 253,310,330 of record NC_081406.1, read on the forward strand.
CAAGCTCCTCACTCGCAGTGCTGGTGGCTAAGGCAGACTGACAAACCACCAACGTCTTCCCAACTGAAATAGGGAATGTCATGCCTGTCCTATGCTTCTCTCTCTGAATGGAATCAAACTCTAGAAGCTGTTTCACCACTTCCAACAAGATCATTCTGTTGGACGAATACCTTGGAAGCCAGTAGGGTTCAGATTGAAACCCATGAATCCTAAGGTATATGAAAGTGGGAAACTGAATATACCACGATCCATATTTCTCTATTAGCTCTGTTGCCTTCTTGGACAATCTTCTATGGATTCCGCCTTGCAGCATCCGCGTGATGTAAATTGTGAATACATCATTGAGTCTCTTATAGTCTTCAATTCTATGCATGTTCAGTTGGGGATAGCACTCATGACTCCCAAATTGTCCTTGCCCATTCCTGACTTCACCTTTGCATATCAATCCTTTGTATGAAACAAAACGTGCAAGTAGGTATACTAGGTAGGAAGTCATGGCGAATGACTTGGACCACTCTACATTCCTCAGCTGAAAGTCCAGATTGTCACTTATGATTCTAGACCAATTTATCAGTGTCCCTCTAAGACAATCTTGGATGAAGTAGAACATCCATCCATCGAATATTGCACCCTGCGGCGTCCCCATCACTCTGTTAAGCAGGAATACTAAGTTGCTATATTCCTCTTTGAAGTCTGTGCACATGAGTGTCTTGGGAGGCTTGGAATGATGAAGCCTAGGCTCGATCATCCACTCTTTGTTTATTATACTCTTACACGCATGCATCTTCTTTGTGTACCGCTCTTCATATTCGTCCTTTGTTGCATTCTTCATATCTGCTTTGCGTGGAATTCCAAACACCTCAGCAATCTCATCCTCAACAAGGTAGGCATTGACAACGCCCTTAGGAGTCTTGATCATTCGTGAGCGAGGATCATAACATCGTGCACAGTCTAGGATAAGCTCACTGCATTGTATGGACTGTGGAAATCCAGCGGCCTGAAAAATACCACTCTTCATGATGTTTACACGTTGGGGAAGGAATCTGATTTCCGACTCCGAACATCCACTGTCGCATCAGGTTCAGGCTCAGGAAATGCATGTTTGTATCCGTAATCTCCTTCCATCTGGATGACATCTTAGACTCTGGATAGAATCCAGTCTCCAATATCTTCTGCTGTTCTCTTCTTTCCTTAAATCCGGACTTTGAACTTTCCTTAAATCCGGACTTTGACATCGCACCTGTACGAAGCTTGAAGTTAGAACTTGGGGAAAAATGTAATATTCTTAATAGAATTCTTGACTTTCTAATGATTTAGGCTAATTAGAGTATGAAGTCAGGAAAATAGTCCACACTCTAGGTAGATCTTAACAATTTAAATGCAAAAATGTGACAAGACTAGGGTATGAAAACCTTCATGAAATCAACACCTCCTTATACTTAGAAATTTCGTGCAAATCATAGTGCAAAGGAGTATACCGGATCAAGAGTGACTAGGAAAAGGTGTGAAAGGTTGTGTTTTCACAAAATTTATGTTTGAAGACACCTTCCGCAATCAACAATGGAGGTCACAAAATCTGAAGCAACCCAAGACAGCTCTCCAATGGTCTGAAAATGATCCCAAAAATTCCTCCAAAATGTCCCCAAATACAAATCGCTAAAGTTGCAGCTGGCTGGGCAATAAAATTTAAGTCTGAAAAATGAATGTACAGCCAACAATGGAGGTCAAACCAGTTAAAGTAATGGTGTTAAAACTCAGATCTGAGGCAATGACAACAAGTAGGGAACAATGCGGCATCAAACATGTACGACATCCACCAAAATATGCTCCAAACACTTGCCAAATAAAAATCGAACTTTCCTAGCTATGGCACCATCTTTCACAAGTCTCAAAATGATCTTCAATTGTACCCTCTAATCTGCCAACAATGGTGTGAGGACAACAAACAATTAGGCAATATCATGGAAAATCACCTTTGTTTGGAGATGAAACTCCAAACACAAAAAATCGCCTTACACCAAAAATCGCGATTTTCACCAAAATCATGGCATGGGGGTGGGGTCTTTAATGGCAGCAAACCAGTCTGAATCAGCAGCAAAAAATAGCAGCCCCAAGGAAAATCGCCAACTTAGAGGTAGGAGCCCTCTAAAATGATCAAAGTTGCCAAATAGAAAAAATCGTTAACTCCCCCAAAAAATCGAAAATCTGAAACAATGGAGTCAATAAGCATCAATGGCAGCAATGGAGTGGATTGTCCAGCTGGCTGGAATGGAGGAAGAAATAAGTCTTCAATCAAACACCTCACTTGAACACTGGCTCCAAACACTCGCCAACTATGGAGAAAATCGCCCTGGAATGGAAACACTTGGCAAACTTAATAATAAAATAATGCTGGGACTCCTCCCTTTAAACTTACTTTCATCATCAAATTTCACCACACAAGCAATGTGGGATAAAACACTTGTTCTTATACTTGCTTGGGTGAAACTAACTTGCTTCTAGAAGGTTGAAAACATTAAATGCTCATTGCAAATCATTTATTAATTGTTTTCATCTTTTAAATAATCATTGCCTTTTATTAAAAAACAATTAAATGGGGTTCATTTATTAAAATATTTCAATTTAAATTCAGCTAAGGATTAAAAAATCCTCACAAAATCACTTTAAAAATTGTCAAATATCCCCTTGGGGGAAAATCGATCCCAGTTTGGATGAAAATCTGGACTCAAAATTATCAAATGTGCACAAAAATGGGGCTAGGGGAAAATCGACGAGTGTGGAATGAAAAATTCCACTTAAAATTAAGTCATCGCAAAAAAATACCCCTCTGGTGGAAAAACGACCTCAGTCTAGATGAAAATCCAGACTCAAAATCATGAAATGCATTCTCAGTGGAAAATCGTTGTGAGTCTACATGTTAATCCGAACAAAAATCCTCAAAAACTTGTCATAAAGACCTGGTGGAAAATTGACCCAGGTGTGGAATGAATGCAAACGTCATCTGCAACCTATCCATACCTCCCTGGTGGAAAAACGTGGGTAGTTTGGATAAATCCTAACACTCAGTCAAATTTTAATGCTTCCAGGGGAAAAACGACCCTAGTATGGATTCACAGTGGTGGAAAAAAGGGGCAAGTATGGATTTCAGGGGAAATCCATGTCCAGACCGGATTTTGAGTGGGGAAAACCATGGGTAGTCAGGAATATGAGGGGAAAAGCACCTCTAGCATGAAATTTTGACCTTTTAACCTTTAGAATATGGATTTTACTCCGGAAATGATGATTTTTCCACTCAGAATCAGTTAGAAACTTTGAAACTTAATAAAAATTAACTGGACTTAGGCAAATTCGTCAGAAATTGGAGTGTAACACAAGGGTATCTATCGGAACAAAGTGCGAAATCAACTTGAATAATTCTCTAGGAGCGAGAAAACAACTCCAAAAGGTCTGAAAACACCTTAGCACTCAAAATCACCAACGAGGACATTTAAAAACACGTTAACGCTCCAAAAAGGGTCAACACTTAGATAAAACTAGGATCACTAAAATCTCAATTTATGTGCTCGATCCTATAACCTCAAAAAACCCTAACGACACTAGGCATGATCAAAACTTCGAGACTCGGGCACGAGAAATGCAAAATTGCCCATTGAGCAACCAAAACCCTAACCTAACAACACATAAAGTAAGAAAAGAGGGGGTCCCTGTTAGCAATGGGGCGATGTGTGAAAAGGTCACAACACCTCCCTATTCCATCTAGTCGCCTCTAATGATGGTTGTTGTCCAGGTGTGTTCCTGGGCACAAAATAACTACCTATGGACAGTGTCCTTGATGGTGATGTAGCAGTGCTAGGTACTCTACTAGAGGAAGTAGAAGCAATGGGCGAGGTGGTGTTGGGTTTGCGGATAAGTGGGCCACGACGAGAGCCCACTATGCCCTGAAGTGCTTCTTTTTCTTCTTCAACGTCAACAAAAACACCTAGAGAATCAGCTATGGCTGATCTCATGGCTAGTTTTGCTCTCTCCCTTTGCAATTTCTTCTCTTCCCCAACTGAAAGTAGGACATTCATTGCTCTTTTTATTTAGTCCCAATGCATTCTCTAGCATCATACTTGTCTATGCCTGCAAGGTGGTATTTGAAGCGGTTTATGCCTCCATGAAGTATTTTTTCACATTTTATGCAAATCACTATCCCAGGATCTGGTCCTTCATAGGCATACCTCGAAGTCCTATCTCTAACACCTTTAGGATGAGTGCCTACATATCTAGATGGGCATGGTTTTAGTGGCCAATTAGAATTTGCCATAATTAATGCCTAGTTAACCTACACATACAAAGTGAAAAAAAGAAGTTAATATTTTAGTTAAACAATTTAGGAAACTATCTAAATTAGTTGAAATAATTTTAGACATCATTCAAAGTAAAAAAAAAAACAAAAAAAAAAAACTTTTAGTGTTTGATATTTTGTTGAAAAACTAGAGATTCTTAAAAAAAATAGTGAATAATTCAACAGAAATTGTCAAAAATAGTGTTAAATCTTGTTCCAATGACTAAAAGACTACGAAACCCGGGGACGCGTCCCCTACCTGAAAACCCCCGTCCCAGTCCCGGGGACGTTTCGGGGACTTGGGGACGGCCAGGGGACGTCCCCCCCCCCGTCCCCAAATTGTCAAAATTTTGAGGGGACGTCCCCGAAACGGGGGGACGGCTTCCCTAGCTGTGGGGGACGTCCGTACGTCCTGGGGACGGATTGGGGACGTCCCAGCCGTCCCGGGGACGGCCAGACGTCCCCCACATCTAGGGCTAGGGAAAAATATTAAAATAAAAAATGTCGTATTTTCAATTTTTTTTAATGATGTTTTTTGCGTAATTGAGGGAGTGAAATATCTCATGAAGGGTTTTTTAAGGAGCGCGCAAGGGGCGCTGCCCCTTGACCCCGCAAGGGGCGATGCCCCTTGACCCCAAGTTGGGGGCGCTGCCCCCAAACCCCCGTCAAAAAATATAGGGGGGAACTGCGCTGATGGAAGTAGTGAAAATTTAACCTCTGAGTCTGATTAGGCTCCATTATGTATTTTATTTCTTTAATATCTATTATGATATGCATATTGACAATGTGAATGAATTGAAATTCTGAATTATGAGTGCATATTGAGTATTGAGTCTATTGATAATGTTGTATGTTCGATGTTTGCATTCTAAAATGTTTTCATAGTATCATACACATGCTATATCCATGTTTTCATATGAATATAATGTATAGATGCATGCTTTATCCATGTTTTCATATGAACATTTAGAATTTTCCTATATATTTTAAATTTTCGCTATATTTTATACAGCCGTCCCCTTTGCCGTCCCCCCCGTCCCCAAATTTGGGAAAAAAATTTGCCGTCCCAGAAACCCGTCCCCCCGTCCCCCCGTCCCCCCGTCCCGGAAACTTGGGTTAACATAGCTAAAAGATTTTTGATTGCTTAGGAATGATTTTCTATTCATCTAGATGCAACAAAAAATAAATAAAATGTTTTTAAAAAGCATAAAAAAAACAAGAAAACCTACCTGACAATCTGATTTTTCTTGAAAAACCACCTCAAATCTGCTTACAATCGATGGAAATCAGTAGTCAAGTGTTTGGAAGAGATTTTTCCCCCTCTTAGCAAAATAGAACACAAGAAATAAAAAATAAACTTGTTTTCTGCCTTTTTTCTCCTTATTCCTAGACGATCGAGTTTTTGGCACGGACTCGTCGAGTTTTTTGCAAAAACTAGGCGAGTTTAAGTCACAAAAATCGTAGAGCATAAAAAGTCGGCGAGTTTTCAAAACTCGTTGAGTATTCTTCGAGTGTTCCAACTATGCTTCCTTCTACATGTGCACTAGCTATCTGTCTCCTATTATGCCGTTTCTTGTGATGTAGGGTTGCTTCTATCATGAACTTCCCACAATTTGGAGGTTCTCCAACACTGATCTGGCAATTTGATCCGTGACCGTCGAAAACACAGCAAGACAAATGATGCCGTAGTTTGGTGCGATGGTACCCTTCAATGTCTCACGCCCCATTATTCAAATTCAGATTCGTTCTGCAACTTAACTTTGGACCTGCAAATTCCTTGCTTTGCCTCACGAACTGTAGACTTAGAGACATAATAGAAATTCTCCCATAAGCCTTTATCAACCATTGTTTCCACGGAAGAATACGATTAGAATGATTATGATATTATCGATTTCTCAGACGGAATCAATTTGCTAGGTTAGGGGCTGTCCTAACCTGCTGATGGCTTGGGTTTTTGTCCAATGCCAAATCGCGCACCAAGGAAGAGTGAATTCATCTAAGCATGACCTTTTAAAATTGAAGGCTCCCCTTATATAGTTGATGCGTGCCGAGGTAGAGAGATAGCCAACCTTAAGTCGGCCAACAAAATAACAAAAATAAATTTAAACTTAACCACCAAAAAGAGAGGTTGGCTAGACACAATAAAAAGAAATTTTACAATAATTTTATTTATTTTAAATTTCCAATTTATTGGTTCTAAGGAAAAAGCACACATGGGTTTTATAGAACACCGAATAAGGCTGATTGGCCCCATTCAAAACAGGGTCATGACATGAGATTTTTATCAATGTTTGCAATTTATCTTAGCAGAAACTTTTTTTGTGTCTTAAGTGATTCATTTCCTTGAGATCTTTCAATATTGTGCTTTGTTAGAAGTAGTTTGTTTACCCAATTCTTGTGTATGTGGATTTGGTAGTTTTTATTTACAAATTCTTAGAAAGCATTAGTTGTTTTAGTTTATCTATGTTTGCCTCATACGGTAAACAATTAAATGCAGAAAATAAATGCACAAAACATAATGGAAATATATTAAATAACCAGTCTCTGTATTAATTCAACAGTTCATGTACATCAAGTGCTTATAACATTACACCCAAATACCACTATTATGATGCCACTTCGAAGGAAAGGTACGCAATATATAATACCCGAAGGGGTGTGACCAACCGTCGCGTCCAACTGCCCTTCGGGGCGACTAACTAACTGACTGTCGTAACTCATTATTACCGACGACAACATAAACATAATATGACAACATAACATAATGATTATTCCCGGCAACATCATCCCCCCCAAGAAAAGAAGTCGTCTCTGGACGACTTAATACAAAATAGAGATGACATTTAAACAGAACCAAGGTAGAGAACTGTAGGAACTACTAACGCCAGTCGAGCCCGTAACTCATACACCTACTGCATCCTCGCCTGAAAACCCTTTTCTGCTACCATCAAACTTGTCTGCAAAACACGCTTTTCAGTCTCAGCCTCCACCAACTGCTACAAATGATACTGTTTCCCTAGCCAATTTGTCCTCGATAGCCACCCGCGTTGCCCTCTCGACATCCAACTCCTGGGTACGCTGAGCTAAGTCTTACGCTAGTACTGCCTCCAACCTGGTGGTCAGCTCCTCTCGAGCCCTCTGAGCATCCACCAAGGCAACCTCTTGTCCAACTGAGACATACTCCGAGTTCCTCAAAGCGTACCATTCATGCCTGGAAGTGGTCACAACCCTCGGGCACAAAGGCTAGGAGACGCCTCAAATCCTCCATCACACTCCCCAAAGGCTAATAACTGAACTTAATAACTCCCTGATACCATACGACTTCGTGTGCCTGCAATGCCTTCCCTCAGACTCTGTTTGTTTGCAACCTCCAAATCCGTCTCCCTCTACGGCTTATGGCTTCCCCGCCAATGCTAAGCTTCAGGCTTCTTTCTCATAGTATGGGACAACCCAACACTTACCATGCTTTCTCTGATGCCCTTCGGCCAACTGAAAAAGTGTATTGTAGATCAAAAATAAATTGGGGGTCTGGGGGCAGTGCCCCTAGCAGGGTCGAGGGGCAGTGCCCCTTGCGGGGTCTGGGGGCAGCGCCCCAGGTGCTCTCCCTATCGCTGTACAGGGCAGGGTCGAGGGGTAGTGCCTCCGCCGCCAACACCAATTTACAACCCTCAGAACCACACAAAAGTCCACGACGCACATCATTTCTCTGATATTTTAAGATGCCAAAACCCTTATGCTCGGTACTCTAATATTTTTAGCATCCTGGCTCCACATGTCATCGAATGATTTTTCAATTTGGTCGTCGTGTTTTTTTTTTTTTTTCAATCCTTGATGGCACCTCGGCCGTACAACCTCCCCGTATGGTCAACAACAACACTGACACCTCCAATCGTACGACCACCTTCCCGTGCGGTCAACACCCCTCCACCGTACGAATCACCCCATACGGAATACATGACCAACTGTCTACCATACACACCGTACGGGCCTCATACGCGACCAACCATCCACCACACACTGTACGGGCCTCATACACGACCAATCGACAACCAACCGTACAGGCCTCCTTCCGCACGCCCAACGCAAGTGACAATCAACCGTATTGTAGTGTTCCATCGCCGCCTCCGTCGTTGGTGGTTCCACCGCACGGTGGTCCCACCACCACTGTTTTTTTGTTTTTTTTAAATTTTTTTTTTTTTTCTAATTGTCTAGATTCGGCTCGGGTTTCGTGCCTCTGGGATCGCCCTTTCTTGGTTTGCCTCGCTCGAGAGTCTCCCGCTTTGGTCCCGTGCCTCTTGAGTCACCTGCCCGACCTCTCAGGTCCTCTTCCATCCTCTCGGGTCCCCCTTCGGACTCTCGGGTGTCCTTTCGGCCTCTCGGGTCCCCTGCGCGCTTCTCGTGGTAGGGTTTCAATTTAGACCCGTTGATGGCAAGTCTATTTTCAATGGCCATTCGAAGACCTGGAACCATAAATTCTACAGGAACCACGGTCTCCTTCCTGTACATAAGAAGAAGAATAATAAAGATTTTGAAGGCTGCGGCCTTCCACACAGGGTTCCAATCGTTGCCGACACGAATGATCTTGGGATTATCTACGTCACCGAGGTTTGGGGCGTCTCCCTTCCAATATTCTCTGTATTCCGACAAGTACACCTCCTCTGTTACTTGCTCTGGTTACTCTACTTTGAGCCTGTAGCTTTGGAACATTTCGTAATCCTCCATCTGCCAGTGGAAGAGCCCGTTCAATGACCCCGTCTCATCCTCGGAGCACTCTCCTAGTTTGAGAATCCCTTCGTCGTTGGGCTCCCTGCAACCCCGTCCTTTGTCCCTCAGGTCGCCTTCTCCTTCACCCTCCGATTCTGAAGATGATGCCAGTTCCTCACTAACCAACTATGTCCCTAGGTCTATGATAAACTTCCTTACTCCATTCTCCATAGACAGAGTGTTCTTCCAGTTGTGGGTGGCCTTGGCTGCCACCAACCACCCTCTCCCTAAGATCGCATCATACCCTTTTTTCTTTAGTGGGATTACCACGAAGTCCAGTATGAAGGGTTGCGTCCCGATGGTAACTTGCTGGCCCATCAGTGTCCTGATGGGTTTGATTCCATGCTGATCTGCTCCCAGCAGATTGAATGTAGATGGCCACAGCGTCGGCTTCCCCAGCTTCCGCCAGGTTTCTTTTGGAAGAACATTCACTCCTGATCCACCATCGACGATGGTATTGGTTAGAATGGTGCCAAGGATACCCATCTCCACAATGATCGGGTTCCTTCCAGTGTTAACTGCCAGCAGCCTGGGGTCTATTGCAAACCCCCCAGGAACAATTGTGCGGTGGTTGGTATTGGTGCGTGGTTGGGAGAGATTATTCAGCAACGCCGTTCGTAATTGAGGCATCGTCTGGAGGAGGTCGTGTACCTTCACAGGCACCTCCAGTTTTAAAATTTGATGTAGTATGGCCTCCTCCGCCTTCGGTTGGCTGGAAGCACCCGTCGTACCCTTCGCCTTCGCCGCCTCTCGTATCTCTTTCTCAATTTCTTCCCATGCTTCTCGTACCCTTCGCTTCTCCGTCTTCGGGTCTGGGCACATTGCCTGTTTGGCTTGGGCGCGGGTTACGACCAACACTTCCTCTTCTTTGGTTTCCTGGACATTGAGCAAGTTAACGTTGGACTTCGGGCAGGTGGCATCTTCGTGGTCTCCTGGTCCGCACCATTTGCACAAATATTGTGTGGTCTCTCCCTTTGGGCAGTCTCGGGCGAAGTGCCTCCACTGGCTGCACGCTCTGCATTGTACCATCGGTCAGCCTTTGGAGTCGTATTGGATCCGGTTCCTTGTATTGTTATTGTTGTTTCGTCCTCCCCACCGGTTATCTCGGTAGCCTCTTGATGTTGCATTGTTGTTCGCTTGGGAGCTGCCGGTACCGCCCGATGTAGTTGGTTGTTCCTGCGTAAGCAATACTTGTTGGTTTCGTGTTTTCATGTTGTAGGGGCATTCCTTGGTGGGATGCCCCATCAACTGACATATATCACAATAGGCCTTCTTTTGGCAGGAGCCTTTCGTGTGGCCGTCCGTCTTACATTCCGTGCACCAAAGCTCCCCTTCGTCGGTCTTGCTCGGACCTCCCTTCATAACCTTTAGCTCTTTCATCATCCTCAGCATGTCCTTCTGCAGGGCTTGCACCTTTTTGCCGGACTCGCCATCGCTGTTGCTTCCCTTGGAAGAGTCATCATCCTTGGACGAGCTATCCTCCTTCTTTTTCTTCTTGGATGTCTTGGTCTGGCTCTCGAGATCCATCGCTCTATTATATGCGTCTTCGTACGAGGTTGGTGGAACAATTTTCATCTTCTTCCGGAGGGAGTGTTTCAATCCCTCCACGAACCATCTCTTTTTCAACCCAGCCGCTGGTTGACTCCATTTTCCCCAATAGTTCCTTGAGCCGCCGACTATAGGCTCAAACAGTCTCGTTCTTGTTCTGCTTTGTGCCATAGATTTCGGCTACTATTTCATTGTCCTCTCTGAGGAGGCGGAAGTCTATCCCGAACTCCTCCTTCAGGTCGGGCCATGTGCCGACTTTGGCCTTATCCATATCTGAGTACCAGTCGATGGCCACTCCCCTTAAGGTTGCTGGAAATTGTGTTACCCATTCGTCCTGGTCGGTAACACCGTTCGCTGACCATATGGTTTCGCAAGTGCGGCAATGGTGGACGGGATCTTCCTTCCCCTCGCCGTTGAACTTCGACAGCTTTTGCTTACTTGCCATCCCACTGCTGGGTCTCGCTCCTCTGGTGCCTTGTGTGCTTGTACCTGGTGATCCTCCGCCTCTGCCTCCTGCACCCGACCCTCCACTCGTGGGTCCTCCGGAGAAGGTTGTTGACCCTAAATCGAACATATTGCCTCCCGTACGGTACCCTTGTGCTCCCTCGGCACCGTCGGTTGTACCATCATCTTCGGTCGTCTCCCTCCGGTTGTCCTCCGAAATGGACAAGCTCTTTAGTAGGTCTTTGGTAGTGTCGATCAGGTTTAGACTTCGCCTTGTTTGTTCCACCAACTCTTCGCGACTTCTTACCCTACAGTGGTATTCTGGCGAACTGTAGAGTTCTCCTTCGACACCCTCCGTGACTCCTAGGTTCCCTTCGGGCAACCCTACGACAGTGTAGGGAGTGTAATTCTCTCCGTCTATCTCTGCCTCCGCAACCTCCGTGACACCTCATGGGTTCCCTTTGAGCAACCCCTCGGTCGGTCGTCCCTTGACAAGCTGCCTTAGCCTACGCCTTCGTTCTATTTGTTGTCTGAGATTCAACGCTCTTTGTGCCACTTCCCATTCCTCACTTTGTATCTTTTTTATTTTTGTTCTTATTTAGTATATTTGGCATAAATCACTTCCGTACATAGCAAGCACACACCATGTACACAAAAAAATCTTTTTTATTATTTTGCCTTTTGGCCACGATTTATATCAACAGTGTGCCGGAGTTATTATAGGGTTCAATTTCCCCTTCGCCTCTTGGCAGCATGCTCTGCGTCCACGACGATTGTTTCATTTGTGCGTCGTCGGCCTCTGGGTTAATCTCATCGACGGGTAGGCCCATCGTGTCTGTACACCATGTGCTCCTTCCTTTCCCGAGTATGTCAAGGCAACGACGCCAAATGTTTGCCTCACTGGGTAAACAGAAAGAGTATCGAAGTAATGCAGAAATGAACAATGCAAGTACAAGATAAATACGACAATAAGCTTTCCATTAATGACTCAGAATGCATCCAATGTTCATAGTATGATCTGTCGTAAAACATCACACACTTCAATACCCGCAGGTAGTACAATATGTAACATCTGAAGGGGTGTGACACAACCGTCGCGACTCCAACTACCTACCCGTCGGCTAACTAACGACTAACAAATAACATTACTACCAAAACATAAGATATACATATTTCCCGACAATAGATGCTACACCTCTAGTGTTGGAGGAGGTACCTTCATACCAGCAGGATGCAACAGTATCGTTCCGACAGAGACTTCTGAGTTACCCCTTGGCGCTCTTACACAGATGCCACTTCCATCACGGTCACAGCCTTCGGAGCAAGAGGGGGAGGACATTGAGGCCTATTTAGTTGACATGGTGACAAGGGGTAGGTGAGTGGTGGCCACGGCCCAGATGCGAGCATTACAGCAGGTTGTTGTGGAATTAGAGAGGGTCCTACAGTTTATGCGGGTGGGCTGCCCCACAGCTTTTGTTACGTGCTTTGAGTCTCAGGGATGGCCGACTACTCAGACAAATGAGATGTTACGGGCTTGGATTGTGCGTGAGCCCATTGTGGAGAGTCAGGTGATGGCAGTTGTCCGAGAGATTGAGTAGGTCTACCGAGACGCCTACTATGCATTAAGGCTTACCCAACATGAGTCTGTGGTCCGCGAGGCTTCTCGAGTCGAGTTGGAGAGGGATGTGGCCAGTTAGCAGGACTCGTGGGCAGCAGAGAGGGCACAGTTGTTGGCGCAGCTTGAGATGGCCCGAGCAGAGAAGGCTGAGGTGGAGACTTGCCTTTCGCCGGAGCAGAGTGTGAGGAGCCTCGTGCAACAGGAGTTGGATGTAGTCACTGTCGAGAGGAGCCTGTTGCAAGCTCGATTGGTCTGTATGACGGAGACAGCGGATACGAAAGAGGAGTTGCTGGAAGTTGCGCATATGGTAAAGACGGCTTTGAAGAAAGTGTTGGTGGCGGAGCGTGATGTGACTACACGTACTCAACAGGTTTATGAGCTCTGCGCCTGCTTGGCGGCCCAGACACCAACATCTCAGCCTTCTACTTCAGGGACGCTTCCTCAACCCCCTCCTTAGTTTTGTCTTGGATGTATAATTTGTATGGGTTGCCTTGTCTCCCATTTTGTTGTTAGTTGTCGGAGACGACTTCTTTTTTGGGGGGGATGATGTTGTCGGGAAATATGTATATCTTATGTTTGGTAGTAATGTTATTTGTTAGTCGTTAGTTAGCCGACAGGTAGGTAGTTGGAGTCGCGACGTTTGTGTCGCACCCCTTCGGCTGTTACATATTGTACTACCTGCAGGTATTGAAGTGTGTGATGTTTTACGACAGATCATACTATGAACATTGGATGCATTCTGAGTCATTAATGGAAAGCTTATTCTCGTATTTATCTTGTACTTGCATTGTTCATTTCTGCATTACTTTGGTACTCTTTCTGTTTACCCAGTGAGGCAAACAACATCCCCCTGCTCCTGGATGGTAGAGATGACCTCTCCTGCCTCGTTCCCAACTACTGGTACCTATGCCTCGGCAGATGAAGCATCCACGTCTACGACCTCAGCTGGAGACTCTCGACAGGGTGAGAATACGGTAGCTCCCACGGGTGGTACCACTGTCATCTAAAATCGCTGAGTCAGCTAGCTCTCCATAGCCACTACCAACGGGTCTGTACTAGGGATCCCTGGGACTCTCTGCATCTCTACGACCGGAGTGTGTGTTGCCCTAGCCATGGGCTCCTCCAACAAGGAGGCAAAAATGGTCACCACTGTCTCAAGTCCAACAACATCCAACCGCACTTGAGGCTCCGTATCAACCACCTCCCTCAGTCCCTGCTCCTCATCTACCACTACTCGATGCGGCGACCCATCTGTACACGACTCTGCCATGTCTTCGGTAAGTGCCTCCGTGGCCGGGGCCGGTCCCGAAGGTGGTGCTCGACACTGCGGAGGTGATGCTACCTGCTGTTGGATGGGGCCAAGTGTAACTGGCGTGTGGGTCTGCCCAAATGCCAGAATAGAGGTGCCTCCCACTCCAGATGACGTTACAGGTGTGCCCATCGGTAGCAAGGGTGGGGCAAAAAGGACCCTCTCCACCGTCACCCTACTGCTATCATCCTCCTCATCCTCCGCTTTTGAATCCTCTATACTACTAGAAGTCTCCCTCCCACTATCAGGTTCCCTTGAGGCCATATCTGCCATCTGTTTTTGCTTCGTGGAAGAGTGCCCAATGTCAAGGTGTCTCCAATACATGATAGGAGGCTCACTTGCTGCCAACGGTCCCTGCGGCCGTACCTCCAACTCTGCCTCTGACACTGCTTGCCGCGTGGCTTCCAAGAACAGTCCTATGGTGTAATGGGGCATATAAAACGTGCGATGCTGCATCGTCAAGAACTCGCACATTCTCTCTGCTAGCAATGCAGCCCAATCGTGCACAATGCCGTTCATAAGCCCATTCATGAGCATAATTTGAGGGAGGGCGATGCCCGACGCCCTACCAGATCCCGTCAACCTGCTCTTAATGGCCAGTGGCCCTCTGTAACAAAGGTCTTGCGTATTCCTTGTCCCTTCGTGGCATTAGCCACGCTGTCCAGCTCCGTTGTCGTCAAGTTTCTGGATACTAATTTAATCCAATATTCTTTCTCCTCATGTTTCATCTTCTTAGCCTTTAACTCGATTTTCTTGCCCTGTTTGCCTGGGATGCCGAACACTCTGGTAAAGTCCACAACTTTGAAGGATATGGCGACATCCCTCCCGAGATACTCAAAAGTACTCGTTCGTGTGTGTCTGTCAAAGGTGTCCACCAAGAACTGTAGAGCACCCTCATACTCTCTGATAGGAAACACGAGCATTCGGATAGCCCACTCCACTCCTGCCTTACGAAGGTTCTGCTTCACCAAATCATCGTCGGGTGTGTTCTGCCACCATTTCCAGCATTCAGACCCGTTCAGTCCCTCAAAGGTGATATTCTGAGGAGTTAATGTATTTTTTCCACTTGCTGCAGGTTGTGGTGTTTTTTGCTTTTTCTTCTGACTTGCGCTGGCATCCATTGTGCTGCCTACAACACGCACACCTGATGACAAGACCCTGGTATTTTTATTCATCTGGCTGCCACTAGAGGAAGCCTGCAATTGCTTTTCCAACTCCGTTTCCCAGTCGACTCCATTAATTTCTCGTGTAACTGATTTCTGGTTATAGCCGTACGGTTGTGAAACACTCGTGTAACCACCTTAACTACCTCTTGGATGGCTGTGTATGCTTTGTGTGTGCCTGCCCTGAGCTTGAGTGGGCACTGCGTTGTTGGGCGGACTGCATGTGTGGTGGGCTGGGCTGGGGTTGCGTTTTTATGCGGGCTGTAGCATGGGGTTGCATTTTTATGCGGTGAGTTTATAACCCGCGGCGCCTTTATGCCTTGCGGTGACGGTATCCACCGCACGGTGGTCCCACCGTCGGTGTTGCCACCCTCGGTGGTCCCACCGTACGGTGATTCCATCGTGGTTTTTTTTTTTTTTTTTTTTTTGTGTCGTACAAATCGTATGGATTTTTTTTTTTTTTTCAATCAAACACCTTGATTGGAGGGTCTAGGTTCCCTCCGTTCGTGGTAAACCTTCAATTTGGACCCGTTCACGACTTCGGTCACTTCGCGGCCGTCCAATGTCCACAGTTGAACCGATCCATTTGCTGAGACTTCGCGAACTTTGTAAGGTCCTAGCCACCTCACTTTAAATTTTCCAGGTTTAATTTCATTTTGCCCATTATATTTCAACACGAGTTGTCCTGGGGTGAACTTCATTCGCTTTAGATGCTTATCGTGCCACAACTTCCTCCTTTGCTGCGTTGTCTCGGTTGCCCACTGAGCCATCATCCGCTTCTTATCAAGTTTATTCAGAGCATAAAGTCGCTCCCTCAGGCTCTCCATATCGCCGAGTCTATTTTCTATTGCAATACAAAGACTCGGTACCATGAATTCGGCAGGTACCACTGCTTCTTGCCCATACATAAGTTGGAAGGGCGTTTGTCCCATACTCACTTTGTACGTCGTGCGGTAAGCCCACAACACCGAGGGTAACTTCTCTTCCCAATCTTCCCCTTCGACCCCACACGACTTATAAATGACTCCTACAAGGATCTTGTTCGTGGCCTCCGCCTGCCCGTTGGCTCGAGGGTAGTAAGGACTCGACAGAGAATGGAAGATCTTAAATTCTGTCGTGAGCAACTTAATAACATGGTTGACAAAATGGCCACCTCGGTCACTCGTTAGCTGCATGGGGATACCATAACGAGTAATGATTTGCTCATAAATAAATCTGGCTGTACTCACCGCCGAGTTATCGGGTAGGGCCCGTTCTTCCACCCACTTAGTCAAATATTCCGTGGCTACCACGATGTATCTGCACCGCCTAGCACGACTGACTTTGAGTGGTCCGACAAAGTCCAACCCCCATCGTTCAAATAATTCTTGTGCGTGCGAGGGGTTGAGCGGCATAAAGTCCCGCTTCAATGGTTTCCCAGCCCTTTGGCACGTGTCGCAACCAACGACCCATTCTCGAGCATCATTATATAGCGTGGGCCACCACAAGCCCGCGAGTAGCACCTTCCGTGCAGTAGTGTCCGGTCCCATGTGGCCCCGCGCCGGCCCTTCGTGCGCTTCTCGGAGAACTCCTGGCACCTCCTCCTCCATTACACATCTTCTAAGTATTTGATCCGGTCCCATCTTAAATGACAGTCCATTGACCAATTGGAATGTTCAACTTCGTAAAACCAGTTTCCTTCGTTCTCCTGGTAGCATGCTTGGCGGAAAGACTGAAGTAGAAAGATACTCCCCGATGGCCGTGTACCATGGTGGCAATGCAACAATTTGGAATAAGTGGGCATCTGGAAAATCATCGTTCACCCCTTACACTGGTTCTCCTGACTTTATGCGTGATAATTGGTCCGCTATCACATGGCTTTTCCCAGGCTGCACGATAATGGTGAACGTAAACTCTTGCAGCAAGAGTAGCCATCGACTAATCCTTCCTTGAATTATCGGCTTGTTGACCAAGTACATGAGGGCTTGATGGTCTACGTAGAATGTGAACGGTGTCGCCAATAGGTAGTGTCTGAATTTTTGCACTGCATAGATCATCCCCAATGCCTCCTGTTCTGTTGTGTTGTAATTTTTCTCCGCTTTGGATAACAGTCTACTGGTAAAATAGATGGGATGATCCAACCTGTGATCTCCCACTTGGGCCAGTGTGACACCAATCGCAAAGTTTGAAGCGTCCACATGGACATGGAACTCCCTGTCCCAGTTGGGGTAAGCGAGGATGGGGGCAGCTACCAGCCTCGTCTTCAATTCCTCAAATGCTTCACTCTCCGAGGTCCCCTAGGTGTACGGCTCACCCTTGCGGGTAAGCTTGTCCAAAGGGTGGGATATTTGTGCAAAGTTTTTTATGAATCTCCTATAGTAGCCGATATGGCCTAGGAAGGACTTTACCCTGGTGACATTCGTAGGAGGCTCCATCTCCACGATCACCCGTATTTTGTCTGGGTTCGTCTTCAAACCTGCTTTGCATACAATGTGCCCAAGCAATTTGCCTTGTGGCACCATAAATCGACATTTTTTTGGATTAAGGGCCAGCCTTGCCCTTCGGCATCTCTCCATGCACTCTCTGAGGGCTACCAAATGCGTATCTTGCCCGCTATAGTTGGACCAGTTGTCGAGAAAGGCTTTAAAATTCCCTACCGACATCTTGTCAAATATGTGTAGTATAATTTGCTGGAATGTTGCAGGTGCATTGCATAGGCCGAATGGCATCCGGTTGTATGCATAGACACCAGCTTCGACCACGAAGGTGGTCTTCAGTTTATCTTCTTCGGCGATTGAGATCTGGTTATATCCAGAGAATCCTTCCATAAACGAATACATCTCATGGCCGGCCACCTCCTCTAGTATGCTGTCCGTAAACGGGATTGGGAAGGGGTCTTTAATCGTAACCGCATTGAGACACCAAAAGTCCACACAAATCCTTATTTGGTTAGCCTCCTTTAATGAAATGACTATGGGCGACACCCATTCACTTGTTTGTACTTTGAAAATGATACCGGCCTCCAACATTTTTTCTATCTCTTCGTTCACTTGCGTTGCATAGTTGCGGTTCATCCAGTACGGTCTTTTTCGTACAGGTCGGGCTCCGGGTACCAACGGGATGTGGTGCACGCACAGTTCGGGAGGTACCCCCTTCAGGTCTTTATACGTCCATGCAAAGACGTCTTTAAACTCCAGAAATATTTTGAAGGTCGCTGCCTTCAGCACGAGATCCCAGTCATCCCCGACTAATATATTCCGTGGGTCCTCCTCCTTTCCTAGGTTTGTTGCCTTCAGCTTGGACTCTTTAAATTGAATTGGCTTGTCTTTCTCGAACTGATGTGCAGGTGCCTCGTCCACTTGGGCTTCCCCCTCCTTATATTCTCTGTATTCCGGAGGGAAGACCTCCGGATTGACGGGCGCCTCTATCTGCAACATGTTGCATTGAAAAAGTTCGTAGTCCTCCATTTGCCAATGGAAGAGCCCGTTGAGTGAGCACACCTCGTCTTCAGAACATCCCTCCAATTCGAGTACCCCTTCACTGGTTGGCTCCATCGCGTTCTTGCCTTTGCTTTCGTCGGAACCCCATTCCCATTTATTAGAGTCCTCTGAGTCCGAGTCAGAAGAGGCGAGCTCTTCGCCAACATCTTGGGTCCGTAGGTCAATGATATATTTCCGCCCTTCCTTCTCCATGGAGAGTGTATTTTTCTTCTAGTTATGGTTCACCCTCGCGGTGATCAACCACACTCTCCCCAGGATGGCGTCATAGCCTTTCTTTTTTAGGGGAATAACTACAAAATCTAACAGGAAGGGCTGCGTACCATTTGTCACTTGTTGGGCCATCAATATGTCGAGTGGCTTGATGCTGTGTTGGTCGACTCCCACCAAATTGAATGTGGATGGCCATAGGGTGGGTTTCCCCAGCCTCTTCCATGTCTCTTCTGGTAGTACATTCACCCCAACACCTTTGTCCACAATGGTGTCCTTCAGAATGGTCCCAAGGATGCCCATTCCTACCACAACTGGGTGCTACCACTGTTCAAGGCTAGTAACATCGGGTCAGTCGAAGGGCTGACGGAAACCTCCACCTGCGGTGCACTCGAAGGTGCGTGTGCGGTGCTTAGCACATTGTTGAGGATGGCAGTCCTCAAATGTGGCATGAAGTCTAGAAGGTCTTTTGCCTTTATCGGCACCTCCATCTGCAAGACTTGCCCAATGATATTCTTTTCCGCTTTCAGGCGGGTTGAGGGACTCGTCATCTCCGTGTTCTTCCGTCCTTCTGCCGCCATCTCTCGTTCAATGTCGGCCTTTGCCTCCTGCAGTCTCTCCTTCTCTGTGCAGGGGTCAGGATACGTTGCCTTCTTCGCCTGCATGCGAGTGATTGCCAATACTTCTTTGTCTTCGCTCGTCTTCTCAATATTGAGTAGATTCACCCCCGGCTTAGGACATTTTGTGTCATCGTGATCACTGGGGCCGCACCATCTACACAGGCTCTGGGGGGTTTCAGTATTTTGGCACTCCCGAGCGAAGTGCCCCCATTGTTTGCAGGCCCGACATTGAATTATTGGCCGCCCCTTAGCATCATACTGCATTCTGCTCCGATTGTCGTTGTTGTTGTTGCCTCTCCCTCCTCTTCGGTTACCTCTATAACCACCCGATGATGCAGTGGCGTCAGCTTGCGACTGGGTGGAGCCCGCTGCTGCGGACAGTGAGGGTTGCTCTTGCGTGAAGAATACTTAGTTCCCTTTTGTTTTCATGTTGTAGGGACACTCTTTGACGGCGTGTCCCAACATTTGGTAAATTTCACAGAGAGACTTCTTTGGGCAAGTGCCTTTTGTGTGACCTTCCTTACATTCCGTGCACCACAAGTCTTCGTTTTTACTCGTGCTTCCTTTCATGTTCTTAAATTCCTTCAACATACGGTGAATATCCTTTTGAAGAGCTTGCACCTTCTTACTTGATGATTCATCACTACTGCTTTCTCTCGAGGACTCCTCTTCTGCAGAGGACTTGTCCTTTTTCTTCTGCGATGTTTTGCATTCACTTTCCAAATCCATCGCGCGGTTGTATGTGTCATCGTATGAGGTGGGCGGTACAATTTTCATCTTTCTCCGTAGGGATGACCGCAACCCTTCCACGAACCATCTCTTCTTTAGTCCGTCAGCCGACTGGTTCTCCATCTTCCCCAGTAACTCTTTTAATCGTCGGTTGTATGTTCGCACTGTCTCGTGCTTTCCCTGCTTTGTGCTTAATATCTCCGCCACGATCTCATTATCATCTCGAAGGAGTCGAAACTCCGTCTCGAAAGCTTTCTGTAGTTCATCCCATGTTCCCACCTTTACTTTATCCACATCAGAGCACCAATCAATGGCTACCCCTCTCAAGGTGGCAGGGAACTGCACCACCCAATCCGCTTTGTCAACCACCCCATTAGCTGACCATATTGTCTCACATGTACGACAGTGCCGTACAGGGTCATCTTTGCCATCTCCGTTGAATTTGGGCAACTTCTGTTTGCCCGCCATCGCGCTTCTTACCTTCGACGCACCTTGCCCTCCAGAACCTCCAAGGTTCGTACCTCCCGAGATCGACCCTCCAGGTCCACTACTGCCAGGTACTCCGGAAGCTGGTCCGCTAGGTCCCACCAGATTGCCTTGACTACCAGGGATGGCTGAGCTCGACCCGAACATATTGCTTCTGCTATTGTGCCCTTGTATCCTCCCGACACCTTCGGCTGCACCGGTATCTCCTACTTCTCTGTTCTCGGTTTCGAACTCCTCCTTCCTGGTCTTGTCCTCTCGTTTGAATGGTCCGTCACCATTTTCTTCCGACGTGAGGGAAAGGTCCCCCAGTTGCTTCCGTGTGGTTTCAATTAAATTCGAGACTTGGCCCTCGCCATTTTTGTTGTTCCTTCCACTCAGTTCCTTTGCGATTCCCTTTAACCGTCTCCTATGTTCGGCCTGTTGTTCGACAATCAATGCTCATCGGGCTGCTTCAACCTCTTCCACATATTCCTTTTTACTTTTGTCCTTATTTAATAGATTGGGCATCAATTCTAATGCCGCCTGATGAAACAAAATATCACATTTAAAACAAGAACACCTTCTTATTAATTCATTCTCTTGTATACAATGTATGTTAACATAATTCCTATGACTATGACATTGTTCTTCTGTATTTCTCCATTCGCAGTTCAGGGATTGTTTGTCCTTCGTCGGGTTTCATCACGCTCCTCTTCCTCTCGTTGACACCTCTCCTCGTACTGCCGCAAGATCTGTTGACGGCGGGTTTCGCGATAGGTTTCCTCTCAGCGGTTCTGGAGAGCAAGAAACGCTTGAGCCAACAAATTGGGAAGGTTGGTCATCAACTGGTTCACTGCAGGGCTCACTGATAGGGCAGACCACACAGCACTTTCGGGCACGTCTTCTTGCGTGGCTTCCCTTCGTACGTGGGTTTCAATTGCTGCGTGAAGGATGCATCGAAAGTCCACCGTTAGTGTTCTCTCTTCGTTGAACAATTCTTCCGGCTCTTCTCCCTCAGGGGTGCTTGTCCCTTCATCCAGGTGTTGGCCCATTATCGTCGTGCCATACGGGTTACTCCCATTCCCAGGTTTGAAATCGGCAATGGTGCCAAATGTTTGCCTCATACGGTAAACGATTAAATGCAGAAAGTAAATGCACAAAACATGATGGAAATATATTAAATAACCAGTCTTTGTATTAATTCAACAGTCCATGTACATCAAGTGCTTATAACATTACACCCAAATACCACTATCATGATGCCACTTCGAAGGAAAGGTACGCAATATATAATACCCGAAGGGGTGCGACCAACCGTCGCGTCCAACTGCCCTTCGGGACGACTAACTAATTGACTGCCGTAACTCATTATTACCGACAACAACATAAACATAATATGACAACATAACATAATGATTATTCCCGGCAACAATCTACTTCTTTCTTCTAGTTGCAAGTGTTCTAAATATTAAAAAACCTTATTTCTGGGATAAAACAATTTGAAGACTTGTGCTCAATCTGTGAGATAAAAGAAGGTAGGATAGAATTTTATTTTAGTTATCTCTTTTATGCAAACTTCCATGAGAAAATTGTGCAGCATTAGTAATTGCATATGCTGTTCATATCTTTGATTTAGGTTGTTTGTCTTTTCAGGGTGTCCCCTTTGGTCTAGACAACTTTTTTGAATGGAAAGATAAATTAAGAAGTATATATCAATCAGTCTAGGGGGTTTGAAGAGCATAGGCACGAGATCCATGTATCGAGGTTGAAGGTGGTATTGTATGGCTTGAAGCAAGTACTAAATGCTTGGTATTGATATATTGATTAGTATTTGTTGAAGTTGGGCTTCACCAAAATTGTTGAAGGCCCTAACCTTTACTATCTACTTGATAAATTAGGTTTGTTAGTTTTAGTCCAGTATGGGGATGATTGAGTCCTTAAAGGTAGTATGGGGAAGCTCCTAGCATGGTGCAAGGATGAGCTGGCCTCTGAGATTGATATGAACATCGACCATGTGGACTATTCATTGGGCTGTGGGGTTCTGTGATGCAGCAAAAGAACTTTAATCAGATTTCAAACTCCCACATTTTCACACAATGGTTTAATAATTACCATAATTAGGTTCATCCTAGTTAACTAGTGAATGCATGTGCTTCAAGCCCAATCCACACACACAACTTTGGGATGTTCTAACTCACTTCCAGCATGTTTTGGTGGTTTACACACATTCATTACACAGAACAACTCAATAACACTTGTTTCATGTTGATGATCCTTCATTGCCTAGGCCCAAACATGTCCTTCTCATGCCTAATAGAAGTGCAGACCAATAACTTGATTCAAACTTTCAAATAATAGGCTAGTAAGGCCTTCTACATCATTCCACCAACCAATCACAACAATACTATTATTAACTTAACCAAGAACACCAATATTTGCATTCAAACCCTTATGTAACTAGGTTCTTGACTGTGATATAAACAATTTCAAACCTTCTGTCGAGGATAGCTTTCCCAAATAAAAGAATTAGGAACTCCTCTTTGGAGGGATTGAAGATGACATGAAAACAGAACTTTCCACCAATTTTCATGGATTTCCAATGGTGGAAAGTCAAGATATGAATTATTTTCACCCACTGGAAACCCTAGGTCAATAACAGGGCTGCACTTAGTAAAATTGCCATAACTTTTGCAAAACATAATGAAATCAACTCAAACAAAAAGCATTTGAACCTGAAAACATTTCCCCAACTTTTTCCATTGGTTTCATGCCTGTAAGTTTGTAACTATTCGTAGAAGGCCGTACCAAGAGAATTTCAGACTGCTGCACTCAGAAAAATACAAGTTTAACAATCCCAAAATAATTTTTCTTTTCATTCAATCACTCTCCGACCTTGGAATTCAAGTTGGAAGGCACATTTATACATTATCCATCATTCCACAACTGTTCCAACCACCATATAACCATATTTTAACAATTACAACAATTTGACAACTTTGACAGCTTGTGTTGCAATATTGACAATTTTGTAGCAACTTTTACAACTTTTGACCAAATGACCTATAACTTTCCACAATGGATTAGAATGATCCCAAATGATCTCAAAGGACCTTATTAGACTCAAAAACACCTAACCACTCTAAAAACCAAAAAGCGACATAATGCATGCATTATGTCACTTTTTGGTTTTTAGTGTGTTTAGGTGTTTCTTGATCAAGGGAAGTGCACAAGAGATCACAAAGAGATTTTGGGTGATGGATTGTTAGCCACATGCTACTCAAATGGTTTCAAATCTGAATTATATTGTAGATTCAAGATCAGATTTAGTGGATCCTTTGGTATGGAAGTAGTTGATAGGTTTCTTCATGTATTTGGTGAATACCTAACCTGATATTTGCTTTGTAGTGAATACATTGAGCCAATTCATGGTTAAGGTGAGGCGGATTCATTGGACTGTTGCAAAGCACGTGCTTTGATTCTTGAAAGGTACAAATCAATATGGGCTGAGATATGTTAGAGATGTTATTTGATGTTGCAAGGCTTTGTAGATATATATTGGGCAGGTGATGGTAATGCTAGGAAAAGTAATTCAAGATTCTGTTTTAGCTTGGGATCAAAGATGATATCTTTGCCTAGTAGGAAGCAAGTGACAATTGTATTCCCTTACAATTTCACACTCCTTTTTGGGCCCTTGCTTTGCTGTACCTCTTGGGCCATTTTGAGCCTATTTTGGCCTTATCTCATCCAAACAATTATCATATACTAATGAGATGAATTGATCCTAGGCCTTGTACCTGTGCACTCTGCAACCACCTTTCTGTGGTCCATTTTTGGCTAGACTATGGTGCCTAGCACCCTAGTCCTAGTGGACTATGGCACCTAGTCCCTTAGTCTCTCCAAAAGGGGCCCTAATTTGAACATTTTGGAGTGTTGGTTCCTGTAATGTCCCGAAGTTATCAGTGCCTAAGCTCTGCCCTAAATCACAAGTTCTAGCTAAGAAATGGCTCTTAGAGAGTACCTCAAATTCTGGTGAAAAGTCCTGCAAGTAAGTTAGAGAGTGTTCCAAAATTGTAACCCCTTAAAATAGCTGATACTTTCATTTAGAAAATAACAGCATATATATAAGTTGAAAGCACAACATAATGGAAGCATAAATTTTACTAGTGGGAAGCTAAGACATGGTGAGTTGATAGGGTGTTCTAGAGACCCTCTAACCCATGCCCAAGGGCAGACCTTGTCCCCCTTGGCCTCATGTGGCTCTTGCCAAAATGAGGTGGCATACTTGCTGAGGTATCCTATCACTGTCCCCCTCAATCGTGCCACCAATATATTACTTCCTTAGGTTGGATATCTGACATTCACCATGATAGTGAGGGCGGTTTACCACAGGGTGCCCAGAAGTCCACCCCTTAACAGACCCAAAGGCAGTATCCTTCATACCCCTTTGGCCTCATGGGCCCTTGCCAAATGTTGTAGTGTGTCCAGAAGGTGACCCCATCGCTGTTCCCCTGCTGGCAATCTTTCCTCCTCTATCATGGCTTCGATACATTCATATTATAAGCAAGTATACATATAAGTTTCAGTCAGTTACAAAATATTCATGATTAGATCCATGCTCAGAATACATGTAAACAGTATTATCAGCAATGTATGTATATGCAAAGATAGATGCATATATATATAGTAGCATCATATGTTCTGGATATTTATAAGCATACAGTATATAATTCTGGAAAGTATAGATATAAACAGATTATATATATGCACCATACCAATAGGATGTGCAATCCCACCACTGAAATGATTACCGTTGAAGCCTTCTTTTTTTTTTTTCCACATTGATGCCCTCCTTGATGTTAACACGTACTCTCTTTATACCTCCTTCTAGGTAGGGTGTTGTCTCTTAACTAGGGGTGGAATCGCTTTAGACTAATGCACCCCTTCCAAAATCCGATTGCTCTCTCTAATCACTTTAGTTAAGGTTGGTTAACCTTGATCGCTGTGGGGAAGACTTAAGACCCATGATCTTCATGCTGTGCTATTTGTTGTGAGAAATGTTCATGACATCTATGATGCGCCTGTCTTGTTTGAAGGTGATATGTGATCTGTCTGATCACTAACGTGGGGCATGGCAGTTCCTGCCTTTTTGGGGTATCAGTTCCCACCATTTTGATATGACTATTGGAAATTGGCCAAAATGTGAACATACCTTGAGAACCCTATATAAAGACATCATCTCTAATTCATTTTGATTATCAAGCAATTTCATTCCAAGTCCTAATTCTTTCATCCAAGAGCATACCGGAGTACAAGGATCATCAAGCTAGAACAACTTATTTTCAAGTATGTTTTCATGATGGATTTTGTTATGATTTGTCATGTTATTGCATCAATACTTGGAGGATTTATCTAAAGAGCATTGCATCACCACCATCATCAATTCTAAGGTATAATCTTGTCAATTCAACTTCTCATTTATGATTTAGCCTTTGCCCTTCCAGGGGTAAGCTCTCTTTCTAATCATCATAGTTGTTGTGGAGGTAGAAACACCAACACGGGTTTGACTTAGACAAGCCCCTATACAACACAACATTTTCCCTCTGCGCGCATGCATGTTATAGATCCCACAACAAAAAGTTGCAGGTTTGTGCAGAACAAACTAAGAGTCTAAGACACAGTTTTAGACTTCAAACAGGTGAAAACCTTAGGACTAATCCGGTTAGCTACATAGTTTGACACTTTTGGCTGAATTTTGGAGAGAGTTATCTACAGAACATGCTGATTTGGAATTCGAAGCCTCAACTGACGAAGACACTTGCAGGACTAGGGTGCCTAGCTTCATAGTCCAACATTTTTAGGCTTAGATTTCAGTGACAGGTTCCTTTTTGCATCTCATTTCCACATCTGAATTTATAATTTTTGTATCCATTTGTTTATGCTAATCTTGTCAATTTTGCATCTTTTTACCTAGTCATTTCTCAACATAATCATATCCAATCAAATCAAACACAAAAAGAGGAACTAATCATACACAAAATCCAGCTATCTTGTAGGACTGAAGTTGGATCTTGGTGGCTATTTCCTCCAATGAATGATTTTGATTTGGGATCTTAGTTTATGTCTTTAGGCGAGGATACCATTTTAATACATTTCAAATACATACTAGCTTCTTTTGCTAGTTGCAAGGTTAGCAGGCTTTGGAAGTTGACAAGAAAAGTTATTGATTAGATGTTGGAGCAAAAATTCTGTACTATGAAAATCAGAGTTGCATCAAGCTCTCTAAACATCTATTGTTTTGTGATTGCTTTAAGCATATAATTATTATAGACATTCAACAATATAACTTCATAGACAAAGTTTAGAAGAGAGTAATGATTCTTACATATGCTCCCTTAAATTCATAGGTTGTAGGTATTTTGACAAAGCCCTTGGGAAAAGGGAAGTTTGAGATGTTGAGGAAGAGATTGAGTTTGATGGAGAACACCTTACTTGCAAAGAAGGAATGCGAGTTTTTTTGTACCTTTTCCTTGGTACTTGTTCTCCTACTAAACTCACCAAATACAATGCAAAAAGTCATTTTTTTCTTTTCTTGTTTTAAGCTAGGTACGATCCTTCTATTTTTTAGCATTACAGCACTTGCTTTTCTTCTATTTAGATTGGATTCTACATTCTGTGAGCTACTTGTTGTATATCCAAGCTTTAGGGGCTTCTATGATTGCATGTAGCCTATACATTTTATATTTGAGTCATTTTATGAGATGTATTAGGTAACAATGGATAGATGCAGTTGGGTTGGGGCTATATGCCATGGCTATAAGCATGAGGGGCCTGGTTTAATCCATCTGCATTAATATATGTGATTCATCATTAAAACTCAATTCATTGTTACATTGTGTAATGATTACCTTTTTTTTGCAATATTTCATATTTGAAGCCTATTGATAATAAACTGCAATCCGCATGTATGAATCCACTAGCTAGTAATGCGATCCCTTAGCCTGATAAGAGGAATGGCTTAGCTCTCTAATACAGTTTGGGCAAATATTCTCAAATGATTATGTACCAGTGCACCTGGTTATCTTTTGAGTATTTGGTTATTTGTTCATCTACAATACCATTTAGAAAAATAACAACTTTTAACCCATGCTTTAACCTTTTGATGATTCAAAATATACATTTACGTTGACCACTATAAAAATAGCAAACACTTTCAGCCCATGCATTAGCATTTGGATTATTCAAAATATGCAATTGTGTTGGCCACTAGGCTATACAAAATAGCACACTTTCAGCCCATGTGTTAATCTTTGGATGATTCAAAGTATACAATTACATTGACTGCTAGGCAGAAGTAGAATCTGAATCTGAAATTTAGAACTTTTAAAACTAAACTCTTCAGGTTTTGTATTTTGAACTTTTGCCGATGGTTTGCAGAGACTGCAGCTGGATTCCAGATGATTTGAGATTGCAGTCTCTGCAGATTGCAAAAGCTGTAGAAGAAGCTTTGCTACAAGCGGTAATTCTGTCTTGTCTTTTGGTTCAAGTCTAAGGCCAAGCTTCCTGTATGGTAACGCTAAAATTCAAGCTTTAGCAATAAATGTTCCATCACTTTGCTTACTAATATCAATATAAATAATCCTGTTTTGTTTGATATCTAAAACATCACTATGTTGATTTTTCTGTGCTATTATTTGATGTGATTGCTCTGTTTTTTTGCTTCAGGTGCAGTATAGCAGTTTTGGGCGAGACCATATTATACCAAGTGTAGTCAAGATTGGTTTTGCTTTGCTTGAATTTGTTGAAGCTGGGAAGATGTGTTTTGCAGCAGATTCTGTTAGTTGTAATGGTTTAGTAGGAGTCAAGGAGCTAGGAGTCCAAGCATTGAAAACAGCATTTGAAATTCATGATATGGCACGGAATGAGGTTGGTTTTTCAGTCCTGATAGTCTGACATAAAAAAATGCCTAGTTTTCATTTTCTTAAAGCTGTCGTCCCTCTTTTGGCAAAGTCTATATGCAACTCTTCACTTCAGGGGGATGTTATGATTTGCAGATTATCGAACAAATTAAAATTCGCATTATTTCTCTGAAGCCTGCACAGAGCTCTGTAGTTATCAGGTGACTTCATATGATTGCAAATTGATGTATGCTTGGGTTTGTTATGAATTTTTTTTCTTATAAGAAATAGTCTCACAGGTTACTTGGTGAGCTAGTTCAGAGTTATCCACATCTGATGCTTGAGCATGTTGCTCGTTTGAAGGAGTCCTTAGATTATTTCACCTTATTGAATTTCATAACTTCTTCCTCTTTCATCAAATCTTTATGCCCTCTATTTCAGATGAGCCGTGATCTCCAGGTGATCGTCCTTGCAATAAATTTCACAAGACTAAAAGTTTTTTAACATGCACACGCATATTCTGACCGTTGAAAATTCTCTTATTTGTGTGGTCATATGCACAGAATTATACTGTCTTGGTTTTGAGGAAGGCAATATTTGGACGGGAAGAGACTTCTCGTGTGGCTGCAACTAGAGCCATAATAGATCTGATTATATCAGAAAAGCAGATGGCTAACAGTGATTTAGACTCATTTCCAACTTCAAGTCAGGCTAGCTGCAGTCAGCAAACCAAATTTGCTCGTGGACTGGGACTGAATCTTTTTCAAGAGCTCAAAGGATTATTGCGAAGGTGCCTTTTACAACAGGCATGTCCTATATACTCACTTTACCTGTGATGTATTTCTTCTGTTGCAAAGTACTGGTTGTTAGTCATTTATAAATTCATGACCCACAGGCACGGGTAAAGGAAGCAATGTATAAAGGCCTTGTGAAGCTTGTTCTGGTTGATCCTGCTGCTGCAGGGCCAGTCTTTGATCTACTATGGCCTCATTTTCTTCAATATTGTGTCCCCCAAGAGGTGCTTTGCAATTTTTCCTTTGAAGTTTTAACCGGGCATATAAATTTATCAGATGTGATTACTTTTGGGATACTATTATCTCTATATGATTCAATTCTTGACAGTTTTTTTGTATGGTCACAGAGTCAAAGATAATTACTGATGTGTAGCCTTCCTATGCTTACAGTTTATAAATATTTGATTGCAGGATGGTGGACTCCAGCTCAAATTAAGTACCTGTGTTAAAGTCCGCAATGGGATAATCTGTCTGGAGGAGCCATTAGATTATCTACTTTCTTGTGTGCATCATCTTCTTGTCCTTCAGCCACAAAATAAAACTGTTCAACAGTCTGAATACTCAATGACATGCTTTGGATTTTCATTATCACAGGATAATGAGGTATTTTACCATAATATTCAACCAATTCAATCTGGTCAACATATGATACACCAGGAACTAATGCCAGTAAACCATAAGACATTAGCATTTAACATATCTTGATTCTTTACAGGGTGGAGGAGTCTCATCTGGTGAATCTTTTGCAAATGCCTTCTTAAACCTGAGACAGAGTTTCCGAAGGGGCAAATTGGAAGGTTCATATTCCAATGTTTAATATTTATAAATAAATGTAACCATGTTTCTTGTTAACATGAGTTGCTATTTTGACATCTCAATCATTTTGTTTTGATGCAGGGTACAGTTTAGATAAGACACAGAATTTCAACCCAGAAACGTCAGAAGGAGAAAGGAATATTGAACAAGCTTGTGTAATGTTGGGAATTTTGGAGGTTTTACTAGATATTTCAGTCTCAGAGTTGAGAAATGCAACTGATGCCAACCGAGAAGAAAATAAAACTGATCTTATGTCCTTAATTGAACTTTACGATTCTCTAGAGCAATCTGCATGTAGAAAGCAAGGAAATGTGGCTCGAAAAGGCTCTATGAAGGCTCCTTCAGATCCCAAGGCACAAACACAGGAGACTGGGAACCAATCTCACAGCTTGAGACATAGTTCAAATGCTTTTTCCTCTAGTTGTTCTCAAGATAGAGTTCCTTTCTTGATGACCTCAAACATTGCTCACCTCTTAGAGGCTTCGATGAAGTTAATGAATACTAATATCTCCTCCAGCCAGCCGACTTCCAATCATCGTAGCCAAGGTACATCAGGGAAGCAAATTATTCATCACTTCAAGCTTGTATCCTTTGCATTAAAATCATGTCTTCGTCATCTCAAGTTAATGTTAATTGAGTCATTTGAGCAAACAGAATCCCAAAATCCATTTAAGGTCCTTGTTGACAACGAAATGAAAATCTTGGGAGGTTCTCTGTTGCAAATCATTTGTTTATTGAAATCAACTTTGAGCTCAATTCCAACCCAAGACAAACCAAAGAACAAGGAAACTAAAGGGAAAAAGGCTTCTGATGAAGCCGCAGAGGGACTGATCCATACGGCAATTCTTTGTATGGATATATTATGTAAGTTGTCTTTTACAAAACATGATTTCACCGATATACTTGAGGAAATGCTATCTGTTCCAAGCAGTGAGGCAGATTCTTTACATGAGAGGAATATTGAAATGGAGGATATACCTGAAATTGAAAATGAAAGCCCTGAAACTAGGCTGGTGCACCAATTTTTGTGGAGGAAGATTCATCCACTTCTGGTTCAGTTTCTTAGCTTGTCACACTTCCGAGTGTTTGAGGTAACATTTGTCATTGGCATATCTGGAATAGTGCTTAAAATAGACAAGCTTTTAATGTTCTGCATAATTAATAGTAACACCTCTTGAACCATGTTCAAAGCTACTTTTTTAAATAGCAGCTTTTGCATTCTCTTGTTCATTTCCTTGCCCCTGTTTTATTGTTTCAAATTGTCTACTATATGACATTGGCTTCTGGAAACATCATAACAATTGTGCCATGTATGCTATATTCCTCTCCATAAGGTTTTTATTATAGTTAAACATCACTTGCAGATCAACTTTACCAGAGTTAAGTATTTACAGACCACATCAACGCTGCATAATCAGGCCATGTTTATGCCATTTGCAGGGCTTTTCTGCCTCCTCCTTGAACTTTACTTTATGAAGGAATGTAGTGATAGCTATTCCAAGTTAGAGTTGGCTTTCAAACTTTTGGTATTGTCTCATTTAGAATTAATCTTCCAATTGTGCAGCAAGGAGATATCTCTAAGGGTTTTGTGGAATGCTAACTAAGAATGTATTCTGTTCTAATTGTGGCTGGAATGTTCCCGTCCTGCTTTGGGTAATGAGAGTTGTTTTCAGCTTCTTGGTGGTAATCTAGATTCTATACATAGGCAGCATAAGTAGGGGTGGTTTACTATGTTGCGCCTTATATTTGTGTGGATACCTTCCTCTTTTTTCTTTTTAATCTGATAGAAGGATTTCGTAAATGTTGTGCTTTGCACACACTCCCCGTCGCTGACAAGGTCTTGTTGTGACATATTCACACATTGCCCCATTGCAAATAGGGACCCCCCTTTTTTTTTGCTTCCTGGGGTTTGCTTTCTAGGTTTTTAGGGTTTTGTTCATTAGCCTTTGCATTTTGAGTGTTGCCAAGGGGATCACTAGGATGGCAGGCTCTACTTGAGCCAGGGGGAGTCAGCATGTGCTCCAGGTTAGGGTTTCTTTGAAAGTCTCCCTTAGGCCTAGTCTTGCTCTTGTTGCTAATAGTGTCTTGTTTGAGTTTCAGTAGGTCAATGAAGCTTGGTGAGTGAATATCATCTTTGAAGGTCTGAGTTAGGTCAAGTTGGTGAGTGATGAAGTCTGGAATGTCATCCTGATCTTCAAATGTCCTGAAATTTGGCTAAGTTTGGAATGTCATCCTGATCCTGAAATTTGACTAAGTTTGGAAAATTGAATCCTCCAAAACCTAGATTTTGCATTATAACTCCTGGAGGTCCAAAACCACTCTCAAACATCCTGACAGTATATATATGGAATATAACTTAAAGTATAAGTACTTATACTTAAATGTTATATTCCATAAATGAAACCTGATAGAGAGTCCAAAATGTCAAATTTCGCTCTTGACCCTTCCAAAGGGTCCAAAGCGAATTTCAATTTCGCCCCCGACCCTTCCAAAGGGTCCAAAGCAAAATTCTCCATAAGACATTCTACTTTGACCCAAACTTAGAACTAACTCATTCCTAGGCATTATTTAGGGCAAAACACTTGTTTGGATGAAGAAATGTGAGAAGTGAAGTCAAGATTTGAGCCTAAATGTGAATTTCGCTCCTGACCCTTCCAAAGGGTCCAGAGCGAAATCCTCATTTAACCCTCTATTTTGCCTAGGACATTGGAAAGACCTTGTTTTGAGCTAAGTAAGTGGCAAATAGACTTGATGGTGATAAGTTGAGGTGAATTTGATCAAGTTTGAAGGTGAATTGAGGCAATGGAGTGTGAAATCAACCTAATTTATGAATTTCGCTCCTGACCCTTCCAAAGGGTCCAAAGCGAAATTCTTAGAAGACACCCTTTTCTTCCTGGATTAGACCAAGGTCTTAGTTTTTAAGGCATGTTGTGAAGGTTTTGACATGTTCTTGCCTTGGGAAGTGATTGAAAGCATTAAAAGATGAAGATTTTGCCTAGGGGATGAATTTCGCTCTTGACCCTTCCAAAGGGTCCAGAGCGAAATTCTCCATAAACCTCATTTTCTCCCTTGTTTAGGCCTATACTTTAGCTCCTTGGGCAATATTTGGAAGTGTTTGACATGTTTTTGCCTTAGGGAGTGACTAAAGGTGAAGGAGATGAAGGATTTTAGCCTAAAACTTGAATTTCGCTCCTGACCCTTCCAAAGGGTCTAGAGCGAAATTCTTGAAAACACCCATTTTCTCCTTAGATAAGGTCAAGACCTTGGTTCCTATGGCGTGGATGCAAGTGGAGTGGTGTATATTTGCCTCGCAAAGAAGATTGGAGTTGAAAAGATGAAATATCAAGCCTAGAAGGTGAATTTCGCTCCTGACCCTTCAAAAGGGTCCAGAGCGAAATTCCCCAAAACCTCTCTTTTCTCTCAAATTTATGCCAAGACAAGTGTGGGTCAGGGTGAACTAGGATTGGATATGTCCTTAGGAATGACTTTGAGTTGCTAGTGATCAATAAATTTGAAGGAATTGGGCAAAAACTAGAATTTCACTCCTGACCCTTCCAAAGGGTCCAGAGCGAAATTCCTAAGATCATCTATTTCCCTTGCAAATCAAGTCAAACTTTTGGTTTTTTATGGCTTAGGGAAGAATGGAGCAACGTTTCCTTGACCTTTGAGGTGAGTTGAAGTAAAAGAATGAAGAAATGAACTCAAGAGCATGAAATTCGCTCCTGACCCTTCCAAAGGGTCCAGAGCGAAAATCCTAAAACCTATTCTATCTTCCAAATTTGTGCCAAGCCAAGCCTAGACCAAGGTGAGAGAAGTTGGGAGATGCCCCTAGGATTGCCCTTGGATGGATTGTGGCCACCAATGATGATGATTTTAGGATAGGACAAGAAATTCGCTCCTGACCCTTCCAAAGGGTCCAGGGCGAAATCCTAAATAGGTCCTGTCCTTGGCCATGTTTTTTAGCGAAATTCTCCTTTCTAGGCATTTTGGGGGTCAAGCAAGTGTTGTCAGGTTGAGAGATGAATCCAAAGGTGAGAATCATGGCAAAGCAAGGTAAGAAGAAGGTGGAGTTCAACCTAAAATAGGAATTTTGCTCCTAACCCTTCCAAAGGGTCTAGAACGAATTTCTTCATAAGACACTATTCCTTGCTCCAATCTACAAGCTAGTGCATTCCCAATCAATTTTGAAGCCCAAAGACTTGTTCTTAATGACTTAAGGGATGAAGAATGAAGCTAAGTGAGGGAAAACAAGCAAATCATGAATTTCGCTCCTAACCCTTCCAAAGGGTCCATAGCGAAATTCTCAAAATCACCTAATTTGCTCATGATGGAGGCTAAAATATGAATTCCTAGGCCTTGGTGGAGGGAAGACTAGCATATACTTGCCTTGGGAAGCAATTTGGAGTAAAGAAATGATGGAATTTGGACCTAATCATAAAAATCGCTCTTGACCCTTCCAAAGGGTCCAGAGCGAAATCCTTTGAGGCTTCTAATTTTCACCTTGTTTGAGTTGGGCAAAAGGCTAGTTGTGAGATCATGATAGGATTGATGAAATTTGAGCTAAAATGCAAATTTCGCTCCTAACCCTTCCAAAGGTTCAGAGTGAAATTCTAATAGGGCCTTTCCTTGGAAAGGATATTGAGCAAACTTCATTTTGATGTCTTCTCATTAATGATTTAAGGTGGAAAATGCTATGTTGAAATGAATTCATTATGTGTCCTTAATCACCTTTTGGTTGGTTTTGCAGATGGAAGAAGACCACGCCAGGGCAAGGACGACCTCTTCTAGTCCATAATCATCAAGGACGTTCCACATGCACAAAGGGAGGACTCAAGGTGCTTTGAAGCCTTGGAAGACTAGGGGTGTTCAAGGAGTTCAAGTTATCCTCAAGACCTCATTCTACCACAAGATGACAAAGAAAGGCTTTGCCTGCACTTCAGGGCGAGATATGCTGCTGGAGAAGGAAGACTTGACAATAAGGAAGCCCGGGCAAGCAAAGGAAGTACATCATTCATCATATCAAAGGCAGAGGAGGATCAATTGAGTCACAAGCATTAGGCAAGGTGGCATCCCAGTCATCATTCCTCTGTTCAGATTGGTCCACCTCAACATGACAAAATTCAATGTATCTAATCTATCAAAGGCGGCACAAAATTCGGTGTACCTACCCCTGCTTCCTATTGGTCCACACTCTTGGAATGTAATTTTCTCATTGGCTAGAGGAAGTTTGTTGTAACAAACCCTAATTAGGGTTTTTTGTCTTGTAATCCTAGCCATTGATTCTAAGATGATCAGAGCCGTCTGTTTGTAAAGGGTTCTCTATATAAAGCCTTGGCTCCTTATTTGTAAGGGTTAATAGTTAATAGTCAGTTCATAGAGGTTAGAATAGCAAATAGAATAGCAATTAGAGTAGATTAGGAAGAGAAGGCAAGGAATTGTTGCCTTGATTGTAAATGAACTCCATTTTTCATTGAAGTTATGGTGAAATGTGTTGTTTCTTTGCAATATGCATGGTCTCTTGTTGAATCTTCATTTTAGATGGTAAATAATTAGATTGGATGAAGGAAGTTATTGAATGCACTCACGTGGAATCCGCCTAGTCCAAACCACTAGCCTCCTGCTGATTGTAAGTGTGCCATGCGTGGTCAACTGGCATGGAATGAGTTTAATCTCAAGTCATTATGCGTCTATTGTTCACGCATTAACTTGAATGGTGATCAATGTATGATGGTGTACGATTTGAATATATTCGAAGCATCCCTTAGAAGATCGCACTGAGTTGGTGTGGAATTGTTTAACTTGATGGTGAGACCCAGCCCAGTAGGACTCCAACTAGTCATTCATCCATCTTCTCGTATTCTAGGTCTTAGAGTAGACTTTCTAAACCTTTCATCTTTTGATATTTCTTTATCTTCTAGCTAGTAGATAGGACTCGAGTTCCAGCAAATCATTCGCTCAGGCAGTCAAATGTTAGTCCCCTTGTGATTCCAGCATAATCACATCATACCACAAGAGCTTATCCACAAGTAGAGAACCTACATATAAGAACCTTGGAGTTGCCTCGATTGATCCTTCGGCGAAATCTTCAGCATTCGGGGAAACTTTGTTCAAGAGAGGATAAGATACCTTGGTATTTTATTCTGTGTCGGCATGTGCATGAAAAACACATCAACAGGTCCCCCCCTTTCTTTTTTGGTTTTCTTCTTGCCCTCGGTGTGGGATTTTGATTTTTATTCGCCATGGAGATGCAACAGTTATAAGTATGAGGAAATGATCCTGCAGTAGAGTAAGCCTGCCCACTTCCTTAGTCCTGAGTAGTTCTTGTCAAATGTCAAGCATGATCCCGTTTGTGAAGAGAAGGTTGAATCATGAACCATGTGAAGAGATAGGGCGTTTTTAATTTAAATTGCAAGGCAAAGGGTGAGTGCGAAGAAGGAGAAAATGTCAGAAAGTCTCGTAATTTTAATGTTCAAAATTCTCACAAAGGAGACTATTTCGGCATAAGTTTGAATTTCGGCTAAGTTGGCCGAATTACAAAAGGGAGATGTAAATTTGAAAATCGCCTAAGTACCCGACTTGCAAAAAATGTGCATAAGTTTGAAAAAATCGGCTAAGAAGGCAAAAATGTCAATTATTCATGAGTTTTGCAAAAAGGCCTTTTAGGCCGAAATTAACTTTTAAAAATTGCAAAATGGTCTCTAAACCCGAAAATGAAAAATCGCGTGATTTTTGAAGTAAGGTGATTAGCTTTATTTGCAAAAGGCCTCCTTAGGCCGAAATCGCGGAGGGAGAAAGAGAGGCGTTAATCTTTAAACCTTTGCAAAAAACCTTCCGTAATACGAAATCGTGAAATCACGTGAAAAAGGGCGTTTTCATTAAACCTTTGTAATTTGGCAAAAGGGCCTTTCAGCCCGAAAATGCGAAAGGTAAGTAAAAGGTGTTAAACTTAAAAAGTTTGCAAAACCCTCCTAAGTCCGAAAATCGCGAAGACGGATAAAAGAGGCGTTATGTTTTATTTGCAAAAGTCTTCTCAAGCCAAAGTCGCGCAAGGGATGAAGTAAGGTGTTTAACTTTATAATTTGGCAAAAGGGCCTTTCAACCCGAAAATGCGAAAAGAAGTGTGAGGCTATTAAACTTTAAAATTTGCAAATGCCTTCCGTAGGCCGAAAACGCGAAGTTAGGGAAAAGAAGGCGTTTTCAAAGTTTGCGAAAGGGCCTTGCAGGCCGAAATCGCAAGTAAGGCGTTTAATCTTTAAAAATTTGCAAAAACCCTCCGCAGTCGGAAAACCGCGAAGTGCAAATAGGAGGAAGGCATTTTCATAAGATATCAGACTCCTGAAATCTCCTTGCAAGCATAAAGTCGCATTAAACCAAGAAAGATCGAAGTCGCGTGAGATTTAGGGAAGGCATTTTCAAAGTTTGCAAAAGGGCCTTGCAAGCCGAAATCGCATAAAACCCTCCTAAGTCTTGAAGTTTGAAGAAATCGCGTGGACAAGAGAAGGGGCATTTTAACTTTGAGAGCTTTGCCAAAATTGCCTAAGGTCGAAGTTTGAAGAAATCGGGGGGTTAACCACCTTATCCGCTAGAACGCCCAGAGTTTCAAATTACAAACATCGGCATTTGGCCGAAGGTCATTCTACGTTAGGCAAGGCTTTCCACTAGGTAAGTTCGATTTTCTCCTTTAAGTCATTAAATTTGTGCAAAATTGGTCATGATAGTTAGACAAGGGTTAGAGTGTGGGTGAGAGAGTGAAGCTTTGTGGGTTATGATTTTAGAAAACATCAAGCATGGCATGCAACAACAACCAGCTAGGGAAATCAGCCTTTAGACTGGAATTTCAGACTTAGGGAAATTTTGGAAATTCAAGTCTGAATTTGAACAACACTCTTTTCCAAGTGCATTTTCGAAAGATTAGCAATCGTCAAAACATTCAAACCCTGAATCTCAAGCCAGAACGTTTGCTCTTTCCCCTGCAAGTCAAGCTGAAGTAGCATCAAGTTAAAAGCAAATCAGATGAAATGAGACTGTAAGATTTTAGGGAACTTGTGCGAAACCAATTCCGTCTAACCGTAAGTCCCCTTTGTGTTTCTAGCAAAACACATCAACCGCTGAGCTATCCTGTAGTCAAGACCTGACAACCGAAACCTTGAGGTCATCCCTCATTGATCAATTTAAAACAGCATTAGGGATTTCCTTATCTCAAGAGAGGATAGGATACTTAGCATTCTATTCTGCGTTGGCCGGATGAAGTCGTAGTTCCGCAATTTTAGACTCGTCAACAGTAAGTATAGTGTTGCATTTCCTTACTTGTGCTTTCTTCCCCTTGACTATGCTCACACATATGAACTACTCCATTTGTGCAAGTCTATGTACCTTACCACAAACATTTTTTTCTAAGGTTCTTCTTTTATGTTGACAAGTGCCTCACAAGGTGGGAGAGGGGGATTTTCTCTTCTCTTGCCCAAATTTTTGGGTAGGTTGGATAAATAAGGAACAACCCTTCTCTTAAGCAATCAAAGTGCATTGGAATGACAAATGTGAAATATTTTCCCTCCATTTCAGATTTTCACTCGATGTTCTACTAAGTCATGAAATCTATTCCACTCGCCAAATGTTAGTTATGATACATGTGTTGCAAAGTAAGGTTTGACATGTAGCACAATAATTTGATGGAATTGAATTTGTGCCGAACTTCCTTGAGTTGTTGATACTTGGACACATGCTAGGAAGGAAAATCAAATATTTATCTTAGTTCCATCCTTTTCTGTTTTAGTCCTTTAAATGCATTGAAAATGCTAACAGTGGTATCAACAAAGAAAAATCAACATTGAACACTTTTCAAAGCCTCTTGTAAACCAACAACAAAAGAAGACCCATGTTGAGCTTTTTACATCACCACCTTCTTGTTGAGGGATTTAAGGATATCTTGTAGTTCAACCATAGTACCTTGTTTTGTTTTTGGAATCAAGTTCTCAACAAAGGAAGGGTAATTTCCACCTTTTATGTCAATACCCTTTAGGATTGGGAGTCAATGAAAAAGTTCTATGGTGACAAAGCAATGGAAGTGTGGGATTCCACTGTCGAAGCATGCTTGATTTCCCTTTAAGATTGCCGATTTTAAATAGCAATCTTGGCCTATTGCCTTTTGTTTTTGATTACGGAAAAAACAGGTTTTGAAGGGACCCGAAACCCTTTACATCAAGATTACATAAGATGAATCATTTAAAGCCCATACAGAACAAAACCAACAGACAAAACCCCACTGGGCTGAGAGACGGAAGATACAAACAAAAAAGACCGCCCAACCCGCTAAGACAACAAAAAGCCAACAACCTACCAGCACCGACACAACAAGAGAAACAAAAAATCAACCCAAATTTTTAAGATTCTCAGCAACATTAGCACTTAGTTGATGCATCTTCTTGGCAACATCTTGGGGCACTTCAGTGACTCTCTTCTTTAGGCTAGCTTGAGTACGCTTACCTGGAGGACCCAAATCTTTTGCACCAGCAACCATATCCTTGTCCACATCCACTGCAGTCCTTTCCATATGAGATTTCTCTAACTTGCTAACCATGGTAGACATAGTTTTAGCAGAAACCTTAACAATGTTTTGATTGCTCACCATTATGCCTCGAAGGGTAGCCTTTTGTTGTACCTCTATTGAAATGACTTTGTTCAACATTGTTAGTAGTAATATTACACCTTGTTTTGATTGTTTGGTATGCCAATTTGTGTCATTTTTTGTGATTAGGATGTGTATGGAGCTGATAAAATTGCTGCAAAATTTCTTCATTGTCATTATAATGCAAGTAAAGATTGAAAACAAAAGAAATTTGAAGAGATTTGAGCTGCAAGATCTCCACCAAGCACAACAAAAAGTTAAAAATCAACTTTTTTGGAATTTGATAAAAATTTACATGTGGATGGGTTTATCAATCTGAGTCTGGTAGAGCAATTGGATTTTGGAAAGTTGCCTGGACTCAAAGTGCCAAAAATGCTTCATCAATGTGCCAAATAGTAAGGAAAATGAAAAAGAAAGAATAATAAGTGTTTTTAGGTGCAACAACTGTATTTTTGTACCAAATGGCAAAAGTTCCAACAGTTCCATGAGGTGCACTTTAAGTTTATTGGAATTTGACAAAAAATTATGGGAACAATTAGTTTTTAAAGCTGAATGCATTGGGGCAATCAGATTTTAGAAAAAAGAAGATGAAACTCAAAGTGCAAAAAATGCCCCATTGATGCATTATGTCAAGTGAAAAATCAAGTGAAAGTGAAATTAAAAGAACTAGTTACTTTGGTGGAAAAATTGGACCCGATAGTAATTTTGGGAAAACATGCATAAAATAAGTAAGAACAAAATCAGAAAAAATGCTTAAGATATGCATTGTGCTTAGTATATCTCATTTGCACTCAAGGTAGTCCCTCACAACATCTAAAGCGTGCTCTTCCTAGTCCCTAAACACATCTAAAATGCGCCCAACTTTGTCCTTGAGAACTATGAATTCACGCCCTCTATTTGTGCTTGACTAAGGTGAAAATGTGCTCTTACATGTCCATGGGCA
Organism: Cryptomeria japonica; assembly: GCF_030272615.1. NCBI lineage: Eukaryota > Viridiplantae > Streptophyta > Pinopsida > Cupressales > Cupressaceae > Cryptomeria > Cryptomeria japonica. Next base: position 253,351,076 of record NC_081406.1, read on the forward strand.
TATCTCAAACCCGCCTTGTTGTTCTTGACTACTATGGAAACCGGCTCGAGTCCTTGTGCTAAGGGGAGATATGCCTACTTGTCCTAAAACATGTGGAAATCACGCACCACTTTGATTGTCATGGGAAATTCTTCAACATAAACTAAGAATGCAAGATGTACAATTTAAATTGTCCTATCATCAATTTCTTGCATTTTAATCCAAGGTGTCTTCTCTTTCTTTTTCAAGATTGATGGAATGAAGGAGGAACATTCAAGGCTTGCATTACAACATGAAGAGGAATATCTCAAGGAATCAATATATTATAACAAGTATTACAATGCAAGGAGGAGGTTAAATATTGACAAGCAAAGGAAGGAACCAATTAAGAATGACATTGAGGCCTTTCGAGATTACATCAATATGCAAGGAGGCATCAAGGGAGAAACACCTCAATGAAGCAAATGTAAGGATCAACAAAAAGAGGGATACCATTACAACTATCTTGAATTTCCTTCAAAAATCCAAGATCCTAAGTCAAAGTCAGAGACATTCAAGATGTCATTTAGATGATACTATGTCAAGGAAAATCGAGGAGTTTTTAGGATCAAAGTGAGGATGAGGATATCAAAGATACATTCTACAATTTAGGTCCTACATCAAGGACATTCCACCTTTCAAAATTACATCAAGATTCACATAATTAGGCAAGATAATATTCAAGAAGAGGAAATCCAAGGATGAAAAGGACTTTGCAACAGGACGTCAAGAACTCCATCAAGGAATTCAAGTCCAAAACAAGGAATTGTAGGATCACAGAGCATCAAAGAAGGAAATATGTCAAGATTCCAAGGTTGAGATTTGATATGCATCACAAGAAGGATTCCCAAACATGAAGATGGAAAAGTGAAACGTGATCAAGAATGAATGATAGGTTTAGATGCGTTAATCAAAGTTAGAATCTTGATCACCAAAGATGGTGCAATTTGGGAATATGTACCATCATCATTACATTGGGCTTGGAAATGTTGAGTATCAAGAGATATTGCCCCAACATAAACACTTCTTTGTGATGATCTACATAGTGTATATGTTAAATTGGCGCTTAGTCATCATCAACCAATCAAGAGATTCCAAGTCAGCACGTCCAGGGTCAATATACTTGAGGAGGATAACTACCACATGTGGAGGCACAAAGTTCCAATGTACCTAACCTATTTTCTCATTGGTCCACATTCAAGGAAGGACATGTGTCCTAAGCCTTGTAATAATTTCATTGGCCGAAGGAAGTTAGTTGTAACTAACCCTAATTTGGGGTTTCATCTTGTAATCTCAACCATTGATCTTGAATCAATCTAAGCCATTGAATTGTAGTGAGATCTCTATATAAGGTTCAAATCTCTGATTTGTAAAAGGTTAATAGACAGTACCACTTAGAGCTAGAGTAGAGTAGGAGGAAAGGGGATTGTTGCCAACTCTTGATGGAATAAATATGCTATTTTCATTGAAGATATGGTGGATTTTGTATGCTATTTCAACTTGTTGCATGGTCTCTACTTCTAAAGTTTCAGATGTTAATTAGATGAATGGAAGACATTGTTGTTGATGAATGGTGAAGCCTAATGTTCATACCACTTGAAATTTGTTGATTTCAAGTTACAATGTGTGGTTAGATTGAAGTTATTGAAAAGCTTAACTTCAATTTCTATATGCTCATTGTCCATAATTTTGGTGTGCATAAGTGATGTGAAAATCGTTCTCTTATCGTTAGGAGATTGCACCATCTTTGTGTAGTTGTTTCCTCATGGCAAAGCAAAGCATGCATTGGTCGCATCAAGTCAATAATCATTTCTTACATTGTTAGGATTAGATTAGATTTCCTAACCCTTCATCTCTTTTATATTTTATTTTCCAAGCAAGTTAAGTAAGATTCCACGTTCCAGTTGTGTTCATAAGCATAAGTCCCTTTGTGATTACTAGCAAGATCACATCAAACACATTGTTTCTATCCACAACATAAAGCTGATTGTTTTCATTGTAAACCTTGGAGTTGTCTCATTCGATCATATTATTTAGCATATGAGATTTCTTTTTTAAAAAGAGGATAGAATGCTTAGTATTTTATTCTGTGTTCGAAGTGTCCTAAAAACACTTCAACAAGACTAAGAAAAAGAACAAAGATAGGCCTAGAGAGAGTTAAGGCAATTCTAGAGTTATCCTTGCCGATCAATGAGTTGGTGGTTCACTCTTTGATTGGCAAAGTTTATTTTCTTTGGAGATTGATCCTTGACAACGTTGAATTGTTTGGGCATTTTGTTTGTAAGATGTGAGGAAAGGCTGTTTTTAAATGGAGCAATGAAAGAAAAAAACTTTTGTTGAGACAAAGGATGCTATTGCATAAGTTCGTGTTGTTATATCTAGATTTTATGAAATATTTCATTATTTACAGCTATGCATCTAAACACGTATTGTCATGTTTCCTTGTTTAGAAGAATCATGAAGGAATTGACAACTGATTGCCTTAAGGGGTTGTAGAAAATGAAACCATGAATTCTATTTTTCATAGGTTGAGAAGCATGCTTATTGCCCTCTTTAAAGCGATAAAGCAATTCAGGTTCTACATCCTTCTCACATGTTGATGGTGTGTAACTTTGTAGTGAAGTCACTCCTCACTTAGCAAGGATTGGGGTGAAAAAGAGGAGAATGGATTGCAAGAGTACTAGAATTTGACATGGACATCAAATCAATGAAGCTGATTAGAGGAAAATGATTGTGTCAAATGATTGTAGAGAATAGGCCTAATCAAGAGACCATTAGGTAACGACTTTGATACACAATATTGTAGATGAGTTTACAAACTTTCATTTGAGAGGAAAGTAGGAACTTTGGAAAGCATAGACTGAGATATCATGACAACAAATTGGATTAAGCAAATATTTGGCCAATTGGATTGAAGATTGGAATTTTTTAATAAGGTATCCACAATTTTACGTATTTGGTGACCTAGGTGGAGTTCATTATCAAGATTTTGGAGTTTAGTATCTTCTTAATACCATTTTTACCATCTCCTCGTTGAATAGATCTTGAAATGAAATTGTCGCTAAATTACATGCATATTTGACCCAGAGGTCTTTGTATACTTGACATGAATATCATTGTAAGTTCTACATTCCAAAGTAAAGTGATTTTTGTTCCCACTATCCCATCTGTGCAAAAGACACACTCCTCTTCCGATACCTCTTTTGACCTTTCCATGCACTTGTTTCACTTGAAGACAATGCGATTTATTCCTCAACTAGGCTATGTGAATCTTTGCTTCCAAGGGATATTGACTTCTAAATAGGTGTTTTGTTGATGGCTAGAAGTGGGGTTAAATTCCTCAAGGTAATATTTCTCTCTACCTTGTGCTTTTTCCCATATAGACTTGTGAAACTTATCTACAACAAATGCCTTTATTTCTTTGCTATCATTTGGGCAAGCATTCAAGTGAATGTGCCATATGTCATTGCCATCCTTAAGCACAACATTAGGCCAGCAGTTTGCCTCCATTTGTTTGATATTTTTTAGATATCTTAAAAGCACCATAGCAAGGGGTTCAATAGAAATTGTAATTGTTTCAACCAGAAGAATCTCATAGGGAATCAAAGTTTTTAACTTGAATTTTCTTGTGATCATGCGTTTTTGGATTGTCTCTATTTGCATCTATTCAGTGTTTGAAGTATTGTTAGCCCATATTTCACACTATAAAGCACCACAAGAATTACTAATAACCCAAATAGAGTTTGAATTCTATAAAGTTAATGATATCAGATTTCCACAATCCATAATTTGATATGATTCTAATTTCTAGATTCGATTGTGTAAAAGTTTTCGAATCAACGTTTCAGATCAGATTCCATGATCCATCATCAGGATAAAGACAGCTGAGAAACACAAAATTATAAGCTGCAGACTAGAACCACACATAAAAAGAAAAAGAAGAGGGGAGAGAGGAGATGACATGAGGTCCAAGGAAGGATCCAATACAAGTAAGAAAATGAAAAGCACCCAAAATAAAAAGAGAGACCTAAAAGAAGAAAAATATAAAAAACAAAGTGACATAAGGTTAAAAACCAAAAAATAACAATAATGAAATTAACTAAGGAACAAGAAACCTCAAACAAGAAATAAAACAAAATTGTTAACAAGATGATAACTAATAAAGAAAGAAGACAGGAATTAATAATAAAACAACAACAAAAACAGAGGACGAAAGATAAAAAGTCAAAAAAATGGAAATAAATAAATAATTGACTTAAAAATCAATAAAAGAGGAAATAAACAAGAAATAAAATTAAAATGCAAAGGAGACAAACGAAGAAAAATAACCAAAGAAATCTAAATGGATGGAACAAAGCACAACAAGAGAGCAAAAAAGATAGAAATAAACTAAATAAAAAGAAAGGAGAGAATTAAAATGACAATGATTAACTTACAAGAATGAAGAAAAAGGACCAAAAAACCAAAAGAGAGAGGAGCACAAAAAAGTTGAATTGAGAGAGAGGCAAGAAAATAATTGTAAGAAAGAACTAAAATACTAATCAGAACTACCAACCTAAGAAATGAGAAAGGATACAAACGAAAAAGAACTACAAAACTCAAGACCATCAACAAAAATTGTTATCTCTTTGCATCTATTTTGAAGGGCAAAAAATGTTTTCCACTCTCCCAAATTATGCTTTCTTTTGCAAGTTTCCCAATTAAGCTTCTTGTTTAAATCAATCCAAAGGTGATTATACTCCATAGCTTCCTCTAGAATACTTTCTTCAAAATAAATCGTGTATTGGTTCTTTTTTTTTTCTATTGGAGAAGATTATGATCTTGGTCTTGTTAGTATTAACTTGCATACTATCAAACAAATGCTTTCGTAACCTTTGAGTGGGACCTAGCAATCAAAATAAGACCATCAACATACAAAAGAAGATTGACAAGATATTCTCGTAGAAGAACACCATTCCCACCTTTCAAATTCAACCATTCCCTAAGCTTTTTGACATATAGGTCAAAAAGTGTAGGAGATAATGAGCTTCCTTCCTTAACTCCAATCTTGCTCCTAAAGCTTTTTAAAGTACTTTCTTGAGTTTGATTATTAATTTCTTACTCGAACCTCTTGTAGAGCCTTTGGACAGTCACTCTAAATTGCACTAGGATTTCAAGATCCTTCATTTTACACCATAACTTATTAGTAGGAACTCTGTCAAAATCTTTTTTGAAATCAACAAAACAACAATAAGCATCCTCTTTCTCATTTTAGGGTTTTAATGTTGATTCCATGATCAATTGTTGAGTGCTTTGATTTGAAAGTTGCTTGCCCTTTTGCTCTCTTTTCTTTTTCTTCTGCCCACTTGCTGATTTTGTGTTCGACCATGCTACCAAACAACTTTGCAAACAAAGGATTGATTGTTATGGTTTGATAGTTGGAAGGATGTTTCATATCCCCACTCTTAAAAATGGGTATTGCTAAGTTGGCAACCTATTCTCTTAGAAACCCATGTTGGATAATGTTGAATATTTTTATAATGCAAGGGCTGAGGATTTTCATCCCCCCTTTTAAGTATTTAGCCTAAATCTCAACTATGTCACAAGCCTTTCCTGCACCCATTTATAAACCCCTACCGTAACTTCTTGCAAAGTGAGTGTTGACTTTCCAATGTGGGGGGGTAGGGACCTCAACTCTTAATTCCTCATACAGTTGTTTTACATATTCAAACCGTCAAATGGCTGTTATGTTATTCTGTTTTTACTTTTCTTGATTGAGGTTCCCTCCAAAATAGTTTTGTTTTAGTCTTAGATATATCAGCTCTTCTCTGTGTTAATGAATACCCCTTTTTAACTTACCTCTTTCCCACAAAGACATATTCTAGGTAAGTGTGTGCGCTTCCTTCTCTATTCTCCTTCATTAAAATTCTATGATGATCTTACCTCTTTTTTATAATCTTATCATTCTTGATCATGGTTTTGCATGTACCCCACACAACATATACCAATTTAAAAATAATAACATATTTTGCATCATATATAGCTGAATCATATTTATGCTAGTCTATCGAATGACTTGTATTTACTGCAAAATTAACCCACTTCTTTAATTAGAAAAATTGAAAGGTTGAATAAAATATATGAATAAAAAGTGGCAATAAGTGAAAGCAACTATATACTTAATCTGACAACATTTTCCCAACTATCTTTATTCCATATATCTTCTAAGGAGTCCAATACCACTTTATGTGGTGTATTGATCTATGAAAGCCTCCAAGAGTTGAGCGAAAAATCTGCAATTATCTTGGATAGCTCAACACTTGTCCCATGCTAAATATCGTGTTCCTATCTCCCTGCTCTGTAGCACGGTCAGAATCTGTCATCCATTATCCTGATGCTTGGTTTCTATTAGCATCATGTTCTTTTGTGCTCATTTGTCCTTGCCTCAACATTCTTCGATGGTGAATTGATTTATAATTCCTTTGCTTGTAAAGGGAAGTAGTATGGCCAACAATGGTGAACCAATGAGATTGCAGAAGCCATAGTATTTGTGACCAAGGAGCAGCAACCTAAGGCCTTCCATAGAGGAGGCTTTCACTAATGCATATCCCATTTGCATGACTTATTGTGCTCAAATTTGGGCTTTTAAATATTCCTTTGGGGAAGGAGAGTGGGACGGATGCTTGAATGCTTGACATGACATTTTGATTTAGCTATAACAGGTAAACAAGACAATGAGAGAACAAATTACCAATTGAAGATGAATGGAATAAAGCAGAAGGATCACTACACACAAAACGGAGAAAGGAGTTTAATATGGAGGGTAAACTGACCTTGCAAACTACCAGGTAAAGATTTAGTTAGCTAGACAAGACTCTTAGTTACTCACGAGCATGAGTTGTATGAAGAACAAAGCAAACACAGGCCCACTCATCAGAATCTACAACACACAAATTTTCATGCATACTGATTTTCCTACCTATAACAAAGATACTGATAGGGATGGTTAGGAGGCACCATTTAAGGGGAGAAAAGTCCCCAAACTTTTTCAATAAAATGCATCACCAGAAAAACTGAAAAAGCATTGTTTCATCTTTAGGATGAGAGTAAAAATGGAATAAACAAGATATGATTGTAAATTGTTGGTGAGCAGATGTTGCTGGAGGAGTGAATTGAAGTGAGTTGAATGAGATAAACCATAGAAGCAAATATCACTCTTGGGAATTTAATGGCATTCTAAAAGATAAAGATATTTCCAATTTCTAGGGATATTATTCGAAAAAAATTGGGAAAATATCAGGAACCCCAAAAATGTAGTAAAATTAAAAACAGAGAGAGAAAGAGTTGATGTGTTTTAATGTTTGCAGCCTTCCTAATTACATAGAGAGTTAGAGTAAAAGTAAACAAGAGTGTACATCACAAATTTATGCATGGTTTTTTCTTGTTAGTTTTGAGATTGTGGACTACAGATTATTTAATGTAAATGTCTTTAACAGTGTTAATAAATAACTCTGCCAGAAGAGTAATGAACCTTTAGTGCAATAAAATGCAACTAAGTTAAATACAACTTTTTGATCCTATCGTTCCCTTTAACTATTGAGTTGAAAAGAATACACTATACACAAAATGTTAACTAAAGTTGACAACAAAGGTCTCCCTAAACTCTTCAAATACCTCTTAAGTTTACAGCACTGGCAACATTCATGTCTGGCATTTCAGGACAGCAATATTCTGTCTTAACAATGTTTCATATCAATCACTTCGATTAGCAATATTTTCTTTAATGTTTTTTATTACTTTAGCATGGGTAGGGCCCTGAATCCTCACAAAATAGCAAAACAGAGAGCTACAAAACAGCTTCTGGCATCACACAGCTAGGTGCCCAAACGAAACACAGAAGCTAGCCTTCAGAAGTAATAAAAAACATAAGATCTTAAAACAGCATCCCAAATAATCCTACCATAAAGACTAATATATAAACTAACCATACTAACAGTTAACTGATTATAGTAGTTAAGAACTTAAGAGCATTAACAACAGTTCTCATAACCAAACTTAAAACAGTCTTAGGGGGCATGCAGGCCCTATAAACCACATAGTCCAAAAAATTAGACCCAATACAATTAAATTAACCTGCTGCATCATATACAAAAAAATAACACTAACAGAACTAACTATAACTATAAACATGGGAAAAACGGCACCAAAGTCACACCAACCCGAACAGCAGCCTAATTGTTCTTGAGGATGTCCTAGTTTCTGACCAATCTTTTCATCTGCTCCTGCCATGCCTCTTGACCCAGCTCTTCCTCATTTTGCTCACCCTCCTGCGCATTGTCCTTGCCCTGCTGTTTTTTGGCTTTTTTATTCAATTTACTTTGGCCTGAAATAAATCCCATAGCCACCTTACGCATAATTCCATCAGTGATTACATAGAGAGAATTCAAGGCATCACGCATCTTTCTGTAACCCTGTCTGTACTCCTCCTCTTTGGAATATTGTCTTTAATGTTGACAGAAGTATTCATGCCCATTTTAACTGATCACAGCACTAATAAGGATGCTACTGAGCAGCATACTGATCAAGAATGTATAGGTCACAATAATGATACAATGCTTCTAATCAGTGATCATAAGAATATTATCAATTACAAGAGTAATGTCAAAAGACAATAATGATGACAACAATCTTAATGGATATGCCATTATGAACAGCTGATCTGTAACAATGAGAATACCTAAACGATTACCTCGATCTTATAACTATTTTACAATTGAAATAACAACAACAATATCCATTGATAAGTATGAATGATAGCGATTCAATGACAACACTAACATTTGTGATGCAACAACGATGACAAGTCAAAGGATAGTATGATCATGAATAATGACAGCAGTGTTTGCTGTTAAAAGGCAACAATCATAACCACTTATACCAGGTGTCTTCACAACTATAGAGAACCACGTTCATTTTTGAAATAATGACAGCCATAATTGCCATTGCCCCTTGGCAACAGATCTAACTTCTATTCAATAATAGCAGGTGGAAATCTTAACAGCTACTCACACTGTTCAAGGTGTATAACCTGTTTATAAAAGTTCTAGAATAGAATGAGTAAAAACTTGCAGGTCTGATGCTTATAGAGAAAAAAACGCAATTTAATTTGATATTACCAGTGACACATCGCCAATAATTTATATTGGTGAAAATTTTGGTCCAAGATATACAAAAAAGTTGCGATGTTTTCAAGAAAATGTCTTCTTAGAAAAGATATATCAGATATACTGTAATATTTTAAAGATATCTGCTTCTATGAGATAAACAACTTATGTTCCCATAAAAATTCAGTTGCCATATATCCCTGTCCTCATTGCCCAAAGTGTGAGGTTGAAGAGGAATTTGGTGGGATAGGATAAATCATGAGCACACCCACCTGAGGTGGGTCCTGCTTTTCTCAAGGCATGGAACATTCCCAACAGAGCCTACCTAGCACCCCTCTCCAAATCTATATTTCTAATGTTTTCATAATGGCTGATCACCTTCTCAAGAGTCATGAAAATGCCAATGCCTCAAGGTATGCTCTTTGCTTCATCAACAATGTCAAGGAGATCTTCTCTAAGCCTTCAAGAAATGTCTTAGTGATTCCTCATTTCTTTCCTTGGATGAAGCATGTTTAATGAGGAAGTCTGCTTACCAATTTCTTTGTGGGGTGTGCTCAATCTTATAGTCTCCAAAAGAAATAAGAAGCTTGCAAATGCCTCTGACTGTTTCTCACTCTCAATTGCCACTTTCCATGGCTCATACAGAGTCAACATTTGTAGCCATAATCTAAGGTCTATTTCCACAAGGACTTGGCTAATGTCTTTAATTTTGCCATAGTTTAACTATACCATATTGCTAGTTCTTTAATGGTTGGCTCTTTACCAAACTCTAAAGACCCAATAAAACCAAAATACCAACCCCCCTTTTAGGTGTGACCTAGACCATCTGCACCCAATCACTTGGAAGGTGCCTCTATCGAGGTACTAGGTAATCCATATTATTGATCCCTTAATTGGGGGTCGGTGGGGTACTTGATTCATATTGTGAGATTGCATTAGTGCTTTCTTTACAGTGAATTGATAGAGATGGTGTTTGATTTTCAGTTTTATCCTGGAAAATATTTTTTCATAGAAACTGTACTGTGTTTGTGCATCCTATGCAAAATTTCTTTGATTGCTATCCAGTCATGTGCAGTGCCTCAAGGGGGACTGAATATTTGAAGGCTAGATGAATTTGATGTATGTTATATGGCTGCAGCTATCTGTTAATAATGCAAATATATGTCAACTCTTCTGAATTGGATAGCATGCTGTGCTCTGTTTGTCAATCCTGCTTGTTATGACATCTCTATGCAAGCAGAAACTGGATATTTGACAATAATATCTTTTCAGCTTGATTCTTAACTAGAAGGCGGTCAAATCTCTTAGGAATATTTTTTACGAATATACAATAATTCACATATACCCTTTTATCCTTAGCTAAAACATATTCCTTCTAGAATTACTGGGCAAGGTTACGTTAAATAGTTTAGAGCAGTTTCAACTAGACACAAGTCATTCTTATTTTATTTACTTCAAAGTTAATTTTTATTACTCTACTCTAGAACTATTTAAGAATTATTTTGTTTTATTTTACGTTGTTTATTTTTATTCACTTAAAGAGTCTATTATGTTTTAGTTTACTTAATATTAACTTAAGGGTTATTTCATAGTTATAGTTTAAAAAAATAAAATAAAATGTTGGCTATGTTTTTGTTTTTATGTACACGGTCACAACATGATGCTCCAGACCTTGCTGCCACTCTAGAACACCTCTTGGTGTAAAGATAAAGTTGCTGAATATATCTTACCCTTGATTTGTTATAAATGGCCGGTATCCATGCTCTTTTATTCTTGAATACAAGTTTAAGTATTCCTCCTAGAGGCAATCACATTTGACTTTCAGAGCAGTGTTATCTTAGACATGAATCACACATGCAATCAAAGCTATCAAGATAACTTGGCAGAATGACATCTGAAACACTTTGAAAAGCAAGTATCTTTCCATGAATTTAGAGTCCCATCACATATTTTGATTGGTTTGACCTTTATATAGATGAATATTTTGAAGTTCTGGGGTTTCAGAAGTTTACATCTGGGTTGCTATATCTTTTTTGAATATTTGTAATATTTATATTTGTCATCCTTCTCAGGTGCTCACTGGCACTGCATTATTTTTGGGAGGCAAATTACCTTTGCATCTTAGAAAGCTGCATGGTACTTGGGCCGAGATGACATGCAGAAGTATGAAGGTAATGCACAATGGGGCAGCCCGAGCCTTGGCCACATTGGCACTCTACCTAAGCATTCCACCATTAGATCTTACTATAGGCCAAAGAATGGCTTCTGAGTTGTTGAAGGTCATGGGGTCAGAGGAAAGAGATCCCATAGATTTGTCAGATGTATATGTGACTATAAATGCCTCAACAAGTAATGGTATTGCTACTCTGTTATTGCAACTTGCTGAGGCTACTTTAGTTGATGTGGACTGGCTTATCTCAAAACTGAAAGCTTCTCTTGTAGCTGGAAACTTGCCACTTTTAGATGCTAATACGGACAACCAAAGACGAGCAAATGTTTCAAGAGCCATTTTGGAGGAAACATTGCACACTAGAGTTGAATCTCTTGTTCACATGCTCTCTCTCTTCACAGAGATGAGTCTTCGAAGTAAGTACTAAAACTGCATTCCTTATAGTTGATTGGTTCTCTTTCATTTTATTGTCAAGTGCCTAGCATTCTGAAATTTGTCTTTGTTGTTTTCCAAAGCTTCCCCAGCAGAACATTTCTTAAGAGTGGCTTCAAAGCTTTATAAGAGTTTAGCTGCTGTGACTAAACTATGCATTGCTCCAAAAGGCTATAAACAGCCTTTGCCTAGCAGTAAATTTCAGATGCTTGCAGAAGTTACTTGCCGAAAGATGACTGCCCCTCTGTATAACTTCATGGCTGTGATGCAAAGGGTATGTATGTTCTACAGTTATCATCTTGACTTTTAAAGGCTAGACTATGTAAAATCTTTGGAGAGCCTTATATTTTCAATTTCTATTTTTAAACTTTTTTCTTATTGTTTAACTGAGAAATCGATTTACTTGCTAGGATGAGGATTGTGGGGTTTTAACAGTTTGCTGGGATGGTTGCAGGACCAACAAGAGAATTCACAAGAAAAAGGTGTGGTCAACAAAATCAAAAGGGAATGTAAAACTATTCCCAATCTTATTTTCTATATTGAGGACTATGAAAAATATCTCATCCAGCTTAGCAAACTCACTAAAGTCAACTTGCTGAGACATGCCAAACGCAGTACTGCAAGGGATTTTAAGATAATAGATACTGGTAAGAAAAAAAAGGAGGATGAAAACAATCAGCCTGAAGAACCAAATCAATCAGATGCTCCCGTCACAGAAAATGTATCTGAAGACGAAACTCTAAGACAGGAAGAAGAGGGAATATTGGATGTTCCTTCTGAAGGTAATGTAGTTGATGATGAATGCAAATCTGATAGTGAAAATGACTTGGAAGAGAACACAAATAATGGACGAAAGCGCAAGATCACACATGTTATTCAGGATTCAGATGAAGAATAAACTTATCTCTTGTAAATAGTTTGGACAGAAGAAACATGAATGAAATTAAGTGCCTTCAACAGTTTTGAATCTTTGATATATATGTTGTGATTAATAGTCACACAAAATATGGTTAAAATAACGTGAACAGATAATTCTAGAGCAATAACATATAACTAGCTTATAAACATAAGCAGAAACATCCACATGCGCATTAATCAATTGGGATCTGTCAAGTTGATTTTATGGTAGTATTTGATTTTATTCAACAAAGCATTATGGGCTATATTTTTCAAATGACTATTTTTTGGACTGGTCTATGACGGTTTTAATCATTAATGAAATTATTCTAAATATTAGCCTCACCAAATGCGTGATTGGAGACAATAGCTGCAGTAGATCATAACTTTCGAGCATCATATGGTAATCATAAAAACATTCAGAGTACATAATAAAAGGTTCACACTAAGCACATGCTCTGATGCTAGGCAGAGGAGGATTGTCCAACCATCGTGCATCGTGCAGATCCTGCACAACAGAACTAAAACCTCCCAACTTGGCAGCAAAGTCCTGACGACTGCCTCAACATCACTTTGAATCTGGCTAGAAGTATGACCCTGAGGCAATGGAGTGCAGCTAGAACCAAATCCTGACTGAGAGAATATCTGTGGGCATGGAGTTAATGGTGGTGTTGAGGAACGCTGTTAGACAGTACCCTGCTCATGGTGCAAGGAGCATCCCCCCAGTGGTTGAGGAGGTCATGCAAGTGCCGGAATTCAAGTGCAATTTTCTTTGATTGTGATTGAATTTGAAAGTCAGTAGAGGCGAGCACGCTTTCTTGGTAAGAGAAAAACTTATATCAATTGTATAAGCATTAAAAACAACCTATGCTCCATTGCATTGCCAGGATGGGGACTGCAGGACGTGTTTCAGGGCTGGCAATCCATGGGCCATTTTTGGGGGGATGGTTACATATATTTATATATATATATGAAAATTATGTGTGTGCACGTATATAATGTACATAATGCATGTACGCACATACGTATACATATGCACATACATATATGCATAGAGAGAGATGGAGAGTCAAATTTCCAGAAGTTAATGAACAGTAGTATACCAGCAGCAATGTACCATGCCATGTTAAAATGACGTTGGATGATGTCTGCAGGAACTTGCATGCCAACCACGTTCCAAAGAGAAACTGTTTGTTTGTACTTCTGACAATATCACATTGTACTATATCATGAGAAATGCAATCTCATTTGCAATTGGCATTAATAACTGTAATACCATATCAAGAATTTCGAAGTTTGATGATTTTTTAACAATGAAATCATAAATCCAAATTATTACTGTTAATATGAATTGTTATATAATTTATATCACTAACTATGAATCTGAATCATGATATATTTTTTGCTGCTATTCTACAGTTGTTACTGTCATTGCTGCTGGACATCCCCTAAAGTTCCACCATCCTCAAAATGCCTCAGGGGACGGGGTCGGAGGGGTGGGGTGCATTCTCATGTACCATAGAAAATAACACAATTCCTAACTTTCTACAGCTGAAACAAAATACAGGCTTTGTAAAAATTACAAAATCTAGTAATGAAATCAAGCCATAGGACCGTCCCCAAATAGAGTAGTTTATGGATCCACTTCTAGGCATCTCGGGCATGAGACTGGTCCACACATTTCTAAAATGAGTTTGGTACTATCCTTAAAGTGTATCCTTGTGTGGTAAGCTGCTCAGTTGGCGCTCAATGTGCAACCTAGGATTGAATCCTCAAGGTCCATGATTCAATACATGGTAGGTGCTTTATCTGGTCCCCTTTATTTAATGAGGGGGCTGGGGGTTGAAGGTGGCTTGGTTGATTCTGCAGATGTTAAGATTCCCGTCGTCAAAAAATAGACAAAAGATGACGTAAATGATAAGGAAAATCATTATTAAACCCTAAAACATGACACATTTTTAAAAATGATAAAGCATTAGATTTAATAATGATACAATATGAATTATTTTGTCTGTAAACAGTTCACTTCAACTTTCTTGTAACTACATCGAACTACGTTGAATTATGCTTCACAAAATATTTGGGAGCAACTTAAATAAATGTTAACAGCCTTTGAATTGAATCAAACGGATTTCTTTGAACCCTTGCCAAAAATATCATACAATCTTCCAATTTTTCTAGCATTAAAAGAATAGATCACCCTAAAATCAAATTTCGTATTGGAGGAAAAGAAAAGTAGACTTTTGCCTATTAAAGGATAATGTTCCATAAGAGCTTTAACAAGTCCTCAACATTTCAAAACATGAATCCAAGGATCTTAAAAATGATGGTAACAATTGGAACTTTAAAAACACCGAAAAGTTACTTTATGCTAATCTTTGTATTTTTTCAAGAGAAAGAAAATATCTTTCAAAGCTAACCCTTGTTTCTTGACAAGTCTAGGCATTTCATGAACATTGGTTTTGGGCCTTCAATCCACTTGAGGATCTCTTGAGTATAGTTCATGTTGGGATTTGATCATCACTTTTTTATAAAATATTGGTAAGAGAAAGAATTGCAAGAGATAGGCTCAACCATAGATAATGCATTACCTCCTTAGAGATAAATAATTTCACCAACAAACATTGGTAAATATCAAGCATCACATCAACCATTAGAGAATGCATTCCCTCCTTAGAGACAATCAACAACCTAGGAGTGTTTGGATTAAGGTGCCACATACCTTGTATATCGTATGACATGATTCCAACATCCTTGGAAAGTGTCACAAGGCACCTTAGGATGTATTGGGAAAATAATTTGGAGGGAAGATATTGAAAGCTAAATCAATGTCTTTTCAAGTTCCATGGAGGCATTCAAAGAGTTGTTGTCATGAGTAATGAAGAGTCTTCTTTGAGAACCTTTTGTTGGTGCCCCAAATGGGGTTTACACTGCAATAGGCATAAACCAAGTTGATTCTCCAGACTATCTATGGAGAAGCCAACTCCAATTATCAATATTTTCAAGAACTTGGACCAACATATGACAAGGATTCTGCTAATCCTTCTACACTTTGGGTTCGACAAGACTTAGGAGGGAGATCCTTTGGTGAATTTATAATCTATGTGCCATATTTACAAATTACACCAAAACTAAGCAGACAATCTCATATAAAGGCTCAACAAAGAGGGAGAATGTTCAAGAATGGCGAATTCTTTAGTGATCCTCAACCTATTAGAGCATGAGAGGGATAAAACATGAAATAACATACAAAAACTAAAATGTATTATGATAATCAATAATTTGCAGTAAATACAAGCGAAATTAGCACAAACTGACTGTAAAGACTTAAAACAAGTTGTGACCAGTGCCTTATTCCATTGGGGAGTCGAATTCATGAAATATAAGGTGAATTATAGCAGAATTTATCTGATAGCATACTGATCTAAGAATATATTGCCTTACAATACATCTCAACTATGATCCAAGCCTAAACTACTTATCAAAATCCTTGCAAAAACCCTACCACTTTGAAATTTTGTTCAAGCATTTAATCGATCCCTTGGATCAAAGCATAAACACAAATCACATACATCACAACAATGCACTGAAAGAAAGAGACCATTGATCCACTTTCATTCAAAAGATAGTAGAATCATACATTGGAGAGAAATGAACTTGAATTCTATTTATTCAAATGCTATATCTGCCATAAAACAATATACAATTCATTCCTTCAAAACCTGCATAAAATATGACACAAGACTCATTCTATTTCGCTTTGCAAAATCTTTACAATTTGCTCAATTTCACCTTAAATCTACTGCATGGGACCTGTGACTCTGGCTTAGCTAGACTCAATACACATATCAAATTCAGAACCCTATCTCTTGGCCTTGAATTCCCTTTTATAGAAAATAAGGGAGCAAAACAAGCCACGGGCCAGAGGAGACACCTGTCATTTAAAGATGATTGGTTACCCATAATTTTATTACAAAATATTTCATTTAAGGAACGTCAAAACCAAGACCAAAAAATCTGTAACTGATTCAATCATAGCACTTTATGCACCTTTTCCCTTTTTGTTGTTGCCGATGAAGATCTGGTATGGGCCCACCTTGTTGTTGCTCTTGTCCAAAAAGTAACTATTGCAAAGGAACAGAACCGCCTGCCATACTATTACATCAAACAATTACCTAACTAACTATTCACAATCCTTACTTTTCCTTTAAGTAAGTATTACTCCATTCGCCATATTCTTCGTTTGATGCCCCTTTGAAATTCATAATCTCTTCAGCTTTTGCTATGTACGGAGTATACTTAACTACCACTTGATTTGCCTCTCTTTCAAAAGACTCAAAAAATGTTCTTGTACATATTATCTTGTCTATGTTGTCCTCCAACATGCTAGTATCTAACTCACAAATCAAGTCCATTTCAGTGTTGATGACTCTTTCTGCCTCTTCTCTCCAAAATTGTAAAGACTTAATTGCTCCACTTTCATCTTCAATACCTGGCAGGAGTGTTTCATTCAACTCATTGTAACTTCTCATCAACTTCCTTATTTTTCTTTCTATATTTCTGATAGCATTTGTGCTTCCTGCATTGATTTTACCAACAAATAGGTTGGCTGAAGTGTGGGTGGTCTCTCAGCAAGGTATTTGGAAACCATTAACATTATTCTGAGTTGATTTCCCCTTTGTAACCATTTTGTAAATGAAGGGATGGCCACTTTCTTATCTTTGTCAAAACTTTGAATAGCATTAAACAATAAAGAATATAAAGAATGAATGTTATTTAATCTACTGTCCACCTTCTCATTCAAATGTGTAATCACTAAGCTAAATATCTCCTTTTGCTTAATGGCAGACTGATCTTATGACTCCTTTAAATTATTTTCAAATTCATTTACTTTCTCCAAAATTTGGGCTTTTGTCGGGTCAGTTGATCTAGTGGGTTAAGGCTCTTTATCACTAATGGTGCAGTTGGAAAATCAGTCTCACTGTCGAATTGAATTGTTGTATGTACATGTGAGACAGATGGAGACCTAGACGTTGGTGTGACTGATGCAATTGTAGGAGTTGAAGAAGATGCTCCTATCTGTCTCTGCTCAATAAGTTGAACCTTAGTTTGCAGCTCCACACACCTTTGTTGAACTGCATTATAATCATTGAAAAGCTTTTCAAACTTCTTCATTAGCTCCTCTTTTTCTTTAGTCTCCCTCTTTGAAGTTTCATGAACCAATTTGGCCACATCAACAGCTAACTTTGAGGCCTCAATATTTGATGTATCAAAGGCTCTTTTTATAATGAGACTTCCCCTCAAGTTTGGATTTATATCATTGATATTAGGCCTCCTAGGCCCTTGTTCTAGTGCCCATATTGCCAAGGTTGCATAATCATCTACAAATTTAGACCCTTTCAGTGCCAACCTTGCTTCTTCCTCTGAATTGAATTGTTGATCTTTTGATTTTATGATTGCATCAAAGGCCACGACATCAGTTATATCCCACTCTGGTAAAATTAAGACTCAGGCTTGGTTTATGATCATCCTACCTTCATCTGCGATAATTCCTTTAAATTCTTCCATCATTTCATTTTTGACCTCCTCCCGATTTTCCTGATTAGACATGTCTAGCCTTTTTCCTTTCTCTTAGCGCTTCTTCTCTTGTATTCTTCTATCTTCATTTTCTATACAAATTGCAGGAAGGCCGGGCTTCTTACAAAGGCTTCATCTTCAAGAAATTTATCACATGCCTCCTTCTTGGCATCTCTAAAGGCTCTACCCTGAATATCCAAATGAGTAAGCTCTAATTATAAAGTGGGTGGAACATGAGGAATACCAATCTACATCTATGTATTTGTCACTACAATGGTATCTTCCTCCTGTTGTTAGTCCATGTGCTGCTCCTCTCATTGTTCTTCAACCTGCCTTGGAGGTGAAAAAGGCACATGAGGTGGTGAAGGACTTTTCTCTGATTCTTCAAGATCAATGATCTTGACCCCTTTAAAAGGTTTTACTTGTGTTTTTGGGGGTGGTTTTGTCTTCATCAGCTTCTTTCCTTTTCTTCTCACCAACCTTCCACTATCACCGCTACTCTCCTCTTCACTACTTGCTTCTTCTCTTACCCCTTTTATTACAATACCACCCTTTGGAGGAGGCACATAGCTAGGTCTACCTTCTACTAGCTCAATTGTTATGTGAGGTGGAGGAGGAGGTGAACCTGGTTGTTTCATTCTCATCTGGTGAATCAGGGCTGCTTCTTTCGATGTGATGGGTGTAGGCTGCTGCACATTTCTTCTCTCAACTTGTCGGCCATGAACTTCCTCTAGTCTGGTTCTCTTTTCCTTTAATGCAAGAATTAGTTCATCAAAATTGTTCATGACAAAATCTACTTTGGCACAAAATGGAGACAAGTTTTTTAATGGATTATAACTAGGATCCATTTTCTGTACTATATCCCATAGCTTCCTAAAAGATGTCCATTTCTCCTTCCTCCAATCCTAAAACATGAAATCAAATTCATTTCTTATTATATCCTAAGGGAAATTGTGCTCATGGGGTAATGGGCTTCCTTTTATTCTTGCCCTAAAAACATTGTAAAATCCCTCTGGGTCACTATGTTTGACTATGCTAACCCCTAGATGATATGGTGCAAAAAGCTTGTCAAAATATGCATATCCTCCTTTTATAATGACAAAGTAGGGAATGACAATATAGTTAGGGAAAATAGTCCCTTTGCCTCTACCCTTCAACTCTTTATCATGTATACAACCTATTTGCCACAGTACTTCAACAAAACCTAACCTCAAAGGAACATTAAAAGGCAATACACATGGTTGGCCAGGGAAACCATAAACTCTAATAACTGTACTAACAGGATAAAGGATAATGTCCCCCTAGTTGTGCTCAATTTTCAAAAGTGGCAACCTTTCCTTTGGTCTTACAAAATCATGCAACTGTGTGGGAATCCTTGGTGGATTCACTGTTAATCTCTCCCTCAATCTAGAAGCAAAACTATTATCAAACCTGACAAAACTTGCTTCATGCCTCTCCCAAGACATGTCCATACTCCAAATTTACACTGACACTTCAATATTGTCAATTGTTCTCTTGAGATTCATGGTACCCTCAAAATAATCTGCATTTCTATATAAAAACATGTGCATCAACAATGAATACCAATCGAAATGAGTGCTAAATACACCATTCTCAATATCTTGTAACCCCTCATGAATCTTTTCTTCAAGGTACGTGACAAAGTCAAAAACCACTGTAAAATCTAAATGTTGAATTTGTATGGCCATATACATAAAATTAGGTGGCATGACTGTAATAGGGTTGAACCCTAAACCCTGGCATATAGAGAAGAAAGTGGCCTACAAATATTTGGCAAAAGCACCAATAGGAAAGGGCTCTTCTGAATTAGGGCTAATATGATATGTTGTATCTCCTACTTTTGCCAAATGAGCTGGAAGGAGGCTAGCTCTAATAAAACCCTTCATTCTGTAATATTTTGCCTTTAGTTCATTCAAATCTATCTGAATCAAGGCAGCATAAGGTTCATAGAAATAAAAAATCTCTTGAAATTCCTCCTTCCTAATTGTCAACAAAACTTCTCTCTCATTTCCCCTTATAACTCTAGAAATGGGGTCATATATATCTGCAACAACTTTAAGGAGGTCGACATCCATGAATACATTGGGCACCACTAACCTGCCCAAGTCATATTGCCAGGCACTTGAAAACAAGGATTGCAAATTCCTTTATCCATATCACAACTTAAACAATTCCACCCTAGTCATTGGTACCCTAGCATCCGCGATGTTATATGCCTTATCAGTTAATCCTCCCCTTAGGGTTTTGCCTTGTACAAGTCTTTGCCCCTGATATTTGTCATTTGTTGAGGGCTTCAATTGATCAAGAAAATCATCAAACAAATTCCTCTTTAGATACTCTGTTTGTCCTGAGTGGTTTCGCAGGGGAGCCATCCTATTTGACTAGGGCTTCTAAGAATTACCCACCAAAGGAAAGGAGAAACTAGGGCTTAACACAAAATTATCAAATTCAACAATGAAGAGTGCGAATTCTCACCCGTTCTACTAAATTTCAAAACCCTAAAGAAATTCAATACTTTTTCAATACAATTCCACACAATCTGCACTTTCAATAGCTCTGAAAACACAAAAGAAGGATTTAGCAACTTACAACTTCGTGTGCACTAGATGAAACCCAATTTTGAATTGCGAGAACTCGTATCAATCTTCTTCTGCTCAGGAATTAACTTCTGATCACCTTTGAATCGCTTTGTGAGTGAGAAATGGCTTTGAAAATGCTTTTATTATCGTCTTGGAGTGAAGTATCACTGTTTCATCTGCCATTATTGCTCGCACAAGCGAAGAAATGGATCAAAAGTGCATTTGAACTAAGTTTGAATCTCCACCGTTGATTAATTCCTTGCTGGCAGATCACACGAATAATAGTGGTCAATCTGACATTGACCATCACATGTGGCAAGCGGGCCCGTCAAAGCTATGACACGACACCTCCAACTCACCCTCCACCTTACCTCAGCCAGCAGCCCCCACCTTCTGACATACCTTGGCCTGCCTTGGACACGTGGTATCATCTCGTGAAGTCGCGATCCATAGCCACCAAGCATCTTCAACCGCGGGGTGGCGAGAACCGTTAGATCTACTCGAGCTTTATCTTCTCGACCACGATGTCCACCTTCTTTAGCCAATTAATGACTGAGCATCTTCTTGACCAATATTTAAAGATCTCCATCCATTGAAATACGTGCAAACAGTATGAACTTTTAGTAACTCGACTGTTAAACAAAGACACCAACAAAAATATTAATGTTGAACTTAGGAAAAATCATGCACCTAGGAAAATTTAAAATGCAAACCTAGGAAAATATAAGGGGTTGCTGAACTAATTAATGCCTAGGAAATAAAAGAGGCCCCGTCGATGTTCTTAGACCCTTAGACTTAAGTGAAAAAAGGTAACATGAGATTATAAGACATTTTGGGTTTTCTAACAATGAGATGCAACTAGATGACATAAACCTAAACCCTAGCTTGAAAAATACAAGACAAAGAGCCAAGTAAAATCAAAATGACCAATATTCTGCCTAAGGCATGAAATTTTTTTGCATGGTCATTTTCAGGATTATCACCTTTATTGGTGGTTTTGGAGTTATTGTCATTCTATATATTCAACCTTTGGGTGTAGTTCTTATGTGCAACAAAATGGGGAAAAATTGAATGTAGTTTTCTTTAAAGGAATGAAGGATGGATGAGAGGCATAGGAGGTTGTTCAAATGTACATAGGTGCTACTATGGTGGAGGTGAAGAGGAGAATGGAAATGATTGTATTGTAAGCACTTTTATTGTTGTTAATACAAGCTTGTCCTCTTT
The DNA here is from genome assembly GCF_030272615.1 of Cryptomeria japonica. Classification (NCBI taxonomy): domain Eukaryota; kingdom Viridiplantae; phylum Streptophyta; class Pinopsida; order Cupressales; family Cupressaceae; genus Cryptomeria; species Cryptomeria japonica. The sequence goes on from NC_081406.1 coordinate 253,373,137, forward strand.
TCTTGGTGGAGTTTTTCCTCGCAAGGGTTTCTCCACACAAATCTTGTGTTATGTGTGGATCTTATGTTGTTGATTTATTCCTTATTGTTGCTTTCTTATGTTGGTGTTAATTATTATTTATTGTTGTTAGAATTTCACATAAGATAGGCATATTAAGCATGGTTAACATGTTGATTTTTGGCATCATAAAGAAGGATCTAATCATGGGTTTTCCACAATTAAGGAAACTTAATTTTTAGACTTGCATACAAGTTTCATATTTTCATGTTGCTACTATCCAAGCCTTGAATCTTTTTCTTTGATTAATTTATTGGATAGAGATTGATTTTCACAATCTTTGGTATTGAACATGTTTGTTTCCCAACATTTGGTATTAGAGTTGAAGGTTATTGGTTTTGGGTATTCCTTTATTTTTTGGTTTCTTAGCTTGGAAAGCTTGTGGGAATCATTTAGAATGAATTAAAGGATGTTGGAGACTTTTGGGGCTATAATGAATATTTTGTGAGTAAACTATATTTTGTAGATTTGTGAAATTGGAAACCATGGATATTATCAATGTGATCTATGTTGGGCATATGGAGCTCATGTTTCTCATGCTTATGGATCTTCATGAAGTTTCATAATATGCATGCATCCTCTTTTTTGGTGGTTTTGTTCCTTTACCTTGTGGTCATGTGTAGTGGGAAGTGTTCGCATTGGATGAGTATGGACATCCTGGTCACAAGGAGATACACAAGATACACTAGTTGTTTGGACTATAGAATGGAGTGCTTATGTTGGTTTTATGGTTTTAGCCCATGGTTATTGTAGTGTCCTAAAATGCGCCTAGTGCATTTATGACACTTACGCATGACGCCTAGTGCATTTATGACACTTACGCATGACGCCTAGTGCATTTATGATGATTCTATGATCAAAATCATATTATTTTGGCATCATGGGCTCGAAAAACAAAGTGCCTCGAAATGCCTTGAAAGCCCCTTTGGGCCTATTTTTGGATGGACGAAAGCGTGACACGGGGACATCTGTGCGCTGCACTAACGTCTCAAAAAACTGGTAGAATCTTGAATCTGGCAGAGAGATGGACGCTAGCCGACGCGTGTCCTTTGGCTCACGTTTCGTCGTAACGGCTCTCTGCACCTCTTCGAATTTTAAGAACCCTTCCTAGCTCATTTTGAAGGGTTCCCAATTTGGGTTCTTGGCTCTTAGACTTTGGTTGCACTCTCATTGATCTCTTTCTCTCCTCATGCTCTTGGACATACACTCTACCAATATCAAGCTACAACCATCTTGTGGTGGCTCTTACCAACAAACACTATCACTGGCTTCGCCAGGCTCGTATCTTCAACAAAGAGGGGTTTGGCTTCACATCTCGTTTTCTTTTTTATCTATTTTACTTACATGCAATGGGTCCTTTGCATTGTTGATTTTATCTATCATCTAGGTGCATTCATTATTTCTTATATTTTTAATATTCCCAATATTTAATGCATGCAATAGGGGTTTGCTTCCATTAAGCGTAGCATAGTTTCTATTTGCATATTTCCAAGTTTCCAATTTATCCTTCCAATCTATCTATCTGGTTGTCTATGGCGGTGGAAACACCTAAATGAGGGTCTGACCGAGGCAAGCCCCTATAGAGCTCCTACAATTTTCCCCATCTCGGTGTGTGTGCAGGTGACAAACAGGTTTCGCGTGCAAGAAATCACTTGTAGGCTTCTTTTTGGACTTTTCCCTGTCTGTGGGACGTATGGACTACAACGCGTCGCGTTGGTGTCCGCACCCCACACTAGCGTCTGAAACCCGAGAGCTTCTCGAATGGAAGGTATAACATTCTTTCAACATTGTGTCATCCTATGAATTTAGTTTCTATGTATTTACTGTTTCTGCGTTATAATTTTGTTATTTATCTCTTATAGCATAGTTAGTGTAGTTATTTGTTATTCTCTGGCTCATCTTAGTGCCAGTTCGAAGAGGTAGCGGCAAAATGATTTTCCTTCTAAGATTAATCATCTTGGAGGGGGAAAATCTCCTCCCCTACAATTTGGTGAACTTGACGTGAATGCTCAATGTCAGACCTTTTTCCTCTTAGAGTTCGACGCCTTTGATAAGGCGTTCTCGAAGGATGATTTTGATATGTTGGATGAAGTCTTGGATGACTTCTTTGAAGCACCTTCTCCTAAAAGAGATGTAAAGGGTGAGTTATCCTCCATGACATCCTCATGCAAAAATGAAGGGCCAGTGAATGTCATTGTTGTCTCTGCGTCCCCACAATGGCCTAAGAGACCTTACATCCATGTGATAGCGGCAAGTCCTTCTCCTAAGAGAGTCGAGCATTAATCAAAAATATTTCAAGGGAGAAGCTTCTGATTTATATACGAGATTCATGCAATCCATGCAATCATCTTATAATACTATTTCTCACACATATAACACTCAGAATAACAAACAAGTTCTTGAACCACCTCAAACTTCTCTACCACCTTCTAAACCTATCCTTCCTAAGGCACCTTTGTTGGTGGACAAGCAACCAAGTGATTATGATCTTATCGAGCAACTTAAGGTTACTCTGGCTAAGATCTCACTTTGGGATTTGCTTCAAACCGCCCTGATGTATCAAGGTATGCTACAAGAAGCTTTGCAAAGAATTTTGATACCTTCATCTATGAGATAGACTGATGTGAATGCGCTGATGGATCATATTCGTGTGGATTCGCCGAATATCACCTTTTATCTGCATGAACTCCCACCTCCCAAAGTGAGGAATTTAGCAAATCCATTAATGATCATTGTTCATGTGAATAGCGTTGGTATTAGATGAACGCTTGTTGATACATGTTCAACACTGAATGTTTGTGGTTTATACTTGTTACCAAAGATCAAGGTGGACCCAAATTCTTTGGCATCCTCCTCCTTGTTCATCTGAGGTTTCGATAACATTGGTAAGACCATTGTTGGGGTTGTCATGTTGTCCTTGAAGGTTGGACCAATCACTATTCCAACCCTTGTGCACACTATGCCAGGCCCTTTATCATACAATCTTCTTTTAGGCAGACCATGGCTACATTCTTTGGGAGATGTTTCATCTACACTTCATGGATCTGTGAAGTTCGTGGCTAATAATTAGGTTATCATAGTTAAGGCTGATCCTAAGGCTATGCAGTTATGTCAAATAGCTGCAGTCGATCAAGCTTTTGTTACACCTTCATTTGAAAATTATGTACCCACCTTGTCTTCTTCGATCGTGACTTTTGCTTCTATCTCATCCCCTAAAAATGAAGAGCGCAAGAAGGAAGAGGTCGCTAAGGAAGTTGTTAAAAAGGAGAGATCACCTAAGAAGTTGGATTCTTTGAAAGAAAAATCCCCAAAGGCAGATACTCCCAAGGTGAAAATGCTAGAGTCTACACCCGTAAAACCTTCCCCAGCTAAATCACCTCCAAAAGTGAATGCATGTTTAGGTGACGGTTGGGGTTCTTTGGATTTTACCGAGTCTCATGTTGGTGAGTACAAAGTAGATCTCGTCCACTTAAGTTTTCCTAAGATTTCATTCACCTCAGATACGAAAGATGATTATGCATCTATGAAGCTAGGTGATGCTTATCATGTTGATCACCTTTTCTATATGAAACCACCATCATTTAAAGAATTAAAAAACATCTATGGTCTTGGATACAAGCTTTTGTCTTAGCTTGGGTATGATGGAAAGGGTTGTGGACCTAATGAACAAGGTATTTAGATTCCTTTGGAGCTCGAACCTCGTCACAACAACACTGGACCAAGATACCGTCATACAAGTTGAAAGGCGAAAGCATGGTTAACTGTTAACATGATTTTGGTCGATCCCCTTCCTTTAAATCTTGTTCATTCAAAACTCATCGATGCTAGTGTATCACCTAATGAGATTCCCTTGGATCTTTTCTCTTTGGAAGAATTCTTGAAGGAATTTTTGGGTGCATACGATGGGCCGCCTTCTTACCATCATAAATGTTGATTCTCGTATTGCTTGAATGCTCAGGCATACTTTGGGGAATGTGTTCCGCAAGGGGTACCTCTATCTCACAATGGGGAACAAATGTCTATTCCTCATCTAGAAGACTGTAGTACACTCCTTAGTGGAGAAACTACTAATGTCATCATGAGAGATAAGCCTCTTGACAAGATCATAAAAGTGGAAAAATGCTTTTCCTCCAAATAATTCAAAGAATATTCCAACTTACTACATCAATTCCCTGACATCTTCACTTAGTCTTACAAGGAGATACATGGCATTGATGAGTCCATTGCGGTACGCAACATTGTGCTTAGTCCTGACGCTAAGCCGATGAAGAAAAATATTCTAAAGATGAATCCTAACGTGGCTTTATTATTCAAGGATGAGATAGAGAAGCTCCTAAAAGATGGCTTTATCTGCCCCATTGACTATTCACTTTGGATCTCGAACATTGTTCCGGTTAGAAAACCCAATGGTCATATTTGTATTTGCATTGATTTTTTGGGATGTGAACAAAGCCTCCCTCAAGGATGGATTTCCTCTCTTGAATATTAATATGATCATGGATTCAACCGTGGGGTATTCTTTACTCTCATTTATGGACGACTTCTCAGGTTATAACCAAATCCGTATTAACCTAGAAGATCAATATAAAACTACTTTCACAACCCCTTGGGGGAACTTTTACTATGTCATCATGTCATTTGGGTTGAAGAATGCAGGAGCGACCTATCAATGAGCCATGACCTTGATATTCCATGATTTCACCCATAAGGTCTTAGAAGACTATGTTGATAATATCTTGGTAAAATCCTTAGCACGTGAAATGCATATTGAAAATCTCCCTCTGGTCTTTGAAAGGCTTCGGTTGTATAAAATAAGATTGAATCCTCTTAAGTGTGTCTTTGGTGTTGATGCTGGGAAGCTCCTAGGATTCATTGTCTCCCATTGAGGAATTGAAATAGACACCAATAAGATCGATTCCATTGTGAACATGCCTCCACCTAAGAATATCTCTCAACTTTGTAGCTTGCAAGGGAAGATACAAGCCATTCGTCAATTTGTGGCACAATTGGTTGATCATGCCCTCCCTTTTACATGATTGCTGAAGAAAGATACCTATTTCAAATGGAATGACGAATGTCAAAAGGCATTTGATTCCATCAAGGATTACCTAGCTAATCCTCCTATCCTAATGTCGGCTATGTCTGATATACCTTTCTTCCTATATATTTCAGCCTCATCTCATGCTTTGGCGGCATTATTATCCCAACACAATGATGAAGGGCGGGAAAGAGTAGTCTATTATATCAACTGCACTTTAATAGGATACGATACCCGATATTCTGCTATGGAAAAACAGTGCTTAGCTCTTGTCTTCGTGACTCAAAAGTTGAGACACTACATCCTCCATGCAGAAACACGGGTCATTACTAAGAATGACATCCTCAAGAACCTCTTTGCAAAGTTTGATCTCTTAGGAAGGTTGGCCAAGTGGGTGATGTTTCTCTCTGAATTTTACGTGCACTTCATAACTCAGAAGTCAATCACGGGGAAAGTCATTGTCGATCAGTTAGTTGACGCTCCCTTAGACAAGTTTTTTCCCACCTTAGACCTCTTCCTCGATGAGGATTTTTTGATCATTGACCAGGACTCCGTATGGGACATGTATTTTGATGGTTCGACGTCTCAAACTGGCTCAGGCACAGGTGTGGTTTTCATCTCACCCAAAGGAAAGCTAGTTCCCCTCTCTTTCAATTTAGAATTTCATTTTACCAATAACATAGTCGAGTAAGAGGCCCTGATAGCAGAACTGTGTGTTGTGATTGCCATGGGAATAAAGAACATCCACATCCATGGAGATTTTGAATTTATTGTAAACCAAGTGACGGGTGCCTATTGTGTTAAGAAGTTGAAGTTGTCTCAGTATAAGGATTCAATATTGACCATACTGAAGCAATTCGCTACTTACACGATCGACATCTCACAAAGGGAAATCATCATGCAGATGCAATGGCAAGTGTTGCTTCCCTTGTAGGCCTCGACTTTTGTTAAGACGAATACCACTTTGTGGTACAAGTCCTCTCCTCTCTAGCCGTATCTGATCAAACTCAATTCGATGATCTTATATGTGCCCATGTCGATTCGAGGGAATGGTTCACACACATTTTCAATTATTTAAAAACCAAAATTTTTCTTGACGACGCCAACAAAAGTTGCGCGTGTGTATTCGGAAGTTGGTCAACCGTTACATTCTTCTATCTAACGTGCTTTATAGGAGATCATACAAATGTATTCTTTTGCGATGTCTAAAAAAAACTAAGATCCCCCTTGCCCTTTAGGAAGCCCATTGAGGCTCTGGAGTTAGGCATTTTGGAGGAAAATCTCTGATACAGAAACTGATCCACATAGGGTACTATTGGCAAACAATGGAACATGATTCATTTGCCTTTGTCACAAAGTGCCCCGAATGTCAACAACATAGAAACTTGATTCAAGCCCCTACACAGGAGCTACATAGTCAGGTCTCTCCATGGCCTTTCCAGACTTGGGGATTGGGCGTCATTGGAAAAGTATCTCCCCCTTCATCTAAGGGTCATGTCTTCATTATTACTACTACTACAGATTACTTCACAAAATGGGTTGAGGAAGTGTCGCTCAAATCCACTATCGTTGATATGATTTATGGCTTCATCATGGATAACATCATTTCTCGATTTGGCTTGCCTGTTACCCTTGTTTCTGATAATGGTACGCCTTTTAAGAACAAGGAGGTTAAACAGTTTCTTGAGAAATTTCACGTTCGACACCGCTTTTCTACACCTAACTACCCTCAATCTAATGGTCAAGTGGAAGCATCTAACAAAACCATTGAACAGATCTTACACAAGACCATTGCTAAACATGGTAAAGATTGGCATTAGTTAATATATGCGTTATGGTCTTATCACACAAGTGTTCGTACAGCTATAGGAATGACGCCCTGCAACCTCGTGTAAGGTGTCGATGCTATTATGCCTCTTGAATTGGAGATTCCCTCTTTGCGGGTCTCCTTAAAAGGGGTTATTGATGATGATTCCTATCACACTCTTCATTTAAATCAGCTTGAATTGTTGGATGAGAGCCACTTAAAAGGCCCTTCAACATCTTCAAGCTTATCAAAAGTCTCTATCCAAACAATATAACCAAAGTGTGCTTGGACCTTTAAGATAGGTGACCTGGTTCTTTATGAGAACCAGAGAAATGTTAATGCACCACCTGACCAAAGAGGGAAATTTAGCTCGAATTGGTTAGGTTTGTACATCGTCACCTATGTTTATGGTTATGGTGCCTATGGTTTATCCTCAATAGATGGCACTTCTCTTAAAGAGTCGATCAATGCCACACAGCTATGTAGGTACTATGCATAGAAGATGTGTAGATGTGTCTTGCGCGTGATACCTAGATGCCTATGTGTAAGGGGGGGGGGGGGTTCGCGCCCTGATACATATCCTTCATCGACACGACATTCATCTTTGTGTTTTGAAGTGACTATGCATTGTTACATTCATGTGTGTGTGTGTGTGTGCATGTACATGTGTTATATATATATATATATATATATATATATATATATATATATATATCATAAGATTTAATCATGCATACAAACATATGTAAATTAAATCATGATAAGCATCTAACTCTAAATCATCCATCACATGAGCATATAAAATAACAACATTCATCAATGAGAACACAAGATAGAACCACAATGTTGAATCTCATATGTGTGTGTGTGTGTGTGATATCAATGTACATGTATCGCATCACTACAAAAATATGTGATGTTGTCATATGTGTCTTTGATATACATGAATACATTCGTATGTATATACCAAAACAAAACAATGTTGTACATGGAATGAATAAAAAATGTCTCATGACTGCCCTGGTGGGTGAGTCCCTGAGGTTGCTGGTGCTAGAGGATCCTAGTCTCGACAAGGAGGTTGTCTGATAGAGGTCAATTGTGATCCCATAGTCGTAGTGCTCCGCGAACGTAGGCCCCTCAGCTCTCCTCATATCTTGGTGATAGTCTCGTGATGTGTCATCATCTCCTCTCATGCCGCCATCTCTCGTTGGCATGATGCCTCGAGATCTCCCATCAGCTGGCGCACTCAGGGGTGGTCTAAGTGACTTGTGGCATCTTGTTGTGTGGCATCCACCTATCACCAAAGGTCATCGACCTGACTCTATAGAGCATCATGTGCCCTCTCAGCTCATGTCTTGTCCTAGTTTCTCTCTTTGAGGATAGTGCAGACCTCCTACTCCTGATGCCCCGTCATAGTGGCTAGTTGTGCCACACCCTGCACCAGCTCAACTTGACCCTCCTCATATGTTGTATGTAGTCGTGCTACAGGCTCGAACAGCTGCACATGTCTCCCCGCTGATTGGAGGGGTCGGTAGATGTCCACCACAGGACCCCGAGTCTGCACATTGGGGATGACCTCTGCAAGCGCCTGGCGGATGAAGCTCAACCACTAGGCTATGCCCTCTGCAAGCACAAAACATGTTACATCGGTATCCATCATGTCTAAAAATATCTATATCTATTCATATACAAAGAAAAGACTAAATTACATCAACTGAAACTACAAATACGTACCAGGATCGCCCCTCTGCCAATTTGGATCATGCGGAGGCACCTTAGTAGAGGATCCCTCCGCAGTCACTTTTATTGCTAGTTGTGCTTGTGGTCTGGCTGGTGGTGCAACTAGTGACACTCGAAGAGCCCTGGCCGTCGGTACAGCTCGGCCTGGACTCAGACTCCTCGTTCATTGTCTATGTTGTGGCCTCTCGCCCTCATCGCTCGTGGAGGCTTGGTCATCATTGTCTCCCTTTAGAACTTTGACATCTCCTCCCTTCGCATCTGGCAAAAAGATCAGTGTCAGACCTACTATGCTCCACCATCCTGCGAACACAAGTGTGATTCTGACATCGTCTATATCAAGTTGTGGTGCGATGTCATCATCGTCACTCCCCTGCAAATTGTCTTGTACATCTCTGAGGGTGGGATATGCTAGGTCTTGCGATTGCAATGCACTCCTAGCTGATCGTGCGTAAGTCAGAGCAGCAGGTGGAATAGTCTGCACCTGCCCGAACTGTTGCATGCATCGCCGCCAGTAGTACAACATCACCACGTGGTCTTGGCGGCCAACTAGGAAACAGTCTCTCTGCATCTGTGGAAGTTGTGTGCAATCTACGACCCAAACCCCCATGTCTTGGTATGGCTGCCAGTTCACATCTTCGATCCTAAGTTGGTCGAATGTGACCCTCCAGTAGGTGAGATCTCTCGTCCACCATCCTCTGTGTCATAGTGGACACACGTGCTCGTGGTATGTCTAAGGGCATCGATACCGAAAATCCCACTGGTTGCATGCAAGTGATGTGCTCAAAGGCCCAGACCTCTAGGAGAGTGCACACTGTGAGGCCGTGGTACTCATGGTGCACATATCGGGAGAGCTCATAATATAAATGGGCCAGCATACTACGACCCCATGCATACACCATCCGCCTTTCCTCCATCTCTCGGATCAAAGGGACAAAAATTGCAGCCAACTCTGAACCACGATCGTCTATCAATATTGGTCATGCGATGATTGCGATCATGATGTGTCATACCAGGGGAATCCACACTTGTCCTTGGCCCAACGCTCATAGGTATATGTTTTCTATGGCATCTAACCTCCGCCCGAGGGCCCACTCTTGTTGTTTGCCTAGATCCATTGCAAAAAGGATCGTTGGTGACACTCGCTCCCCCTCGGATAGGAATTCATAGGATGTGGTAGACGTTGATCAGTGTCATCATCATCTCTCCTGTGGGCAGCTGAAATGACATGGTGCCCACGTCCCACCTCTCCATCAATGCTCGTAATATCAGGGAATGGAACTAAAACTCAAGCAACATGTAGGTCCACCATAATCCCACTCTACGGAGGATTTGTCTATCGGCAGCTGATAACTCATTTGCTTGACTCTGCTACATCTGCAACTAGTGCCTTGATGTATGCCCCCGCATGTCGGGCAATGTCTGCACGTAAAACAATTTTGCATTAGTTATGATTCCACTTTTCCAAAAGATGATTGTGCGCCTAGAAGACAACATTGTGTCTTTTGGATGCCAGTGCGTCGTCTGGACTAACGTGCCCATCTAAGATGTAGGCGTGAAAACTAGACGATAGCACGTCCTAGGGACACCTGCACATTCGTCGAACTAAAATGCTCTAAAAAACACTCAAAATACAAAACAAGGCATGTTTGGAGTCGTACTTGGTCAGGCTCACTGCCCTGCTCGACCGAAGTCCGCAACTCCTTGATCCTACTAGCCCTAAGCTCTCGCCTGCATGGCATTTTCGCTCAGACTTTATGCAAATCTCAACTAGAACACCTACAATTAATAGTAACAATGACCCTTCTTGGGGCCCACTTTCAAGTATATAGCCTAATTTTTCCCCGAAATGGCTTTCGACCATTTTTGGACAATTTTGGCTTGTTTTCCTTCTTGTTTTCCCCGCCTTACTGGGGACAAAATATGAGGGGGCATATACTCGCCTTCATCTAATTTTTCTATTTTATCCATACTAACGCTCCTTAAGCATTCCTCTCACCGAAATAGCTTCCTCTTTTTTCCGTGCTAACAACTTTTCTAATCTTGCAGTGTGGTTCGTCATACCAAATATTGGGTTTCCTCATGGATGCTTGGGGGCATTGCTCGTGATCGCTGACTCGACCTCTACGGTTTCTACAATATCCTTTTTAACTAAGTATTTATTAAATCTATTGCATGAGCTTAATGAACATACCTTTCCAAACTACTTTAGTGCAACTGATCCCTACAGTCGATTAGTCCACTAAAGTGGGGGCAAAATGTAGTGTCCTAAAATGCGCCTAGTGCATTTATGACGATTCTATGATCAAAATCATATTATTTTGGCATCATGGGATCAAAAGACAAAGTGCCTTCAAATGCTCTGAAATCCCCTTTGGGCCTATTTTTGGATGGATGAAACTGTGACGCGGGGACAGTTGCACTTTGTGCTAACGTCCCGAAAAACTGGAGAAATCTCGAATCTGGCAGACAGATGGACATTGGCTGACGCGTGTCCTTTGGATCTCATTTCACCGTAATGGCTCTCTATGCCTCTTCAGAGTTTAAGAACCCTTCCTAGCTCATTTTGAAGGGTTCCCAATTTGGGTTCTTGGCTCTTGGACTTTGGTTGCACTCTCACAATCTCATTTCTCTTTTGCTCTCCTCATGCTCTTGGACATACATTCTACCAATATCAAGCTACAACCATCTTGTGGTGGCTCTTACCAACAAAAACTATCGCGAGCTTCGTCACACTCGTATCTTCAACAAAGAGGGGTTTGGCTTTGTTGGCAATATGCTGGATTTGGTTAAGTATGTTCATTGGTGTCAACATTGTATCCTAGTTGGATATGGTTATGATATCCTGGTTAGACTTGGTGTTCATCTTGGTTTTGGTTGTGATTCTGATTTGGTATGATCAAATCCCTGGTTTTGGTTTTGGATGGTTATTCTAGATGGCTATATGATTTCATATTTAGTTGGTTCATGATTTGGTGCTCGGGAAGCTATCGCTTATGTTCCTGGTACAAGTTAGCTCTATCGGTTAACGATATTTCATGATTTGGTTAGGTGATTTTGGTCTGGATTATGGAAATAGATTATAACATGTTGATAGTGCTTCTTTATCGTGTCCCAATTGTTTGGTGACTTTGCATTGGCTGGTGTGATGATATGGTGGTCCTATTTGGATCCGGTTAGATATTTTGTGTTATTGCACTGAGGGTTTCTACCGGTTGGTGAAACGTGTTGGATATTGATCTTAGCATGATTTCTGGTGGATGTAATTGTTTGGGATTTTGAATTAGGTCCATGCTATGTAATGTAAATCATAATATTGGTCTGGTGATATCGTGTGATGTAATTTTTGTAATTATGGGTTTATGGGTTTAGGGTTTAGCTGACCTTATCAGTAAGGTTGATGATCTGTATTTATAAGTGACTTATTCGTGTAATTTGTGTATGGTATGGGATTGATGGTTATGTTTGCATTATCAGAGAAATGTTAATGTGCGAACAAGTGATATATGATTCAGCGGAAGATTGTACAGGTTTTTGGTGTTGTAGGGCAGACATTTGTGCTTAACCGGGACTGTATCAAGCATTAGGAGATGCTAATTTCATAGTTCATTCTTTCTGGATTGTAGTTTGATGCTTTTGTAAGTCAATGAGACTTCTCTTTTGTGATGAGCAGTGAGCTCTAGGTTGTTGGCTTGATTGCAAGTGCAATCCCCATTGCAATTATTTTGCATACTATTGTAGAAGTATTATCTTATCGTGGGTAGGGTTTCCCACCGTGGTTTTTCCCTTTACCGAGTTTTCCACGTAAAAAATATTGGTGTTGTGTTTATTGTGCTTTCATTCTTTATCTTTCATTGTGTTGGTTTCTTTGTGCTCTGGTATAAAGGTTATAATCTGCATTAACTATGAATATAGGTAGAAAAATGATTCACCCCCCTCCCTCTCATTTTTCTCCTGGTATTAGATATGTCTAACAATTGGTATCTGTTGGTTAACAGATTTGTCCTTTATTTAATTTATATATGTATGTTACAATATTGACTCATGTACACCCCTTTTGAAAGGAAAACAAATGAACCAACATTTGGTTGAACCGAATTAAGGTTCATCCTCTGCATTAGAGGGCAGCTCCTCGTGAGATTTACTATGAATTTTTATGCAGTTAATTTAGAAATGAATACACTTTTCACCAGAAAGTGCGAAAGGCTCTCACATTCATTCATCAACACAAAAGAATGCTATAAAAATCTATTTTAAAGTGTAGAGCTCACAGACTTCTACTTCCGCATATATTCATTCAATAAATTCAAAATATAGTAAACTCAAAGAAGTGTAAATATTGATCGATTCTCTCTCATGCTTCACAGGACAAGGGGGATCAATGCCATTTAAACAACAATGAAATTTCTTGTAAACAACAAAAATCAATGAATTCGCAAACACAGAAAGAACTGGTAATGAAATGATATATTTGACATATTAGCAAACATCTCAACAGAGATTGCTAATCCTTCAAAACACACATATTTTAAAGATTGCATCAAAATAGCATTTCATTCAAGTACCCAAAATATCAGTTCTAAGAAATTCAAGGAAAATCAAATTTATTCCTCAAAATCAAATTTTTTCAGACCCTTAAAATGACTTATCCAACCATATAAATAGCCACCAGGCTATGATAGTTTGTTACACATAAAGCCAGAGTTAAAAATTAACTCCATCCCAAAGTTTAGAGAAGACTAGTTTCATAAAACTGAAAAACGATAACTAAACTAAAAACGCGGCATGAGTCACGAGCAAAGAAAACACGATCGAGCTCCAGCAGTTGATGTGGCTTCAGCCTATCAATCTTGTGATCCGGGAGTACTCTGAATGTTCCGCCACTCCAGGTGAGCTATTGAGAAGCTTAAGATGAGCTGATAATGCGGGAGGCCTATATATAAAATTTGTTGCTTCCATACTTCTTTCTTTTTACCGACCCGTGGGACTTATTCTTATGCATCTCCAAATGATCAAAACAAACAACCAACATGGATTCGACTCTTGCGATCTTTGAGAAGTCCTCAATTGTTAAAGACCTTACTTCCTTAACCTATTGTATGCGATCCTTGAAGGCCTGAATCATTTGTGATGAATCCTCAAGCGTTTGCTTATTCTCTCTTAAGAGTTGGAGATCTATGCATTTCATGTCCTTTTGCATAGTATCAGTCAACTCCTTCAATTCCTTTAAAAGCTTGAGGAATTTTTCATGTCCTTGCTAAATGATTGAGTTCCTCCACTCAATGTTTTCTTTGCAAACAAAAAGTATGTTGTCATCTAGGCCATGCACCATCTTCTCAGCGAGGAAATTCATTATCCCATATCTTTGTGTGTGTCTCATCTACTTCAACAGAGCCAACCATTTATTCTTTTCTTTCTCCTAGGTGACCATCTTTGTTTCTAGCTATTTCCCAACAGATTCCACATTTTCAAACACTTTGACCAAATCAGAGATATAACTTGTCCCTTGTTGTGCAATTGATTCGAGCCATTCACTAAAAACATTTGTGATCATTCGGCTCCTCTGAACTTGGTCAAGTAACTTCTGATTCAAAGGTGATTTTGGGTCGACTGATAAAGAAACCTGGGAGAGAGGCTAAGGATTTGGATTCTGGATAGCACTAATATACTGGGCCATCTGAATTATATTTTTCTTCATTTCACTTTTATCTTTCTCATCCTTCTAGGTCCTTGTGAGAATCCTTTTAGTTGAATATTCCAAGTGTTTAGCATCAGTGGCCCGATAAGTTGTCCCTAGATTGATCTTTTCAATGATAAAATCCTTCTCGGTAACATTCTCAATTTCTTTATCTGCTAGAGGTCTAGCTACCTCTGCAACCCAGTGTCCCGTCTGCTCGTCCACATCAATCATGGTCTCTATTTTAAGTCTTTTGGATTTTGAAGTCCTCCCCAAGAATTTGCTAACCATATTATCCATTGGGATCGAAATAGGGATGGCGTTCCTCTTTTTGGCAAATGAGGTACTCAGCCACTTAGGAGTGGTGGGTGTTTCCTTTGGCAACGATGATTGTTGATCACTGGCAACAACGGCCATAGTATTCTCGGACTCTTCAGGTTGCATGGTTTCTTTTCCACTATCTGTTGCATCTAGGAGGGACTGGTCTTGTATTTGGGCATCCATTGTTTCTTGAATTTCCTCTTCAGAATCAAAATCCACTACCAGTGAGCTTGCCAGGGTTTTCTGATTACTTTTCTTGTTGTGTGATATGGCAACACAGGTGGGAACTGAACTTGTGGAGGGCTCTCCTAGACCTATGTTTTTAGTCTTCTTCATCTTTTTTTTCCTTTCACTTGCAATATCAACAACAACATTAGAAGAAGGAATAGATGTTTGAGAAGCTGCACGAGTTCGAACGACTTTCTTATCCTTAAATGCAGGAATAGGCTTTTGCTTGAAACGGTGACCCTTCAACCATTTCTCTGTTCTTCTAATAACATTAAAGGTCCTGGACTGAATGCTATCATCTCCTTTTCTACTCCAATCAATTTCTAGAATAGGATGCCCCTGTATCTTTTCATCAAACTCAGGGTCGACTACCTATTCATCTTCTTCTTCCTGCACCCCAGAAACATTCATGGATAGGCCCATTGTGACAATTTGCTGAATTGTGAGCCTTGACCACAACCTTCTCCAGACTTTGAACTCATCAACATAATTTTCCCAATAATCCTTCAATTGAGGTTCAAGTTAAAAATCATTGTCTACTTCTAAATTCTCTCTAGCAAATGCTCGGCTATCAAATTTGTATCTGGCAACATACGGTTGAAGCTTGAACTTTTTAAATTCAAGTTTAAGGTTTAATGCATCTGAAACAAATGCACAACTATAATGGCCATGTTCCACATGAAATATCACCCCGAACTTTCCTCCACTCTTTTTGTCAATGTGTGCCAATTGACGACAGACTTCAATTATAACATAACTATCTAGTACAAATCGGGGCAACCTGAAAGGCTCACCCTGGAAACCGCGAACTCGAATGTAAGTGAACTGGGGAAATTGGATAAAATAAATACCATAAATGCCGATGAATTCCATGGCCTCTATTGTCAATCTCTTATTTATGTTTCCCTGTAGCTCGTGAACCAATCTCCTTGCAAAGATATCATTCCACCTCATAAAATTCTTTGCATATTTATGTTCTTGCAAGTGAGGATAATATTCATACACCTTTATCCCATCAACCCAGGGTTCGTGATGCAGCCCATTCCAATCTTGGGTACATGCAAGCATATAAAACAAATAGGATGGCATAAAGAAGCTAGTCATTCCTGCAAACTTGTTTAGACTTTCATGCAATCTTTCTGCAATCACTTGCCCCCAGTCCAAGTAGGCACTCCCATTCAACATAACTTGGATATAGAAGTAAATCCAGTCTTCCCAATAGAAGGCATGGTTATTCCCTTTTAACCTTTTCAAAAAAATGACAATGTCCCGCACCTCCGCTATGAAGTGTTCCCTGGTAAGCGGCCTTGGCAATCTAGACCCCCCTTTTTGAATCTTCAGCAACCAATTTCTTGCAATCACACTTCTATAAGTGCTCTTCTTCTCATAGAAGAATGACTATGATGTGCCAATAGTCCAGTCCTCATATGGCTCTTTGTGAGGTATACCCATGGCCGCCATTATAGTTTCTCTGTCAATTTTTAACAACACTTTTCCATTGACATTCATGATACATCTGTGCTCTGCATCATACCTATTCATACATTCTAGTAACAATTTCGAGCATGGTGCAACAATGGGGAATGCAATGTCTTCAACCAAACCACTCTTCACTATTATTTCCATCATTGAATTCAGAACTGGGTTTTTGGCTCTCTCTCGAAAATCAGAGAGGTCCACTAGAGCTAATGAAGTATCTCCCATTTCTGGGAGTGAACTTATCAGGCAAAAATTGCGGCCTAGTTTGGGCAGGTTTGGCATCATAATGGCGCCTCTCATTTAAACAAGCAATTTGTTGGCATTGCACACTCCAATGAGAAATTGTAGGTTATTGAAGGTATTGGCATTGATGGAAACCTTGCAATCTTATGGCACTGACACCAGCATATAGTTTACCGACAGTGGCAAAGATGATTACTGGCACGCTGGCCGACAGGATTTTGTTTATTACATTTTGTATTTAATTGTAATATCTTTTTGTAAGCCGACAAGGCGAATTGTAATAGGACTCATATATAAGTATGAGATTTTATAGATCATTTGTGGAAGTAAGAATGTAATAGACAGATGCGAACATGCAAATATTAAGGCGGATTTTGGAGTAAGGTTTATGGTTATTGTGTGAGCTTAAACCATAGCAGATGTTGAACTGAAGCAGTAAATTATATTCGATTTGCATAATCTATTTTGTAAGTCAGTGAGACTTCCTTTTTGTAATTAAGCAGTGAGGTTTAGGTAGTTGACCTTCCTGCATGTGCAAGCCCCTATTGTAAGTGTAGTCACATAAATCTGTCCATCTTAATTAAATGAATATTTGCTATTTATTTGATTAAAAATCCACTAGCCATGAGTTAATTAAATTAACATTTAATTAATTTATCCTCAAACATTCTCCTATTAATTAAATAAATTATTCAATTTATTTTAATTAATTCATTAAACCAAATTCACAATCAATTAAATGAATAAATCCTATTTATTCAATTTAATCCTCTTTTCCTCTTTTAAATAAATTAAATAAAACATTTATTTAAATCATTAAATCCCCCCACTTGCTTTCTCCTACAAAATCCACTTGCATGCCTAAATCCCTTCTAGATTCTTCTAACTCTTTCTAATTAGCCTAATCCTATCCTAATCATTGTCACATTCCTAAATAAAAGGAAGTCACTTCTCAAAAACCTCCAAAGTCTTTAATAACCATTAAAGGCTTTATGTCTTCAAATAAACCTCTAAAGTCTTCCAAACCATTAAAGGCTCTTACATAACCATTTATGGTTAACTCACATTTTACCTTTGGTTAGAGACTTTCCTCTAACTTAACCATCCTTTTGATTCATGGGTCTCTTCAAAGCATTTATTTCTTTGACTAAGGTAACCATTTAACCCTTGCACATTCATTTATCCCTTGGATAAAAGGAATATCAATTAACCTAACCCTAACCCAACCCCTTAGGGTAACCATCATGTCCCCTCAAGCATTTAATGCTCCTTATCTCTCCTCTCAAGCCTCCTCATGGTGACACTAGTCAACATGGGATTGGGTTGAAAGTCTCACATGGATTGAATATCTTTCAATCCTAACCCTTGTTAAGATTGCTCAATCTTAACCCTTCATTTCCCTATTTTTTCTATAAATAGAACCCTTCTCCTCAAGCAAAGAAGGAAGCATTAGAGTATTGTTGCTATACTGGTATTAGCATAGAGATTTTTCATAGCATCACTATCTACACTTGCATAGCATTTGCTTATCATATTCAACCATCTTGAATCTCCATATGGCATCCATGGCTAGTGCTAAAAGTTGAGAGCTACACTCATGTGAAACTTGGAGAGGAGAGGAACAAGGGAGGAGAAACTATGAGCATCTTGATTAGCATTTGGAGGAGTATAGTTTATCTATTCTATGTTTGTATGCTTTCTATTTCATGCTTAATATCTATCTTGATATGTATGTTTAGGATAATCTTTTGTTGCTAACACTAACGTTTGTTTCTTGTGCTCTTGTGTGTGTTGCCATCAAACAGATTTTCTAATCCTTTTTGCAGAGCATCATTTGGTGAACCCGACGTGAATCTTACTAAATGCATCTTTACGTTTGACAAAAATGATATTATTTAGCTATGGTTCTTTGTTTGACTAAAATATGTAAAAGTTTCTGAAAAGCCTTTTTACCAAATTGGTTTTATGAATATCTTGTAAGTGTGGCAGTTCATGACAAGACATCTTTGTGAGGTTCACTTTGTATGTTGCATGCAGTTTTCCAACATATTGCCAACTTGTTCTCCAGGCACTCTCACAATGACTTCCATGCTAATATTTTGACTACAATGGTTAACGCGCTGCCATTTTTAATCTTCTCTGTGTTTTATTCTTACTGTAACTTTTTGTGCTCTTTGAGTCAGCAGTTTTGTTAACATTGTTTGCCTTTGCTCAGGCTCCCATAAATCCACACGCAGGGTAGTGACTACAAAAAGTCGTGACATACGGCTTTCTACCTGCCAATTTGCCTTTCCTCAACAACTCAAAAAAAAAAAAAAATTCTAATGCCTTGTTTTTGTTTTTAGTTTTTTTGTTACAAATCATTAAATTCAATGTTCTCATTTTATCACGAGCAGGGAAGACACTAACTCCATTATGTATATATCATGCCATCACCACATATCGTGCCATTGCTTGAAATGGATCAAACCATTTTTATACATTCTTGTGGTGCATATCATGCAATCATCGCATTTCCATGAGCTAACATTTATTAGAGGCATTCTACCAAACAACCATACGCAGGGAGAAAGGTTGACAAAGAGTATCCCATTTGCTTTATACCGTCCAATTGCCTTTACTTAAAGTTTTCTTAAGAACAAAAAAATAATAATAAATAAATAAAAATGGCAAAACTTGTTTTAAAGCCCAAGAAGAGTAAAGCTCTTCTTTAATATAGTTTTCCTACTTTTTAGTTAGTAGTTTTAGAGTAGCTTTTTAAAAAAATTATTAACATAGTTTTCATATTAGATTTTTGAAAATAGACATAATTATTATTTTTTTTTTTCTTAATTTAGTAAATTTTGTTTTTAGATTAGATTTCAAATTAGTTTTACTAATTACGACTTTGTTTGTTAGTTAAGTGTGATTTTTTTGTTTGTGTGATTAGATTAATTGGGTAGAATAAAGTTTTGGTTATGTCAATCTACTTTTGACTTTGGAAACTAATTTTGGTCTTACATCTTGTGCAGGACATCAAGGAGCGTTTTTCTAACACATTGCTTGCAGGTTTTGGAAAGACTTTCAACTTTACAATCTTGTTTTTTGTTAACACGTTTTAATGGTGCAAATGGATCAATCCTAGGATAGTCATTCACATTGTGCAATCTTGGTTAAAAGAACATTCACATCTTACAATATTGGTTAAAATAAACAATCACATTGTCATTTTTCTATTAGCTTGATCTAACAACGAACAATCACATTGTCATTTTGCTACAATCTTGGCTAAAACGAACAAACACATCTTGCAATATGGGCTAAAAAGAACGATCAACTTGTTATTTTTTGAATTTAAAAAGAACACTCATTTTGCAATCTTGGATAAAACGAACACTTCATTTTGCTATCTTGGCTAAAAAGAACACCATGGTTATTGGAGCAACATCTCCAAGTAGCAAATAGATCACATTGCGATGATGGGTTAAAAAGAAAAAGTGTCTTTTGTGTTTGGCACACTTGTGCAAAAGAGTTGGTCGAGTGGTCCTACTTCTAACACACACTATCCTCTCCCTTGGCTTTCATGGTCCTAGGTGCAAGAGAAAAGTGTTAGTAACACTCAAGTTTTATCTTTTTAAGAGAGGCCTGCCAAGAGATTGATCACTCTTGGGAACGACCTCGTACGGTAAATCCTTCGAGCCGCTATAGAAATCAAGTGAGAGCGAAAGCTGTAGCCTTGGGTATAGTTGTTCCTACAGTGTAACTTGCCGAAAGGACAAATGGGCCCCACCACAAGTTACAAGGCTCTTAAGTGAGTCACTGCAGAATGAACTTATGTCCAAAGACATCGGAAATTACTAAACACCTTTAAGTAGTAGCCCACCTGTTCTATTGATTGAGGATATTTGTGATAAATTCAGTGCAAGAGCATAGATGGTTTTGCTCCCAAGATACTCACCATACATATTTCCTTGAGTAGAAACATAGCTTTTTGGAAAGTCACTTGTGGCTTGATGAAAGTGATGACTCCCCCATCATAGGGATCATCTATTTGTTATGCTCGTACAAGACTTAGTATATCACATCCTTACCTGCCACGGCGGGATTCATAAGGTATGTAGTACCAAAGTCGAAGAAATATCACGATGTGGGCTGAAATTATCGTAACTGGCCATTTGACCTTAGGGATAAAGAGTGTTTGAACTGTTTTCATTTTAGTCAAGACCAAGTGCAAATTGAGCCGACTTTAGACTTTGGAAAAACACCTAAAATACATTTAAAGGAAAGGGTCATAAAAATTTCAAAAGATTGGGTTGATCTAGACCCACACCTATTTGTGCCTTTTTGAGGCAACATTCTTGTATTTGTGTGCTTGCTTTGTTTTCTTGTCAAAGAAACATCATAAATCCAAAAACCAAAACAAGTATTCATCCAACACAAACATTTTCAAAAACAAAAGATCAAAAACCCAGAGCAACAACAAAAAGTATCAAACTATATGACCATTCTTCACATCTTAAGAAAGTAGAATCTTCATCAACACATCAACTTGAAGAAAAGACCATTGAGCTCAAAGGCTCTTATCAAAAGGAGGAAGTTCTTCTATCTTAATAGACAAATCTTACGCAATATCAAGCTTTGAGTTATCACAAGAACAAAGGAGGCAAGATCAATCCTGCCTTCTTTCAAGATATTTGTATCACATGTAACTCAGCTAGGGAAGAACCACCAACCCCTGAACAAGAAGAGGAAGAGTTTGTTCCTTTTGTAACACAAAGTTTCTATTGAAGTTAAACATCTCATCCATTATCATATTCGTATCTCATCAAATCCATTCTAACTCTCAAAACATCAAAAGGTTTTTGTCCTAAGTTCTATTTTGATATTGCTTGAATCAAACACAAACACATCACTTTTTAGAGTGTCTCTACATCTGGGATAAACTCATCCTAAGAGGCATTTCTACGTAGGTTAAAACTAGTCTATGAGTGAATCCTCCCATTACTAGGTAGTTGAGTCTGTAACACATCTTAGATCTCTCTAAACCTTATCACATCAAACTTTGTCAATCAAACACAACAAGAAATTCAAGAAGGAACTTTGGTACCATCTACCTTTAGTGCTAGAGATTCATATACAAAACGCTTCACCAAACATCAATCTTTCATTTCATCACCAACTTATCATCATTTTCATCAAACTTCAACAAAAACTTGTAAACAAAATGGCTCATACCAGGTCCAGGTCTAGACAACAAGAAATTGAAGAGGAAGAGGAGGAAAATATCAATGAATTCCAAGAAGCCCTTGGACGAAATATAAATGATGAAAATCCAAGTACTCCTACTCCTACAGCAATAGAAAGGGCACAACACAACCCTCTCTTTAATAGACTTTTTGATGAAATACTCAGGAGCAATGTTGATGCTCACTTTTTACGACTTGCTCAAGAAGGGGCTAAACTACCCTCTGACTTTGATGTTGCACATCTAAGACAAGCATCAGAATGCCAAAGTCGCAATGAGGAAGAAAGAGGTAGAGATCACATCAGATACAACCTTCATCAAGGCAATCCCCCACCTCCTCCTCCTCCAAATGAAATAGAAATGTTGCGGCAACAAGTTGAAAATATCACCCAACAACTTCATAGTGGTGTGAAAATTAACTAGTTTTCACTTAATGACATTTGTCCCTATCCCTTTGATAGGACTCTTCATATGCCACCTTTTCCACGAGGGTTTGAAACACCCAAGTTTGAAAAGTATAGAGGATCCTCGTGATCATGTTAGAGAATTCCATTCAGCTTGCCTAGAAGTGGCATACGAGAATACATACCTTATGTGCCTTTTTCCCCAAAGTTTGGGAGGAACAACCACATCATGGTTTTCTCGATTACCAAGTGGCATTAGGACATTTGAAGAACTTATCCAGAAGTTCCTGCCACATTACTCACGCAACATTGAATGTGATATCCCAATGGCTAATCTATGTAACACTAAACAAAAACTAGGTGAACTATTTTCAGTTTTTCTGCAACGATGGCGTCAAATGTCTAGTAGACGTTCTCTTCAGTTGCCTGAACAAGAACTAGTGGAAATATTTATTTCCAACTTAAACGAAGAAATAGAATTTCACCTAGACGTAAAAGACACGGATTCTTTCAATGACATGATAACCAAAGGCTTAAAATGTGAGCGGGCTCTCATCAAGAAAGGGCTTATCAAAATCTACAATGAGCCAAAGGATGGCCCTCATCCACGCTTCAATAGTGACAAGCCTAACTTTTGGAACAAAAATAAAAATGTCATCAATGACGGGGTTGTGGATGCAAGAACTATCAAAAGTGCACAACCTATGGTTCGATTTGCAGGACAAAACCCCCCACCCAAGAATAACACAGTTGCTTCTCCAAATCAAGGACGCAATGAGGAACCCAGACAATGTCAGCAAAATTTTAAACCAAAATGAACATACACTCCCTTAGGGGAACCCATCGAAACAGTGTTACGTCAATTAGCTTCTCAAAATCTGGTTACCTTACCCAAAACATCAAATTATGAACCTCAAGTCAAATCTTCATGGTGGAGGGATACTGACCATTGTGATTTCCATCAAGGGAAAGGACATAAGACAAGCAATTGTCACAGATTGAAAGATCTTATTCATGATCTTATTGATCGAGGTGAAATCGAAATCGAAGGACATGACCCAAAGACGACAAACAATGATCATCTCATGTTTAAAAATCCACTTCCATCACATGATCAAAGGGGTCCTTCCACTTCAGGGAGAAACACAGATACTACCGATTATACACAAGTTGTGTATAATTACACTATGAATCACCTATACGATGTCGATGAACAAATTGCAACTATAACCATCAAAAATCCTAGTTCCACTTGCAATGTTGTTACACGTCGCATTCAAGATTACCATAAAAGTAGCTCCACAAGGCACCCCATCTATACCAAAGTAGTATAACCTTGTGGACCAATTAGACAAAACGCTCGCACTGATATCTATCTCAGAGCTATTACACTTATCTCCGTCCCATAAAACAATCTTGGATCAAGCTCTCCAAGAGGCGTCAGTCCCTGCAAACCTAAATATAGATCAATTCCAAGTCATGGTTGGAAATATAAGGTCATCACCTTGTCTCACTTTCTTTGAAAGTGACAACACATCCTTCCAGCAACCTCATAATGCCTCACTCCACATTGAAGGGTTTATTAACCAACACAGGATCAAGAGAGTCTTGATTGACAATGGAACAGGCCTGAATATCTGTACTCTACAATTAGTCATAGCTTTGGGATATGCAATTGAATCAGTGGATCCCCGCAAGAAGATCACAATCAAAGCCTATGATGATGCAGAGCATTCCTCCAAAGGAATTGTTGTGCTACCAATCCAAGTGGGCCCTGTGGTGAAACACATCATCTATCAAGTTCTAGACCTTCCTCTGCCATACAATTTATTGCTAGGAAGACCTTGGATACACGCCATGCAAGTTGTTCCATCCACCTACCATCAGTGTATCAAGTTCCCGCATAATGGTGTAGAAATCACAATCCTGGGAGATGCAAACTCCTTTGCATATTGTCATAATATCAGTCATCAACCAGAGATTACCGTTCCTAACAATAGAGAAGACATCTCCTCCACATCATACATAAGTCCAGCCTCTCTTTCCAGTTCAAACACCACTATACCCAAGCAAGAGAAGCTCAAGATGAAAATAGCAGAGGAAGGTCCTGGGGAATACAATTTGAGCCAACTCTTTTGTGTGGGACAAATGCCTATTTCTCCTAGAATTCACGGTAAACCTCAATGATTACTTCAACAACCACTGATCAAGCCAGCATGTACTTTGATGCCTTTCATCCTTGGAAAGAGTCAAGAAGAAGAAACTGGAGACAAGGGCTTAGCAGAATGGATCTATAAAGATCCTATCACCATAGAAATCCCACAAGCTAAGCTTCCCATAGATCGGTATGGAAAAGGCCTTCTCATTATGCAAAGAATGGATTATGATGGTCAGAGTGCTTTGAGACCTTGCAAGCAAGGAAGACATGAACCGTTGCAGCCAGAATTAAAGCCCAAGGATAATACAGGCCTAGGCTTTCAAAAGGAGATCCTTCCTAAGCTCAGATTCAAAGGAAAACCCAGCCAACCACTATATCAGCCTATTACAAAGAGGTCACCATTGGTTATAAAAGCTGCGTCAAACACCATAGCAACTACCCCATTGAGGCTAAAAATCCCAACAAAACCATCTGCAACACCAATCATCCCACCAATCAAACCAGCAATCCCATCAACAATAGCAATAACATCAATAGCCCAATTAGCAGCAACAACTGTATCAAAACCCATAGTAGTATCTACAACACCAGCAGAAGAAGCAGAATCAACACTACCGATACTCCCCGTATCGGATTCGTTGATCCCCATAATCCTTCCTGCAGCACTGATCATACTTGCAGGGTTTAACTGAAAGGATATCCCAGTATGGTATAGTAACTGGTTACTGGAAAGTGACTCATAAACTGACTCACATGAGTGGGAATTCGATTCCATATAGCTTAATACTTCAGATGAGGAAGACACATCACCACCTCCACCCCGCAAAGACATCCCTATTTACGAAGAAGCACAGATAATGACCTCTTGGGTTCCTAAACTGGAAACTTCTTCCACAGACCCTATGTCACATCCTATGCCTGATTTTGACAGGGAGAGTACTATCCACGAGCTTCACCACAACGTCTTAACCCTTACTGACACATCTAACGAACTTAACCTAATCGATGAAGTAATGCCCATTATCCATCCTGAACTCATCGAATGGAACCAACCTAATCCCCCATGCCTTGACCATTTCCAAAATGATGAGGCGATCATTGACTTTTTGGAGCTACGGGATCACATACCAAGCGCAGATCACAAAGCTGGATTTTCCATTGAACTTAATAACGCAACATACTTCGGGGTGGATGCCAAACCTTTCAGCTGCAAAAATATAACAATAAAACACGAATCTTCAAGTGAAAACCACATTGTGGCACTGTTTGATCCCGCAAAAGTAAAAAGAAAGAGCGTATCCAATGGTGAAAACCTCTCTGAGGTGCCTGAGGATGAAAGGTTTGACATTCTCCCCTCTAGTACACAGCAGGAAAGATCAATAATTCTCATTGAAGAGACAAAAGAATACAACGTAGGGATTCCTGAAACACCTCACCACATACATCTAGCATATCTTTTAACTCCAGAGGAACAACCTAAGTTTATAGAGTTCTTCTAGAAGCATCAGATCAACTTTGCATGGTCAAACATAGACATGCTTGGGCTTGATCCTGATTTAGTCATGCATCACCTCACCGTAGCAGAAGGAGCTAAACCTGTCAAGCAGAAGCTTCGCAAGATGCATCCTCAGATTGCAATACTAGTCAAAGCAGAACTTAAGAAACTCCTAGACATTGGTTTCATTAGACCAATTGATTATACAGATTGCATATCCAATATTGTGCCTGTCGGCAAACCAAATGGGGGCATCCGTATCTGTACAGACTCTAGAGATCTGAACAAGGCATGTCCTAAAGATGACTTCCCCCTACCAAACAAAGACATAATAGTGGACCTAACAACAGGACATGTCATGCTTTCACTCATGGATGACTTTTCAGGATACAATCAGATAAAGATCACACCAGAGGATCAACATAAGACAACCTTCACATGTCCATGGGGAACATACTGCTGGAATGTAATGCCTTTTGGTCTAAATAATGCAGGAGCGACCTATCAACGAGCAATGACCACCATTTTTCATGACATGATGCATACCATAATGGAAGATTATGTTGATGACTTACTGGAAAAATCACTAACAAGAGAAGGTCATCTAGACATATTAGAGAAAATCTTTGATAGATTGGAACAATATCATGTTTGACTCAACCCAAAGAAATGTGTCTTTGGAGTAACCTCAGGGAAACTTCTAGGATACATTGTCTCAAGAAAAGGTATTGAGGACGACCCAACAAAAGTCAAGGCAATCATGGACATGCCACCACCAAAGAACATCAGTCAGCTAAGGACACTACAAGGGCGGCTTCAATCTATCCGAAGATTCATTGCACAACTAGCAGATAAGTGTCACCCATTTACACACCTGTTACACAAGAACATCCACTTTCAATGGGATACCAGATGCCAATAAGCATTCCAAATGCTTAAAGACTATCTCATGAATACACCATTGTTGGTTCCACCAGATCCAAGTAAGCCTCTGTTACTCTATATTTTAGCAACAAGTACAACATTGGGTGTACTATTGGCACAGTATAATGTAGAAGGGAAAGAGTGTGTTGTTTACTACATCTCTCACACACTAGTTGGCTATGAACTCAATTACACACCTATTGAGCGAGCTTGCCTAGCAGTAATCTTGGCAGCCACTAAACTGAGGCACTATCTATTGACACATAAAGTACATCTCATTGCAAAGATTGAACCACTAAAGTATTTACTCAGCAAAGCCGCATTGACAGGTCGCTTGGCCAAATGGGTGATGATTCTAAGTGAATTTGACATCAAGTATGTGGACCGTAAGGATATAAAAGGTCAAGTTATTGTAGATCAGTTGGCCGATGTACCCCTCATAGGTGATCATCCCCTCATTTCTAATTTTCTAGATGAAGAGATCTTCATGATCACAACAGCACAACCATGGCTCGGGGGCAGGCATTCTATTTATCACACCTCAAGGTGACAACATCCCAAAGTCTTACAGGCTCACATTTCCATGCACCAACAACATAGATGAATATGAAGCCTTGATCACAGGACTTGGGTTAGCCATGCAAGGGAAGTTACAAGAACTACAAGTATATGGTGACTCTCAATTGGTCGATATCAGACCAAGGATGACAAACTCATGTCGTACAAACAAATGGTGGACAAATTAAAGGCATCATTTACTACTATCACCTTTGAGCAGATACCCAGAGATCATAATCAAGTTGCTGACGCTATGGCTACCATTGCATATCTCCTAGATCTTCCACAAAATTCAACATGCTACGAGTTCTTGGTCGAACAGCTTTGGATTCTCGATTATGATATCCCTGAATCGGAGATGATATGTCACCTTGTTGGTTCTGAATCCCCATGGTACGGTGAGTTCTACACCTACCTCCACGATCACACACTTCCTCCTAACCAATCGAATAACCAACGTAAAACCTTCATTTGCCAAACCGCTCAATATACCATTATTGTTGAAACCCCTTACCGACGTAGTCTTGATGGTACTCTCCTTCGATGTTTAGAAAAGGATGAGATAACAAAGGCCTTGGAAGAGGTACATGAAGAAATTTGTGGAACTCATGCAAGTGGCCCGTCACTAGCCAAGAAGATCATACGAGATGGATACTATTGGCCATCTATAGAAAAAGACTCATACTACTTTGTCAGAAAGTGCAAGAAATGTCAAGTTCATGGTGACCTGATACATGCACCAGCACAGGAATTGCAACCAATCACAACACCATGGCCCTTTTGTCAATGGGGACTTGACCTTGTGGGTAAAATTCATCCTTCTTCATCCAACGACCACAAATTTATTATTACTACCACTGAATACTTCACAAAGTGGATAGAAGTTGTTCCACTTACCCAAGTCACCGGCAAGCAGATTGCCTCATTCATCCTCAATTACATCATCTATCGGTATGGTGTACCCATGTCCATCATCACAAATAACGGTCTTCCTTTCAAAAATCAAGATGTCCGTGAACTCTTTGAGAAATTTCACATCCAACATCGCTTTTCCACTCCCTATTACCCACAAGGCAATGGTCAGGTTGAAGCATCAAATAAGAACATATTAAGAATCCCAAAGAAGACAGTCAATGATGCCGACCGTGATTGGCATGTTCAATTGAATCCAGCACTATGGGTGTATCGAACTAGTATTCGAACCCCTACAGGCGCAACTCCCTACTCACTGGTCTATGGTGCAGAAGCTATCTTACTTATTGAGGTCGAGATACCATCTCTATGAGTTTCATTGCATAATCTCATTGATGATGAAGCATACAGAGTATCACGTTTTCAAGACTTGGAACTACTTGATGAGAAACGACAAGCTACATACAATCACCTCAAAGCCTATCAGCAGCACATGGGCTGAAGCTATAATCATCGAGTGAGACCTTGTACATTTGAGGTAGGTGATCTTGTTCTTCAAAAGAATCCTTGTAACCAACCAAACAGAGAACATCAAGGAAAGTTTGAATCAAACTAGCTGGGTCCATATGTTATCACTATTGTCTTTGGGTCCGAGGCATATCAATTGGCTACTTCAGAAGGAGAACTGCTAGCAGATCCAATCAACAACATGCACCTCAAACGGTTTTATACCTAAAAGTTGTACAGAGCATCAGGCTCCCATACATACCAGAAAAACACCAAGAACATTTAGATAAATATCTTGAAGAAAATACAAAAAAAATCAAAATAGTAAAGAAAAATCATGCATCCAAATGGTGAACAACCACTCCAGTGGCACCTTGGGTAAGTGCGATGGTGAAAACCTGGCAAACAGGCCCACTCATAAAGGCTATGGCTCCATTGTCTTTCAGACTTGTTGTGATCACATTCATTACATACATACTATCAATTGATCAACCAATTAAACACAATCATAACGAACAATTACATCAATTGTCTAAGTCTCAATGAGTATTTTTTTTCAAATACCTTGACTTCATCGGGCAATTACATCAATTGTCTAAGTCACCATCAGGTCACTTTGATTCACTTACTCATACTTTATCATGTCCAAGCGAACAATTGACATCAACTGTCATGCTTTGACTCGACCAAGGCAATTAAACTAATTGCACCAGATTGTCCAACCAATTTTGATCAATTGTACAGTATCAATCAAAAGCACAACACCACATTTGTACTGTTTCTCCTGTATAACCTGCGGGTACTCACTGGCTTGCCTTTCAAACTTGTTGTGATCACATTCACATTCATCCACACATCCATCCGTCCAAACCATGGCTTGTTATTAATTTGCAATCAAGAGATAGTACTTCATGCGTCTTCCATCCCGCTTTTTCATAGTCATGTCTAAACTGGGGGCAATGCCCTTAACCTATTGATAGAAGTGGATTCTGCATTACTTGTGATTCATTGGGTTCTTCATTCAAAACTATCTCACAAAATCCAAAAACATTTCAAAAAACTCAAAATCAATCCAAAACATGGCAACACATTGTACATACACATCCAAGCAAATACCAAACAAACACTGTGAAATACTCAAACGATGATCACTTATCACATCAACCAAAAAATCAACATCGACACACCAACTATCTTAACAAGGATGCATCCTTCCTTACCAAAACAAAGAAAAGATGACATTTTCTTTTACAACAAAATTTTGTTTAAGCTAACAAATACTTGGTTGATTTGTAGGTTATTCATTCATTTATATATATCAGGTTCCTACACTACGCCGAGATATCCATAAGTGATTAGAGTGGTCGGGATGGTTCCTAAGCATTGTTTGTATGTCTTCTGCGAATTATTCCAATGAAGTTCTGGGGCATGTACTAATGGTGTCTACGTGGGAAGTTCACTAAGCTATGCGATCATATGCAAAATACAGTCATGGATCACTATGGCTTGCTGACTACAACGTATACCTCGACCATATGAGCATGAACCATTATCGAGGGTCCATATTCTTTATTCTTTATTTATGCTATTTGTTTGCAGGTACAATGCTCCATCCTTGGTTCCTACTACCTCATCCAAACTCGATATTATCATGCTCAATGATGAAAATAAAGCACTATGGATCGTCATTTCATCTCATTTGTATATATTGCATTATGTTGCATTCCACCCATCCATACATTCATAATCGCTGCATATCGTGCATACATAGTCATAACAATGCATACTCTATTTTACTCATCTTCTTCCATAGGACTCGGTCCTAGGTCCTCCATATCTTCTATCTAACACTAAATCCCCCCCTCACCCTCCCTATATTGGTCATCATCATAATCCATTCATCGTTTCCCATCAACCCAATCAAGCCACATTCATCACCATCCATCTCTAAAAAGGACGGATTGTGTTTCCCATCCTAAGTCAACCCAATCAAGCAAGTTACTTTATCTACACAGGCACATCGACACACACACACCTAGACTATCAACCGATACTCTGATCAAGTATCTTCGGGTCTCAACAAGTAATCAATTATGGTAATCCTAGACTACAACAGGCATTTATCATAATGACCTAGTCTCAAAGGGGCTGTTATGATTCACCACAATCATCCATCCCACGCACACACTATCAATTGATCAACCAATTGAACACAATCCAACGGACAATTACATCAATTGTCTAAAGTCTCAATGACTATTTTGCTTCATATACCTTGACTTCATTGGGCAGTTACATCAATTGTCTAAGTCACATCAGGTCACTTTGATTCACTTACTCAAACTTTATCATGTCCAAGCACCCAACTGACATCACCTGTCACACTTTGACTCGATCGGGGCAATTAAATCGATTGCCCCAAATTGTTCAAATAATTTTGATCAATTATATAGCATCACTCACAAGCAAAACCACCACATTTTCACCGTATCTCCTGCATGACCTAAGGGTACTCACTGGCTTGATGTTTCTCTGTATTCCCTCCGACTTCTATTTTTTTCACCAGTATTGTTATTCTTCTCTTCTACCTCCCCACCAACTTTTTAATTCTTTTTCGATAGATCGCCCGATTTTTCAAAATTTTTGGCCCATCTCTCGAGGGGGCATACAACCCATTAAATTAACATTTTATGGGGCATATTTCTTCGCACCTATTTTTCTTTCTTTGAAACGCCACGATAAACCACACCGTCTCAAAGAGGGGCAAATGTAGTCACATAAATCTGTCCATCTTAATTAAATGAATATTTGTTATTTATTTGATTAAAAATCCACTAGCCATGAGTTAATTAAATTAACATTTAATTAATTTATCCTCAAACATTCTCCTATTAATAAATAAATTATTCAATTTATTTTAATTAATTCATTAAACCAAATTCACAATCAATTAAATGAATAAATCCTATTTATTCAATTTAATCCTCTTTTCCTCTTTTAAATAAATTAAATAAAATATTTATTTAAATCATTAAATCCTCCCACTTGCTTTCTCCTACAAAATCCACTTGCTTGCCTAAATCCCTTCTAGATTCTTCTTACTTCTTCTAATTAGCCTAATCCTATCCTAATCATTGTCACATTCCTAAATAAAAGGAAGTCACTTCTCAAAAAACTCCAAAGTCTTTAATAACCATTAAAGGCTTTATGTCTTCAAATGGTTAACCTCTAAAGTCTTCCAAACCATTAAAGGCTCTTACATAACCATGTTACTACTTATCAAATTGCCATTAGTTTTTATATTCAAAGTCATACTATATATTCTAGTCGGTTAGCATTACCGAATCATGCAGTTGATATACACAAAGAAGTCAGTATGAACAATCTAGTCGGTTACAGAAGAAAGCGGTCACAGAACGCAGTATTCACCGAGTTGTTTACTGAGTATCTTTTTATGGCTACCGAGCAATAAAGTTAACACACCGAGTGAAACGCGTTACCAGATACATTGAACCTGGACATGCACATGAAAACGTGTTAGAAGATTGAGGCACATCTAATCGTTATTACATTGGAAATTGCACTAGAAGATTGTGTATGATTACAAGGTCAATCTAACCAATGAAATATTTTGTTTAGTTATTCATTCGAGGAATCTTGTTTGTAAGATCGAAGCAATGAATTAGATCATCATTTTAAGAGGTCTATTTATACAGCATGGATTAAGAACAAGGTGTGTGCATGTATGTATGAAGGAAGACTGTTACAGAGACACTGAGAGGTCATCGAGAAGGTTATCAGAGAACAGTCGAAGAACAGAGTAAACAGAAGGGTTTACTGAGTTACAATATGGGTTACCGAGGTATGCTATAAGCAAGGTAATCTTATTCTGAGCACATAGAATCTGCTATAACATTTCAGATGTAAAGTTGCAGATATTTGTAATGATTTTATTGTGATATTGTGAAGTTGAAAGAGAAACCTTTAACAGGGTAAAAGACTCTAACCAAGTCTATAAATGGTAAATCCTCTAACTAGGTGTAGCATTCAGATTAATGTTGTAAAATCCTTTAGCAAGGTAGATCTAATAGATCTTGTTACTCCTAATAGGGTAAGCTATCAGAAATAGCTAAATTTAGCTCTAACCGAGCAATCTTTATTATTGCAGTAGTGAAGTTGTGGGTGCCATCCCCACCGCAGTTTTTCTCTCTAACCAAGAGTTTCTGCGTAACCAAAATATATGTGTTATGGAGTGAATCATGTATGATTGTTATCTGTTTGTTTTAACTTTATTTTATGTTACCGCACTATCCTGTTTATGCATAACAGTAAGGTTATTATTAAAGAAAAGTTTTGGAGTATTGATTCACCCCTCCCCTCTCAGTACATTAGCTTTCCATATTGGGCCTAACAATTGGTATCAAAGCTTGAATCTTGAAAAAGGGTTTAACTACCCAAAGAGAAAGATCTTATCAATGGAAGGCTATAAACAATCTCGGAGGATTGTGTATCTACAAGAAGAGTTGGATCATACAAATCAAGTGATTGCAGACATGCAAAGGCAAATGCAAAAATCTCAAAAAGTAAGAAGAAGATTATCTGATGACTTGCAGGATTCTCAAGAGTTAGTGGAACAAATCGAGACATCATCTGAGAACAGTATATCTAAAGAGACTGAAGAAATGATTGGAATGTTGAAAGAAAAGAACAAAGCATTGGCTGATCAACTAAAAGCAATGAAAAGAGAACATGAACATTTCAGTACACAGATGACTGAAAATCTAGATGCATTAAGGATAGCTGAGGATAAAGCAAGAGATCTAAAAAGAGAGAAACAAAAACTTGAAGTCTTAGTATCTGATAAGAATGATGAAATCATAAGGCTAACTGGTATTCAACAAAATATGACTGATCAACTAGGTTATGCACATCATGAAGCAATTCTAAAGAATGATGAAAATCAAGCATTGAAACTTGAAGTATCAAGGTTGACTGGTGAACTTGAAACAGAGAAGAAATCCAAAGAAACATTGAAGAAGAGTTATGAAGCATCAAAGATGTTGGATGAGCAACTGAATACAAGAAGACCCAACAAAGATGCAGGACTCGGTTACAAAGGAAAAGAATCAACCAAGAAAGGAATTCATACTACCAAGAGAGGAGAATCATCAAAGCAAGTTGGAAACAGGAATAACATCAAAAGGAAGAAGCCTATTTGCTACTACTGTGGAAATCAAGGTCATACTGCCAACATATGCCAGATTAGAAAAGGTAAGCAACTGAATATCACTAAGTGCAATGGATATTGTTACAATTGCAATAAATATGGTCACACATCTAATCAATGTAGGACAAAGTTTATTAACAACTATCAAAAGGCAAAATTCAAAGGGTTTTGTAGAAACTGCAATAGATATGGACATAATACTAAGAAGTGTTGGTCTAAGAAAAAGAACTACATGTGGTATCCACATTGAGCAAACACTAGAGGTTACCAAACTCACACAGATCCTTACCGACAATATGCAGCAGTACCATGGGATTACAATACAAGGATATGGTGCAAATGTTGTGGAAGATATGGACATATTAGTGCCAACTGTTTTATAAGGTTTGGAATGAACAACCGAAGATCATGGAGAAATCCTGGTATGGCATGTTTTCATTGTCACAAAGTTGGACATTTAGCTGGAGATTGCAAAGATCAACCTAGAAGAGACACTGAAGAGATAAAAGAAAAATTCAAGATGATTTGGAAAAAGAAGGAAATCATGTCAGATGAAGAAAGCACCTTACCTACCGAGTTAGGTGCACCTATTCCAAGTTAGTCGGAAAATGTATGAAGGGACTGCATTCTCTAAAGGTTAAATCATAACAGTTCCTATTCTATTATGTACAAAATTCAAAATCTGCATATTTAAGATGCAATTAGTCAGTTTGAAATTCTATCAAAGTACTTTATAGGAAACCTGTCAAGTCGGTGTATATAGGAAGCCTGTCAAGTCAGATAATGAAGGAAATTTGGTTACTCGGTTAAAACAAAAAAAAAAAGGAGTAAATCGGTAAAAGGTGAATCGAGTGCATTTAATGTTTTGACCTAACTTGCACGGAGCCCGATAAGGTATTTTCGTGGTCATTTTCATTCACCAAGTTTTCAAGAGAGCAGAGCAGAGCGAATCAAGGTGATCAAACTTCATTCAGAGTGAATTTCAAGGTATTTACATCAAATCTATTCACACTATTAAGCTGGTTTCCGATCTAGTCAAATTGCTATTATCTACTAAGTGTGAAGTGTCAATCGTTTGTAAACCCTAAGGTTAGTTTGCTAAATTTTACCTGAAACCTACAATGGTGCCCAAGATCCAAGATCCCGTAGTTGTCAAAAATGTGGAGAAGCCCACGCTAAAATATTCTTTGACTCCCAAAGTTGCCTCTGAACCGGATGACAAAACTGCATTTTCACTCATCCCGGATCAAGTCTTGTTAGTTGAAGATGTTAGATTCTTCACCAAATGTTGTGTTGAGGAACTCGGTCATGTTGAGATTAGTGATACATATGATGAACTTTGTACTGATGGCAAAATGGATAGCAAATTCAAGCATATCAAAATCAAGGGATTAACTGAAGCCCTAGCCTATCCCTGTGTGTTCAAACCCCAGTGGGTTAAGTTTGTCTTGAGTAGAGTACATGATGATTTTATGTGGCTAGAGGAGCAACCATTCAAAATCACTAAGGAAATCATTCATGTGATCACTAGGTATCCTATCTATGATCATGCACGAGCACATAAAATGATATCATAGAAGGAGCTAATCAGTCTAAGTGGAGTAGAATCTGATTACCGAGGACTGAAATTGAACAATGTCACTAATGCAGAAGTCAAGTTTGCAATTAGAGTAATTGGTTACTATTTCTTCCAATCTGCAAGGGAAAACAGTATACCATGTGCCACAATTAACTTGGCTTACAAAATAGTGAAGAAGGGAATGAAAGTAGATTTATGTGAAGTGCTACTGAAGAACTTGTTTGAGAACCTGAACACAATAAGGAAGCCAAAGAAGAACAACTCAGCAAATACATTGAAGTTTGGTTCACTTCTTGTATGCATGTTTTTCTACTTTGAGAAGTTCTTTCCCTCAGTCAGTAAAGTAGTTTGGGAGCTACACCGACCTATCACCCATCAAATCAATGATTTTATCAAGAAACTAGGAGATAACTTTAATGATCTCATGGATGACTATTTCTGCAAATTTCAAGAGAAGATGCACAACAGGTACAGGATTCCACCATAGCTAGTAGAAAAATATAAGGATGATATATGTTTTGAGGTAGACACTGATTATTGTTATATGAATGTTGTTGAACCAAGGACTCAATCTTTGCCACCAACGGGTTATGAGATTGACTATGATATAACACAACAACAAATTGATGCCTATCTATCATTGCCAAGGCATGCTACTGAACTAAGATATGGAACATATGAAGAGGTGAAGCAAAAAGTAAAAATGAGCATTGTAGTACCTAAGGTTACAAGAAAAGCTACAAAAATGATAAAGGTTTTATCTGAGAAATTCGGAGAAGAATCCTCCTCTACACCTGTCAAAGGCACTCTTGCCATTATCGAAGAGGAATCAAAAGTTTTGAAAAGAAAGAAACGGGACATTTCAAAGGCCCTACCGACACCACCAACAAAGAGACCCAACACTAGAGCATCAACTGCATCACCGAGTAAGAAACAAAAGAGTGTTACTGTACCCAAGGTAACCAAGACCTATAAGAAATCTACTCAGAGACTCATTTTAGCAAAAGAGTCTAGTGATACAGAATTTGATGATGTGAACAAATTTCAGATTGTAAAAAGCAAAAAGGTAAATATTCATAGTGTTGAAAATTTTTGTGCCAATCTTAAAGAATATGGTGGATTTGCAGGGTTTAGATATGTTAAGTATGAGACTAGGAATAATGATGAGAAGCGACAAATTGAAGAAGTTGTCATCTGCACACTTCTAAAGTTTCGGCTAGCTCCATTAGAACTAGTAAAGTCACTTTCAATTGAATTATACTTACATATTGATAACAAATGGAAATATGCAATGGACTCAGAGAGACAAATAAGAGAAAGAAGTCTAGTCCATCTATTCCCTGATATGTCTGTAGCAGAAATCAAGGAGCATTTGACAACATACAATTCTAAATTTATTGTCAAACAGAGAGCCTTAGAATTGATGAATGGGCTATACATTGATGTGGAAAATGAGAAAAAAGCCAAGTGGCAGGAAATCTTCAAACTA
This sequence comes from Cryptomeria japonica, assembly GCF_030272615.1. Classification (NCBI taxonomy): domain Eukaryota; kingdom Viridiplantae; phylum Streptophyta; class Pinopsida; order Cupressales; family Cupressaceae; genus Cryptomeria; species Cryptomeria japonica. The sequence continues at coordinate 253,410,201 of NC_081406.1, forward strand.
AAGGATGTCGGTGAACAATCTCAAGTTGAAATTGTTGATGTCACCGAGCAAGATCCTGATGTCACTGAGCAAGGTCCTAATGCTACCAAGCAAGACCCTACTGACACTATTCAAATTGATGAAGATGTTATGGATGAAGAAGCACTAGAGCAGGAAATGATTGAAGGCACTACCTATGCAAAACTTGTATCTAGTGAATCTGTTTTAGAAAAAGTTCAGCCTTATCCGCCGGTGAAGCCACCTGTCTCAACCGAAGCTCCTAAGGACACAAATCAAGGCATCAAACGTCACAAGTCTGAAGCAGCAGATGATACAACCAAAGATCAGACGTCTCAAGCACCATCAAGCACTGTAAATGTTACAGTTGAGACCCCCTAGTACCGAGACACCCAAGGACACTACAACGGCTACAGGAACCGACCAAAGTGTTGCATCTACCAAGCAACCTACTGAGGGTCAAAAAGCCTCACAAGCACTTTTCTTAGTGCAACCAACCAAAGGAAAAGAGAAGAAGGTGAGAAAGCATAGTTTCAAAATTGATTTGACTAAACCAATAGTGTTGCCCAATGTGGATATCTCAAAATTAAAAGGGCAAGCACTTGTTGATTTCGTGAACTATGCAAAGAAAAGGCTGAACAAGAAAAATAATTGGCTATTCAAAAGAAGAATAAAGTACTTCAGAAGCTAAAGACACTACTAACAGAAATGCTACCTTCAGCAACAGTGTCAACCGATGCAGCCATCCACATTCAATTGGATGAACTCCTTACTCAAATAGAAACATCTGGAGTTGATGCATCTGAGTACTTAAGCAAGCTAAAAGATAAAGAGCTTATAGCAAAAATGATTGAAGAGGTACAAAAATCTCTAGCTATAGGAAAAGTAAAGCTTGTCAAATTCATTGCTGAGTTGTCCCCTCAACTCAAGCATATTCTTTATTTATTTCAGAAACTTTGTACATTTTCCTTATTCATTAAAGATATCAAGAATAAAACTGATGCAATTGAGAAAGAGATCACCGATCTCTCAACTAAGTTGACCACCGAGCCTAATTCAGTTCAAAATTTTTATACCAAGCTTCAACAACTCATGGCTCAACAGTTAGAACTCAGGAATGAAGAGCATAAAATCAGGATGGATATAATGACCCTTCAGACATTATTCCTTCCTCATCTCTCATCAGTACAAGAATAGATCAACAGAGCTACACGCCTATCAACTACATAAGAGGGAAGCACTCTTAATGGCTTAATATCACTATTAGCTGATATTCAAGCACAAAATTCATCAATGGAAAGTGTAAAGGATTCACTCTTAGTCGCCCTCACCGATGCCCGAAACAAGTATAAATCTATTTTTGATCAGTTACCGCCCCCGGATGGAAATTAAGTTTTTGATGTTTGTCAAAAAGGGGGAGTAATACTATAATACTACATAGGGGGAGTAATACCAGACAAGGGGGGAGTAATACTATATTTGGAGAGTGACACAGTTTTTGTAACACAGTTTTGAGTATTGTATACAAGGGGAGTGTACCGAGCTGAATATACAGAGCAATCAGAGCACACAAGCACAGAACAAAATTGAGCATGCAAAATCCGAGTTATGTACAGAATAATGATAAGGGGAGTATATCTGCATATACTATTTCATTGACTATTGTATATATTGTCAAGTGTAGTCATTTTGCAAAGTATATAGATTTTTGAGTTATGACTTTGAAAGTAGTTTTTGTCAAACATCTCAACTAATGTCAAAAGGGGAGATTGTTACTACTTATCAAATTGCCATTAGTTTTTATATTCAAAGTCATACTATATATTCTAGTCGGTTAGCATTACCGAATTTTGCAGTCGGTACACACAGAGAAGTCGGTATGAACAGTCTAGTCGGTTACAGAAGAAAGCAGTCACAAAATTCAGTATTCACCGAGTTGTTTACCGAGTATCTTTTTATGGCTACCGAGCAGTAAAGTTAACACACCGAGTTGATATTCACCGAGTGAAACGTGTTACCAGATACATTGAACCTGGACATGCACATGAAAATGTGTTACAAGATCGAGGCACATCTAACCGTTATTACATTGGAAATTGCACTAGAAGATTGTGTATGATTACAAGGTCAATCTAACCAATGAAGTATTTTGTTTAGTTATTCATTCGAGGAATCTTGTTTGTAAGATCGAAGCAATGAATTAGATCACCATTTTAAGAGATCTATTTATACAGCATGGATTAAGAACAAGGTGTGTGCATGTATGTATGAAGGAAGACTGTTACAGAGACACAGAAAGGTCGCCGAGAAGGTTATCAGAGAACAGTCAAAGAACAGAGTAAATAGAAGGGTTTACAGAGTTACAATATGGGTTACCGAGGTATGCTATAAGCAAGGTAATCTTATTCTGAGCACATAGAATCTGCTATAACATTTCAGATGTAAAGTTGCAGATATTTGTAATGATTTTATTGTAATATTGTGAAGTTGAAAGAGAAACCCTTAACAGGGTAAAAGACTCTAACCAAATCTATAAATTGTACATCCTCTAACCACGTGTAGCATTCAGATTAATGTTGTAAAATCCTTTAGCAAGGTAGATCTAATAGATCTTGTTACTCCTAACAGGGTAAGCTATCAAAAATAGATAAATGTAGCTCTAACCGTGCAATCTTTATTATTGCAGTAGTGAAGTTGTGGGTACCATCCCCACCGCAGTTTTTCTCTCTAACCAAGAGTTTCTGCATAACCAAAATATATGAGTTATGGAGTGAATCATGTATGATTGTTATCTGTTTGTTTTAACTTTATTTTATGTTACCGCACTATTTTGTTTATGCATAATAGTAAGGTTATTATTAAAGAAAAGTTTTAGAGTACTGATTCACCCCTCCTCTCTCAGTACATTAGCTTTCCATATTGGGCCTAACAAACCATTTATGGTTAACTCACCTTTTACCTTTGGTTAGAGACTTTCCTCTAACTTAACCATCCTTTTGACTCATGGGTCTCTTCAAAGCATTTATTTCTTTGACTAAGGTAACCATTTAACCCTTGCACATTCATTTATCCCTTGGATAAAATGAATATCCATTAACCTAACCCTAACCTAACCCTAACCTAACCCCCTAGGGTAACCATCATGTCCCCTCAAGCATTTAATTCTCCTTATCTCTCCTCTCAAGCCTCCTCATGGTGACACTTGTCAACATGGGATTGGGTTGAAAGTCTCACATGGATTGAATATCTTTCAATCCTAACCCTGGTTAAGATTGCTCAATCTTAACCCTTCATTTCCCTATTTCTTCTATAAATAGAGCCCTTCTCCTCAAGCAAAGAAGGAAGCATTAGAGTATTGTTTCTATATTGGTATTAGCATAGAGATTTTTCATAGCATCACTACCTACACTTGCATAGCATTTGCTTATCATATTCAACCATCTTGAATCTCCATATGGCATCCATGGCTAGTGCTAAAAGCTGAGAGCTACACTCATGTGGAACTTGGGGAGGAGAGGAACAAGGGAGGAGCAACTATGAGCATCTTGATTAGCATTTGGAGGAGTATAGTTTATCTATTCTATGTTTGTATGCTTTCTATTTCATGCTTAATATCTCTTTTGATATGCCTGTTTAGGATAATCTTTTGTTGCTAACACTAACGTTTGTTTCTTGTGCTCTTGTGTGTGTTGCCATCAAACAGGTTTTCTAATCCTTTTTGCACAGCATCAGTAAGTAATATTCATTTATTGGCCAGTGAGTGAAAATTGTGGGTCACAAATCCCACCGAGGTTTTTCCCACACCGGGTTTCCTCGTTACAAATCTTGTGTTATGGTGTGCTTTCTATGTTGTGCTTATTGTTCTTATTTACTACATTAATTCTTGTTTACCGGTACATTATTTTGGACTGCAATTTATTTAATAAGATCGAAAAATCTGTAAACCGGCAAGATACTGATTCACCCCCCCCCCCCCTCTCAATATCTTTGGGAATCCTAACAATTCATATCAGAGCCTGGTCCTCTTTTTTCAAAAGCCTAACAACTTGAGGGAGATTTTGACACCGATATAGATGGATAACTTGAGAAAGCAATTGGAAACAACTCTTGCAGATTATGATGCAGAAAAGTTAAAGAATATCAAACTTGAAGATGATCTGAAGGCTGCATAGGAAATCATTCAAGGACTTCAGGAGAATCTTATTGTTGCTAGAAGAAAAAGAAGAGAACTTCATGAGAAGATACAGAGTGATGATGATGAAAAGGAAACTCTTAATGATCTTGTAAGCAAGATGAAGCAAGAAAACATGACCTTGAGGAATGAGATGCAAGATATGACTATGAGATTTTGTAAAGACACTGAAGACAGAAAGAAGAATGAAGATGACTTGACTAGGAGAATCAATGATGCCAGAAATGAAAATCTAAGACTCAGTCATGAAAATGATATGTTAATGACATATCTAATTCATTTGGAACATGATAAAACTGAACTCATGAGACAGAAAGATTTCTTGGAAAATGAGTTGGCTACTGCAAATCAACATAAGGATAAATTCAAGAAAAGTTTAGAAGAACTTGATGATATGCTGAAAAATCAGAAACCTAATGGAGATACTAATGGTCTTTGCTTGAAGTTGGTGAAAGCTCTGGTACTGCAAACAATCATGATCAAAGTAAACCGTTAAGACAACCTAATGCCTACAAATTTAATGGGAAATGCTTTAACTATAACAAGTATGGTCATAGAGAAAATCAGTGTAGATCTAGAAACTATCAGAACACTAATGCACCCACCGGTCAATGTTCTAAATGCAACAAAATTGGTCATAATTCAGAAAATTGCAGAATGAATGTAAGATGTTATGTTTGTGAAAGATTTGGGCACTTATCTAATCAATGCAGAACACATACCGGCATAGGATATGGAAAAGCTATTCAGAAAAACAATGTGACTTTTTATGCTTGTAACAAGATTGGACATATTGCAAAATCTTGTAGAAGTAAGGCATCACCGGCAAATAACAAAGGACCCAGTTTGAAAGGTAAAGAGAAGGTTGATGAGGTAAAGCAAGAATTTTCAAAACAATGGATTAGAAAGACAGATCAAAATGTTGACGAGGCTATTCCTTCACCGGTAGAACAGAGTATCACTCCACCGGCAGGAGATTCTTCATCTAATTGAAAAGAAATCCATTGGGGGTATGGCAACAAATTGAAAATATGCTAGTTTACCCTCGGTTGATGGTAATAAGATGAAATGCTTCTTTACCGGCAGATGAGTTAAGTTTTCACTTAATCGACAAGCATTTATTATGGTAGTTGAAGGAAATGACATTATAAAGCAACTCTTTTTCACTCTTTTTCACTCACCGAGCATTCAAATTTCCTAAGAGCACGAAAAACCCGAGCAAAGGCATCCACAACGAGAAGTGAAGCAAAATCTATCAAGCATTCAAACCTAAAGGCAGATTAAGGTATTTATCAAATGGCTTCCTCTTCTGCACCTCAATTCATTGCAAACCCTACTATAATTGAAGTGGTTAAACGCCCTAGGCCCGTACTTAAGATCATACCCAAAATAGCGAAGCAGGATGATACCCTAGGAGCATTTTCTAAAATACCCAAAGGAGTTGCTTATGTTGAAGACCCTAGGATATACATGCATTGTCATATTGAGGAACTTGGTGTTGATGAGATAATGAACATGTATAGGACTGTAATTTGTGATGAAAATGGTAATGTGAAACCGAAACACAAGTTAATTGAAACCCTAGGTTTTGTGGAGATACTTAGCATTCCTGATTTTCCCAAGGAAGTTGTAAGAATTGTACTTAGCAGAGTTCATGGGGAATTCTTTTGGCTTCACTCCATTCATAAGATTACAAGAGAAGCAGTTAGGGCAGTGACTGGCTTACCTTCCACCGGTAGTAGGCCTGATAAAACTAAAAAGGTTCCAAACAACACTGTGATGACCCTAACCGGTGCAACCCATGACAACAGATCCTTGATAGTAAATGATATAAAGGATAATAATGTCAGATTCATTAGCATGATACTTGGATACAATACTACACATGCTAACAGATTAAACTTTGTTTCTAGTTTATGTATCAATAGTGCTTATGACATGGTGAACAATAACACTAAGATTGACATATGTGAATGGATAAAGGATGAATTGATTGACAACCTGAAGAAAATTAAGGGTGACAAGAAAGGCACGTTCAGATTTGGTAACTTACTTGTATGTCTATTGCTATTCATCACTAAGGAAGTTCCCGGTATAGGTAGAAAAGAATTTGGTTTTGACATACCGATAGGAAAACAACTCTTGGATATTTTTACCAACATGGGAGATGCCAGGGAAAAGAACACAATTGAATACTTTCAGGCATTTAAGGCTAGAATGAAGATTAGGGAAAGATTATCTCAAACCATAGTTGACAAATACCAAAAGGAGATATGCTTTGTTATAAAGAAGGATGAAATTTGGATGGAAGCAGTGGTTCCTAGAACAATTTGGGTAACTGAAATGGGTTATGAGGTAGATGAAAACATAATAGAAACATATGCTAAAGCCCTCCTTGAAGCCCCTAGAGAACCATAAGAATTATTTGGAAATTCCGAAACCATTGAAAGCAAAGTACAAACCCTAAAAAGAAGGAAGAAAAGAGAACAAATAATCAGAAAAGTAACTAAACAAGCAAAAGAAATCAAGGAAGACTTGTTGAATAAGACTGGTATCAAGGAAAGTGACCTGGAAGGGTTACAACCAGAAGCACATCTTTCACCGGTTGGTACCTCCTCCGACAGTGAAATACCGACAGAGTTTCAGAGAGTAGAAAGAAAAAGGAAACCTTCACCAGTACCTGCTCCTACACCAAAGAGAACAAGAAGGAAACAACAGGCAGCAAGGCCCCCGACAAAGAAAATAACACCAAGGAAGAAGGAAAAACAAGTTATTCCTCCTTTAGAAAAACTTTTGAATGAAATAACAGATGATGGAAACTTTTCAGATGTCAGCAAATTGTATAATGCGTTTACCAATGAAGAAAAGGAAAGCATAGAAAACAGTGTCATTCTACACTTAGACATTTACAAGAAATTTTTGATAGAAGTTGTAGATGATTTACCAAGTGACTTACATAGAAGACTAGATGCAAAGAGATTAGCAATTGTGGAATTAGATAAGAAGATAAAAGTAGAAAAATTACTTGCAGTTCACCCAATGAAATCAGTAGAAGAAATTGATGAACTGATACGTGAGGCTAACAGGACTGTATTTTCTACTGGTCACCGACATGTAGCTTTAATGGCTGGCAAAGTGAATGAAATATGTGAAGAGAGCGGATAAATGGGATATCTTCTTTATGGAGAAAGAAAAGCAAGAAGAACTTAAATGACCCAAAGTTTTCAAATTTTATCAAAAGGATAAGGATAAAGGTAAAGGCAAGGTAGGTGGACCTCCAAGCATAAAAGTGACAGACAATTTTCCCCCACCTCCTTCTTATACTCCACCGGCACAAACTATTGATACACGACCGATAACTGATAATATTGAGAGTATGGAGACAACACATGAAGACACCAATCCTGATTCAGATGTGTTGTATACTATGAATATTGACACACAAGAGGTTAACATTGTGGTTGATAAGGAAACCGCTGAGAAGAAAGATGTGGCAACTAAGCCACCAGTTGAGAATATTGTTGTAGAAACACATGTTGAGGATATAGTTGGACATGCTGAGATTGGGGCTGAAACACATACTGAACAATTAGTTGACCCCCTTGGAACTAAAATGGTGACATATACCACTGGTGCACACATTGAGAAACCTACTGAGTTAGAACAACAGGTTATTGATAACACAGTAAATATTGAGACTTCATCAGAGAAACATACTGAGGTACATTCTGAGAAACATGAAGAGAAAAAGGTTGAGACAGAGACAGTACCACTGGCAACAACTGAGAAACCTAAGCCTTTGCTAGTTGAGACGCAGACTCAAATTGACCTACCAGAGGTCAACTCAAGCAAAGAGGTTACTCACACCGGCGAAATGCAGATTGTTAAGGCAGTTGGATAATCATTTGGTTCCTCAATTAACAAAATTCAGACCGACCAATGTAACAGAGGTATTGTTGGATTCAATCAAGAAAATAACAGATTGCAATGCACTTCCGTACAAGGCAATTGATGATACCATCCCTATTTTGAAATTGATTGCACCCAAGTGCAATGTGGACAATAAAGATTCTTTGAGTCAATTAGACACATTGTCTAAGTATATCACTGACAACCTTTTAGCAGTTGATCAAATTAATGAGGAGACATTCAGTGAGAAAATGAATAAAGAGAAAGAAATATTTTTTGATGATACAACAAAGAAATGCAAGGAACACATTGATACCTTATAACCAGCACTAGGAAAAACAATAAGGGAATTTAAGGAGTTGTACAGGGATACATGCGAGACTGATGTTTTGACAATGGATACAGACAAGAAAATTAGTGAAGCACAGAAAGAAATAAATAATATTACTAATAATCTCATCGGTTCACCAGAACCATTATTGGTAATAGAGCAAGAAATAGAAGAATTTGAAGAAAAACTTGAAATTGGAGAAGGAAAAGGAAAGAATAAAGTTCAAGGCTAAGGAACTAAAATGCAGACTTGGTCTGAAACTCGACATCCTCATCTCTTTAAGAAAAAAGATATCAGAGGCAATTGTTCTTGGACTTAAGACACCAGAAGAGAAAATGCACATACTCACTGGTACAATACAAAGGACATAAGCAACATTAAAAGACAGTGAAAGGTTCACTAACAACTTAAATTTTGTACTGACAGATCTATTTTAGATTGTAACCAACCGGTTACAGGGATCCAACTGAGAACTACACTCAATTGACATTTTTAACAACCTTTGTCATTGATGTCAAAGGGGGAGTAGTTGGGATGAGAAAAATGATGACATAAGAGATCATCTGCTCAGGGGGAGCACACAGTTTTGGCAAAAAAATTGAACTTCAATTCTGGATATATTTTTGGATTTTTCTCATGGGTGTTGCCATCAATGCCAAAGGGGGGGATTGCTGGCATTGCACACTCCAATGAGAAATTGTAGGTGATTGAAGGTATTTTCATTTATGGCAACCTTGCAATCTTATGGCATTGACACCGGTAGATAGTTTACTAACAGCGGCAAAGATGATTACCGGCACCCTAGCCGATAGGATTTTGTTTATTACATTTTGTATTTAATTGTAATATCTTTCTGTAAGCCGACAAGGTGAATTGTAATAGGACTCATATATAAGTATGAGATATTATAGATCATTTGTGGAAGTAAGAATGTAATAGGCAGATGCGAACATGCGAATATTAAGGCAAATTTTGGAGTAAGGTTTATGGTTATTGTGTGAGCTTAAACCGGTACTAAACCTCGCATAGAAGATGTTGAACCGAAGCAGTACATTATATTGGATTTGCATAATCCATTTTGTAAGTCAGCGAGACTTCCTTTTTATAATTAAGCATTGAGCTTTAGGCAGTTGGCCTTCTTGCACGTGCAGGCCCCTATTGTAAGTAATATTCATTTATTGGCCAGTGAGTGAATATTGTGGATCACAAATTGTACTGAGGTTTTTCCCACACCAAGTTTCCTCATTAAAAATCTTGTGTTATGGTGTGCTTTCTATGTTGTGCTTATGGTTCTTATTTACTGCATTAAGTCTGGTTTACCGACACACTGTTTTGGAATGCAATTTATTTAATAAGATCAGAAAATCTGTAAACCGGCAAGATACTGATTCACCCCCCCTCTCAATATCTTTGGGAATCCTAACACAATTTAGAAGGATGTAATGAACTTATGCACAACAAAGGAGAGCGACGACAGCTAAATTCTTGAATAAGAAAACACAACAGAAGAGGAAATGACTGAAACTAACCTGGTTTCAATTGCAAATTCTTGAAAAGCTTCTACACGCAGACAAAATACCTTCAAATTCTCCCTCTTGCATTATGACAAGAAAATTCTAGAGACAATTGCTTGCTTCCGCAACAATGATAGACAATATTACACTTAAAACTTAACAAGTTGTACAAACTAAGGAAATTTGTGCGAGCTATCATGTGACTTGACATATAACCGGCATGCATTTAATGTTCAAATCACCTCATTGCACGACTCACGTTTTATCATAATTGTTTGTCATAATTTTTAGAAACTAACCTTTTTGAAATTCCCAGAATATTCTCTTTTCCCGCTGCCACCTTGCTTAATGATGCACGTATCAATTCTGCATAAAACTTTTTGATCTTTTAAGAATTCAGGATTTGAACCTTGAACATAGAACCAAGAGGTTCAAAGGTTCAAGTTCAAACACGAGAAATGACACAGAATAACATAGAACATGAACTTCGCAATAAGACAAATAACAGTTAATGAGCGAAGATGAGGCCGATGCATGACCAACTTTGAACCAAAAGGGTTCAACGGTTCAAGTTCAATGCAAATTACAACAATGTGCTTGTCTTTCAACAAAACAAAGTCGTGAAGAGAATTCGTTAAAGCACGCTTGAACTTTGAACCTTTGAAGTAAGGAAAGGTTCAATGACTTAGGTTCAAAGAAAGGAAATATAAGATCGAAAAAGGAAAGAAACAACAAAGGCAACTTCCGATTTTGAAATTTTAATGAAAAATTGAGGGGATGCTAATAGTATCAAAGCCTGGTCCTCTCTATAGAAGCTTAACTGCTTGAGGAGATCTGATGGCTTCTGCATCAAGTTCTACATTCAACCTCCATTGGAAGGAGATTCCTAGATTTGATGGCACAAAATACAAAATATGGAAGGAGCGAATGAAGATTCATCTGCGATGTCTTGGAGCTAAAGTTTGGGAGATAGTGGAAAAAGGATATATATCTCATGATCCTAATCTTGGAACACAGTCACCTATTGATGAATATAAGAGAGAAGAAAATGATATCAGAGCAAATGAATCATTGCTAAGTGCCCTATCTGATGAAAATTTATTGAATGTCATAGAGTTGGAGAACGCAAAGCAAATCTGGTTAAAGCTTAAAACTCTTTATGAAGGCAACCAAGCAGTAAAAATTGCAAAACTTGAAGGTTTGCGGGTGAGATATGAAACTTTGAAGAGGGAAGAAGATGAGAAGATAAGTCCTTTCATGGATAGAGTGAATGAGATTGTCATGGGAATCAAATGCAGCAATGGATCAATTAGTGAAGATGAGGTTGTGGTAGAGATTCTGAGAGTTCTACCTCCATCTTACAAGATGAAGGCTACTGCAATCAATGAACTCCAGACAATGTCAAGTAACCTTGTTACAAGAGATACATTACTTGGGAAATTGACTGCTTTTGAGCTTGAAGAACTTGGAGACCAAAGTGCTACTAAAACAAAGACTGATTTTAAAGCATCTGCCTCTAGTAAGAAGAAGATAGATTGGAAGGAGTTATATGCTAAATATTTGGAGGACATTGAGAGAGAAGACAAAGAACTTGAAGAGTTGGAATCCATAAAGGACCTGTTGGAAGTAATTATGAAGGAAATGTACCTTTTAAATTTTTTTCATGCAATAAGATTGGTCACTTTGCTTCTAGATGTCCTGAAAGAGCTGCTAGGAATCAAGAAAGATTTATGGGGAATTACAATCCTAATCTAGAATATCAGAGCAAACCTAGATTTAGAAGGAATAAGGATAAATCATGTTACTATGCTGGTGATGATGATTTTTGTATTACTGATGATGATGATGATGATGATGATGATGATGATGATGATGATGATGATGAACTTGTAAGTAGATCTGGTATTGGAATCTCCAATAAATATTGGGTCTTTATTGCTATCAGGATGATTCTCCAGAACCTGTCATTGAAGCAACTCAAACTGAGGAGAAGGCTTTAGCTGCTAAAATTGAAGAAAAGGATAATAGATAGTGGATGCTCACATCACATGACCAGTGACAAGAGGAAATTCCTAACTCTACAAGAATTTGATGACAGACTAGTCAAATTTGGAGACAACAAGGCATGTAGGATCAAAGGCAAAGGAACAATATCCTTGGATGGTAAGACTAATATTGGCAATGTTTATCATATTGAATAATTGAAGCATAATCTTTTGAGTGTAGGTCAGATGGTGGATAGAGGATTTCATCTGCAATTTAAAGAAGGAAAATGCAAGATTATCAATAAATCTGGATTGGAGATTGCATCTGGAACTCAGACCAAAGGAAACATATTTCATCTAAACTCTAGTGAGAAGGCTTGCTCGATTGCTCAGATTGATGAAAGTTGGTTATGGCATAAGAAGATGTGTCATGTAAACTTTGATTGCATAGTCAAGATCAGTGCAACACAGGTTGTCAGAGATTTGCCCAAGATAGTCAAACCTCATAATCTGATATGTAGAGAATGTCAAATGGGTAAGCAAGTTAGAACTTCTTTCAGATGTATACATGATAGATCTAATGAAATTCTTGATCTTATTCATATTGATCTATGTGGACTGGCAAGAACTAAAAATTTTCAAGGTGATAGATACTTTATGTTGCTTATTGATGACTATCCTAGAATGATGTGGGTTGCGTTTTTGAAATAAAAATCTAAAGCTCTTGAGAAATTCTAAATTTTCAAAGCTATGGTTGAGACAAGAATAGGATTGAAGATAAAATGTTTAAGATCAGATCAAGGCGGTGAATTTACATCCGGTGAGTTCAACAACTTTTGTGAGAAGCATGGAATTAGAAGACAATTTTCTGCACCTAGAACCCCACAACAGAATGGAATAGTGGAAAGGAAGAACATAACTATCTTAGATGTTGCAAGAACAATGATGATGGAAGCCAAATTGCCTAATATCTATTGGAGAGAAGTTGGCAATACCTCGGTATACACTTTCAACAAAGTACACATAAAAGGTGATGTCGGTAAGACTCCTTATGAATTATGGTTTGGTCATACTCCTATTGTCAGATATTTCAGAATGTTTGGAAGTAAATGCTATAGATGTAATAAGGAAATTTGATCCTAGAAGTGATGAAGGTATATTTTGGGGTTATTCTACTAAAAGAAAAGCATATGGATGTTACAACAAAAGATTGAATAGGATAATGGAAAGTATAAATGTCAAGGTGGATGAGCAGGATAACAATCAGATTAGATCATATGATTATGGACGGAAAGATGAATTTGTTTAGACCATAGATCCAATTGCTCCAGTAATATCAAAAAATTCCACTGTGACTGATGAAGGGCAGAAAGAATCAGAAAGTCAAGACAATCTGAAAACTCCCAAGTATGTGAAGCTGAATCATTCTGAAGATCGGATCATTGGAGATAAAGGGAAAGGTGTGATGACTAGAAGAAGGTTAGCTATTGAAGATATATGTTTAATTTCTCAAATTGAACCGACATATTTTATTGAAGCAAGTAAAGATGAGAATTGAATGAAAGCGATGGAAGAGGAACTAGATCAGATAGAAAAGAATAAGACTTTGGAATTGGTTCCTAGAACTAAAGATTAAAATATTATTGGAACTAAATGGGTTTTCAGGAATAAATTAAATGAGGAAGGTCAAGTTGTGAGAAATAAATCTAGACTGGTTTGCAAAGGTTACTCACAAGAAGGAGTTGATTATGATGAGACTTATGCTCCGGTTGCAAGAATTGAAGCGGTAAGACTATTTCTTGCCTATGTTGCACACAAGAACTACAAGGTATATCAGATGGATGTCAAATGTGCATTTCAGAATGGAGATCTTGAAGAGGAAGTTTACATTGAGCAACCTGATGGATTTTCTTTATCAAAGGACAAGGACATGGTTTGCAGATTGAAGAAAATTCTATATGGATTGAAACAAGCCCCTAGAGCATGGTATGCTAGATTAGATAAATATCTTTCAAAGCTTGGTTTTAGCAAAGGTAATGTTGATAGTAACTTATATTATAAGATTGAGCATGATGACATACTGATCATTGAAGTCTTTGTGGATGATATCATTTTTGGAGGAGAAGAAAGATTGTGCATGAAATTTGATGATGATATGAAGAATGAATTTGAAATGTCTATGATTGGTCAGATGAATTTTTTCTTAGGTTTGCAAATTACTTAGAATGATAAAGTTATTTTCATTTGTCAAACTAAGTATGTGAGGGAATTGCTTAAGAAATTTGGTCTTGAAAATTCTAAACCTATCGGTACTCCTATCATAACCGGTTGCAAATTGTCAAAGGATGATGAATCTCCTATAATAAATCCAAGCATATACAAATCAATGATTGGTGGTTTATTGTACTTAACTCATACTAGACCTGATATAATGAATGTTGTTTGTATTGCCTCTAGATTTCAGTCAGATCCTAGAGAAACTCATGATATTGTTGTTAAAATAAAATTCATACATTTAGCAGGTACAACAGATTATGGATTATGGTATCCAAAAGATGATGATTTCAGACTATGTGCTTATACAAACTAGGAACAAATTGTAGATATTATAACAAAACCATTGCCCAAAGATACTTTTGAATATCTCAGAGATCAATTGGGGGTCACCACCCCTCCCGAAGAGACTTAGAGATGCAAGAATGCATCAATCTGGTGAGTCTGTCAAACATACTTTCTAATTCGGGTTGATGAGATGATGTTGTTGCTCAGAGGGAGTAGTCAGTTGTTTGGTTCAGTTTTTGTTTTTGTTCTGGTGTTCGTCCTTTGTCATTGATGTCAAAAAGGGAGATGGTGTTCATGTGAAAAACAAATTAATCCTTGAGGGAGATGGTATTCATGTTAATCTAAGGGGGAGATATATTTCAGATCAGTCGTTGGGAGATTGTTGGCATTCCTTGGCACATGGATGTTTTTCACATTCAGTGTTGCTATTAATGCCAAAGGGGGAGATTGTTGGTAATATGTTGGATTTGGTTAAGTTTTGTCATTGATGTCAACACTGTATCTCGGTTGGATATGGTTCCACTATCCCGGTTAGACTTGGTGTTCGTCTTGATTTTGGCTGTGATTCTAATCTGGTATGATCTGATCCCTGGTTTCAGTTTTGGATGGTTATTCTAGATGGCTATATGATTTTCATATTCAATTGATTCATGATTTGGTGCTTCGGAAGCTATCGCTTATGTTCTCGGTTGGTATTTCCTAGTATCGGTTAGCTCCACCAGTTAGCAATATTTGATGATTTGGTTAGGTGATTTTGGTCTGGCTTCTGGAAATGGTTTCTAACATGCTGATGGTTCTTCTTGATCATGTCCCAATTATTTGGTAGCTTCACATTGTCTGGCGTGATGATATGGTGGTCCTATTTGGATCCGGTTAGATATTTTGTGTTATTGCACTGAGGGTTTCTATCGGTTGGTGAAACATGTTGGATATTGATCTTAGCATGATTTCCGGTAGATTTAATTGTTTGGGATTTTGAATTAGGTCCATCTATGTAATGTAAATCATAATATTGGTCTGGTGATATCGTGTTATGTAATTTTTATAATTATGGGTTTATGAGTTTAGGGTTTAGTTGACCTTATCATTAAATTTAATTAACTATATTTATAGGTGACTTATTCATGTAATTTGTGTATGGTATGGGATCGATGGTTATGTCTGCATTATCAGAGAAAGGTTTATGTGCAAACAAGTGATATATCATTCAGCGAAAGATTGTAAAGGTTTTTAGTGTTGCAAGGCAGACATTTGTGCTTAACTGAAACTGTATCAAGCATTAGGAGATGCTACTTTCACAGTTCATTCTTTCTAGATTGTAGTCCAATGCTTTTGTAAGTCAATGAGACTTCTCTTTTGTGATGAGTAGTGAGCTCTAGGTTGTTGGCCTAATTGTAAGTGCAATCCCCATTGTAATTATTTCACATACTGTTGTAGAAGTATTATCTAATTGTGGGTGGGTTTTCCCACCTTGGTTTCTCCCTTTATCGGGTTTTCCACGTCAAAAATATTGGTGTGGTGTTTATTGTGCTTTCATGCTTTATCTTTCATTGTGTTAGTTTCTTTGTGCTTTGATATAAAGGTTATAATCTGCATTAACTGTGAATATTGGTAGAAAAATGATTCACCCCCCCCCCCTCTCAGTTTTCTCCCGGTATCGGATTTGTCTAACAAGCTTCATGCCTCGTTTTCTCATTTTCTATTTTACTTGCATCCAAAGGGTCCTTTGCATTCTTGATTGTATCTATCATCTAGGTGCTTTCATTATTTCTTATATTTCTAATATTCCCAATATTTAATGCATCCAATAAGGGTTTGCTTCCATTAAGTGTAGCATAGTTTCTATTTGCATATTTCCAAGTTTCTGATTTATCCTTCCAATCTATCTATATGGTTGTCTGTGGTGGTGGAAACACCTAAACGGGGGTTTGACTGAGGTAGGCCCCTATACAGCCCTAACAATTTTCCCCATCTCAGTGTGTGTAGGTGACGAACAGGTTATGTGCGCAAGAAATCACTTGTAGGCTTTTTTTTGGACTTTTCCATGTCTATGGGTTGTACGTACTACAACTCACCACGCTATTGTTCACGCCCCACGTTGGCATCTGAAACCTGAGACCTCCCTGACTGGAAGGTATAATCAACTTTCAACATTGTGCCATCTTGTGAATTTAGTTTATGTGTATTTATTGTTTCGTCTTTATAATTTTGTTATTTATCTCTTATAGCATAGTTAGTGTAGTTATTTGTTACCCCCTGGCTCATCTTAGTGCCAGTTTGAAGAGGTAGCGACGGACTGAATCGCCTTCTAAGATTCATCATCTTGGAGGGGGTAAATCTCCTCCCTTACAGTTACATGAAAGAACCAGAAGACAAGCCACTAACCTCTTTGAGAGTTGTTGAGATGATATTTTTCATATGGTTTAAGCTCCTGTACAACTTTCCTTTCCTTTCTTGGGTTGCAATGATCTCTTGTTTTTAGTTGTTGGGTTTTGTAGATATGTGGTATTTATTTATTCAGATGGCATGCATAATATGAATGTTTGGGTGTTTACATTGATTTCAAATTTACAAAGATGGTTTTGGAAGTTTATATGCTGACTAAAATATGTGTTATGATTGAATTTAAGGTTTTTTTATGGAGATAGTTACAGGTTTGCATGGTTGCTTGGAAGGTTCTTATTGATCTATGCTTACTCTTATGTGGGTTTGTTTGGCAAATCAACTTTAGCATTGATTCTATTGTTTGAGTCTTGGAAATCCATATTTTATGTCTAATTATTTCTATTATGCATGATATTGATGTGAGGTTGAATCTTTCAGTTATTTGAGACTGGAGCACTGATTGTGTATTTCTTTTTTGGATGTTGCATATGTGTTGATCTTGTAGATTGTTTGATGAGGATTCGATTTGGTAGGCCCTTGTTGTTGGTCACCATTATTGTATTAGTATGAGGATAAATATGAGAAGGATAATTTGGAGTACTTGATATAGTTGATCATTTTAATCTTAGCAGTAGATTATGGTGAATGAAGAGTTTTATTCACTTTCAATGGAGTTTTGGTTATGATGTTGTTCATGATACCATGTATTGCTCAGTATCACTATTAGCATGAGCTTTATGCAGTCACACAATGTGTTATATCTTCTTTGTTTCAAGATTTTAGTTCTAAGTTGTTGTGGTTGTAGTGTACTATGAGCCATGAACAATCTTTGATTAGAAGATGGATGATGTTTTTCAATGGGTGTTGGTGTCATTTGGAGCTCTTGGATTCTATCTTTAAATTGCAGTGAGAGTTTGACATCTTTGGTTCTATTGACAAAGGATGTGCAGTTATCTCTTCTTGGTTTGGAGATCGTGGTTTGACTCTTCCTTTTGGGATCTCTTGGTTGAGTTCTTTGATTGTGTTGGGGCCATGGAGGATCTTCAATTAGGAGATGGTTGTCATGATGAGCTTGGTTACATGGTTCAATGGGAGTTTTGGCAATGATGTGGATTCATCATTTGATGATGGATGGTTATGGTGACATCTTGCTACCATGGAGGACTCTTGTGTCTTTGGTGAGGTATTGTTGTTTCTCTTTGGTTTTAAATATTAATCATTTGCTTGGAATTTCATGATTTTGGAGGACCACATTTGAAGTTAGCATAGATTGATTGGTTTATGCTCATGGAAAATAGAGAGACTTGGGTGAGGCTATGAGATCTCATGTTTATGAGATTGTGTGTTGAGATGGTAACTCTTTGACTAGGATTTTAGTAGAAAGATCGAGGAGCCTACACCTAGTTATGGATGTAAATCCATTATGGCCTGAAGAAAATATTATCATTTATTATAAGCTTTTTTGCTTGGTGTTGCAACCACATGACAATATTGTTTCCCACTCTTAATATACTCGATAGGTGAATGA
The DNA here is from genome assembly GCF_030272615.1 of Cryptomeria japonica. Classification (NCBI taxonomy): domain Eukaryota; kingdom Viridiplantae; phylum Streptophyta; class Pinopsida; order Cupressales; family Cupressaceae; genus Cryptomeria; species Cryptomeria japonica. Next base: position 253,428,604 of record NC_081406.1, read on the forward strand.
TCTAAGAGGAATTGCCCACCTGGTTATCAAATGTATTCTTTATTTTGTATCTTGTTTTGTCATGCAAATAAGTCTTGAATATAAAAATTCATAGGATTTGTTGAGAAGAAGATGCAAAGTTTTATAGTTTTTTGTCGTTCTCCTTATTGTCGGTCTTAAGATATGGATAAAGTTGTGAAGAATTATTTGGAGAGGTACAAGAAATTGCTTGTGGCTTTGGGCATGATTCTCTTTGTTGTGGGAATGGATGGTTTGCTTGATCTACCTTCGGTATGAGAGGTTTACATCTATTGCCGCCTTGTTTCATTTGATTGAATGTTACATGTTGATATCCTTTCAATATGAGAATGGTGAAGATCTTACATAACACACCTTGGTACATGTTAGTGTAGGACAAGCATATGGTTTGATTTGAAGGTTCTCTCTTTGATTATTTTTTTCTTCCTGGAAGTTTGTACACACATGGTTGAGTGTGAAGAACTTGGCAGATCTATAAAAATTGATAGTGAGAGAGCTATTACTATTTATTTGGTTGCATAATTTGTAGATCATGTATGTTTCCTTAACACTATCTGATAGAGGAGTTAGCCACATATTCTATGTGAAGTATTACAAATAGACTTCATATGCTTTGATCTTTTTCAAATTTGACAATTATTCATGCAGTGGGAGTTTCTAGATATATGTTTTCTTATCCTCAATGATATCTTGTTTTGTTGATTATTGATGTGATAATTAGTTTGCATGTTTAATTGGATTTAGATCTGTGAGTTATACAGTTTGTAGGTGCGTACAACCTATCGATTGTAGTGGGATGACTCGAATGTGGGTTGTGATTATCCATGAGATTGTTTCAGTGGTGATGCAGACTTTGTTAGTTGGCCTTGTTTGTGGTCATTTGTGCATTGGTATGTTTCATTGAGATAAGAGGTTGGATATAGAGACTTGATTTCATGTTTAGAGTTGATATATTAACAACATGAAGTTTTATCTATGTTGGTTTACCTTGGTTTAAGGTATGGTTAAGTTAGATGAATTACAATTTGTTGTGATTGCCATTCCAGGTGATATGAGTAAGGCAATTACTCAAAGCCTTTGTTGTCACTTGACTATGATTCTTATGTTCATGTAGAGATTGGTGCAACTTTTAGTGACAGTTGACATGGTTCGCCTTGGCATGTTCTTTTTTTTCCATATGTGGCATGTTAGAGGATGGGAGGAGTTTTTTGCTCGATAGTGGTTGTCATGGTTGCTTTTGCAGGTGTCTTGTAGGAGCATGAGAGCGTGGTGAAGATTCAAATGGTACATGGATGGCTAAGGGATGGTCTTCCCTTGTTTGTGATTCATATGGATGTATTTACAATGCATGATGTCAAGTGGGAAAATATTTGGATTAAGGTTTCATTTACCTTGTAAGTCCTATGACATGATTCCACTATCCTTGAAAAGTGTCCTAAGACACTTAGGATGTATTGAGAAAATAACTTGTAATATTTATTTCTCACCATTGTTTGTAATGCATTCATAAGTGGTGATGGGTTACACTAGTAGAGGTAATAGTGGGTTGTGAACATAATTATTTAATATTGTTTTCCCCACTTATGGATGTCTAGAATAAGATATTTAATGACTTTAAAAGTGGAAAAAGAGTGACCTATGGGCTTCTCCAAGTGAGTATGGAAGAGGCAATATGTATCTCTTAGTTTCAGATCATTTATTATATTTAAAATAATCTTTATCTTCCAAGTATATGTGTCCATGTTTGAGGGAAGGTATTGGAAGCCAAATCAATGTCTTTTTGTGTCGTGGAGGCATTCAAAGGGTTGTGCTCGTGAGTAATGAAGAGTCTTCTTTGAGAACCTTTATTGGTGGTTTTGGAGATCTTTCCATTTTCTAAATTTATCCTTTGTAGATTGTGTGTGTAACAAAATAGGGAACAATTGAATGTAGTTTTCTCTACAGGAATGAAGGATAGATGGTAGGCATAAGAAGGTTCTTCACATGTACATAGGTGTTTCTATGGTAGAGGCAAAGAGGAGAATGAAAGTGATTGTATTGTAAACACTTTTATTGTTTTTAATATAAGCTTGTCCTCTCTTGGATTTTTACCTGCAAGGGTTTCTCCACATAAATCTTGTGTCGTGTGGATCTTATGTTGCTAATTTATGCCTTATTGATTCTATCTTATGTTGATGTTAATCATTATTTATTGTTGTTTTTTATTGCAAAAACAATAAAAAATAAGGGTTGTTATAAGTTCACATAAGATAAGTTTATTAAGCATGGTCAACAGACTAATTTTTGTCATCATAAAGAAGAAAGATCTAATCATAGGTTTTCCTCAATTAAGGCAACTTAATTTCAGATCTGCATATGAATTAAGATTTTATTAGTTTATTGAATAGAGATTGATCTTCGCAATCTTTGGTAATAAGCATGTTTCTTTCACAACAAGCAAATCTAAATTTGTGCTATTCAATTGGATTTTGAAAAGTTGCTTGTAGATAGAATTATTCTAGATTTTGATGGGATAGTGGAAAATATATTAGGAGAATATCCATATTTTTTTCAAGTATATACGAGCATAGTGATGTGGCAAAAGATTTCCCATCAATGGCAATTCAACAACACTATAGCAAAATAGCAATGATAAATCAACAACATAGATTCTTCTAAATCTCGTAAGTACTTGACTCCCACTCTAACTCATGAAATCCTTTCAAGAAACAGCCATATCAAATAAGTTTAGAAAGACTATGGGGCAATAAAGAACTTCATTATTGTTAAAAAAAATTGTAGTCATATAGAACCAAGCAAATACACACACTCTCTCTCTCTCTAATGTACATACATGTATGTGTATACTTACATACATAGATAGATGTGCATATATAAATGCACACATATAACTTTGTGTATATGCATAGATTACTACATGTACATAATATGTATAATATATGAATGTATATGTATCTGTGTCACTCCCTAACCTTGTAGGAGAGTTAAAACAATAAAATTGTTAGAGAAAAAAAAAAAAAAAAAAGCAGCAATTATGACAGAAAGAATGATAGTCTATGAAAATTTATTTCTACTAGGAGTATGATGAGGAATGAGTTTAGAGATAACTCTATACTTCAAAGAAAGAGAATCCAATTTATTTATTTTTAGTAGAAAACTTGATAGAATTATGGCTTTAATATAGTGGATCCAATCCATATTAAATATTGGTAGTGCAAGCCAATTTACTATGCTTTTTACCAATATCCAAGAATCAATGTTAGAAACCACATGTTCTATAATATGGTAGGATAATGCTCTAAAGATAACAAAGCATGCATGCATAGATTTGTAAAAAGTTGGAATACTTAAAACATAAGATGATACATTAGAATAAATAAAATTTGACAATAATTTTACAACCAATAAAAACACTTTTGAAAAACTAATTAGAAAAAAAAATAAAAAAGGAAAAAATATCATATAAAAATTTTCAATTCTCACAACACAAAATATTTTTCTTTACAGAGTAAGAAAAACATGGTTAAGTAGGGATACCATAACAAAAAATTCTTCCATAACATAGTCTAAACAATCAATCCATAATCATCAACAAGGGTTTGCAATATGCATGGCTATATGATCGCGTACCTAAAAAACATGGTCACATATTCAATGGAGTGTTATTAAACCCTCCTCAGACAGACCTCTCAACAAACATGCAAGACAATATTACAAAGTTCCCCCAAGGTTATCAAAGGGACTCATAATGTCATGCTTAATTATGTCATAATAGAAGAGGATGTTAGAAGTATTGCCTTCACATTGTATAATAGTAAGACATTATGAGAAGATAGATTTTTGGGTTTTTTTCCAGCACTTATGGAGTTGATTAAAAGGGAGTTTCTGGAGATCACAAAGGAGTTAACGACAAAAATGAAAATGCTTTGCATAACTAAATGATACAAGAATAACATTGATTCCAAAAATAATAGAATTGAATTTGTTGGAAAAAATCAAATTGTTGCTTTATATAATGGCATAAAATCATTTCTAAAAACCTAACAAGAAGGTTAAAACAATCATCCCAAAATATAATATCTAACAATTGATTTCCTCCCCGTTTGTTGTCATTGTTGCTCTGCTACTAATCACCTATTTTCAGAAGGCTCTCTGTTGAAATAGAAAAGGTACTACTACATGACAAAAGGATGCTATAAAAGACCACTTAATTGTTGAGGTACCCTCTATATTGCACATCTTTAAGTTTCTAGGTTATAGAGAGCAACAACTCCCATCCAACACCCATGGCTCTTTTTCACATAAACCAATTATCTCTTCCATGGGAAAATATGTAAATAAAGATGATAAGTAAAATAAATACTTGTAAAGCCATAGGATCTTAATGGATTCTATGATATAATTAACTAGAGCTAATTTTTTTCAGTATGCCTTATGAATTTTCTTCCCCTTTGTCAAAGGATTGAGGAAGACATAAGATAAATACAAACAATTTTTTTATGGTAGGGAATCAGTGAGAAGTTCAAATATCATCTAGTGGCATGTATGCTCCTCATGGAAATCATGAATAGACCTTGAGCATGTCTAACAGGCAAATTGGAAAGACATAACTCATAGCCAAGTGTCTCTCTACCAAAAAGTTCATACTCTTCCTATGGTATGATTTGAACAAGGGGTTATTAATATAAAGAGTTAGCATTAAAACATGCTTGAGAAGAAATTGATTTGCACTACATCATCTACCATGAAGTCATTCAACTTTGACTTCAACTTATGGCAAAAGTTGTGAAGGATTAATTCATAGATCCAAAAGTTAAATCAAAGTTTTTTTCCTTATTATTAACATCTAAGCAAAATGTATACTATTGTACACTTTGATGAAAATGGGCAAGCTCTATTTCTAATTTTGTTCGGCCACAAGTCCATGATAGGTCTAGACAACCCCTAAGAAGAATTCACTACAACCAATTCTCTCTCAATAGGATGCAATAGAATTTTTAACAAAAGTCAATAAAAATGACCCAAGATTTTACTTTCTTTATGATTTTTTTCCAAAGTTTCACCTGTAAAGTTGTTTATAGTGTTTTTCAATATTCTATAAATTGTGATTTATTTATGCCAATATTATAACCAATTGTCTAGTGATCCATTCAATTTGTAGTTCACTAATTTAAGAACAACTTTGTATGATATTCATATCAATATTTAGCTATGTAATTTCTAAATCAAAATCATTGACCCATATTTCATGAGTGGTGATTCACACATACTCATCTCTCATGAGAATGAATGATATTCATATCAATATTCAACTATGTAATTTCTAAATCAAAATCATTGACCCATATTTCATGAGTGGTGATTCACACATACTCATTTCTCATGAGGATGAATAGTCCACTTGAAACACATTGCGTCTAGGTGATGCTTATAGGAGAGGAGCCTTGGGACTAATTGAGAGGTCACCCATCCTAATACTACTCTGAATCAAACATAATCATGGAGTTTCCACAAAGATCAAGCTCAGTTAGTGTGCTACTTCATTTACAAAACCTTTAGCAAATGTTATACCTTACGAATCATTCTTCACAGAGTCCCTTTAGCTTATCAATTGATCAATAAGTTTGTAGACAAGAATCATTCACAAAAGAGCCTTTTTAGATGAAGGATTTTTATATCAACCCCATATCAATTATTAATTGAAACCTCTTCAAGTGAGAGCCAAGGACTAAAGGATGTCATTTCACTAAAGTTAGCCAAGGCACAATCCCAACCTCATCCGTTGGGGTCTTGTACTCAACAAGATTTGATCCTTGGTTTTCTCTTTTTGAAACATTCAACTTCGACACAATATACTTAACTCTTTAGTCTACATGAATTCACTATAATTACCAATGCCCAATAGATTTTATTATATAAAAAAATTCTAATAATTTACAATTTTTTTAGATATAGAGTTCTAGTTTGTTGGTGTAAATAATTATTCATCTTGGATATTATTACACTTACTTAAGTTTACTTAGGAAATGCATTTCATAGTAGTTTGGGTATGAGACACTTGGGTGTTTGTGCCACATTGGGATAGTGTGTGTAGAAGAATTTCCACCTTTTATGATGTTGATCTTGTTGTTACACTCCACACTCAGTGGGTGATCCACCTCATGTGGACTATTATATTGTTTCTCCTACCTACCCACACCTATTTCCTACCTACCCTTGTTTCTTATTGAGCCACATGTCATGTTTGTATGCTCACATATCCATAAACCTTGCCTATATAAGTAGACTCATCTACATTGTATGTACATGGAACAATTGATCATTTATCTATTGATGAGAATACAGTTTATTCTTATCCTATATTTTGTCTCTATTGTACTTTTTATTTAACTCTTTAGTCTACATGAAATCACTACGACTACCAATGCCCAATAGATTTTATTATATAAAAGATTTCTAATAATTTACAATTTTTTTAGATATAGAGTTCTAGTTGCATACAACTAGTGTTCCAATTGAACACCATCAGCCTTCAATTGTGTTTTGAAAATAACAAGCAAAACACATCTTGAATGAGTAATAAAAGGTATATTAAAAAATTATTAATGTAAAGAATTGTTGTCTTGATTTCATAGAATGTGTAAAATGTACATGCTGCAATATTTGAAAATGTTACAAAAATAAATATAATGATTTAGAAAAACGAAACAGAAATCCAAACTATTGCCTTGGTAACGTTCCTTTAGTTTAAAACCAATACCCCACAATTTCACGAACAGAACCAAGCCTTAAAAACCCCTAGAATAAGACGCTAAATTATCCAAACCTTACAGTGTTTCAGATAATGCAATAAGATCCATATACGAAAGGCATGACACAAATGGGAAAACCAAGCTTAGAATGTTACGAATACAAAGGATTTTGAAAGCAACAAATGAATCTGTCCAAGTGCATCCAATTCCTATCAACTAAAATGATTTATCAATTTAGCCCCCAATAAAATCTTCACATAACATGGTATTATGTAGTCATAATAATCGAAGTTTTGTAGCTATCCCAGAATCATCTCATTAATCTTGCACCCATACAAAATTGCTCGTACTAAGTTGTTTTGTAAGTAAAAATTTTGATCATTCCTCCTACCTAGCCCTTCAATGTAAAAGTATCATGTCTCATGATCATATGTGTATATCAAACATATTCAGCTTGTCACCAATGCCAACTGATTCATGATTCGTCAAAGCTAATAGCCACAAACAAAAGCTTTACGATGCTTCAAATGAAACAAAAAAATAGATTTTGAACCAGAAGAAACTCTGACGAGCAAATTGGTCTGCTCTATGAACCAGAGAATCTAGAAGTCCTTGTCCTAATTACTGTAAAACATAAGGTTTTAAAACAAAATTCATTACAAATCATGAATAAGATGGTTAAAACTATTGCTTATTATCTACAATCATCTCTTTCCATGTTTTTTTGTCGAATTTTCATGTTTTTCCATTCATTGGCATGACATTTTACACTAAAGTACATCATCTCTCAAGAAACCTAGAATCTACATCCTACATGATCAGAAATGTTTAGAAGAACACAGTTAATTACATCATCAACATTTTTCCTTCCCAGAATAATTAGCAGAAAATTTCTGTTTTCCTTGATCTCTAGTAACATACCTTTCAAGCATATTGAAAGAAATGAAAACCAACACCATCCCAGATGTGAAAAGAACAGTGATAAATCAAAGTAAAATCAATTTGATTCTTTTTATTTTGGTTATTGGCTTCACATATTTGTTGTCAAGCCTACCCCTTCCCGGTTTTCAGCATTCAATCACTGTTTCCTACCCAAAACTCTGTACATCACTTCATTTTCTCTCTTCTTCTACCTTTCTTTCTGGCATTTTCACCACTCTTCGACCAAAAATAACCTTTTCCTCTTTCTTATTCACCCCTTCTATTGCATACCTGATATCCTATAACCCTTCATCCCCCGCCTCTTCACATCTTATGTGCTTTAACATTTAATCCCTCCAGCTCACTATGAGCCTCCTGTTATCTTCTCCTTAACCTATTATCCCACGTGTTTTTAGTCTTGTTTGTTTTTCATTCTCATTTTCTACATGATAGTGTTATTGGGCTAACACATTGCTTCGGAATCTAAGCCACAAATATTTTTCTTTTATTGCACCCTTGCTCCAACCTCACTTCCCCTTCCTCTCTTCACATATTTAAACCTCTTATAATAGGCATTACGTAAATTGTTATTATATTGTTATGAACATCTAAAACTATTCCATAACAACTTATCTTCTATTATTTAATTCATTTATGTTAATATTGGTAAATTAGATTTTTGGTTTCCATTCTTATTACATGCTGGTTTTCATGCCCATTCTTGGCATCTGGTGGTTAATGAGCTAGTACTCTTTTATCAATTTCTCACTCTACTGATGATGGTTCCAGAGTGTGGTCCACACTGATGAAAATTAAATGTACACAATTTTCTCCAGACAATGTTTTACTCTCATCTCAACAACGGCAAATACACATGTTCATTGTTTCCAGCTTGTTTATTAATTGAATTGATAAACCAACAGTAAATTATCAAACACATGAATTCTGAAAACATTATAGCCATTCTTATTCAAGTTCTCTGAATAAAATCCAATACACAAACAAAAGACACATTATAGATGAAAAACATCAAATTGTTTGCTCTTCCTTTAAAAAAACAAAGATCTTCAATCGTATGAAATCCTCAAGAACCAAATGGTGCTATTCCACCAGACAGGATGTAGAAAATTAACTTTCTTGAGCTTTCAGAGAAAGTTACGAATATCCAAGGTCCTTACATCAATATCCACATCCTCATCTTTATACCCCAACCTGCAGAGTCCAATACGGTAAGTTACAAATATGCTGGAGATACACATTTGAGCAAAATAAAGTGTCTGCATTCTGCAACAATATCAAATATCTATAATGTGGTGTATTTTTGTAAATTCTTTGCTGTGTGAGTGTCAAGACGGAATTTTAACAAAGTGGATTGCATAAACAGCCTGTAATTAACAAGCACATGAAACATCAATACAGGGGACAAGGGCATGACTAATCTCAAGTTCAATTCAATTCCAATGAAAAAGAAAAAAATGTAATGCTGCTCAAAAGGTAAATTAAGTGTAAAAATATACAAACATGCTTAACAAACAATGTGATAAAAGGGGAAAATTGAACCTCTTTTTCTGTTCTTCCATAGCTTCCAGTGCATTTTTCTTAAGATCCTCCAACTGTGCCTTTGCAACATCATGTTCCAACTTCTGTTCATATTTAGGTAGATCCTCTACAGAAATACCAACCCTGTGATGGAGTTCGTATTAGAATGAAAATTGTCATATAAATATACTGCCTCTTTTCTAAGAGTACCAATTTTCTTCAAAATGAAGCAACAAGAAATTATATTATTATTACAATCCTAAAAAATAAGATCAAGAAATATCTTTCATAAAAATGCATCAGCAATCTAAAAAGAAATTACTAACTAGAGTACCATATTGAATAACAATCTATCATGTACTATATTGTTTAGTGTGTCATTGATGTCAAGTTTAGCCAGGTGTTCTTTCTTATCTTTGCTGATTGACTGCAGGCTCAGATTGTTTTGGGTGATTTCTCTGAGCTATTTATGTTTGTCGCTCAGCACATGGCAAGTCCTTTGAAGCTGACATATTTGTATTTTCTCAGGAGTATGTTTGCCATAAGCCTTGTAACCCATTTGTGTACAGTGTTTCTGCTCAGCTCTGCAAACTGTTGAAAGACATTTTGTTCAGCTCTGCACTGTTTGAGTAACAGTTTCTGGGTGGTGGTTGCTGCAGATTTCTCAGAGCTATTTTGATGTTTTGCAGTGTTTATCCAGACAGTCGTTTTCTTTTGTTGTCTAGCTGAGACGTTTTCTGTGTTGAATGTAATTTTGTGACAGATGTCTTCTTGCCTTAAAGGAGTTTTTGCGATGATTGTATATTCTTGCAGTGTTTTCTGAAGTTTTCTTTGAACAACTTTTGATTAAACACGTATTCTGCTCGTATTGATCAGTGATTAAAAAACAGGTTTCTGAGGAATTCTTTTTATTTTGTTGGAGCCGTTGTCAGAATAATGCTCTGTGCTCAAAGATTTTATTACTTTTCTGCTATCGCAGATGTTCGTTTTGATTATTCTTTCAGCTTGGGTGGCGCCATGAAATTCCTTTTGTATCAGGAAGCAATGTAACTGTAAGTGGGACTGTCGTCTTATTTAGAGTCCCTTTTTCTCAGAAAAGATGTATTGGATATGTTGGAGGAAGTTCGATAGGAGATTGTGATAGAGTTTTGGCAGTGTGTGAATGTGGTGTGACTGCGAATCTTTAAGCAACATGACCATTAGCTGCGTAATGGTTTTATAATTTGTCTCAGCTCAATGTTATTTTTTTAAAAATACGTAGCTGATACTTTTAGCATATCGACATGTAAGATGTGTTATATTGTGGTCAGTTGGTTTTAGCAAGTTTGTGAGGAGTTTAAATCAGTAATGTGGTCTGCTCTGTTTTAATCTCAATCCTTTTTGGCAAAGCGTATGTTTTGTTGTTTAGTATTTGAGAGTTCCAGTGCTTACTTATTGAGCTGAAAGGTTTCTCTTGCTGTGAATTTCTATAGACAGTGAAATGCAGATTATCAAAGGTTATTTTTAAACAGGTCTATACAGTGTTCTATCATGTTCAAGATGAACTGTGAAGAATATCTATGAGATTATTATAAAGGTTGTGCCAAGAAGTTAATGCTGATACTTATCGGAGAAGTCAATAGCTATCAAAGAGCTAAATTCCTCCTCAAATTTGTAAATTCACTTTGTGAAAGTTGAGGCTTTTCTGTGTTTTGTTGTGGTTTAGAAATCAGAAGTCGGTGCTTCGTTTGTAGTAGAGGTTGAAGCCTTGAAAAGCTGGAATTGAAGCTCTATATTGTAATCGGGTCGGTGCCCATTTTTTTTGCAAATTAGTGAACCTTGGTTTTTTACCCAAAAGGGTTTTCCATGTGATAAAAATCCTTGTCTTTGTCTTTCTGGGTATGTTGTTTATAGATTCATGCCTTCAAAAGTTTAAAATGTTAAAGTACTGATTCACCCCCTGCCCCTCTCAGTATTTCTTGTTGCTTTTCATATATAGCCTAAGTAGTCAGGTCACCCCATCATATATGTATCACTGTATTCAGTTCGCATCTAGTAATGAATCAAGGTGTGGATAAAAAAGGTATGGATGCACTGGATATTCCAGATATTCTGTTATTTCTACACACTTAACAGATGAGGCTTTCGAATATAAAACTAACATACATGTTGAAATTGTCATTTCTATAATTACATAATCCATTCAGGATACATGGGCCCAACAACGACACTGTTTCAAAGAGGCTGGTTGGGCAGAAGGAGGCCGAATAATTGCTTGTACTCGGCCACGAAGATTAGCAGTTCAGGTACTGAAAACATTTTCTTCTTGTTTTCCAGTTTTTTCTTTAAACAATGCAAAAATGAAATGTCCTACCCTATTTGTACTTAAATTTTTCGCACTTCTTTCACCCATTCAGCTATGTAGGAATAATGTCAAACAGTTCGCACCCTCGCTGATTGCATTCTTCACCATGACATAATAACAAACAGTTTGCATACTATGTGAATGGTAGGATAGTTGTTTGCAGAGTTTAATATTTCTGATTGTTTGATGTGCCTTTTGCTCAGAATTGAAGCAGATCTTATGGACTGAATTTTCAAGATACCCATTTGCAACCACATAAATGATGATGTTTATTCAAGAATAGGTAAAGAGCAATAACATAGAGACTAACCTTATTACAAGAAGAAGTTTGAAATTGATATTTATAAACTCAGATTACATATATGATATATCAGACTGCTGATGAAATTGCAGCACACAGCAAAGGAACAGCAGTGAGCTTCTTCATGCCTTCATGACATCTATCTCTGTCACCAAGCTATGATCAGCAAGAAATGGTTATAAACTCCACATTGGCTTTGTCAACCACTCTACAGCAGTAAAAGTATTTCCACAACTGGGTATATTGGCTGCAATAAACCCTCATCAAAGTCACTTCCAGATTCTCAGCTTCCACTCAATGCTCAATAGATGCCATGATTATCATATTTACTATCACTGCTCAGCATAGAAGCCATGAACAGCAGTGTCACCTGAATATCCAAAATCTAAGCCATGAATTTCCTTGAAACCCTCACAGTTTGCTTAGGAATCCCAGCGGTTATGAATAGCAGTTTGTTTAACAAGTCACCAAAATCCATGCCTGAATTATTGATTGGAATCTGTCCAACAGCTGTATATAAATCCTCAAGTCCAAAAACAAACCCTCACCAAAGAATATGAGGATAACTCGCACCAAGAACGATATAATAAATTCTATATTCCAACAAGAAATACCAATTATGGTATCCTTGTTTCTTTTCCACAAATGATATGCAATATAACCCAAAAAAACCTGCAATTTTGTCACTAGTAGAGACCACACAAAATTGAGAACTTCGACCCTTGAAATGCACTGTGAAATACCTGTAAGATATCTCCAACAACACCAGCCAGAGTAGATCTCTCACTACCGTAGCTAGTCTTCTTCAAGAGGGATTTCGTCCTCAGGAAGGTTGAGTTGAATCAACTCTACAAACTGTGATATCCCCATCTAAACAATCAAAACATGATAATGCCCACTCTAAAATAGAATAATACAATTAAGATATAAATATATATAGATAACCAAATAAATGAATAGAATGAACTAAATAAAATCTCAGAGTTGCTGGAAACTCCTTTGTCCGTCCCCGGGAACGCGTTTCCCCGTATCCGTTCCCGTTTCTGAAACAGATACGTATCCAATACAGCCCAGATACACGTCGAATATTGTACCCACGCATGCCCAAAAATACTTGATTTCCAACCATGCTAAATACTAATGTGATTTGATTTTTAAACAAAATTGACGTAAATCTTCCTAAATTTAATTTTAGAAAACTTCATTAACGCATTTTTAAAAAAAATGGTATTAACAAAACCTACACCAAATGAGAAAGACAAATGAAATGTTTTTCTAGTTCAGTGACACATTTTTTGAGTTATCTTCCAATGCAACTCTTCTATTTTTGCATATTGTAAAATGTTAAATCTACTTATCATTATTTATGTAGCAATTATGTGTCTATATTGCTTTTGAAGTAATGAAAATCTCCTCGAATAACTTAGAAAATTGTGTTAAATATATGTGTACGTGTTTTTTATGAATGATGTGTCCAGCCGTATCCATATTAGGGATCATAAAAAAATAGCCGTATCCGTATCCGATACCATATCCGTATTGGATACTGTATCCGTGTCCATGCAACTTTGTAAAATCTTAATGATGATAATAAACAAGATTTAATATATAGTTTATATTTATTAAATATTAATATTAATTTCATACTTATCAAATAATAATATAAATTTTACCATATTATATTATTGACAAAATAACAAAGTAATTAGAAAACAAATATAATAATAAATAAATTCAGAAAAACAACTATTCAACCAAAAAAAATAATAATAATATATAATAGAATAACAATCATCCTAAACAATAGATAGAGTTTAACTATTAAATTAAATATAAGAAGACTGCTGGTGTCAGAGTTTGTCCCCTCACAATAGACAGTCACATTAGGAAGAAGAATGAAGATGCATATTCGAATGTGATAGTTATGGGTGGCAGTAATTAAGAAATAACAAATAAACATTAACAAATCGATTATTATGAAGAGTAGCGATTTGGAAGAGACGTGTCTCTTTAACAATCAAGGGATGCAATCTCTTTGGTATTGCAAGAGCATTATAAAATTAAACTTAATAAAAACATTTGGAAAGTAACTGGTTGGAGAGAACACGACTTGGGCCAGAGAAAGCACATCCATGGCTGTAAATATATACTTTCAGATCGAAACAGCAGCCAATTATTCAGGCTGATATAAACATATTTATAATTACATATTCATTTACATATTAGATATAGTAAAGACTTAAGTGGACATCGATATCACACTTATCAAACTCAAAGTCAATTTGGAAGAAAAAGGAAGGTTTATCAGCCTTCCCACAGAGTTGTTGTGTATTCATATCAGAATATCAGAAAGGGGCTCGTATCTCTGTATTTTTTTAAATTGCAGATCCAGAGAATATAACTTTCAAACTATTAAGGGTTGTATCACATATTGCATCCATCTGTCCTTCCGTTCACATTTAGGTACTGTTGATTATTATTATTACTGTTCAACAATTGTATTCATTGAAACATCTCTTATTAATAGATAATTGTCCCTACTTTCTAAATAATCAAATAAGGGGACAGTCCAATTAGTTGGGATCCAAAGGAAACAGTGTCAGGTACACACGTTGGTTACCAGGAATTCCATGTCATTTCAAGATACTTACAAATGAGTGGAAGCATTTGATAAATACAGGCGACAACAAAATCAACTGGAAAGAGACTATGTCTCTCTTACCACACAATCCAATAAACTGTTTGCCAGATGGAATTTGAACTTTTAACCTATGTTCCACAGCATTTCCGGAAAGGGTAGGGCTGGATGTGTTTAAGGGACAGCAGCCTGCAGCCATTGTTTGGGGACAGCAGTCTGCAGTATAACAGGACTAATATAACATGACAAAGTTAAAATGATGTTGGATGATGTCTGCAGAAGCCTGCATGCCAACTACATTCCAAAAAGAAATTCTTGTTTGTACTTCTCACACAATACCACAATGTACCAGACCAAGGCAGATGCACCTTAAATCTCTTTTGCAACTGACACTAATATAACTGACTTGAACAATGGGGATGTGTCCCCATGTAACACAGGTCTCAACTGGTCCACTTAAAGAAAATAAGCATTGTTACAAAATGATAAAATACCCAAGCATGTGAACTAAGACAACAGACCTACTTGACAATTTTGTCTCAAAAATAGACAAAATATTGATTGTACTTTTGATGAACCAAGTATTCATGTTGGTGTTCTCAATGAAGAGCAATACAATGATTTAAATTGAATCTTCATGTGCATTATATAGTTTACCATTTGACAATCAAACAGATGCTATAAACTTTTAAAAAATTCTGATTAATCATATTATCGTTTGACATTTGGCATTCAATTATCAATGATTAATTGTCTTGTATAGGTAAATTTGTTTGTTCCATGTATTTTATGGTTAAACATGATTATTTGGAAAAAAAAATTACACTTTTTTAGTTGCTTTTGCATGGTTGTACACACACCATATTTAACCATAATCACCGAGACCTACAAGTTAGAAGAATGCCCCATTTTCTATAACATTTGCATTTTCAAACAGCCTATATATGTTGGATCTATCAGGGCCTCGTGTTGAACATAGGAGCTAGTGCCCATGTATTTCCTAATTTTCAATATTATCTTTATATTTGCAGTGCCTTTTGCCTAAGCTCCTTTATCAATTTATCACTAATATTTTGTAGTCAATTATATATGAAATATGTATATTATTGTTAGATATGTTTGCCTGACAAGAATCTTTATATTTTCAATGTTTCTTGTACGGTTGTACCCAAGCCATACCAAACCAGCTCCAAAAAAACTGGTGAACCTTTTTACCCAATCCTAATAATCTATGCCTAAACCTGTACCATGACCAAATTCAAAGAAAATCCTCTGTATAATTTGATTTTTTTTACCATCTGACATATAGTAGTTCCATTGAGGCCTCGTATCAAACAATAGAAATTGGACACAATCCATTTTGGGTGTGCAGGTACCCATGTATTCTTCCATTTTCAGCATCATGCTAATATATGTACCATAGAATAAATCAGCAAAAATTTGGAAAAATTGTGAAGAATCGCAAATCAGCAAAACTCCCAATTTTTCCCTAATAACAAATGTGATTTTCCTCCCTGTAATTTTGTTGACCACCAATTCTGGTCTGTTTCCTTTGATTTTAGCCGTTTTTGAAAGTTTAATAGTGCAATTTATTAGGGTTTCCACCTGCAAAATTTTCTGCACAGTTTTTTGTGATATTCGGCAGGGGTTTTCCCTGATTTTCATCAGGGTTTTCTATTTTTTTCTAACTTCAATTTTTTGCCATCATGAATCAGACCTAGAAATGGCAATAGGCTTGCACCGCTGCTCAGACAAAGGGAACGAACGAATGCTTTTCATTTTTATAATTTATAAAAACCTTATAACTATAGTATAATATTAAATATTATTGTTATTAGGATTATTATATCAAATAAATAATATAATACAATAGAATTATAATTATTAAATATTATATTAGAGCTGTGCCTACAAATGGGGACACATTTTCATTTTTTTAATTTATAAAAATCTTCTAACTATAATAATATAACAATTATATATGTTTTTTATTTAAATCTGATCTTTTCCCCAAACGATTTTGCTGCTGTGATATGTACTGCCTTTTTCTTAATTTATTTTAGCAATGCTCTTCAGCCAATAGCTCTAGTCCTCAAGTATCATAGCTAAAAGAAAATGGACACGAGAAACATGTGAGACCATGTTTCAGTGCCAAGGCTACAAAAAAGAAACATAGTTGCATATTTGTCTCAAAAAATCATCAATGTGAAAAGACTCAATACCATAATCTGGTTATTAGCTTTAAAGCTTTTTTTATTCTTCGATTATTTTGCAAATTTTCTAAAAAAATATATATATTTTGCAAATTTTATTACGATTATTTGTTGGTCACCATATCACACAGATAATCCTCATAAATGCATGGCATAGTAACATTACCGACAAAACTTATGGTGTTAACCATCAGATGCATGATTTTTAACAAAGTGACACAATTCATACTCAACAGCAAAGTTTTAATACTCAAACTCGCAACAGACTTGGCAGCCCAAAATTTGAACTCAGACTCGGACTCACCACACACTCGTGAAAGGGCTCGGCAAAAAAAAAACCGTAGTTTTACAATAAAAACAAAAAGAAATTAATGCATTTAGAGAACATAAGAGCCATAAATGAAACATTACACATGTCATAGCAGTCATATGATCTCCAAACACTTAATATTTGAAATTTCATCATTCATACTCTTAGTTTCAAACTTTAAAACATATAATAGCAGCATAAGTTTATAAATGTTTACAAAATTACATATAATGATATGTCCAAATGTGAAAAACAACAATGAACAAACTAAAGAGAAGACTACATATTCCTCTTCCCAGCTCTAGTGAAAACCAAGGGAGAGATAGAACTAGAGGGTCTAGTTCTAGGAGTCCGATGTGGCTTCTCCAACTCGCCAAAATTAGGTTGAGGGTTGCACCACTTGTTAGGGTCTAAGGGTGAGAGAGAGAGTGGTCGAGAGAGGGGATAGAGGAAGATTGATAGGGAGATAGATAGGTCTAAGATTCGGGACAGATAAAGTGAGTTAGATAGAGAGAGCAAGAAAATGCTAATAGGAGCCTATTGATTACTAAAATTTGACTAAGTCTGAAAATTTAAAAGATCTTATAAACCTAGAATTTGCATTATAACTCCTAGAGATCTGAACCACTCTCAAAAATCCTGCCAATATATACATGAAATATACTTAAATGTTATATTTCATCTATATATTTTGATGAAGAGAATGAAACTGACTTGAAAAAAAAATTTACATAGTTTTTTAGCGTGTTTCCTCTCCTTCTTCAAACCCTACAAACTTGTTTTCAGCAAAAGTACGAATGCCAAATGAGTGAAAATTGAAAAAAAAAAACACTTTAAAACGTGGCTGGGTGACGCGTCTCTGTAAAAAACTCGCACAAGTCCATGTAAAAAACGTGTCTCTTTTGTTAAGACTCGCTAGGACTCGGCTCACAAGTTCTTGGCGAGTCGACTCGCAAGTCCGTGGCAAGTCTTAAAACTATACTCAACAGTGACCTGGAAACCCAGAGTACGATTACAACTCACACTCAACACTTATTTGGGAAATCTATGCAGTTGAAAGGTTAATAAAATGTTTGATCTCCTTCAAAAACATGAGATATTTCATGAAAGTTTAGCTTTCACCCGAGTATACAGAGTTTCTCCATGTTACAAGCAAGCTTTTGATTTAAAACAGATGGTTCAGATAGTAGCAATGATGAATTATCGAAAAGATCGATGCATTCTGATCCAGAAATATCTTACAAGTTATTGAGAAGTTTTGCTTGAACATTCAAAAGTATCTCTTCCATATACACAAAACTGGGTGTGTCAATGTTGACTTGCTTTTCTCAACATCAAAAAAAAAAGCCTTACCAAAATGTATGGCTCACAGGATTCCAACTAATCAAAATAACAAATGTATTCATCCCACCATAATACACATACAGACATACCCCCTAACAAAATTTGAAAAATGACATACCAGTACCCATACTCATACTACAAAAGGGCATAGTAACTATGTGTTAATCAAAGCATTGTTCTAGAACTTAAATAAGTTGCCCAAGGTAAGATAGATATGGCCTTAGTACAAATACTGGCAAGAATAAAACATATATGGAGTTAAACCATATAACTGATGTTCATTTAGCAAAGCAATCAAAGAAATATTGTACAATATTAACGCTAATGCTTGACATATAGACAAACCCTTATTAAATGAGATGTCTTACTTCTTATTTATTGCATTAAATTCAACTTCCAGAAGAGCCATGCCCTTCTTATCATTCCTCATCAAGGGCTTCTTCAGCTGTTTCTCTACCTTGTCCAATGCATCCATCCTCATCTTCTCAATGCCTAAATCATCATAAAGGCCAGTCCTACAAAATAATTGAGAAAGATTTATTAAAATAAATCATAATTAGTAACAAGGAAATGAATCATTATCTCAATTTTCATTTTACTACCTTTTTTATTAGCGGCTTAAGAAATGACATTGAATGGTAAAATGAATTGCACCCAAAGAATTTTGCAATGTATTTAAGGCATGTCCACAGTGGCTGTCAAATAGTATGTATCAAATTTAACTCAACAAAATGTGAAATATGCTTTCATGAAGCTGAAGATGAAATCTTGAGCACAAATGGCAAAGGAAATTCTCTTGTTCTGGGTCAAATGACAATTCTGTGTAAGTTGGAAAACTATTAAAATAACAAGTTTGTCTTGAATATAAAGAGAAGTTGTTTATTTCATTGGTCAATGCAAAAGTGTGAATTCCTTGTGGTTGAATATGCTTGATTTAATGCTGATGCAAATAGAAGTGAGCTTACTATGTGAGGAAAATTATAGCAGTAAAGCACTAATCGGTTGTGTTGAACACCAGGCTTGAGATGTGTCGATGACGTGATCAGGTCTAAAACATTCACAAATGAGTTGATCTCAGTCACCCATGGTATTTTGCTGAAGTTGTTTATTTCATTGGCCAATGCAAAAGCGTGAATTCCTTGTGGACGAATACGGTCGATTTAATGCTGATGCAAATATAAGTGAGCTTACTATGTGAGCAAAACTATAGCAGTAAAGCACTAATCGATTATGTTGAACACCAGGCTCGAGAGGTATTGATGATGAGATCAGGTCTAGAACATTCACAAATGAGTTGATCTCAGTCACCCATGGTATTCTGCTGCACTAAAGTTCAAGCCTGGATAAACCATTTGCGGAAACAAAAATTTAAGAACTGCAAATTGAATCAGCCACAATGCAAATTGAAAATTTATCAAATGATACAATTTGCAAACTGACAATAAATGCAAGTGAAACAATTTTATCAACCAAATAACTGCTTTGGCCAAGGAAAGAATGTGAGGGAAGACAACAACTACTTAAGGGTAGACATGTGCCCTCAACAACCTAATTCCAACATTCAACCCTTATTATGTTAACTTGTCCCTTTAGGACAACAAAAAATAGAACAGTGTGCAAGGTGAGAACCTTTCTCCAAATAAAAAGAGGAATCTCCCTAGTAACAAAAATATAATCCTAAAATTGGTTTTCAATACACAAAGTAAACAAAACTAAAACAAATGCCTATTTAGAAGTGTTGACAAGCCTTTCTGTCCTTTCTCTAAACACAATTTAACAAACCAATTAGATATTATGACATAAAATCTACAATAACTTCTTCAGCAAAACTTGCAATACAAAGCCTGCACTTTTCAAGAGAGACTATTTGATTTGACAAATCAACAAAAACAAGATTAGACAAGACAGCTTGACCAATAATCTCAACAAAAATGGGCACAACAATTACCATTATCTAAAATAGAAGTACATAAAGCAATCATTTGTGTTTACAATATTTTGCATAAAAATTAAATTTAAAAAGCTAACTGCAGCTCCTATGCCATCATTAGTTTAATCGCAATAAGGCAAGCCTAGAATATAAATGTATACCCAAATACATCAATTAAAATTAGAAATCTGCAAATAGATTTCTGACAAGAATATACATCTCTCTATAAATAGACCTTCTAGAAGGTCGTCTCAAACTAGTTATCTCCCCAAAACAGAAACAGCTAAAAACAGTCATGCCAAGAGTAGTACAGGGTAAAAATAGCTGGTCTGATGTCAGTTCCTTGCAATGTTTATGATGCAGCTTCCTCATTCTGACTGACAGATCCTTGGTCAAAAGAAACCGTGAAACCATAACTATAATTGACAACTCACTGAACAATCCTACTGAATTGATAACTATTATTTACTATTGAAACCATGGTCCATAACTATAGTTTTATTTAATATAGTTGGTTGTATCTGATAACCAACTCATAAACTACCTAGCCTTTCTTATGTTAAAAATGATATTGCTTGATTTTATTTGTGGTCATCATAAAGAAGTCTGGAAGATCCTTTCTGGTATACAGGTGGCAAGAATTAGTTGTAACTAAATTACAACACATCAATCCGTTTTGTTTAGTTACAACCAAACTTTTAAATAACTTTGCCATCCATACAAAGTTTGAAAGTCAAGTCATATATAGTTTGAAATGCCTGAATTCAATATTCTTTTTTAAGTCTTAAGTCTGAAAATAATATGCAGTTCTCAACTCTGAACCTAATGATAATATGCAGTTCTCAAGTCTGAACCAGATGATAATACACTGGAACATGAGAACGAATTCCAAACAACATATGCAATCCAATCTCAACCAAAGATTAGACAGAGACAAACATATGCAATCAATCCATTGTCTTTGGAGATGACTATAATCAGATCGAAGGTATAGATAACATCATTTCATAGTATGTTTAATATTTGTGCTGATGTTAACTTAATTAATGTTGGTCTGAACCCACAGATACATGCAACCAACTTCGATACAACAAAAGACTGTAGTCATCATCAATCTTGAGACTTTGTTCAATGTGACATCAATGACAAGTATGCCAACTTCAATACAACAAAAGACTGTAGTCATCATCAATCCTGAGATTTTGTTCAATGTGACATCAATGACAAGTATGCCAACAATTCTCCCTTGAAAACTTATGAAATCCAATGTTCAACCCGTAGAACAAGTCCATGATGAAGACCTTTTATGCAACAAACCGTTCATCTCGAAGTGCCTTGGATTGAGTATAATGATGACTGCTTTGGATGGTAGAAGGAACGAAACAACTATTTTCTGCCACTGAGTCAACAATATGTTGGCAAACTTGCTTCAATGGCATCCTTTGTGTTGTGGAGGTTAACTTGTCTCATTGCATGCGAGTGCATGCTCTTGTCTCCTTGCACTTTTTGTTTTGATTTGACGTTTGCTTTGTCACTCAACCCTTCTAGAGTGCACTTAGGGAATTGGAAACACTTTGAGATTTTGTTTGATCACTTACATTTTGACAATTAACCTCTTTGTTGTGCACTTTATCTTCTAATTTCTCATTGTCGTGTTGACATTGACCTCTTAGGCATGTGCTTGAACATTTGGGAGCACTTTCGTCTACTTTATCCAGAGATACAAGAATCACCTAGACTTGGCAACTCTCAAAGCAAGCACGGTTAGATGAGTCCCAAAGACTTGAAATCAAAGGACAAGGCAAGTCTGAAGAAACTAGTCAAATCCAATCAGCCACATCTTAATGAGACAGAAAAATCAAGGAAAAAAAAATGTGTTTTTAAAAACTCAAAATTAACACTCATAAATGACCTCCGACAATCTCAAAACATTTTCATTTCATTTATAAACATAAGTAGAAGAAAAAAAGAGTATTGGCGCTAAAAATCGCACACCACTGAAGTAAACATCACCAGTCAACTTGAACAGCAAATGTTAATTGAATACAACATGACAAGTTTGTAGCAGGCCTTAGCATATCTAAATCAGCCTATAATGTATTTTGAAGAGCACACAGTTGATTTGAAGCAGCCTACCATCAAATTGAAACAAATTTAAAGAGGTATTTTACTATGAACCTTTTTTTTTGAATTTTGAATTTTGTTTGTCTCCTATGTTTGTTTTTTCCATAGAACAGACCTAGCTGTTTTGATATCTTTTTATGAACAGACCCAAGCTATTTTTTTATTTCTTATCTTTTATAGCTGCAAACCCTAAATTTCATTTCAAGATCACAAGGAGATGGGGGTACTTGGAGACTCCGAAAATTGGTACTGGTACAGGTACAGCTAATCTTCAAAAATAGGAGAGTGTGTACACGAAGACACCAATTTTTTTAATATAATTTAATAATTTCCAAAAAATATCATGACATAGAACTTTAAAAACAAGAATAGTGGTAAAGTTTAAGATACACAAACCAAAACGTCAAATGTCATTGTGTCAAAAGAGTCAAACAGTTCAAAATTCACACTAGATATTTCACATTAGATTACCATTACATATTAAAATTCAAAAATATTGATAGTTTGATGCTGATACACAAACAAAAAACAAAAACCAGAGATCTAATGTCTAATCTTCAACGTTTTGATCATCCATATGAAGGTCCTCAACTATGATGCTCTCTAGATAACCATCACTCTCAAACTCAGCCTCTAATGGTAGTAGAATTGGGGGTAATTCATTAAGGCCATCCGATTCAACCGCTTCATCCACCATGGCGGTTGAATGATGGCAAACAGCGTTTTTGTTTTGTTTTTGACCTTTTCACTTGCCTTTCGTTAGAGATGCATGGGAGATGAACAGAAACCTGGCGAGAGACAAGGAGACAGCGAGAGGCGTGGAAGTGAAGTCTCCAACAGAAAATGAAGACTCGGGAAGTGTGAAAAGTCTCCAAGATGTGTACTTTTTACATTTATAGATTGCTCTAATGTTGACCCTTAATTTTGAAACATGTCATCTTAGAGACAAAGGAGAGTTGATTTGTAATGTCCCCTACTAGGAATAATCAACACCCATTACTTAATATTATCATGCCTTAAATTAATTTATTAAACTAGATAACCATATTTATTCATTATACAATTGATAGTTGCTATATTCAGACCCCAATTCTTATTTAAATAATATTATATTTATCCTATAATGGTGATCTTAGTTATCGTCTTAGTTGTCTTTTTTTAGTTCGTTTAGTGTAACTACTGCTTCTTTTATTAGAAGGCGTAGTTTTTAGCTTTTTAATCGTATTTAGCATTTTAGCTTCTGTTTGAACTTTGAAGCTTCAGTTAAACGGTTTGTTCGATTATTTGAGCAATTAATATTTAATGGTATCAGAGCGGGTGGATGGGGTTTTTCAGAATTTGGCAAATTTAAAAAATTTGTAGCCTCTTCCTACTTGGAATTTATTTCCAGAATTTTTTGGTTTGAAATTGCAGATTTCAACTATTCGCAAATTAAAAGGTGACTTCTGATTCTTGGTTCATGGCTTGTTATTCACGTTTTTCCTGTGTATTCCCATGACATATTTCACAGTTTTGTGGCTGTGCGCGCATTTTGTGTCTGTGCGGCTAGGGAAAACGATTTTCTGAACCCGCATTTTGCAGGTTATGTTTTTTTTTTTGCAGGTTTTGTTCTCTTTCTACACACATCTGTTTCTTTCTGGGCTGCAACAAATCTGCAAGGCGTGATTTTTTTGCAATGGATTTTATTGTGCAACCCTCCATCCGTGCGTCTATCCTTTTTTCCCGCATGCAACAGTCAAAAATTCGCAGAAAAAAAAAGCGTCTTTCTGCAACATTATATTTTAGCAACGGAAAGGGCTTTTTTGTGGCAACAGAACTGTGCACGATTTTCACGTTTATGAATGATTCGTTGGGTTTTCTTGTTTTTCCCCTGCATAGGCAACTAGTATTGCGTGACAGATTTTTTTGGGCGTTGTTTTCCATGTGGGTGCACAGTTCGCGGGTGCTGGTGCTGCTCTTTTCCTTGCAACTAAGGTTAAAAAATATTTTCTGGTTTTATAATTTTTGTCCTTATAAAAATGTATATAATTTTTGTCCTTTAAAAAAATATATATATTTTTGGGTTTTTATTGGTTTTCTAATTTTTTCTCCAAAAAAATCATGGGAGGGTTTTGCTTGAATTTTTCCTCAAAAAACGAGGAGTATTGTTTTACTTTGTGATGTCTAGTGTTTTGCCGCGTGACATTTCAAGGTTTTGATCGATTTTTCTCCTCAAAAATCATGTATAATCTGTAATTTGTGATATTCGGGTGGGATTTTTTTATTCTTGGGTTTCACCGTTTTTCCCACAAAAAAGATGATTTGTAACCCTCAGATTTTAGGGTTTGACAGTTTTTCCCACAAAAATTGTGGTTTGTTGCAATCTGTTTTTTATCGCACCTGCCATTATTGGGGCAAACATGTGCAACCGTGCTATCTTGCTGTCTGTTTTGGGTCACACCTAGCATTGCTAGGGCGAAAATCTTCAATTGTGGTATCTTGCAGTCTATTTGGAGTTGTTAGAGTGAACAGTTCAGAGCTCATCTAGAAAAGTTTTTGCGGGTTTGGACAAAAGCGTGTTTGACCTATTTAGAGGGTTTGTCGATTTTTCCTCAAATCATGGTTTCAGGTTCAGTAATTTGCATGTGACAGTTATATAATTCACGTGTAAGGATTACATCAAGTTGTACAACTTCTGGTACTCTGTTAGACATTTTGTCATTGATGTCAAGTGGCTTTTGTCAAGCTTGTGCTATTCAAAAGTAATATTGGACTGAGTTTGAAGTGCTTTTTGAGCTACTGTTTATTCATTAAATTTTCTCAATTTTGCTTGAGCTGCTTGACGTGTTTGAGCTGCTTGACGAGCTTGACCTACTTGTGTGTCTGCATCAGCAATTTGTGAGCTTGCTTGTTATCCTTGTAAGTTGCTTGCTTGGTTGCCATGTCACTTTAATATGACACATCATCTCTAATTTTTTTATTTTAAAACAAAGAAGTCGATTACCTTTTTCGAATCGATTTAACTTCTTATTATATAGTGGTGGGGTATTGTGATGAAAAGCATACTATCTTAACTGGGTACGTGGCTGGTGTTTGGCATAGCTGGCAGTTGAAACTGCTTAAAATCAGATTTCTTCTTTGTGGACGTGGTTTGACATCTTTTTTTTGGAACTTTTATTGGCAGCTACAAGCTTCAGCTCCTTGTAATGTACTCTGGTTATAATAGTTTTTAATTACAAACTTTTTTTGCAAAGGAATCATGCATATTCAAGGAAGTAGTGGGAGCTGGAAGTGGAAAGCGTGGAGTCAGATACATGGTTGGTTGATGTCAGAACACACTTTTTTTTTTCTCCTTGCCATTCATACATATGGCTCTTTCTGTGGGTGGAGTTCGTGGGAATCTAAATTTAAGATTTTGTGGAAGACACGAATCTCTGTGAGGGCGTTATTTTTTTGGTTAAGCCGATTTTTCTTTTAGGAAAGAATTTGGAAGTCAATTTATACTTGAAAACTCGAACTCTTTTTGGTGAGAGTTGGCATATATTGATACAGCCAAAGTCGTATGGGAGGAATATTTTTCCAGCGCTGATGTTACTCTATTAATTGAGCCGGTGTGTGGACAAGGGTGTGCGTATTCATTGCAGATGACAGTTTTTGTTTTAACAGGTTGTGGGAAGTGAATGCATTCTTTGAATTTTCTTAGGTGGCAAATTGAAATAAACTTTCCAGCAGAATACGATTGTGATGTTTGAAAACTACAAACCCATATTAGACTTGGCTGCCGTTTTAGCCTCATATACATTTCTGGCAGTGTTGTTATTTTTTGGGTTCGTGCTGCATGGTGTAGATGCACTTTATTCTGAAAATACGGTGATTCAAATTTGTATTAATTAGAGGTTGAAAGCGGCGAGTTAAATATTTTTTTTTATGTCCTCTTTAGACTTGAGTGTATGGTTTTTCAGCTGAGGTTGTGGGATATGTTCAATATATACATCTGCAAAGTTTGGTATTTTTCTAAAAAAAAAAAGGGCAGAATACATTTCATTGAAATGATGTTGTGGCAACATTGATGTATTTAAAAGATAACTGTGTAGCGAGCACAAAAAAAATGATGCTGTTATGGGAAGTGGTTCTGTAGTCCAGTTGTAGAGTAGTAAAAGTGGATGTGATATTCCGTTTGAGGACTGTGAGATGATTATTTTTGACACTGTTCTTGGAAAAAATCTATATACTATTCTCTGTGAAAGGTTTATGCTGCTTATATGCTGAAAAATGATATTTTTGAAATCTGAGACAGATTTCAGGGGTACTGTGTAACTTTGCTGAATGTGGTACATGTTTTGGAGAAGTCTAAAGTTATTTTCCTTTGTAAATCTGAGTTCAGTTTTTTGGGGAGTTGGTTGTCTGTTATTTTCCTTCTCATAGAGGTTGGTGCCTCTTTCTGCTGGTTGTCTGTGAGTTGGTGCTCACTATTTTTGAGCTAGGTTGGTGCCCATTGTGTGTTGGTGCACACTTCTTGTATCTCAGAGTTTGTGCTGTTAATGAAAGAAATTTTATGCTGTAGTTTTTTACCCAAAAGGGTTTTCCACGAGAAAAACCTGAGCTCGTCTTGTGTTATTTTTACAGTTCCATCTATATGTTGATTGGCTTTTTGAGTTTGATGATATCATAAAATTTTAAAACACTGATTCACCCCCACCCCCCCTCTCAGTGTTTTCTGTGTGTTTCTCACACTCTTGGTTATTATCATTCGGCAGATCTTGGGAGGGTCTCCATAGCAGCAGAGTGTTCTTTGCATTTGTGATCAAAAGACCTGCAATGTGTTCTATAGGGTATTGAGTACGATGACCATTCGGGAGGGTATTAAAATAATATTATATTTATTCTATAATAGTCATCTTAATTGTCTTTTTTTAGTTCATTTAGTGTAACGGCTACTACTTTTATTAGAAGGCGTAGTTAGCTTTTTAGCTTTTTAGCTTCTGTTTAAAACTTCAATTAAATGGTTTGTTCTTTTAAGAACACCGTCTTGTAATCTCTATTAAAGGAGCCTTCTTCTCCTTTGTTAACACATCAATTATTTGAGCAATTAAGTTTTCAATTCTTACTTCCTTTTTAATCCTCAACCTAGGATGGGATTTACTTGTCTAGGGCACGATGACACCACCTAAATAACTAGGCCTAGGCTTCAAGAACATTCGTCCAGACTACCCTTGGGGCTCACCTAATTTGGGAGAGAGGGGCAATAGAAAGGATTAAGTAATTGGGCTATGAGTACACTAACTTCTAATGTATTATGAATATATATGAAATTAAGTATGACTGTCATACATATTGCAGTCTATATTAATATTACTATTAAATTCTGCATAAGAACATTATCAAGCTTCATATATTAAACAAACATATCAAGCACATCTCCATGCATACCACTAAGAACAAGGATTTACTGCCTGTAACTTAATTAACAGTTCTGATCTGATCCGATCGATGGTGATCTTCATCATGTATGCCCTGTGGTAACAGACACACCCTTTCACCATCAGCACCTTTGAAAGAGTGCAACTCTTCGTTATTTCTGTCCTTTGAAAGGGACACAACCTTTCACAATCAGATCTGCACTTCTGATTCTCAAATTATCCCCCCTTCAAATGAGTTCTCCTCTCAAATAATGTTCTAATGTTGACCCCAATTAGAAAGGACCTATGTTACCCCATGTTTCCGGGACACTTTTTTTCCCAGAACAGGGGATGGCTATATTAATATATATATATATATATATATATATATAACATTGTAACATGATAAACATTCATCATAGCAACATGATAACATTTATAAATACTCATCATAGCATCGTATCTGAAGTCTCACAGTTCACAATTCATAATCTTTTTTTCCTTCTCAGACCAAAATCAGAAAACCCTTTCACTTCTGAGTCTCTAACTTCACATTTTCACCAATGTTTTTTTTCCTGGGTGCTGCCGTGAACTCCCGTCTGCCAAGCAATGTTCTTATTTTTTTTGGTTGGGAAAGCATTATGATATTGATATAATACTATATCGACATCATAAAGTATATTGATATTATATTATATTGAAATACAGTGAAACGGAAATGAAACTATGTAGAAAAAAATTAAAAAAATTAATCGCTTACTGAGTTTGACAGTTTGTAAATTATTATAATATTTATTATTTATTAATAATTATTAATTATTAAAAATAAAAAATAAAAATTACTCGCTGCAATCAGGGATTTTCTTTAAAAAAATTGAATTGCTTTATTTAATAAAAAATTTTAATGGCACATCTGAAAACTAAAAAATGTTTTTTATTGTCCCTTCCGAGTTTCCAGGACAATTACCGAAAGTTTTTGAGGATCAGGGATGGCTTGGAAACGTTTCCGGCCGTCCCCAAGTCCCCGAAACGGTTTCCATTCCTGAACGTGTCCCCTAAGGCTGGAAACGCATTTCCATGTAACACTGGAGAAGACCCTTAATTTTGAAACATGTCATCTTAGAGACAAAGGACAATTGATTTGCATATATTGCAAGACAAATAGAGAAACCACAAGGGTTCACAAGAGCCCAGAGTTCAATGCAGTACCAATTTCTTTCCACAGATAAGAGAAGCAATGATCATGAAATATTTGCCAAAGAATGATGCAATGCAACGTTGATTATAAGTTTATCATGTATGATGAGGGAACCCCTATATATATAGGCAAGCATGAGACATAAAACAAATTAAGATAATGGCATGCGACAAAAAAATTAAATGCCCTAACTTCACTAGTGTGAAAAAGACCTAAAAGGAACTCGGATATGTAGAAAGATTGTTCACACCAACAAAAATTATGGAGGCAGATATAAACCAATTGAAATATCACCTTGCACAAATTTCATGCCAAAATATTAAAGTGTGCAATGTTGCACCTATTTATGTTGTGTGCAAGGCGCAAAACCAATTAGAGACATTTAACCAAAAAAGAAATCAAAGAAAAAGGGCAAAGAAATATTGCACTGGCAGTGCTAGCATTGGACTGAAATTAGATTCATTTATTATACCGCACAATCTAGGCTGCCCAACCATCACTTGATTTGGAACTAGTACAATCATGATGTGTCTAAGAGAGCAATCAGTGACTTATGGTTTTATTGCTTTGTTTTATTTCATGCAGCTAAATAATTAATTCTCTTTATAATATGCTGTTTAATTTCAAGGTCTCTTGAATTTTTGAAATTAGGGGTTTGTAGGAATTTTGTCATGTCCCCTCCTTGATCATTATATATAGCATAAATAAAACAATTATTATTTCTAACATAATATTTATCAACGATTTATTAAATATTTATTTATTGTTAATAATATTCTTGAAATATTCAAATAGAACAAATAATAATAATATAATAATATAAATAAATAAATAAAAAGTAATAATAAAATATAATATTTATTAAGACAACTAAAATGGAAGAAATCTGAACACAGACAGCATCCAAGCATTGAGAATCAAAAGCAATTAATGGACATTGATGATCATATTAATCATCATGCAAAGAGTGATTAAATAAAGAGCAGTATTTATGAAGACAGATCTAATATATGGGGGTAAACAGTGATGAATATATCTCAAGAAATTGATTAATGTTGGAGAGTTTAGGAATACCAATTAATATACTAGTATCAACTCCAGTCAACAATAATAATATTTAATGATTGATCGTATTAGTAAAAACACTTGAACGATTAAACAATGGTAATTAGCACTAACAATAGCAATGATGAGAGAGTGGCTTAGTTGTAAGAAGAGTTGCGTTAGACCTAAGGGTTTGTTGTGACGTCTTCACACATCGCCCCATTGCAAATGGTGACCCCCACTTTTCGCTTTTTAGAGTGGGCAATTTTGCGTTTCCCATGCCCGAGTCTCGGAGTTTTGATCATGCCTAGTGCCATCTAGGGTTTTTGAAGTGTTAGGATCAAGCTGCAAAAGATGATATTTTTAATGATCTTAAGTTTTGCTAAGTGTTAGACCTATTGAACATTAACGTGTTTTTAAACACGCGCATCAGTGATTCTAAAGTGCCAAGATATTCACAGACCTTTTGGAGTTGTTTTCTCGCTCCTAAGGTAATATTTAAGTTGGTTTCGCACTTTATTCCAATATTTTCCTAGCATTTCGCTAATATTTTTGGAAAATTAGTATAAGTCCAATCAAATTTAAAGTCGCTAAGTGATTTTGAGTGGTTAAAATGATAAAATCCTAAGGGAAATCCTTATTCTAAGGGTTAAAAGGTCAAAATCCATGCTAGAGGTGATTTTCCCCTCACATTCCAGACTACCCAACCCATTCCCCCACTCAAAATCCATACTACACATGGGTTTCCCCTGGAATCCATACTGGCCATTAATTTCCCACACTATTTATCCATACTGCCATCGAATTTCCCCTGGAAGTGTTAAAATTTGGCTAAGTGTCAAGATTTATCCAGACTGGCATCAATTTTCCACAGGGAGTGCAGACTGGAATGCAAGGATAATTCCATGCCTGGGTTGATTTTCCACTAGGATTTTTGTGACAACTAAGTGAGGATTTTTGTCCGGATTTTTATCCAGGCAAAGGTCGATTTTCCCCTGAGCATTTTTGTAAGGATTTTTGTCCGGATTTTCATCCAAACAGGGATAGATTTTCCACTGGGACTATTTTTGAAGAGTTTTGAGTTCGGATTTTCATCCAGACTGAGGTCGAATTTCCACCAGGGAGGTTTTTTCCAAGTTAAGTGAGTTTTGAGTGTGGATTTTTGTCCAGACACATATCGAATTTCCCCTGGGGGTGATTTTTTGCAAATTGAGTGCATTTTTTGTCTGGATTTTTGTCCAAACTCATATCGATTTTCCCTTTGGAGGTTTTTTCGTGTGCATTTTGATGAAGTTATGCATGGATTTTTATCCAAACATGGGTCGAATTTCCCTTATGGGGTGAATTTTGACACTTAAGTGATTTTTGAAGGGATTTTTCAATCCCAACCCAAATCGATTTTCCCTTGGAGGTTTTATTTTGGATTTAAATTGCAATATTTTAATAAATAAGCCCCATTTAAATTGCTTTTAAATAATTATTAATGATTATTTAAAATTTATAAGCAAATTTAATAACTTGCAATAATTATTAAATGTTTGAACCTTCTAGAAGCAAGTTAGGTTTTCACCAAGCAAGTATTTATACAACTGCTTTATCCCACATTGCTTGTGTGGTGAAAGTGAGAGGTGAAAGCAAGTATATGAGAGGAGACTTAGCATTATTTTATTATTATTTCTGCCAAGTGTCTCCATGAAAGGTGATTTTTCCCCCTTATTGGCGAATTTTGGCAAAGTACTCAAGTGAAGTGTTGGGTTGAGGATTTTTTCCTCCATTTTTTCCAGCTTGGCTGTTCTAACCTCCATTGTTGCAGATCCAAGCTGCCATGGAAGACATTTTCAGAATTTTGGAATGGCGCCATAGCTAAGAAAATTTCGATCTTTATTTGGGAGTGCTTTGTGTCGTTGTTTGGGGTGATTTTCTTCATGCTTGGTGTCTGCCATTATTTTCAGACCTTGTTGGGCGCCATTGCTGGGAGTGATATGACTTCCATTGTTGGTTGGTAACACATTTTCAGAATTATTCTTCATTGCCCAGCTCATCCACACTAAGGCGATTTTGGTTAAGGGCTGTTTGGAGGAGTTTTCAGTGCATTTTCAAGGGCTGCCATTGTTGTTACAATCTGAAACTCCATAGTTGCAGGTTGTCTTCAGACTGATTTTCATTTCCAGCCACTTGCCAACTTGGAAAAT